>NW_028155842.1:0-622500 GCF_963454915.1 Gymnoscopelus microlampas | reverse complement strand
ACTTTCTGAGAGGCTGGTGACTGTGTGTTGTACCTAAAAGTGCCCAAATAGAATCCCAATGAACTTTACATGGGCCCAAATGCCTTCCTTATGACAAAACTGACACCCACTTTCTTAAAAATATAATGGGTCTAAATAGCCTTTTCAGGCTGAGAGAAGCAATTTGGTGACATTTGGCTGTAACTTGTTCCCAGTACATTCTGATTGGCTGCTGACTGTGTGACTTGGCTAAAAGTGGCCAAATAGAAGCCCAATCCACAATACATGAGCCCAAAGGCCTTCCTTATGACTAAACTGACACCCACTTTCTTAAAAATATAATGGGTCTAAATAGCCTTTTCAGGCTGAGAGAAGCACTTTGGTAACATTTGGCTGTAACTTGTTCCCAGTACTTTCTGAGTGGCTGGTGACTGTATGTTGTACCTAAAAGTGGCCAAATAGAATCCCAATGCACTTTACATGGGCCCAAATGCCTTCCTTATGACAAAACTGACACCCATTTTCTTTAAACAATCCTTGGTCAAAATAGCCTTTTCAGGCCGAGAGGAGCACTTTGGTGACGTTTAACTGTAACTTGTTCCCAGTACAGTTTAAGTGGCTGCTGACTGTGTGACTTCGCTAAAAGTGTCCAAATAGAAGCCCAATCCACAATAAATGAGCCCAAAGGCCTTCCTTATGACAAAACTGACACCCACTGTCTTAAAAATATCATGGGTCTAAATAGCCTTTTCAGGCTGAGAGAAGCACTTTGGTGACATTTGGCTGTAACTTGTTCCCAGTACATTCTGATTGGCTGCTGACTGTGTGACTTGGCTAAAAGTGGCCAAATAGAAGCCCAATCCACAATAGATGAGCCCAAAGGCCCTCCTTATGACTAAACTGACACCCACTTTCTAAAAATATCATGGGTCTAAATAGCCTTTTCAGGCTGAGAGAAGCAATTTGGTGACATTTGGCTGTAACTTGTTCCCAGTACATTCTGATTGGCTGCTGACTGTGTGACTTGGCTAAAAGTGGCCAAATAGAAGCCCAATCCACAATACATGAGCCCAAAGGCCTTCCTTATGACTAAACTGACACCCACTTTCTTAAAAATATAATGGGTCTAAATAGCCTTTTCAGGCTGAGAGAAGCACTTTGGTAACATGTGGCTGTAACTTGTTGCCAGTACTTTCTGAGAGGCTGGTGACTGTGTGTTGTACCTAAAAGTGCCCAAATAGAATCCCAATCCACTTTACATGGGCCCAAATGCCTTCCTTATGACAAAACTGACACCCATTTTCTTTAAACAATCCTTGGTCAAAATAGCCTTTTCAGGCCGAGAGGAGCACTTTGGTGACGTTTAACTGTAACTTGTTCCCAGTACAGTCTAAGTGGCTGCTGACTGTGTGACTTCGCTAAAAGTGTCCAAATAGAAGCCCAATCCACAATAAATGAGCCCAAAGGCCTTCCTTATGACAAAACTGACACCCACTGTCTTAAAAATATCATGGGTCTAAATAGCCTTTTCAGGCTGAGAGAAGCACTTTGGTGACATTTGGCTGTAACTTGTTCCCAGTACATTCTGATTGGCTGCTGACTGTGTGACTTGGCTAAAAGTGGCCAAATAGAAGCCCAATCCACAATACATGAGCCCAAAGGCCCTCCTTATGACTAAACTGACACCCACTTTCTAAAAATATCATGGGTCTAAATAGCCTTTTCAGGCTGAGAGAAGCAATTTGGTGACATTTGGCTGTAACTTGTTCCCAGTACATTCTGATTGGCTGCTGACTGTGTGACTTGGCTAAAAGTGGCCAAATAGAAGCCCAATCCACAATACATGAGCCCAAAGGCCTTCCTTATGACTAAACTGACACCCACTTTCTTAAAAATATAATGGGTCTAAATAGCCTTTTCAGGCTGAGAGAAGCACTTTGGTAACATGTGGCTGTAACTTGTTGCCAGTACTTTCTGAGAGGCTGGTGACTGTGTGTTGTACCTAAAAGTGCCCAAATAGAATCCCAATGAACTTTACATGGGCCCAAATGCCTTCCTTATGACAAAACTGACACCCATTTTCTTTAAAAAATCCTTGGTCAAAATAGCCTTTTCAGGCCGAGAGAAGCACTTTGGTGACGTTTAACTGTAACTTGTTCCCAGTACATTCTGATTGGCTGCTGACTGTGTGACTTGGCTAAAAGTGGCCAAATAGAAGCCCAATCCACAATACATGAGCCCAAAGGCCTTCCTTATGACTAAACTGACACACACTTTCTTAAAAATATAATGGGTCTAAATAGCCTTTTCAGGCTGAGAGAAGCACTTTGGTAACATTTGGCTGTTACTTGTTCCCAGTACTTTCTGAGTGGCTGGTGACTGTGTGTTGTACCTAAAAGTGCCCAAATACAATCCCAATGCACTATACATGGGCCCAAATGCCTTCCTTAAGACAAAACTGACACCCATTTTCTTTAAAAAATCCTTGGTCAAAATAGTCTTTTCAGGCTGAGAGAAGCACTTTGGTGACATTTAACTGTTACTTGTTCCCAGTACAATCTGAGTGGCTGCTGACTGTGTGACTTGGCTAAAAGTGCCCAAATAGAAGCCCAATCCAAAATACATGAGCCCAGAGGCCTTCCTTATCACTAAACTGACACTCATTTTCTTAAAAAAATCATTGGTCAAAATAGCCTTTTCAGGCTGAGAGAAGCACTTTGGTGACATTTGGCTGTAACTTGTTCCCAGTACATTCTGAGTGGCTGCTGGCTGTGTGACTTGGCTAAAAGTGCCCAAATAGAAGCCCAATCCACAATACATGAGCCCAGAGGCCTTCCTTATGACTAAACTGACACCCACTTTCTTAAAAATATCATGGGTCTAAATAGCCTTTTCAGGCTGAGAAAAGCACTTTGGTGACATTTGGCTCTAACTGGTTCCCAGTACATTCTGAGTGGCTGCTGGCTGTGTGACTTGGCTAAAAGTGCCCAAATAGAAGCCCAATCCACAATACATGAGCCCAAGTGCCTTCCTTATCACTAAACTGACACCCACTTTCTTAAAAATATAATGGGTCTAAATATCCTTTTCAGGCTGAGAGAAGCACTTTGGTAACATTTGGCTGTAACTTGTTCCCAGTACTTTCTGAGTGGCTGGTGACTGTATGTTGTACCTAAAAGTGCCCAAATAGAATCCCAATGCACTATACATGGGCCTATATGCCTTCCTTATGACAAAACTGACACCCACTGTCTTAAAAATATCATGGGTCTAAATAGCCTTTTCAGGCTGAGAGAAGCACTTTGGTGACATTTGGCTGTAACTTGTTCCCAGTACATTCTGATTGGCTGCTGACTGTGTGACTTGGCTAAAAGTGGCCAAATAGAAGCCCAATCCACAATACATGAGCCCAAAGGCCTTCCTTATGACTAAACTGACACCCACTTTCTTAAAAATATAATGGGTCTAAATAGCCTTTTCAGGCTGAGAGAAGCACTTTGGTAACATTTGGCTGTTACTTGTTCCCAGTACTTTCTGAGTGGCTGGTGACTGTGTGTTGTACCTAAAAGTGCCCAAATACAATCCCAATGCACTATACATGGGCCCAAATGCCTTCCTTAAGACAAAACTGACACCCATTTTCTTTAAAAAATCCTTGGTCAAAATAGTCTTTTCAGGCTGAGAGAAGCACTTTGGTAACATTTGGCTGTAACTTGTTCCCAGTACAGTCTAAGTGGCTGCTGACTGTGTGACTTGGCTAAAAGTGGCCAAATAGAAGCCCAATCCACAATACATGAGCCCAAAGGCCTTCCGTATGACTAAACTGACACCCACTATCTTAAAAATATAATGGGTCTAAATAGCCTTTTCAGGCTGAGATAAAGCACTTTGGTAACATTTGGCTGTAACTTGTTCCCAGTACTTTCTGAGTGGCTGGTGACTGTATGTTGTACCTAAAAGTGCCCAAATAGAATCCCAATGCACTATACATGGGCCTATATGCCTTCCTTATGACAAAACTGACACCCACTGTCTTAAAAATATCATGGGTCTAAATAGCCTTTTCAGGCTGAGAGAAGCACTTTGGTGACATTTGGCTGTAACTTGTTCCCAGTACATTCTGATTGGCTGCTGACTGTGTGACTTGGCTAAAAGTGCCCAAATAGAAGCCCAATCCAAAATACATGAGCCCAGAGGCCTTCCTTATCACTAAACTGACACCCACTTTCTTAAAAATATAATGGGTCTAAATAGCCTTTTCAGGCTGAGAGAAGCACTTTGGTTACATGTGGCTGTAACTTGTTGCCAGTACTTTCTGAGAGGCTGGTGACTGTGTGTTGTACCTAAAAGTGCCCAAATAGAATCCCAATGCACTATACATGGGCCTAAATGCCTTCCTTATGACAAAACTGACACCCACTGTCTTAAAAATATCATAGGTCTAAATAGCCTTTTCAGGCTGAGAGAAGCAATTTGGTGACATTTGGCTCTAACTGGTTCCCAGTACATTCTGAGTGGCTGCTGGCTGTGTGACTTGGCTAAAAGTGGCCAAATAGAAGCCCAATCCACAAAAAAATGAACCCAGAGGCCTTCCTTATGACTAAACTGACACCCACTTTCTTAAAAATATCATGGGTCTAAATAGCCTTTTCAGGCTGAGAAAAGCACTTTGGTGACATTTGGCTCTAACTGGTTCCCAGTACATTCTGAGTTGCTGCTGGCTGTGTGACTTGGCTAAAAGTGCCCAAATAGAAGCCCAATCCGCAATACATGAGCCCAAAGGCCTTCCTTATGACTAAACTGACACCCACTTTCTTGAAAATATAATGGGTCTAAATAGCCTTTTCAGGCTTAGAGAAGACCTTTGGTAACATTTGGCTTAAACTTGTTGCCAGTACTTTCTGAGAGGCTGGTGACTGTGTGTTGTACCTAAAAGTGCCCAAATAGAATCCCAATGCACTATACATGGGCCTAAATGCCTTCCTTATGACAAAACTGACACCCACTGTCTTAAAAATATCATGGGTCTAAATAGCCTTTTCAGGCTGAGAGAAGCACTTTGGTAACATTTGGCTGTTACTTGTTCTCAGTACTTTCTGAGTGGCTGGTGACTGTGTGTTGTACCTAAAAGTGCCCAAATACAATCCCAATGCACTATACATGGGCCCAAATGCCTTCCTTCAGACAAAACTGACATCCATTTTCTTTAAAAAATCCTTGGTCAAAATTGTCTTTTCAGGCTGAGAGAAGCACTTTGGTGACGTTTAACTGTAACTTGTTCCCAGTACAGTCTAAGTGGCTGCTGACTGTGTGACTTGGCTAAAAGTGGCCAAATAGAAGCCCAATCCACAATACATGAGTCCAAAGGCCTTCCGTATGACTAAACTGACACCCACTTTCTTAAAAATATAATGGGTCTAAATAGCCTTTTCAGGCTGAGATAAAGCACTTTGGTAACATTTGGCTGTAACTTGTTCCCAGTACTTTCTGAGTGGCTGGTGACTGTATGTTGTACCTAAAAGTGCCCAAATAGAATCCCAATGCACTTTACATGGGCCCAAATGCCTTCCTTATGACAAAACTGACACCCATTTTCTTTAAAAAATCCTTGGTCAAAATAGCCTTTTCAGGCCGAGAGAAGCACTTTGGTGACGTTTAACTGTAACTTGTTCCCAGTACAGTCTAAGTGGCTGCTGACTGCGTGACTTGGCTAAAAGTGGCCAAATAAAAGCCCAATCCACAATACATGAGCCCAAAGGCCTTCCTTATGACTAAACTGACACCCACTTTCTTAAAAATATAATGGGTCTAAATAGCATTTTCAGGCTTAGAGAAGCACTTTGGTAACATTTGGCTGTAACTTGTTGCCAGAACTTTCTGAGAGGCTGGTGACTGTGTGTTGTACCTAAAAGTGGCCAAATAGAATCCCAATGCACTATACATGGGCCTATATGCCTTCCTTATGACAAAACTGACACCCACTGTCTTAAAAATATCATGGGTCTAAATAGCCTTTTCAGGCTGAGAGAAGCACTTTGGTGACATTTGGCTGTAACTTGTTCCCAGTACATTCTGATTGGCTGCTGACTGTGTGACTTGGCTAAAAGTGTCCAAATAGAAGCCCAATCCACAATACATGAGCCCAAAGGCCTTCCTTATGACTAAACTGACACCCACTTTCTTAAAAATATAATGGGTCTAAATAGCCTTTTCAGGCTGAGAGAAGCACTTTGGTAACATTTGGCTGTAACTTGTTCCCAGTACTTTCTGAGTGGCTGGTGACTGTATGTTGTACCTAGAAGTGCCCAAATAGAATCCCAATGAACTTTACATGGGCCCAAATGCCTTCCTTATGACAAAACTGACACCCATTTTCTTTAAAAAATCCTTGGTCAAAATAGCCTTTTCAGGCCGAGAGAAGCACTTTGGTGACGTTTAACTGTAACTTGTTCCCAGTACATTCTGATTGGCTGCTGACTGTGTGACTTGGCTAAAAGTGGCCAAATAGAAGCCCAATCCGCAATACATGAGCCCAAAGGCCTTCCTTATGACTAAACTGACACCCACTTTCTTAAAAATATAATGGGTCTAAATAGCCTTTTCAGGCTGAGAGAAGCACTTTGGTAACATTTGGCTGTAACTTGTTCCCAGTACTTTCTGAGTGGCTGGTGACTGTATGTTGTACCTAAAAGTGCCCAAATAGAATCCCAATGCACTTTAAATGGGCCCAAATGCCTTCCTTATGACAAAACTGACACCCATTTTCTTTAAACAATCCTTGGTCAAAATAGCCTTTTCAGGCCGAGAGGAGCACTTTGGTGACGTTTAACTGTAACTTGTTCCCAGTACAGTCTAAGTGGCTGCTGACTGTGTGACTTCGCTAAAAGTGTCCAAATAGAAGCCCAATCCACAATAAATGAGCCCAAAGGCCTTCCTTATGACAAAACTGACACCCACTGTCTTAAAAATATCATGGGTCTAAATAGCCTTTTCAGGCTGAGAGAAGCACTTTGGTGACATTTGGCTGTAACTTGTTCCCAGTACATTCTGATTGGCTGCTGACTGTGTGACTTGGCTAAAAGTGGCCAAATAGAAGCCCAATCCACAATACATGAGCCCAAAGGCCCTCCTTATGACTAAACTGACACCCACTTTCTAAAAATATCATGGGTCTAAATAGCCTTTTCAGGCTGAGAGAAGCAATTTGGTGACATTTGGCTGTAACTTGTTCCCAGTACATTCTGATTGGCTGCTGACTGTGTGACTTGGCTAAAAGTGGCCAAATAGAAGCCCAATCCACAATACATGAGCCCAAAGGCCTTCCTTATGACTAAACTGACACCCACTTTCTTAAAAATATAATGGGTCTAAATAGCCTTATCAGGCTGAGAGAAGCACTTTGGTAACATGTGGCTGTAACTTGTTGCCAGTACTTTCTGAGAGGCTGGTGACTGTGTGTTGTACCTAAAAGTGCCCAAATAGAATCCCAATGCACTATACATGGGCCTAAATGCCTTCCTTATGACAAAACTGACACCCACTGTCTTAAAAATATCATAGGTCTAAATAGCCTTTTCAGGCTGAGAGAAGCACTTTGGTGACATTTGGCTCTAACTGGTTCCCAGTACATTCTGAGTGGCTGCTGGCTGTGTGACTTGGCTAAAAGTGGCCAAATAGAAGCCCAATCCACAAAAAATGAACCCAGAGGCCTTCCTTATGACTAAACTGACACCCACTTTCTTAAAAATATAATGGGTCTAAATAGCCTTTTCAGGCTGAGAGAAGCACTTTGGTAACATGTGGCTGTAACTTGTTGCCAGTACTTTCTGAGAGGCTGGTGACTGTGTGTTGTACCTAAAAGTGCCCAAATAGAATCCCAATGCACTATACATGGGCCTAAATGCCTTCCTTATGACAAAACTGACACCCACTGTCTTAAAAATATCATAGGTCTAAATAGCCTTTTCAGGCTGAGAGAAGCACTTTGGTGACATTTGGCTCTAACTGGTTCCCAGTACATTCTGAGTGGCTGCTGGCTGTGTGACTTGGCTAAAAGTGGCCAAATAGAAGCCCAATCCACAAAAAATGAACCCAGAGGCCTTCCTTATGACTAAACTGACACCCACTTTCTTAAAAATATAATGGGTCTAAATAGCCTTTTCAGGCTGAGAGAAGCACTTTGGTAACATTTGGCTGTAACTTGTTCCCAGTACTTTCTGAGTGGCTGGTGACTGTATGTTGTACCTAAAAGTGCCCAAATAGAATCCCAATGCACTTTACATGGGCCCAAATGCCTTCCTTATGACAAAACTGACACCCATTTTCTTTAAACAATCCTTGGTCAAAATAGCCTTTTCAGGCCGAGAGGAGCACTTTGGTGACGTTTAACTGTAACTTGTTCCCAGTACAGTCTAAGTGGCTGCTGACTGTGTGACTTCGCTAAAAGTGTCCAAATAGAAGCCCAATCCACAATAAATGAGCCCAAAGGCCTTCCTTATGACAAAACTGACACCCATTGTCTTAAAAATATCATGGGTCTAAATAGCCTTTTCAGGCTGAGAGAAGCACTTTGGTGACATTTGGCTGTAACTTGTTCCCAGTACATTCTGATTGGCTGCTGACTGTGTGACTTGGCTAAAAGTGGCCAAATAGAAGCCCAATCCACAATACATGAGCCCAAAGGCCCTCCTTATGACTAAACTGACACCCACTTTCTAAAAATATCATGGGTCTAAATAGCCTTTTCAGGCTGAGAGAAGCAATTTGGTGACATTTGGCTGTAACTTGTTCCCAGTACATTCTGATTGGCTGCTGACTGTGTGACTTGGCTAAAAGTGGCCAAATAGAAGCCCAATCCACAATACATGAGCCCAAAGGCCTTCCTTATGACTAAACTGACACCCACTTTCTTAAAAATATAATGGGTCTAAATAGCCTTTTCAGGCTGAGAGAAGCACTTTGGTAACATGTGGCTGTAACTTGTTGCCAGTACTTTCTGAGAGGCTGGTGACTGTGTGTTGTACCTAAAAGTGCCCAAATAGAATCCCAATGCACTTTACATGGGCCCAAATGCCTTCCTTATGACAAAACTGACACCCATTTTCTTTAAACAATCCTTGGTCAAAATAGCCTTTTCAGGCCGAGAGGAGCACTTTGGTGACGTTTAACTGTAACTTGTTCCCAGTACAGTCTAAGTGGCTGCTGACTGTGTGACTTCGCTAAAAGTGTCCAAATAGAAGCCCAATCCACAATAAATGAGCCCAAAGGCCTTCCTTATGACAAAACTGACACCCACTGTCTTAAAAATATCATGGGTCTAAATAGCCTTTTCAGGCTGAGAGAAGCACTTTGGTGACATTTGGCTGTAACTTGTTCCCAGTACATTCTGATTGGCTGCTGACTGTGTGACTTGGCTAAAAGTGGCCAAATAGAAGCCCAATCCACAATACATGAGCCCAAAGGCCCTCCTTATGACTAAACTGACACCCACTTTCTAAAAATATCATGGGTCTAAATAGCCTTTTCAGGCTGAGAGAAGCAATTTGGTGACATTTGGCTGTAACTTGTTCCCAGTACATTCTGATTGGCTGCTGACTGTGTGACTTGGCTAAAAGTGGCCAAATAGAAGCCCAATCCACAATACATGAGCCCAAAGGCCTTCCTTATGACTAAACTGACACCCACTTTCTTAAAAATATAATGGGTCTAAATAGCCTTTTCAGGCTGAGAGAAGCACTTTGGTAACATGTGGCTGTAACTTGTTGCCAGTACTTTCTGAGAGGCTGGTGACTGTGTGTTGTACCTAAAAGTGCCCAAATAGAATCCCAATGAACTTTACATGGGCCCAAATGCCTTCCTTATGACAAAACTGACACCCATTTTCTTTAAAAAATCCTTGGTCAAAATAGCCTTTTCAGGCCGAGAGAAGCACTTTGGTGACGTTTAACTGTAACTTGTTCCCAGTACATTCTGATTGGCTGCTGACTGTGTGACTTGGCTAAAAGTGGCCAAATAGAAGCCCAATCCACAATACATGAGCCCAAAGGCCCTCCTTATGACAAAACTGACACCCACTTTCTAAAAATATCATGGGTCTAAATAGCCTTTTCAGGCTGAGAGAAGCAATTTGGTGACATTTGGCTGTAACTTGTTCCCAGTACATTCTGATTGGCTGCTGACTGTGTGACTTGGCTAAAAGTGGCCAAATAGAAGCCCAATCCACAATACATGAGCCCAAAGGCCTTCCTTATGACTAAACTGACACCCACTTTCTTAAAAATATAATGGGTCTAAATAGCCTTTTCAGGCTGAGAGAAGCACTTTGGTAACATGTGGCTGTAACTTGTTGCCAGTACTTTCTGAGAGGCTGGTGACTGTGTGTTGTACCTAAAAGTGCCCAAATAGAATCCCAATGAACTTTACGTGGGCCCAAATGCCTTCCTTATGACAAAACTGACACCCATTTTCTTTAAAAAATCCTTGGTCAAAATAGCCTTTTCAGGCCGAGAGAAGCACTTTGGTGACGTTTAACTGTAACTTGTTCCCAGTACATTCTGATTGGCTGCTGACTGTGTGACTTGGCTAAAAGTGGCCAAATAGAAGCCCAATCCACAATACATGAGCCCAAAGGCCTTCCTTATGACTAAACTGACACCCACTTTCTTAAAAATATAATGGGTCTAAATAGCCTTTTCAGGCTGAGAGAAGCACTTTGGTGACATTTGGCTGTAACTTGTTCCCAGTACATTCTGATTGGCTGCTGACTGTGTGACTTGGCTAAAAGTGGCCAAATAGAAGCCCAATCCACAATACATGAGCCCAAAGGCCCTCCTTATGACTAAACTGACACCCACTTTCTAAAAATATCATGGGTCTAAATAGCCTTTTCAGGCTGAGAGAAGCAATTTGGTGACATTTGGCTGTAACTTGTTCCCAGTACATTCTGATTGGCTGCTGACTGTGTGACTTGGCTAAAAGTGGCCAAATAGAAGCCCAATCCACAATACATGAGCCCAGAGGCCTTCCTTATCACTAAACTGACACCCACTTTCTTAAAAATATCATGGGTCTAAATAGCCTTTTCAGGCTGAGAGAAGCACTTTGGTGACATTTGGCTGTAACTTGTTCCCAGTACATTCTGAGTGGCTGGTGACTGTGTGTTTTACCTAAAAGTGCCCAAATAGAATCCCAATGCACTATACATGGGCCCAAATGCCTTCCTTATGACAAAACTGACACTCATTTTCTTAAAAAAATCATTGGTCAAAATAGCCTTTTCAGGCTAAGAGAAGCACTTTGGTGACATTTGGCTGTAACTTGTTCCCAGTACATTCTGAGTGGCTGGTGACTGTGTGTTTTACCTAAAAGTGCCCAAATAGAATCCCAATGCACTATACATGGGCCCAAATGCCTTCCTTATGACAAAACTGACACTCATTTTCTTAAAAAAATCATTGGTCAAAATAGCCTTTTCAGGCTGAGAGAAGCACTTTGGTGACATTTGACTGTAACTTGTTCCCAGTACATTCTGAGTGGCTGGTGACTGTGTGTTTTACCTAAAAGTGCCCAAATAGAATCCCAATGCACTATACATGGGCCCAAATGCCTTCCTTATGACAAAACTGACACTCATTTTCTTTAAAAAATCCTTGGTCAAAATTGTCTTTTCAGGCTGAGAGAAGCACTTTGGTGACATTTGGCTGTAACTTGTTCCCAGTACATTCTGAGTGGCTGCTGGCTGTGTGACTTGGCTAAAAGTGGCCAAATAGAATCCCAATGCACTATACATGGGCCCAAATGCCTTCCTTATGACAAAACTGACACTCATTTTCTTTAAAAAAAATCATTGGTCAAAATAGCCTTTTCAGGCCGAGAGAAGCACTTTGGTGACATTTGGCTGTAACTGGTTTCCAGTACATTCTGAGTGGCTGCTGGCTGTGTGACTTGGCTAAAAGTGGCCAAATAGAAGCCCAATCCACAATACATGAGCCCAAAGGCCTTCCTTATGACTAAACTGACACACACTTTCTTAAAAATATAATGGGTCTAAATAGCCTTTTCAGGCTGAGAGAAGCACTTTGGTAACATTTGGCTGTTACTTGTTCCCAGTACTTTCTGAGTGGCTGGTGACTGTGTGTTGTACCTAAAAGTGCCCAAATACAATCCCAATGCACTATACATGGGCCCAAATGCCTTCCTTAAGACAAAACTGACACCCATTTTCTTTAAAAAATCCTTGGTCAAAATAGTCTTTTCAGGCTGAGAGAAGCACTTTGGTGACATTTAACTGTTACTTGTTCCCAGTACATTCTGAGTGGCTGCTGGCTGTGTGACTTGGCTAAAAGTGCCCAAATAGAAGCCCAATCCACAATACATGAGCCCAGAGGCCTTCCTTATCACTAAACTGACACTCATTTTCTTAAAAAAATCATTGATCAAAATAGCCTTTTCAGGCTGAGAGAAGCACTTTGGTGACATTTGGCTGTAACTTGTTCCCAGTACATTCTGAGTGGCTGCTGGCTGTGTGACTTGGCTAAAAGTGCCCAAATAGAAGCCCAATCCACAATACATGAGCCCACAGGCCTTCCTTATGACTAAACTGACACCCACTTTCTTAAAAATATCATGGGTCTAAATAGCCTTTTCAGGCTGAGAAAAGCACTTTGGTGACATTTGGCTCTAACTGGTTCCGAGTACATTCTGAGTGGCTGCTGGCTGTGTGACTTGGCTAAAAGTGCCCAAATAGAAGCCCAATCCACAATACATGAGCCCAAGTGCCTTCCTTATCACTAAACTGACACCCACTTTCTTAAAAATATAATGGGTCTAAATATCCTTTTCAGGCTGAGAGAAGCACTTTGGTAACATTTGGCTGTAACTTGTTCCCAGTACTTTCTGAGTGGCTGGTGACTGTGTGTTGTACCTAAAAGTGGCCAAATAGAATCCCAATGCACTATACATGGGCCCAAATGCCTTCCTTATGACAAAACTGACACTCATTTTCTTTAAAAAAATCATTGGTCAAAATAGCCTTTTCAGGCCGAGAGAAGCACTTTGGTGACATTTGGCTGTAACTGGTTTCCAGTACAGTCTAAGTGGCTGCTGACTGTGTGACTTGGCTAAAAGTGGCCAAATAGAAGCCCAATCCACAATACATGAGCCCAAAGGCCTTCCGTATGACTAAACTGACACCCACTATCTTAAAAATATAATGGGTCTAAATAGCCTTTTCAGGCTGAGATAAAGCACTTTGGTAACATTTGGCTGTAACTTGTTCCCAGTACTTTCTGAGTGGCTGGTGACTGTATGTTGTACCTAAAAGTGCCCAAATAGAATCCCAATGCACAATACATGGGCCTATATGCCTTCCTTATGACAAAACTGACACCCACTGTCTTAAAAATATCATGGGTCTAAATAGCCTTTTCAGGCTGAGAGAAGCACTTTGGTGACATTTGGCTGTAACCTGTTCCCAGTACATTCTGATTGGCTGCTGACTGTGTGACTTGGCTAAAAGTGGCCAAATAGAAGCCCAACAATACATGAGCCCAAAGGCCTTCCTTATGACTAAACTGACACCCACTTTCTTAAAAATATAATGGGTCTAAATAGCCTTTTCAGGCTGAGAGAAGCACTTTGGTAACATTTGGCTGTTACTTGTTCCCAGTACTTTCTGAGTGGCTGGTGACTGTGTGTTGTACCTAAAAGTGCCCAAATACAATCCCAATGCACTATACATGGGCCCAAATGCCTTCCTTAAGACAAAACTGACACCCATTTTCTTTAAAAAATCCTGGGTCAAAATAGTCTTTTCAGGCTGAGAGAAGCACTTTGGTAACATTTGGCTGTAACTTGTTCCCAGTACAGTCTAAGTGGCTGCTGACTGTGTGACTTGGCTAAAAGTGGCCAAATAGAAGCCCAATCCACAATACATGAGCCCAAAGGCCTTCCTTATGACTAAACTGACACCCACTTTCTTAAAAATATAATGGGTCTAAATAGCCTTTTCAGGCTGAGAGAAGCACTTTGGTAACATTTGGCTGTAACTTGTTCCCAGTACTTTCTGAGTGGCTGGTGACTGTATGTTGTACCTAAAAGTGCCCAAATAGAATCCCAATGCACTTTACATGGGCCCAAATGCCTTCCTTATGACAAAACTGACACCCATTTTCTTTAAACAATCCTTGGTCAAAATAGCCTTTTCAGGCCGAGAGGAGCACTTTGGTGACGTTTAACTGTAACTTGTTCCCAGTACAGTCTAAGTGGCTTCTGACTGTGTGACTTCGCTAAAAGTGTCCAAATAGAAGCCCAATCCACAATAAATGAGCCCAAAGGCCTTCCTTATGACAAAACTGACACCCACTTTCTTAAAAATATCATGGGTCTAAATAGCCTTTTCAGGCTGAGAGAAGCACTTTGGTGACATTTGGCTGTAACTTGTTCCCAGTACATTCTGATTGGCTGCTGACTGTGTGACTTGGCTAAAAGTGGCCAAATAGAAGCCCAATCCACAATACATGAGCCCAAAGGCCTTCCTTATGACTAAACTGACAACCACTTTCTTAAAAATATAATGGGTCTAAATAGCCTTTTCAGGCTGAGAGAAGCACTTTGGTAACATGTGGCTGTAACTTGTTGCCAGTACTTTCTGAGAGGCTGGTGACTGTGTGTTGTACCTAAAAGTGCCCAAATAGAATCCCAATGCACTATACATGGGCCTAAATGCCTTCCTTATGACAAAACTGACACCCACTGTCTTAAAAATATCATAGGTCTAAATAGCCTTTTCAGGCTGAGAGAAGCACTTTGGTGACATTTGGCTCTAACTGGTTCCCAGTACATTCTGAGTGGCTGCTGGCTGTGTGACTTGGCTAAAAGTGCCCAAATAGAAGCCCAATCCACAATACATGAGCCCAGAGGCCTTCCTTATGACTAAACTGACACCCACTTTCTTAAAAATATCATGGGTCTAAATAGCCTTTTCAGGCTGAGAAAAGCACTTTGGTGACATTTGGCTCTAACTGGTTCCCAGTACATTCTGAGTGGCTGCTGGCTGTGTGACTTGGCTAAAAGTGCCCAAATAGAAGCCCAATCCACAATACATGAGCCCAAGTGCCTTCCTTATCACTAAACTGACACCCACTTTCTTAAAAATATAATGGGTCTAAATATCCTTTTCAGGCTGAGAGAAGCACTTTGGTAACATTTGGCTGTAACTTGTTCCCAGTACTTTCTGAGTGGCTGGTGACTGTGTGTTGTACCTAAAAGTGGCCAAATAGAATCCCAATGCACTATACATGGGCCCAAATGCCTTCCTTATGACAAAACTGACACTCATTTTCTTTAAAAAAATCATTGGTCAAAATAGCCTTTTCAGGCCGAGAGAAGCACTTTGGTGACATTTGGCTGTAACTGGTTTCCAGTACAGTCTAAGTGGCTGCTGACTGTGTGACTTGGCTAAAAGTGGCCAAATAGAAGCCCAATCCACAATACATGAGCCCAAAGGCCTTCCGTATGACTAAACTGACACCCACTATCTTAAAAATATAATGGGTCTAAATAGCCTTTTCAGGCTGAGATAAAGCACTTTGGTAACATTTGGCTGTAACTTGTTCCCAGTACTTTCTGAGTGGCTGGTGACTGTATGTTGTACCTAAAAGTGCCCAAATAGAATCCCAATGCACTATACATGGGCCTATATGCCTTCCTTATGACAAAACTGACACCCACTGTCTTAAAAATATCATGGGTCTAAATAGCCTTTTCAGGCTGAGAGAAGCACTTTGGTGACATTTGGCTGTAACTTGTTCCCAGTACATTCTGATTGGCTGCTGACTGTGTGACTTGGCTAAAAGTGGCCAAATAGAAGCCCAATCCACAATACATGAGCCCAAAGGCCTTCCTTTTGACTAAACTGACACCCACTTTCTTAAAAATATAATGGGTCTAAATAGCCTTTTCAGGCTGAGAGAAGCACTTTGGTAACATTTGGCTGTTACTTGTTCCCAGTACTTTCTGAGTGGCTGGTGACTGTGTGTTGTACCTAAAAGTGCCCAAATACAATCCCAATGCACTATACATGGGCCCAAATGCCTTCCTTAAGACAAAACTGACACCCATTTTCTTTAAAAAATCCTTGGTCAAAATAGTCTTTTCAGGCTGAGAGAAGCACTTTGGTAACATTTGGCTGTAACTTGTTCCCAGTACAGTCTAAGTGGCTGCTGACTGTGTGACTTGGCTAAAAGTGGCCAAATAGAAGCCCAATCCACAATACATGAGCCCAAAGGCCTTCCGTATGACTAAACTGACACCCACTTTCTTAAAAATATAATGGGTCTAAATAGCCTTTTCAGGCTGAGAGAAGCACTTTGGTAACATTTGGCTGTAACTTGTTCCCTGTACTTTCTGAGTGGCTGGTGACTGTATGTTGTACCTAAAAGTGCCCAAATAGAATCCCAATGCACTTTACATGGGCCCAAATGCCTTCCTTATGACAAAACTGACACCCATTTTCTTTAAACAATCCTTGGTCAAAATAGCCTTTTCAGGCCGAGAGGAGCACTTTGGTGACGTTTAACTGTAACTTGTTCCCAGTACAGTCTAAGTGGCTTCTGACTGTGTGACTTCGCTAAAAGTGTCCAAATAGAAGCCCAATCCACAATACATGAGCCCAAAGGCCCTCCTTATGACTAAACTGACACCCACTTTCTAAAAATATCATGGGTCTAAATAGCCTTTTCAGGCTGAGAGAAGCAATTTGGTGACATTTGGCTGTAACTTGTTCCCAGTACATTCTGATTGGCTGCTGACTGTGTGACTTGGCTAAAAGTGGCCAAATAGAAGCCCAATCCACAATACATGAGCCCAGAGGCTTTCCTTATCACTAAACTGACACCCACTTTCTTAAAAATATCATGGGTCTAAATAGCCTTTTCAGGCTGAGAGAAGCACTTTGGTGACATTTGGCTGTAACTTGTTCCCAGTACATTCTGAGTGGCTGGTGCCTGTGTGTTTTACCTAAAAGTGCCCAAATAGAATCCCAATGCACTATACATGGGCCCAAATGCCTTCCTTATGACAAAACTGACACTCATTTTCTTAAAAAAATCATTGGTCAAAATAGCCTTTTCAGGCTAAGAGAAGCACTTTGGTGACATTTGGCTGTAACTTGTTCCCAGTACATTCTGAGTGGCTGGTGACTGTGTGTTTTACCTAAAAGTGCCCAAATAGAATCCCAATGCACTATACATGGGCCCAAATGCCTTCCTTATGACAAAACTGACACTCATTTTCTTAAAAAAATCCTTGGTCAAAATTGTCTTTTCAGGCTGAGAGAAGCACTTTGGTGACATTTGGCTGTAACTTGTTCCCAGTACATTCTGAATGGCTGCTGGCTGTGTGACTTGGCTAAAAGTGGCCAAATAGAATCCCAATGCACTATACATGGGCCCAAATGCCTTCCTTATGACAAAACTGACACTCATTTTCTTTAAAAAAAATCATTGGTCAAAATAGCCTTTTCAGGCCGAGAGAAGCACTTTGGTGACATTTGGCTGTAACTGGTTTCCAGTACATTCTGAGTGGCTGCTGGCTGTGTGACTTGGCTAAAAGTGGCCAAATAGAAGCCCAATCCACAATACATGAGCCCAAAGGCCTTCCTTATGACTAAACTGACACCCACTTTCTTAAAAATATAATGGGTCTAAATAGCCTTTTCAGGCTGAGAGAAGCACTTTGGTAACATTTGGCTGTTACTTGTTCCCAGTACTTTCTGAGTGGCTGGTGACTGTGTGTTGTACCTAAAAGTGCCCAAATACAATCCCAATGCACTATACATGGGCCCAAATGCCTTCCTTAAGACAAAACTGACACCCATTTTCTTTAAAAAATCCTTGGTCAAAATAGTCTTTTCAAGCTGAGAGAAGCACTTTGGTGACATTTAACTGTTACTTGTTCCCAGTACAATCTGAGTGGCTGCTGACTGTGTGACTTGGCTAAAAGTGCCCAAATAGAAGCCAATCCAAAATACATGAGCCCAGAGGCCTTCCTTATCACTAAACTGACACTCATTTTCTTAAAAAAATCATTGGTCAAAATGGCCTTTTCAGGCTGAGAGAAGCACTTTGGTGACATTTGGCTGTAACTTGTTCCCAGTACATTCTGAGTGGCTGCTGGCTGTGTGACTTGGCTAAAAGTGCCCAAATAGAAGCCCAATCCACAATACATGAGCCCAGAGGCCTTCCTTATGACTAAACTGACACCCACTTTCTTAAAAATATCACGGGTCTAAATAGCCTTTTCAGGCTGAGAAAAGCACTTTGGTGACATTTGGCTCTAACTGGTTCCCAGTACATTCTGAGTGGCTGCTGGCTGTGTGACTTGGCTAAAAGTGCCCAAATAGAAGCCCAATCCACAATACATGAGCCCAAGTGCCTTCCTTATCACTAAACTGACACCCACTTTCTTAAAAATATAATGGGTCTAAATATCCTTTTCAGGCTGAGAGAAGCACTTTGGTAACATTTGGCTGTAACTTGTTCCCAGTACTTTCTGAGTGGCTGGTGACTGTGTGTTGTACCTAAAAGTGGCCAAATAGAATCCCAATGCACTATACATGGGCCCAAATGCCTTCCTTATGACTAAACTGACACTCATTTTCTTTAAAAAAATCATTGGTCAAAATAGCCTTTTCAGGCCGAGAGAAGCACTTTGGTGACATTTGGCTGTAACTGGTTTCCAGTACATTCTGAGTGGCTGCTGGCTGTGTGACTTGCCTAAAAGTGGCCAAATAGAAGCCCAATCCACAATACATGAGCCCAAAGGCCTTCCTTATGACTAAACTGACACCCACTTTCTTAAAAATATAATGGGTCTAAATAGCCTTTTCAGGCTGAGAGAAGCACTTTGGTAACATTTGGCTGTAACTTGTTCCCAGTACAGTCTAAGTGGCTGCTGACTGTGTGACTTGGCTAAAAGTGGCCAAATAGAAGCCCAATCCACAATACATGAGCCCAAAGGCCTTCCGTATGACTAAACTGACACCCACTATCTTAAAAATATAATGGGTCTAAATAGCCTTTTCAGGCTGAGATAAAGCACTTTGGTAACATTTGGCTGTAACTTGTTCCCAGTACTTTCTGAGTGGCTGGTGACTGTATGTTGTACCTAAAAGTGCCCAAATAGAATCCCAATGCACTATACATGGGCCTATATGCCTTCCTTATGACAAAACTGACACCCACTTTCTTAAAAATATCATGGGTCTAAATAGCCTTTTCAGGCTGAGAAAAGCACTTTGGTGACATTTGGCTCTAACTGGTTCCCAGTACACTCTGAGTGGCTGCTGGCTGTGTGACTTGGCTAAAAGTGCCCAAATAGAAGCCCAATCCGCAATACATGAGCCCAGAGGCCTTCCTTATCACTAAACTGACACCCACTTTCTTAAAAATATAATGGGTCTAAATAGCCTTTTCAGGCTTAGAGAAGACCTTTGGTAACATTTGGCTTAAACTTGTTGCCAGTACTTTCTGAGAGGCTGGTGACTGTGTGTTGTACCTAAAAGTGCCCAAATAGAATCCCAATGCACTATACATGGGCCTAAATGCCTTCCTTATGACAAAACTGACACCCACTGTCTTAAAAATATCATGGGTCTAAATAGCCTTTTCAGGCTGAGAGAAGCACTTTGGTAACATTTGGCTGTTACTTGTTCCCAGTACTTTCTGAGTGGCTGGTGACTGTGTGTTGTACCTAAAAGTGCCCAAATACAATCCCAATGCACTATACATGGGACCAAATGCCTTCCTTAAGACAAAACTGACATCCATTTTCTTTAAAAAATCCTTGGTCAAAATTGTCTTTTCAGGCTGAGAGAAGCACTTTGGTGACGTTTAACTGTAACTTGTTCCCAGTACAGTCTAAGTGGCTGCTGACTGTGTGACTTGGCTAAAAGTGGCCAAATAGAAGCCCAATCCACAATACATGAGCCCAAAGGCCTTCCGTATGACTAAACTGACACCCACTTTCTTAAAAATATAATGGGTCTAAATAGCCTTTTCAGGCTGAGATAAAGCACTTTGGTAACATTTGGCTGTAACTTGTTCCCAGTACTTTCTGAGTGGCTGGTGACTGTATGTTGTACCTAAAAGTGCCCAAATAGAATCCCAATGCACTTTACATGGGCCCAAATGCCTTCCTTATGACAAAACTGACACCCATTTTCTTTAAAAAATCCTTGGTCAAAATAGCCTTTTCAGGCCGAGAGAAGCACTTTGGTGACGTTTAACTGTAACTTGTTCCCAGTACAGTCTAAGTGGCTGCTGACTGCGTGACTTGGCTAAAAGTGGCCAAATAAAAGCCCAATCCACAATACATGAGCCCAAAGGCCTTCCTTATGACTAAACTGACACCCACTTTTTTAAAAATATAATGGGTCTAAGTAGCCTTTTCAGGCTTAGAGAAGCACTTTGGTAACATTTGGCTGTAACTTGTTGCCAGTACTTTCTGAGAGGCTGGTGACTGTGTGTTGTACCTAAAAGTGCCCAAATAGAATCCCAATGCACTATACATGGGCCTATATGCCTTCCTTATGACAAAACTGACACCCACTGTCTTAAAAATATCATGGGTCTAAATAGCCTTTTCAGGCCGAGAGAAGCACTTTGGTGACATTTGGCTGTAACTGGTTTCCAGTACTTTCTGAGTGGCTGGTGACTGTGTGTTGTACCTAAAAGTGCCCAAATACAATACCAATGCACTATACATGGGCCCAAATGCCTTCCTTAAGACAAAACTGACACCCATTTTCTTTAAAAAATCCTTGGTCAAAATAGTCTTTTCAGGCTGAGAGAAGCACTTTGGTGACATTTAACTGTTACTTGTTCCCAGTACAATCTGAGTGGCTGCTGACTGTGTGACTTGGCTAAAAGTGCCCAAATAGAAGCCCAATCCAAAATACATGAGCCCAGAGGCCTTCCTTATCACTAAACTGACACTCATTTTCTTAAAAAAATCATTGGTCAAAATAGCCTTTTCAGGCTGAGAGAAGCACTTTGGTGACATTTGGCTGTAACTTGTTCCCAGTACATTCTGAGTGGCTGCTGGCTGTGTGACTTGGCTAAAAGTGCCCAAATAGAAGCCCAATCCACAATACATGAGCCCAGAGGCCTTCCTTATGACTAAACTGACACCCACTTTCTTAAAAATATCATGGGTCTAAATAGCCTTTTCAGGCTGAGAAAAGCACTTTGGTGACATTTGGCTCTAACTGGTTCCCAGTACATTCTGAGTGGCTGCTGGCTGTGTGACTTGGCTAAAAGTGCCCAAATAGAAGCCCAATCCACAATACATGAGCCCAAGTGCCTTCCTTATCACTAAACTGACACCCACTTTCTTAAAAATATAATGGGTCTAAATATCCTTTTCAGGCTGAGAGAAGCACTTTGGTAACATTTGGCTGTAACTTGTTCCCAGTACTTTCTGAGTGGCTGGTGACTGTGTGTTGTACCTAAAAGTGGCCAAATAGAATCCCAATGCACTATACATGGGCCCAAATGCCTTCCTTATGACAAAACTGACACTCATTTTCTTTAAAAAAATCATTGGTCAAAATAGCCTTTTCAGGCCGAGAGAAGCACTTTGGTGACATTTGGCTGCAACTGGTTTCCAGTACAGTCTAAGTGGCTGCTGACTGTGTGACTTGGCTAAAAGTGGCCAAATAGAAGCCCAATCCACAATACATGAGCCCAAAGGCCTTCCGTATGTCTAAACTGACACCCACTATCTTAAAAATATAATGGGTCTAAATAGCCTTTTCAGGCTGAGAGAAGCACTTTGGTAACATTTGGCTGTTACTTGTTCCCAGTACTTTCTGAGTGGCTGGTGACTGTGTGTTGTACCTAAAAGTGCCCAAATACAATCCCAATGCACTATACATGGGCCCAAATGCCTTCCTTAAGACAAAACTGACACCCATTTTCTTTAAAAAATCCTTGGTCAAAATAGTCTTTTCAGGCTGAGAGAAGCACTTTGGTGACATTTAACTGTTACTTGTTCCCAGTACAATCTGAGTGGCTGCTGACTGTGTGACTTGGCTAAAAGTGCCCAAATAGAAGCCCAATCCAAAATACATGAGCCCAGAGGCCTTCCTTATCACTAAACTGACACCCACTTTCTTAAAAATATAATGGGTCTAAATATCCTTTTCAGGCTGAGAGAAGCACTTTGGTAACATTTGGCTGTAACTTGTTCCCAGTTCTTTCTGAGTGGCTGGTGACTGTGTGTTGTACCTAAAAGTGGCCAAATAGAATCCCAATGCACTATACATGGGCCCAAATGCCTTCCTTATGACAAAACTGACACTCATTTTCTTTAAAAAATCATTGGTCAAAATAGCCTTTTCAGGCCGAGAGAAGCACTTTGGTGACATTTGGCTGTAACTGGTTTCCAGTACATTCTGAGTGGCTGCTGGCTGTGTGACTTGGCTAAAAGTGCCCAAATAGAAGCCCAATCCACAATACATGAGCCCAGAGGCCTTCCTTATGACTAAACTGACACCCACTTTCTTAAAAATATAATGGGTCTAAATAGCCTTTTCAGGCTGAGAGAAGCACTTTGGTAACATTTGGCTGTTACTTGTTCCCAGTACTTTCTGAGTGGCTGGTGACTGTGTGTTGTACCTAAAAGTGCCCAAATACAATCCCAATGCACTATACATGGGCCCAAATGCCTTCCTTAAGACAAAACTGACACCCATTTTCTTTAAAAAATCCTTGGTCAAAATAGTCTTTTCAGGCTGAGAGAAGCACTTTGGTGACATTTAACTGTTACTTGTTCCCAGTACAATCTGAGTGGCTGCTGACTGTGTGACTTGGCTAAAAGTGCCCAAATAGAAGCCCAATCCAAAATACATGAGCCCAGAGGCCTTCCTTATCACTAAACTGACACCCACTTTCTTAAAAATATAATGGGTCTAAATATCCTTTTCAGGCTGAGAGAAGCACTTTGGTAACATTTGGCTGTAGCTTGTTCCCAGTACTTTCTGAGTGGCTGGTGACTGTGTGTTGTACCTAAAAGTGGCCAAATAGAATCCCAATGCACTATACATGGGCCCAAATGCCTTCCTTATGACAAAACTGACACTCATTTTCTTTAAAAAATCATTGGTCAAAATAGCCTTTTCAGGCCGAGAGAAGCACTTTGGTGACATTTGGCTGTAACTGGTTTCCAGTACATTCTGAGTGGCTGCTGGCTGTGTGACTTGGCTAAAAGTGCCCAAATAGAAGCCCAATCCACAATACATGAGCCCAGAGGCCTTCCTTAAGACTAAACTGACACCCACTTTCTTAAAAATATAATGGGTCTAAATAGCCTTTTCAGGCTGAGAGAAGCACTTTGGTAACATTTGGCTGTTACTTGTTCCCAGTACTTTCTGAGTGGCTGGTGACTGTGTGTTGTACCCAAAAGTGCCCAAATAGAATCCCAATGCACTATACATGGGCCCAAATGCCTTCCTTAAGACAAAACTGACACCCATTTTCTTTAAAAAATCCTTGGTCAAAATAGTCTTTTCAAGCTGAGAGAAGCACTTTGGTGACATTTAACTGTTACTTGTTCCCAGTACAATCTGAGTGGCTGCTGACTGTGTGACTTGGCTAAAAGTGCCCAAATAGAAGCCCAATCCAAACTACATGAGCCCAGAGGCCTTCCTTATCACTAAACTGACACTCATTTTCTTAAAAAAATCATCGGTCAAAATGGCCTTTTCAGGCTGAGAGAAGCACTTTGGTGACATTTGGCTGTAACTTGTTCCCAATACATTCTGAGTGGCTGCTGGCTGTGTGACTTGGCTAAAAGTGCCCAAATAGAAGCCCAATCCACAATACATGAGCCCAGAGGCCTTCCTTATGACTAAACTGACACCCACTTTCTTAAAAATATCATGGGTCTAAATAGCCTTTTCAGGCTGAGAAAAGCACTTTGGTGACATTTGGCTCTAACTGGTTCCCAGTACATTCTGAGTGGCTGCTGGCTGTGTGACTTGGCTAAAAGTGCCCAAATAGAAGCCCAATCCACAATACATGAGCCCAAGTGCCTTCCTTATCACTAAACTGACACCCACTTTCTTAAAAATATAATGGGTCTAAATATCCTTTTCAGGCTGAGAGAAGCACTTTGGTAACATTTGGCTGTAACTTGTTCCCAGTACTTTCTGAGTGGCTGGTGACTGTGTGTTGTACCTAAAAGTGGCCAAATAGAATCCCAATGCACTATACATGGGCCCAAATGCCTTCCTTATGACAAAACTGACACTCATTTTCTTTAAAAAAATCATTGGTCAAAATAGCCTTTTCAGGCCGAGAGAAGCACTTTGGTGACATTTGGCTGTAACTGGTTTCCAGTACAGTCTAAGTGGCTGCTGACTGTGTGACTTGGCTAAAAGTGGCCAAATAGAAGCCCAATCCACAATACATGAGCCCAAAGGCCTTCCGTATGACTAAACTGACACCCACTATCTTAAAAATATAATGGGTCTAAATAGCCTTTTCAGGCTGACATAAAGCACTTTGGTAACATTTGGCTGTAACTTGTTCCCAGTACTTTCTGAGTGGCTGGTGACTGTATGTTGTACCTAAAAGTGCCCAAATAGAATCCCAATGCACTATACATGGGCCTATATGCCTTCCTTATGACAAAACTGACACCCACTGTCTTAAAAATATCATGGGTCTAAATAGCCTTTTCAGGCTGAGAGAAGCACTTTGGTGACATTTGGCTGTAACTTGTTCCCAGTACTTTCTGAGTGGCTGGTGACTGTGTGTTGTACCTAAAAGTGCCCAAATACAATCCCAATGCACTATACATGGGCCCAAATGCCTTCCTTAAGACAAAACTGACACCCATTTTCTTTAAAAAATCCTTGGTCAAAATAGTCTTTTCAGGCTGAGAGAAGCACTTTGGTGACATTTAACTGTTACTTGTTCCCAGTACAATCTGAGTGGCTGCTGACTGTGTGACTTGGCTAAAAGTGCCCAAATAGAAGCCCAATCCAAAATACATGAGCCCAGAGGCCTTCCTTATCACTAAACTGACACCCACTTTCTTAAAAATATAATGGGTCTAAATATCCTTTTCAGGCTGAGAGAAGCACTTTGGTAACATTTGGCTGTAACTTGTTCCCAGTTCTTTCTGAGTGGCTGGTGACTGTGTGTTGTACCTAAAAGTGGCCAAATAGAATCCCAATGCACTATACATGGGCCCAAATGCCTTCCTTATGACAAAACTGACACTCATTTTCTTTAAAAAATCATTGGTCAAAATAGCCTTTTCAGGCCGAGAGAAGCACTTTGGTGACATTTGGCTGTAACTGGTTTCCAGTACATTCTGAGTGGCTGCTGGCTGTGTGACTTGGCTAAAAGTGCCCAAATAGAAGCCCAATCCACAATACATGAGCCCAGAGGCCTTCCTTATGACTAAACTGACACCCACTTTCTTAAAAATATAATGGGTCTAAATAGCCTTTTCAGGCTGAGAGAAGCACTTTGGTAACATTTGGCTGTTACTTGTTCCCAGTACTTTCTGAGTGGCTGGTGACTGTGTGTTGTACCTAAAAGTGCCCAAATACAATCCCAATGCACTATACATGGGCCCAAATGCCTTCCTTAAGACAAAACTGACACCCATTTTCTTTAAAAAAATCCTTGGTCAAAATAGTCTTTTCAGGCTGAGAGAAGCACTTTGGTGACATTTAACTGTTACTTGTTCCCAGTACAATCTGAGTGGCTGCTGACTGTGTGACTTGGCTAAAAGTGCCCAAATAGAAGCCCAATCCAAAATACATGAGCCCAGAGGCCTTCCTTATCACTAAACTGACACCCACTTTCTTAAAAATATAATGGGTCTAAATATCCTTTTCAGGCTGAGAGAAGCACTTTGGTAACATTTGGCTGTTACTTGTTCCCAGTACTTTCTGAGTGGCTGATGACTGTGTGTTGTACCTAAAAGTGGCCAAATAGAATCCCAATGCACTATACATGGGCCCAAATGCCTTCCTTATGACTAAACTGACACTCATTTTCTTTAAAAAAATCATTGGTCAAAATAGCCTTTTCAGGCCGAGAGAAGCACTTTGGTGACATTTGGCTGTAACTGGTTTCCAGTACATTCTGAGTGGCTGCTGGCTGTGTGACTTGGCTAAAAGTGGCCAAATAGAAGCCCAATCCACAATACATGAGCCCAAAGGCCTTCCTTATGACTAAACTGACACCCACTTTCTTAAAAATATAATGGGTCTAAATAGCCTTTTCAGGCTGAGAGAAGCACTTTGGTAACATTTGGCTGTAACTTGTTCCCAGTACAGTCTAAGTGGCTGCTGACTGTGTGACTTGGCTAAAAGTGGCCAAATAGAAGCCCAATCCACAATACATGAGCCCAAAGGCCTTCCGTATGACTAAACTGACACCCACTATCTTAAAAATATAATGGGTCTAAATATCCTTTTCAGGCTGAGAGAAGCACTTTGGTAACATTTGGCTGTAACTTGTTCCCAGTTCTTTCTGAGTGGCTGGTGACTGTGTGTTGTACCTAAAAGTGGCCAAATAGAATCCCAATGCACTATACATGGGCCCAAATGCCTTCCTTATGACAAAACTGACACTCATTTTCTTTAAAAAATCATTGGTCAAAATAGCCTTTTCAGGCCGAGAGAAGCACTTTGGTGACATTTGGCTGTAACTGGTTTCCAGTACATTCTGAGTGGCTGCTGGCTGTGTGACTTGGCTAAAAGTGCCCAAATAGAAGCCCAATCCACAATACATGAGCCCAGAGGCCTTCCTTATGACTAAACTGACACCCACTTTCTTAAAAATATAATGGGTCTAAATAGCCTTTTCAGGCTGAGAGAAGCACTTTGGTAACATTTGGCTGTTACTTGTTCCCAGTACTTTCTGAGTGGCTGGTGACTGTGTGTTGTACCTAAAAGTGCCCAAATACAATCCCAATGCACTATACATGGGCCCAAATGCCTTCCTTAAGACAAAACTGACACCCATTTTCTTTAAAAAATCCTTGGTCAAAATAGTCTTTTCAGGCTGAGAGAAGCACTTTGGTGACATTTAACTGTTACTTGTTCCCAGTACAATCTGAGTGGCTGCTGACTGTGTGACTTGGCTAAAAGTGCCCAAATAGAAGCCCAATCCAAAATACATGAGCCCAGAGGCCTTCCTTATCACTAAACTGACACCCACTTTCTTAAAAATATAATGGGTCTAAATATCCTTTTCAGGCTGAGAGAAGCACTTTGGTAACATTTGGCTGTAGCTTGTTCCCAGTACTTTCTGAGTGGCTGGTGACTGTGTGTTGTACCTAAAAGTGGCCAAATAGAATCCCAATGCACTATACATGGGCCCAAATGCCTTCCTTATGACAAAACTGACACTCATTTTCTTTAAAAAATCATTGGTCAAAATAGCCTTTTCAGGCCGAGAGAAGCACTTTGGTGACATTTGGCTGTAACTGGTTTCCAGTACATTCTGAGTGGCTGCTGGCTGTGTGACTTGGCTAAAAGTGCCCAAATAGAAGCCCAATCCACAATACATGAGCCCAGAGGCCTTCCTTAAGACTAAACTGACACCCACTTTCTTAAAAATATAATGGGTCTAAATAGCCTTTTCAGGCTGAGAGAAGCACTTTGGTAACATTTGGCTGTTACTTGTTCCCAGTACTTTCTGAGTGGCTGGTGACTGTGTGTTGTACCTAAAAGTGCCCAAATACAATCCCAATGCACTATACATGGGCCCAAATGCCTTCCTTAAGACAAAACTGACACCCATTTTCTTTAAAAAATCCTTGGTCAAAATAGTCTTTTCAAGCTGAGAGAAGCACTTTGGTGACATTTAACTGTTACTTGTTCCCAGTACAATCTGAGTGGCTGCTGACTGTGTGACTTGGCTAAAAGTGCCCAAATAGAAGCCCAATCCAAACTACATGAGCCCAGAGGCCTTCCTTATCACTAAACTGACACTCATTTTCTTAAAAAAATCATCGGTCAAAATGGCCTTTTCAGGCTGAGAGAAGCACTTTGGTGACATTTGGCTGTAACTTGTTCCCAGTACATTCTGAGTGGCTGCTGGCTGTGTGACTTGGCTAAAAGTGCCCAAATAGAAGCCCAATCCACAATACATGAGCCCAGAGGCCTTCCTTATGACTAAACTGACACCCACTTTCTTAAAAATATCATGGGTCTAAATAGCCTTTTCAGGCTGAGAAAAGCACTTTGGTGACATTTGGCTCTAACTGGTTCCCAGTACATTCTGAGTGGCTGCTGGCTGTGTGACTTGGCTAAAAGTGCCCAAATAGAAGCCCAATCCACAATACATGAGCCCAAGTGCCTTCCTTATCACTAAACTGACACCCACTTTCTTAAAAATATAATGGGTCTAAATATCCTTTTCAGGCTGAGAGAAGCACTTTGGTAACATTTGGCTGTAACTTGTTCCCAGTACTTTCTGAGTGGCTGGTGACTGTGTGTTGTACCTAAAAGTGGCCAAATAGAATCCCAATGCACTATACATGGGCCCAAATGCCTTCCTTATGACAAAACTGACACTCATTTTCTTTAAAAAAATCATTGGTCAAAATAGCCTTTTCAGGCCGAGAGAAGCACTTTGGTGACATTTGGCTGTAACTGGTTTCCAGTACAGTCTAAGTGGCTGCTGACTGTGTGACTTGGCTAAAAGTGGCCAAATAGAAGCCCAATCCACAATACATGAGCCCAAAGGCCTTCCGTATGACTAAACTGACACCCACTATCTTAAAAATATAATGGGTCTAAATAGCCTTTTCAGGCTGACATAAAGCACTTTGGTAACATTTGGCTGTAACTTGTTCCCAGTACTTTCTGAGTGGCTGGTGACTGTATGTTGTACCTAAAAGTGCCCAAATAGAATCCCAATGCACTATACATGGGCCTATATGCCTTCCTTATGACAAAACTGACACCCACTGTCTTAAAAATATCATGGGTCTAAATAGCCTTTTCAGGCTGAGAGAAGCACTTTGGTGACATTTGGCTGTAACTTGTTCCCAGTACTTTCTGAGTGGCTGGTGACTGTGTGTTGTACCTAAAAGTGCCCAAATACAATCCCAATGCACTATACATGGGCCCAAATGCCTTCCTTAAGACAAAACTGACACCCATTTTCTTTAAAAAATCCTTGGTCAAAATAGTCTTTTCAGGCTGAGAGAAGCACTTTGGTGACATTTAACTGTTACTTGTTCCCAGTACAATCTGAGTGGCTGCTGACTGTGTGACTTGGCTAAAAGTGCCCAAATAGAAGCCCAATCCAAAATACATGAGCCCAGAGGCCTTCCTTATCACTAAACTGACACCCACTTTCTTAAAAATATAATGGGTCTAAATATCCTTTTCAGGCTGAGAGAAGCACTTTGGTAACATTTGGCTGTAACTTGTTCCCAGTTCTTTCTGAGTGGCTGGTGACTGTGTGTTGTACCTAAAAGTGGCCAAATAGAATCCCAATGCACTATACATGGGCCCAAATGCCTTCCTTATGACAAAACTGACACTCATTTTCTTTAAAAAATCATTGGTCAAAATAGCCTTTTCAGGCCGAGAGAAGCACTTTGGTGACATTTGGCTGTAACTGGTTTCCAGTACATTCTGAGTGGCTGCTGGCTGTGTGACTTGGCTAAAAGTGCCCAAATAGAAGCCCAATCCACAATACATGAGCCCAGAGGCCTTCCTTATGACTAAACTGACACCCACTTTCTTAAAAATATAATGGGTCTAAATAGCCTTTTCAGGCTGAGAGAAGCACTTTGGTAACATTTGGCTGTTACTTGTTCCCAGTACTTTCTGAGTGGCTGGTGACTGTGTGTTGTACCTAAAAGTGCCCAAATACAATCCCAATGCACTATACATGGGCCCAAATGCCTTCCTTAAGACAAAACTGACACCCATTTTCTTTAAAAAAATCCTTGGTCAAAATAGTCTTTTCAGGCTGAGAGAAGCACTTTGGTGACATTTAACTGTTACTTGTTCCCAGTACAATCTGAGTGGCTGCTGACTGTGTGACTTGGCTAAAAGTGCCCAAATAGAAGCCCAATCCAAAATACATGAGCCCAGAGGCCTTCCTTATCACTAAACTGACACCCACTTTCTTAAAAATATAATGGGTCTAAATATCCTTTTCAGGCTGAGAGAAGCACTTTGGTAACATTTGGCTGTTACTTGTTCCCAGTACTTTCTGAGTGGCTGATGACTGTGTGTTGTACCTAAAAGTGGCCAAATAGAATCCCAATGCACTATACATGGGCCCAAATGCCTTCCTTATGACTAAACTGACACTCATTTTCTTTAAAAAAATCATTGGTCAAAATAGCCTTTTCAGGCCGAGAGAAGCACTTTGGTGACATTTGGCTGTAACTGGTTTCCAGTACATTCTGAGTGGCTGCTGGCTGTGTGACTTGGCTAAAAGTGGCCAAATAGAAGCCCAATCCACAATACATGAGCCCAAAGGCCTTCCTTATGACTAAACTGACACCCACTTTCTTAAAAATATAATGGGTCTAAATAGCCTTTTCAGGCTGAGAGAAGCACTTTGGTAACATTTGGCTGTAACTTGTTCCCAGTACAGTCTAAGTGGCTGCTGACTGTGTGACTTGGCTAAAAGTGGCCAAATAGAAGCCCAATCCACAATACATGAGCCCAAAGGCCTTCCGTATGACTAAACTGACACCCACTATCTTAAAAATATAATGGGTCTAAATAGCCTTTTCAGGCTGAGATAAAGCACTTTGGTAACATTTGGCTGTAACTTGTTCCCAGTACTTTCTGAGTGGCTGGTGACTGTATGTTGTACCTAAAAGTGCCCAAATAGAATCCCAATGCACTATACATGGGCCTATATGCCTTCCTTATGACAAAACTGACACCCACTTTCTTAAAAATATCATGGGTCTAAATAGCCTTTTCAGGCTGAGAAAAGCACTTTGGTGACATTTGGCTCTAACTGGTTCCCAGTACACTCTGAGTGGCTGCTGGCTGTGTGACTTGGCTAAAAGTGCCCAAATAGAAGCCCAATCCGCAATACATGAGCCCAGAGGCCTTCCTTATCACTAAACTGACACCCACTTTCTTAAAAATATAATGGGTCTAAATAGCCTTTTCAGGCTTAGAGAAGACCTTTGGTAACATTTGGCTTAAACTTGTTGCCAGTACTTTCTGAGAGGCTGGTGACTGTGTGTTGTACCTAAAAGTGCCCAAATAGAATCCCAATGCACTATACATGGGCCTAAATGCCTTCCTTATGACAAAACTGACACCCACTGTCTTAAAAATATCATGGGTCTAAATAGCCTTTTCAGGCTGAGAGAAGCACTTTGGTAACATTTGGCTGTTACTTGTTCCCAGTACTTTCTGAGTGGCTGGTGACTGTGTGTTGTACCTAAAAGTGCCCAAATACAATCCCAATGCACTATACATGGGACCAAATGCCTTCCTTAAGACAAAACTGACATCCATTTTCTTTAAAAAATCCTTGGTCAAAATTGTCTTTTCAGGCTGAGAGAAGCACTTTGGTGACGTTTAACTGTAACTTGTTCCCAGTACAGTCTAAGTGGCTGCTGACTGTGTGACTTGGCTAAAAGTGGCCAAATAGAAGCCCAATCCACAATACATGAGCCCAAAGGCCTTCCGTATGACTAAACTGACACCCACTTTCTTAAAAATATAATGGGTCTAAATAGCCTTTTCAGGCTGAGATAAAGCACTTTGGTAACATTTGGCTGTAACTTGTTCCCAGTACTTTCTGAGTGGCTGGTGACTGTATGTTGTACCTAAAAGTGCCCAAATAGAATCCCAATGCACTTTACATGGGCCCAAATGCCTTCCTTATGACAAAACTGACACCCATTTTCTTTAAAAAATCCTTGGTCAAAATAGCCTTTTCAGGCCGAGAGAAGCACTTTGGTGACGTTTAACTGTAACTTGTTCCCAGTACAGTCTAAGTGGCTGCTGACTGCGTGACTTGGCTAAAAGTGGCCAAATAAAAGCCCAATCCACAATACATGAGCCCAAAGGCCTTCCTTATGACTAAACTGACACCCACTTTTTTAAAAATATAATGGGTCTAAGTAGCCTTTTCAGGCTTAGAGAAGCACTTTGGTAACATTTGGCTGTAACTTGTTGCCAGTACTTTCTGAGAGGCTGGTGACTGTGTGTTGTACCTAAAAGTGCCCAAATAGAATCCCAATGCACTATACATGGGCCTATATGCCTTCCTTATGACAAAACTGACACCCACTGTCTTAAAAATATCATGGGTCTAAATAGCCTTTTCAGGCCGAGAGAAGCACTTTGGTGACATTTGGCTGTAACTGGTTTCCAGTACTTTCTGAGTGGCTGGTGACTGTGTGTTGTACCTAAAAGTGCCCAAATACAATCCCAATGCACTATACATGGGCCCAAATGCCTTCCTTAAGACAAAACTGACACCCATTTTCTTTAAAAAATCCTTGGTCAAAATAGTCTTTTCAGGCTGAGAGAAGCACTTTGGTGACATTTAACTGTTACTTGTTCCCAGTACAATCTGAGTGGCTGCTGACTGTGTGACTTGGCTAAAAGTGCCCAAATAGAAGCCCAATCCAAAATACATGAGCCCAGAGGCCTTCCTTATCACTAAACTGACACTCATTTTCTTAAAAAAATCATTGGTCAAAATAGCCTTTTCAGGCTGAGAGAAGCACTTTGGTGACATTTGGCTGTAACTTGTTCCCAGTACATTCTGAGTGGCTGCTGGCTGTGTGACTTGGCTAAAAGTGCCCAAATAGAAGCCCAATCCACAATACATGAGCCCAGAGGCCTTCCTTATGACTAAACTGACACCCACTTTCTTAAAAATATCATGGGTCTAAATAGCCTTTTCAGGCTGAGAAAAGCACTTTGGTGACATTTGGCTCTAACTGGTTCCCAGTACATTCTGAGTGGCTGCTGGCTGTGTGACTTGGCTAAAAGTGCCCAAATAGAAGCCCAATCCACAATACATGAGCCCAAGTGCCTTCCTTATCACTAAACTGACACCCACTTTCTTAAAAATATAATGGGTCTAAATATCCTTTTCAGGCTGAGAGAAGCACTTTGGTAACATTTGGCTGTAACTTGTTCCCAGTACTTTCTGAGTGGCTGGTGACTGTGTGTTGTACCTAAAAGTGGCCAAATAGAATCCCAATGCACTATACATGGGCCCAAATGCCTTCCTTATGACAAAACTGACACTCATTTTCTTTAAAAAAATCATTGGTCAAAATAGCCTTTTCAGGCCGAGAGAAGCACTTTGGTGACATTTGGCTGTAACTGGTTTCCAGTACAGTCTAAGTGGCTGCTGACTGTGTGACTTGGCTAAAAGTGGCCAAATAGAAGCCCAATCCACAATACATGAGCCCAAAGGCCTTCCGTATGACTAAACTGACACCCACTATCTTAAAAATATAATGGGTCTAAATAGCCTTTTCAGGCTGAGATAAAGCACTTTGGTAACATTTGGCTGTAACTTGTTCCCAGTACTTTCTGAGTGGCTGGTGACTGTATGTTGTACCTAAAAGTGCCCAAATAGAATCCCAATGCACTATACATGTGCCTATATGCCTTCCTTATGACAAAACTGACACCCACTGTCTTAAAAATATCATAGGTCTAAATAGCCTTTTCAGGCTGAGAGAAGCACTTTGGTGACATTTGGCTGTAACTTGTTCCCAGTACATTCTGATTGGCTGCTGACTGTGTGACTTGGCTAAAAGTGGCCAAATAGAAGCCCAATCCACAATACATGAGCCCAAAGGCCTTCCTTATGACTAAACTGACACCCACTTTCTTAAAAATATAATGGGTCTAAATAGCCTTTTCAGGCTGAGAGAAGCACTTTGGTAACATTTGGCTGTTACTTGTTCCCAGTACTTTCTGAGTGGCTGGTGACTGTGTGTTGTACCTAAAAGTGCCCAAATACAATCCCAATGCACTATACATGGGCCCAAATGCCTTCCTTAAGACAAAACTGACACCCATTTTCTTTAAAAAATCCTTGGTCAAAATAGTCTTTTCAGGCTGAGAGAAGCACTTTGGTGACATTTAACTGTTACTTGTTCCCAGTACAATCTGAGTGGCTGCTGACTGTGTGACTTGGCTAAAAGTGCCCAAATAGAAGCCCAATCCAAAATACATGAGCCCAGAGGCCTTCCTTATCACTAAACTGACACCCACTTTCTTAAAAATATAATGGGTCTAAATATCCTTTTCAGGCTGAGAGAAGCACTTTGGTAACATTTGGCTGTAACTTGTTCCCAGTTCTTTCTGAGTGGCTGGTGACTGTGTGTTGTACCTAAAAGTGGCCAAATAGAATCCCAATGCACTATACATGGGCCCAAATGCCTTCCTTATGACAAAACTGACACTCATTTTCTTTAAAAAATCATTGGTCAAAATAGCCTTTTCAGGCCGAGAGAAGCACTTTGGTGACATTTGGCTGTAACTGGTTTCCAGTACATTCTGAGTGGCTGCTGGCTGTGTGACTTGGCTAAAAGTGCCCAAATAGAAGCCCAATCCACAATACATGAGCCCAGAGGCCTTCCTTATGACTAAACTGACACCCACTTTCTTAAAAATATAATGGGTCTAAATAGCCTTTTCAGGCTGAGAGAAGCACTTTGGTAACATTTGGCTGTTACTTGTTCCCAGTACTTTCTGAGTGGCTGGTGACTGTGTGTTGTACCTAAAAGTGCCCAAATACAATCCCAATGCACTATACATGGGCCCAAATGCCTTCCTTAAGACAAAACTGACACCCATTTTCTTTAAAAAATCCTTGGTCAAAATAGTCTTTTCAGGCTGAGAGAAGCACTTTGGTGACATTTAACTGTTACTTGTTCCCAGTACAATCTGAGTGGCTGCTGACTGTGTGACTTGGCTAAAAGTGCCCAAATAGAAGCCCAATCCAAACTAGAAAGTACTGTTCCTGAAGAAACAGTGTGGGATCGCTAAGAATGTTGCAGGTATTGAGTATTGATAGTGTTAGTAGTGTTATAGGTTTGAAAGGTTCTAAAGGTTCTAAAGGTTTGAAAGGTTTGAAAGGTTTGAAAGGTTCTAAAGGTTTGAAAGGTTTGAAAGGTTTGAAAGGTTTGAAAGGTTTGAAAGGTTTGAAAGGTTTGAAAGGTTCTAAAGGTTCTAAAAGTTCTAAAGGTTTGAAAGGTTCTAAAGGTTTGAAAGGTTCTAAAGGTTTGAAAAGTTCTAAAGGTTCTAAAGGTTTGAAAGGTTCTAAAGGTTCTAAAGGTTCTAAAGGTTCTAAAGGTTCTAAAAGTTCTAAAGGTTTGAAAGGTTTGAATTTGGAAAGAAAAAAAAAATCTGAAAAAAAAAAGTTAGGAAAAAAAAATAAGAAAAGAAAAATTGGAAAAAAAAAATTAAAAAAAAAAAAAAATTGGAAAAAAAAAATTCTGAAAAAAAAAAAATTGAAAAAAAAAAATCAGAAAAATTTTTTTTTTGAAAAAAAAAAAAAATCTGAAAAAAAAAAATTCTGAAAAAATAAAAGTTTTGGAAAAAACTTTTTTCCCATTTGAATTATTTCAAAAATTCAAATGGTAGCCAATATGTCCTAAGTAGGCTGAACGTTATAGAGTTGGAACGGAGTTTCTAGCTAAAAGTATGAATTTCCCCATTGAAATGAATGGGCTTTTTTTAGAAGTAAAAAGTGCAATATCTCTAAAAGTACAAATTATTTCAAAAATTTGAATAATAGCCGACATGTCCTGAGTAGGCCGAACGTTGAAGAGTTGGAACGGAGTTTGTAGCTAAAAGTATGAAGGACTAGTTAGGTGCCAAAAAACGGGCGGAATAAATATATAATAATAATAAATATGCACAATAACATTAGTGTGATCGCTTTAGCGATCCCACAAATACATGAGCCCAGAGGCCTTCCTTATCACTAAACTGACACCCACTTTCTTAAAAATATAATGGGTCTAAATATCCTTTTCAGGCTGAGAGAAGCACTTTGGTAACATTTGGCTGTAGCTTGTTCCCAGTACTTTCTGAGTGGCTGGTGACTGTGTGTTGTACCTAAAAGTGGCCAAATAGAATCCCAATGCACTATACATGGGCCCAAATGCCTTCCTTATGACAAAACTGACACTCATTTTCTTTAAAAAATCATTGGTCAAAATAGCCTTTTCAGGCCGAGAGAAGCACTTTGGTGACATTTGGCTGTAACTGGTTTCCAGTACATTCTGAGTGGCTGCTGGCTGTGTGACTTGGCTAAAAGTGCCCAAATAGAAGCCCAATCCACAATACATGAGCCCAGAGGCCTTCCTTATGACTAAACTGACACCCACTTTCTTAAAAATATAATGGGTCTAAATAGCCTTTTCAGGCTGAGAGAAGCACTTTGGTAACATTTGGCTGTTACTTGTTCCCAGTACTTTCTGAGTGGCTGGTGACTGTGTGTTGTACCTAAAAGTGCCCAAATACAATCCCAATGCACTATACATGGGCCCAAATGCCTTCCTTAAGACAAAACTGACACCCATTTTCTTTAAAAAATCCTTGGTCAAAATAGTCTTTTCAAGCTGAGAGAAGCACTTTGGTGACATTTAACTGTTACTTGTTCCCAGTACAATCTGAGTGGCTGCTGACTGTGTGACTTGGCTAAAAGTGCCCAAATAGAAGCCCAATCCAAAATACATGAGCCCAGAGGCCTTCCTTATCACTAAACTGACACTCATTTTCTTAAAAAAATCATCGGTCAAAATGGCCTTTTCAGGCTGAGAGAAGCACTTTGGTGACATTTGGCTGTAACTTGTTCCCAGTACATTCTGAGTGGCTGCTGGCTGTGTGACTTGGCTAAAAGTGCCCAAATAGAAGCCCAATCCACAATACATGAGCCCAGAGGCCTTCCTTATGACTAAACTGACACCCACTTTCTTAAAAATATCATGGGTCTAAATAGCCTTTTCAGGCTGAGAAAAGCACTTTGGTGACATTTGGCTCTAACTGGTTCCCAGTACATTCTGAGTGGCTGCTGGCTGTGTGACTTGGCTAAAAGTGGCCAAATAGAAGCCCAATCCACAATACATGAGCCCAAAGGCCTTCCTTATGACTAAACTGACACCCACTTTCTTAAAAATATAATGGGTCTAAATAGCCTTTTCAGGCTGAGAGAAGCACTTTGGTAACATTTGGCTGTAACTTGTTCCCAGTACTTTCTGAGTGGCTGGTGACTGTGTGTTGTACCTAAAAGTGGCCAAATAGAATCCCAATGCACTATACATGGGCCCAAATGCCTTCCTTATGACTAAACTGACACTCATTTTCTTTAAAAAAAATCATTGGTCAAAATAGCCTTTTCAGGCTGAGAGAAGCACTTTGGTAACATTTGGCTGTAACTTGTTCCCAGTACTTTCTGAGTGGCTGGTGACTGTGTGTTGTACCTAAAAGTGGCCAAATAGAATCCCAATGCACTATACATGGGCCTATATGCCTTCCTTATGACAAAACTGACACCCACTGTCTTAAAAATATCATGGGTCTAAATAGCCTTTTCAGGCTGAGAGAAGCACTTTGGTGACATTTGGCTGTAACTTGTTCCCAGTACTTTCTGAGTGGCTGGTGACTGTGTGTTGTACCTAAAAGTGCCCAAATACAATCCCAATGCACTATACATGGGCCCAAATGCCTTCCTTAAGACAAAACTGACACCCATTTTCTTTAAAAAATCCTTGGTCAAAATAGTCTTTTCAGGCTGAGAGAAGCACTTTGGTGACATTTAACTGTTACTTGTTCCCAGTACAATCTGAGTGGCTGCTGACTGTGTGACTTGGCTAAAAGTGCCCAAATAGAAGCCCAATCCAAAATACATGAGCCCAGAGGCCTTCCTTATCACTAAACTGACACCCACTTTCTTAAAAATATAATGGGTCTAAATATCCTTTTCAGGCTGAGAGAAGCACTTTGGTAACATTTGGCTGTAACTTGTTCCCAGTTCTTTCTGAGTGGCTGGTGACTGTGTGTTGTACCTAAAAGTGGCCAAATAGAATCCCAATGCACTATACATGGGCCCAAATGCCTTCCTTATGACAAAACTGACACTCATTTTCTTTAAAAAATCATTGGTCAAAATAGCCTTTTCAGGCCGAGAGAAGCACTTTGGTGACATTTGGCTGTAACTGGTTTCCAGTACATTCTGAGTGGCTGCTGGCTGTGTGACTTGGCTAAAAGTGCCCAAATAGAAGCCCAATCCACAATACATGAGCCCAGAGGCCTTCCTTATGACTAAACTGACACCCACTTTCTTAAAAATATAATGGGTCTAAATAGCCTTTTCAGGCTGAGAGAAGCACTTTGGTAACATTTGGCTGTTACTTGTTCCCAGTACTTTCTGAGTGGCTGGTGACTGTGTGTTGTACCTAAAAGTGCCCAAATACAATCCCAATGCACTATACATGGGCCCAAATGCCTTCCTTAAGACAAAACTGACACCCATTTTCTTTAAAAAAATCCTTGGTCAAAATAGTCTTTTCAGGCTGAGAGAAGCACTTTGGTGACATTTAACTGTTACTTGTTCCCAGTACAATCTGAGTGGCTGCTGACTGTGTGACTTGGCTAAAAGTGCCCAAATAGAAGCCCAATCCAAAATACATGAGCCCAGAGGCCTTCCTTATCACTAAACTGACACCCACTTTCTTAAAAATATAATGGGTCTAAATATCCTTTTCAGGCTGAGAGAAGCACTTTGGTAACATTTGGCTGTAGCTTGTTCCCAGTACTTTCTGAGTGGCTGGTGACTGTGTGTTGTACCTAAAAGTGGCCAAATAGAATCCCAATGCACTATACATGGGCCCAAATGCCTTCCTTATGACAAAACTGACACTCATTTTCTTTAAAAAATCATTGGTCAAAATAGCCTTTTCAGGCCGAGAGAAGCACTTTGGTGACATTTGGCTGTAACTGGTTTCCAGTACATTCTGAGTGGCTGCTGGCTGTGTGACTTGGCTAAAAGTGCCCAAATAGAAGCCCAATCCACAATACATGAGCCCAGAGGCCTTCCTTATGACTAAACTGACACCCACTTTCTTAAAAATATAATGGGTCTAAATAGCCTTTTCAGGCTGAGAGAAGCACTTTGGTAACATTTGGCTGTTACTTGTTCCCAGTACTTTCTGAGTGGCTGGTGACTGTGTGTTGTACCTAAAAGTGCCCAAATACAATCCCAATGCACTATACATGGGCCCAAATGCCTTCCTTAAGACAAAACTGACACCCATTTTCTTTAAAAAAATCCTTGGTCAAAATAGTCTTTTCAGGCTGAGAGAAGCACTTTGGTGACATTTAACTGTTACTTGTTCCCAGTACAATCTGAGTGGCTGCTGACTGTGTGACTTGGCTAAAAGTGCCCAAATAGAAGCCCAATCCAAAATACATGAGCCCAGAGGCCTTCCTTATCACTAAACTGACACCCACTTTCTTAAAAATATAATGGGTCTAAATATCCTTTTCAGGCTGAGAGAAGCACTTTGGTAACATTTGGCTGTAGCTTGTTCCCAGTACTTTCTGAGTGGCTGGTGACTGTGTGTTGTACCTAAAAGTGGCCAAATAGAATCCCAATGCACTATACATGGGCCCAAATGCCTTCCTTATGACAAAACTGACACTCATTTTCTTTAAAAAATCATTGGTCAAAATAGCCTTTTCAGGCCGAGAGAAGCACTTTGGTGACATTTGGCTGTAACTGGTTTCCAGTACATTCTGAGTGGCTGCTGGCTGTGTGACTTGGCTAAAAGTGCCCAAATAGAAGCCCAATCCACAATACATGAGCCCAGAGGCCTTCCTTATGACTAAACTGACACCCACTTTCTTAAAAATATAATGGGTCTAAATAGCCTTTTCAGGCTGAGAGAAGCACTTTGGTAACATTTGGCTGTTACTTGTTCCCAGTACTTTCTGAGTGGCTGGTGACTGTGTGTTGTACCTAAAAGTGCCCAAATACAATCCCAATGCACTATACATGGGCCCAAATGCCTTCCTTAAGACAAAACTGACACCCATTTTCTTTAAAAAAATCCTTGGTCAAAATAGTCTTTTCAGGCTGAGAGAAGCACTTTGGTGACATTTAACTGTTACTTGTTCCCAGTACAATCTGAGTGGCTGCTGACTGTGTGACTTGGCTAAAAGTGCCCAAATAGAAGCCCAATCCAAAATACATGAGCCCAGAGGCCTTCCTTATCACTAAACTGACACTCATTTTCTTAAAAAAATCATTGGTCAAAATGGCCTTTTCAGGCTGAGAGAAGCACTTTGGTGACATTTGGCTGTAACTTGTTCCCAGTACATTCTGAGTGGCTGCTGGCTGTGTGACTTGGCTAAAAGTGCCCAAATAGAAGCCCAATCCACAATACATGAGCCCAGAGGCCTTCCTTATGACTAAACTGACACCCACTTTCTTAAAAATATCATGGGTCTAAATAGCCTTTTCAGGCTGAGAAAAGCACTTTGGTGACATTTGGCTCTAACTGGTTCCCAGTACATTCTGAGTGGCTGCTGGCTGTGTGACTTGGCTAAAAGTGCCCAAAAAGAAGCCCAATCCACAATACATGAGCCCAAGTGCCTTCCTTATCACTAAACTGACACCCACTTTCTTAAAAATATAATGGGTCTAAATATCCTTTTCAGGCTGAGAGAAGCACTTTGGTAACATTTGGCTGTAACTTGTTCCCAGTACTTTCTGAGTGGCTGGTGACTGTGTGTTGTACCTAAAAGTGGCCAAATAGAATCCCAATGCACTATACATGGGCCCAAATGCCTTCCTTATGACTAAACTGACACTCATTTTCTTTTAAAAAAATCATTGGTCAAAATAGCCTTTTCAGGCCGAGAGAAGCACTTTGGTGACATTTGGCTGTAACTGGTTTCCAGTACATTCTGAGTGGCTGGTGACTGTGTGTTGTACCTAAAAGTGGCCAAATAGAATCCCAATGCACTATACATGGGCCCAAATGCCTTCCTTATGACTAAACTGACACTCATTTTCTTTAAAAAAATCATTGGTCAAAATAGCCTTTTCAGGCCGAGAGAAGCACTTTGGTGACATTTGGCTGTAACTGGTTTCCAGTACATTCTGAGTGGCTGCTGGCTGTGTGACTTGGCTAAAAGTGGCCAAATAGAAGCCCAATCCACAATACATGAGCCCAAAGGCCTTCCTTATGACTAAACTGACACCCACTTTCTTAAAAATATAATGGGTCTAAATAGCCTTTTCAGGCTGAGAGAAGCACTTTGGTAACATTTGGCTGTAACTTGTTCCCAGTACAGTCTAAGTGGCTGCTGACTGTGTGACTTGGCTAAAAGTGGCCAAATAGAAGCCCAATCCACAATACATGAGCCCAAAGGCCTTCCGTATGACTAAACTGACACCCACTATCTTAAAAATATAATGGGTCTAAATAGCCTTTTCAGGCTGAGATAAAGCACTTTGGTAACATTTGGCTGTAACTTGTTCCCAGTACTTTCTGAGTGGCTGGTGACTGTATGTTGTACCTAAAAGTGCCCAAATAGAATCCCAATGCACTATACATGGGCCTATATGCCTTCCTTATGACAAAACTGACACCCACTTTCTTAAAAATATCATGGGTCTAAATAGCCTTTTCAGGCTGAGAAAAGCACTTTGGTGACATTTGGCTCTAACTGGTTCCCAGTACACTCTGAGTGGCTGCTGGCTGTGTGACTTGGCTAAAAGTGCCCAAATAGAAGCCCAATCCGCAATACATGAGCCCAGAGGCCTTCCTTATCACTAAACTGACACCCACTTTCTTAAAAATATAATGGGTCTAAATAGCCTTTTCAGGCTTAGAGAAGACCTTTGGTAACATTTGGCTTAAACTTGTTGCCAGTACTTTCTGAGAGGCTGGTGACTGTGTGTTGTACCTAAAAGTGCCCAAATAGAATCCCAATGCACTATACATGGGCCTAAATGCCTTCCTTATGACAAAACTGACACCCACTGTCTTAAAAATATCATGGGTCTAAATAGCCTTTTCAGGCTGAGAGAAGCACTTTGGTAACATTTGGCTGTTACTTGTTCCCAGTACTTTCTGAGTGGCTGGTGACTGTGTGTTGTACCTAAAAGTGCCCAAATACAATCCCAATGCACTATACATGGGACCAAATGCCTTCCTTAAGACAAAACTGACATCCATTTTCTTTAAAAAATCCTTGGTCAAAATTGTCTTTTCAGGCTGAGAGAAGCACTTTGGTGACGTTTAACTGTAACTTGTTCCCAGTACAGTCTAAGTGGCTGCTGACTGTGTGACTTGGCTAAAAGTGGCCAAATAGAAGCCCAATCCACAATACATGAGCCCAAAGGCCTTCCGTATGACTAAACTGACACCCACTTTCTTAAAAATATAATGGGTCTAAATAGCCTTTTCAGGCTGAGATAAAGCACTTTGGTAACATTTGGCTGTAACTTGTTCCCAGTACTTTCTGAGTGGCTGGTGACTGTATGTTGTACCTAAAAGTGCCCAAATAGAATCCCAATGCACTTTACATGGGCCCAAATGCCTTCCTTATGACAAAACTGACACCCATTTTCTTTAAAAAATCCTTGGTCAAAATAGCCTTTTCAGGCCGAGAGAAGCACTTTGGTGACGTTTAACTGTAACTTGTTCCCAGTACAGTCTAAGTGGCTGCTGACTGCGTGACTTGGCTAAAAGTGGCCAAATAAAAGCCCAATCCACAATACATGAGCCCAAAGGCCTTCCTTATGACTAAACTGACACCCACTTTTTTAAAAATATAATGGGTCTAAGTAGCCTTTTCAGGCGTAGAGAAGCACTTTGGTAACATTTGGCTGTAACTTGTTGCCAGTACTTTCTGAGAGGCTGGTGACTGTGTGTTGTACCTAAAAGTGCCCAAATAGAATCCCAATGCACTATACATGGGCCTATATGCCTTCCTTATGACAAAACTGACACCCACTGTCTTAAAAATATCATGGGTCTAAATAGCCTTTTCAGGCCGAGAGAAGCACTTTGGTGACATTTGGCTGTAACTGGTTTCCAGTACTTTCTGAGTGGCTGGTGACTGTGTGTTGTACCTAAAAGTGCCCAAATACAATCCCAATGCACTATACATGGGCCCAAATGCCTTCCTTAAGACAAAACTGACACCCATTTTCTTTAAAAAATCCTTGGTCAAAATAGTCTTTTCAGGCTGAGAGAAGCACTTTGGTGACATTTAACTGTTACTTGTTCCCAGTACAATCTGAGTGGCTGCTGACTGTGTGACTTGGCTAAAAGTGCCCAAATAGAAGCCCAATCCAAAATACATGAGCCCAGAGGCCTTCCTTATCACTAAACTGACACTCATTTTCTTAAAAAAATCATTGGTCAAAATAGCCTTTTCAGGCTGAGAGAAGCACTTTGGTGACATTTGGCTGTAACTTGTTCCCAGTACATTCTGAGTGGCTGCTGGCTGTGTGACTTGGCTAAAAGTGCCCAAATAGAAGCCATATCCACAATACATGAGCCCAGAGGCCTTCCTTATGACTAAACTGACACCCACTTTCTTAAAAATATCATGGGTCTAAATAGCCTTTTCAGGCTGAGAAAAGCACTTTGGTGACATTTGGCTCTAACTGGTTCCCAGTACATTCTGAGTGGCTGCTGGCTGTGTGACTTGGCTAAAAGTGCCCAAATAGAAGCCCAATCCACAATACATGAGCCCAAGTGCCTTCCTTATCACTAAACTGACACCCACTTTCTTAAAAATATAATGGGTCTAAATATCCTTTTCAGGCTGAGAGAAGCACTTTGGTAACATTTGGCTGTAGCTTGTTCCCAGTACTTTCTGAGTGGCTGGTGACTGTGTGTTGTACCTAAAAGTGGCCAAATAGAATCCCAATGCACTATACATGGGCCCAAATGCCTTCCTTATGACAAAACTGACACTCATTTTCTTTAAAAAATCATTGGTCAAAATAGCCTTTTCAGGCCGAGAGAAGCACTTTGGTGACATTTGGCTGTAACTGGTTTCCAGTACATTCTGAGTGGCTGCTGGCTGTGTGACTTGGCTAAAAGTGCCCAAATAGAAGCCCAATCCACAATACATGAGCCCAGAGGCCTTCCTTATGACTAAACTGACACCCACTTTCTTAAAAATATAATGGGTCTAAATAGCCTTTTCAGGCTGAGAGAAGCACTTTGGTAACATTTGGCTGTTACTTGTTCCCAGTACTTTCTGAGTGGCTGGTGACTGTGTGTTGTACCTAAAAGTGCCCAAATACAATCCCAATGCACTATACATGGGCCCAAATGCCTTCCTTAAGACAAAACTGACACCCATTTTCTTTAAAAAATCCTTGGTCAAAATAGTCTTTTCAAGCTGAGAGAAGCACTTTGGTGACATTTAACTGTTACTTGTTCCCAGTACAATCTGAGTGGCTGCTGACTGTGTGACTTGGCTAAAAGTGCCCAAATAGAAGCCCAATCCAAAATACATGAGCCCAGAGGCCTTCCTTATCACTAAACTGACACTCATTTTCTTAAAAAAATCATCGGTCAAAATGGCCTTTTCAGGCTGAGAGAAGCACTTTGGTGACATTTGGCTGTAACTTGTTCCCAGTACATTCTGAGTGGCTGCTGGCTGTGTGACTTGGCTAAAAGTGCCCAAATAGAAGCCCAATCCACAATACATGAGCCCAGAGGCCTTCCTTATGACTAAACTGACACCCACTTTCTTAAAAATATCATGGGTCTAAATAGCCTTTTCAGGCTGAGAAAAGCACTTTGGTGACATTTGGCTCTAACTGGTTCCCAGTACATTCTGAGTGGCTGCTGGCTGTGTGACTTGGCTAAAAGTGGCCAAATAGAAGCCCAATCCACAATACATGAGCCCAAAGGCCTTCCTTATGACTAAACTGACACCCACTTTCTTAAAAATATAATGGGTCTAAATAGCCTTTTCAGGCTGAGAGAAGCACTTTGGTAACATTTGGCTGTAACTTGTTCCCAGTACTTTCTGAGTGGCTGGTGACTGTGTGTTGTACCTAAAAGTGGCCAAATAGAATCCCAATGCACTATACATGGGCCCAAATGCCTTCCTTATGACTAAACTGACACTCATTTTCTTTAAAAAAATCATTGGTCAAAATTGCCTTTTCAGGCCGAGAGAAGCACTTTGGTGACATTTGGCTGTAACTGGTTTCCAGTACATTCTGAGTGGCTGCTGGCTGTGTGACTTGGCTAAAAGTGCCCAAATAGAAGCCCAATCCACAATACATGAGCCCAGAGGCCTTCCTTATGACTAAACTGACACCCACTTTCTTAAAAATATAATGGGTCTAAATAGCCTTTTCAGGCTGAGAGAAGCACTTTGGTAACATTTGGCTGTTACTTGTTCCCAGTACTTTCTGAGTGGCTGGTGACTGTGTGTTGTACCTAAAAGTGCCCAAATACAATCCCAATGCACTATACATGGGCCCAAATGCCTTCCTTAAGACAAAACTGACACCCATTTTCTTTAAAAAAATCCTTGGTCAAAATAGTCTTTTCAGGCTGAGAGAAGCACTTTGGTGACATTTAACTGTTACTTGTTCCCAGTACAATCTGAGTGGCTGCTGACTGTGTGACTTGGCTAAAAGTGCCCAAATAGAAGCCCAATCCAAAATACATGAGCCCAGAGGCCTTCCTTATCACTAAACTGACACCCACTTTCTTAAAAATATAATGGGTCTAAATATCCTTTTCAGGCTGAGAGAAGCACTTTGGTAACATTTGGCTGTAGCTTGTTCCCAGTACTTTCTGAGTGGCTGGTGACTGTGTGTTGTACCTAAAAGTGGCCAAATAGAATCCCAATGCACTATACATGGGCCCAAATGCCTTCCTTATGACAAAACTGACACTCATTTTCTTTAAAAAATCATTGGTCAAAATAGCCTTTTCAGGCCGAGAGAAGCACTTTGGTGACATTTGGCTGTAACTGGTTTCCAGTACATTCTGAGTGGCTGCTGGCTGTGTGACTTGGCTAAAAGTGCCCAAATAGAAGCCCAATCCACAATACATGAGCCCAGAGGCCTTCCTTATGACTAAACTGACACCCACTTTCTTAAAAATATAATGGGTCTAAATAGCCTTTTCAGGCTGAGAGAAGCACTTTGGTAACATTTGGCTGTTACTTGTTCCCAGTACTTTCTGAGTGGCTGGTGACTGTGTGTTGTACCTAAAAGTGCCCAAATACAATCCCAATGCACTATACATGGGCCCAAATGCCTTCCTTAAGACAAAACTGACACCCATTTTCTTTAAAAAAATCCTTGGTCAAAATAGTCTTTTCAGGCTGAGAGAAGCACTTTGGTGACATTTAACTGTTACTTGTTCCCAGTACAATCTGAGTGGCTGCTGACTGTGTGACTTGGCTAAAAGTGCCCAAATAGAAGCCCAATCCAAAATACATGAGCCCAGAGGCCTTCCTTATCACTAAACTGACACCCACTTTCTTAAAAATATAATGGGTCTAAATATCCTTTTCAGGCTGAGAGAAGCACTTTGGTAACATTTGGCTGTAGCTTGTTCCCAGTACTTTCTGAGTGGCTGGTGACTGTGTGTTGTACCTAAAAGTGGCCAAATAGAATCCCAATGCACTATACATGGGCCCAAATGCCTTCCTTATGACAAAACTGACACTCATTTTCTTTAAAAAATCATTGGTCAAAATAGCCTTTTCAGGCCGAGAGAAGCACTTTGGTGACATTTGGCTGTAACTGGTTTCCAGTACATTCTGAGTGGCTGCTGGCTGTGTGACTTGGCTAAAAGTGCCCAAATAGAAGCCCAATCCACAATACATGAGCCCAGAGGCCTTCCTTATGACTAAACTGACACCCACTTTCTTAAAAATATAATGGGTCTAAATAGCCTTTTCAGGCTGAGAGAAGCACTTTGGTAACATTTGGCTGTTACTTGTTCCCAGTACTTTCTGAGTGGCTGGTGACTGTGTGTTGTACCTAAAAGTGCCCAAATACAATCCCAATGCACTATACATGGGCCCAAATGCCTTCCTTAAGACAAAACTGACACCCATTTTCTTTAAAAAAATCCTTGGTCAAAATAGTCTTTTCAGGCTGAGAGAAGCACTTTGGTGACATTTAACTGTTACTTGTTCCCAGTACAATCTGAGTGGCTGCTGACTGTGTGACTTGGCTAAAAGTGCCCAAATAGAAGCCCAATCCAAAATACATGAGCCCAGAGGCCTTCCTTATCACTAAACTGACACTCATTTTCTTAAAAAAATCATTGGTCAAAATGGCCTTTTCAGGCTGAGAGAAGCACTTTGGTGACATTTGGCTGTAACTTGTTCCCAGTACATTCTGAGTGGCTGCTGGCTGTGTGACTTGGCTAAAAGTGCCCAAATAGAAGCCCAATCCACAATACATGAGCCCAGAGGCCTTCCTTATGACTAAACTGACACCCACTTTCTTAAAAATATCATGGGTCTAAATAGCCTTTTCAGGCTGAGAAAAGCACTTTGGTGACATTTGGCTCTAACTGGTTCCCAGTACATTCTGAGTGGCTGCTGGCTGTGTGACTTGGCTAAAAGTGCCCAAAAAGAAGCCCAATCCACAATACATGAGCCCAAGTGCCTTCCTTATCACTAAACTGACACCCACTTTCTTAAAAATATAATGGGTCTAAATATCCTTTTCAGGCTGAGAGAAGCACTTTGGTAACATTTGGCTGTAACTTGTTCCCAGTACTTTCTGAGTGGCTGGTGACTGTGTGTTGTACCTAAAAGTGGCCAAATAGAATCCCAATGCACTATACATGGGCCCAAATGCCTTCCTTATGACTAAACTGACACTCATTTTCTTTTAAAAAAATCATTGGTCAAAGTAGCCTTTTCAGGCCGAGAGAAGCACTTTGGTGACATTTGGCTGTAACTGGTTTCCAGTACATTCTGAGTGGCTGGTGACTGTGTGTTGTACCTAAAAGTGGCCAAATAGAATCCCAATGCACTATACATGGGCCCAAATGCCTTCCTTATGACTAAACTGACACTCATTTTCTTTAAAAAAATCATTGGTCAAAATAGCCTTTTCAGGCCGAGAGAAGCACTTTGGTGACATTTGGCTGTAACTGGTTTCCAGTACATTCTGAGTGGCTGCTGGCTGTGTGACTTGGCTAAAAGTGGCCAAATAGAAGCCCAATCCACAATACATGAGCCCAAAGGCCTTCCTTATGACTAAACTGACACCCACTTTCTTAAAAATATAATGGGTCTAAATAGCCTTTTCAGGCTGAGAGAAGCACTTTGGTAACATTTGGCTGTAACTTGTTCCCAGTACAGTCTAAGTGGCTGCTGACTGTGTGACTTGGCTAAAAGTGGCCAAATAGAAGCCCAATCCACAATACATGAGCCCAAAGGCCTTCCGTATGACTAAACTGACACCCACTATCTTAAAAATATAATGGGTCTAAATAGCCTTTTCAGGCTGAGATAAAGCACTTTGGTAACATTTGGCTGTAACTTGTTCCCAGTACTTTCTGAGTGGCTGGTGACTGTATGTTGTACCTAAAAGTGCCCAAATAGAATCCCAATGCACTATACATGGGCCTATATGCCTTCCTTATGACAAAACTGACACCCACTTTCTTAAAAATATCATGGGTCTAAATAGCCTTTTCAGGCTGAGAAAAGCACTTTGGTGACATTTGGCTCTAACTGGTTCCCAGTACACTCTGAGTGGCTGCTGGCTGTGTGACTTGGCTAAAAGTGCCCAAATAGAAGCCCAATCCGCAATACATGAGCCCAGAGGCCTTCCTTATCACTAAACTGACACCCACTTTCTTAAAAATATAATGGGTCTAAATAGCCTTTTCAGGCTTAGAGAAGACCTTTGGTAACATTTGGCTTAAACTTGTTGCCAGTACTTTCTGAGAGGCTGGTGACTGTGTGTTGTACCTAAAAGTGCCCAAATAGAATCCCAATGCACTATACATGGGCCTAAATGCCTTCCTTATGACAAAACTGACACCCACTGTCTTAAAAATATCATGGGTCTAAATAGCCTTTTCAGGCTGAGAGAAGCACTTTGGTAACATTTGGCTGTTACTTGTTCCCAGTACTTTCTGAGTGGCTGGTGACTGTGTGTTGTACCTAAAAGTGCCCAAATACAATCCCAATGCACTATACATGGGACCAAATGCCTTCCTTAAGACAAAACTGACATCCATTTTCTTTAAAAAATCCTTGGTCAAAATTGTCTTTTCAGGCTGAGAGAAGCACTTTGGTGACGTTTAACTGTAACTTGTTCCCAGTACAGTCTAAGTGGCTGCTGACTGTGTGACTTGGCTAAAAGTGGCCAAATAGAAGCCCAATCCACAATACATGAGCCCAAAGGCCTTCCGTATGACTAAACTGACACCCACTTTCTTAAAAATATAATGGGTCTAAATAGCCTTTTCAGGCTGAGATAAAGCACTTTGGTAACATTTGGCTGTAACTTGTTCCCAGTACTTTCTGAGTGGCTGGTGACTGTATGTTGTACCTAAAAGTGCCCAAATAGAATCCCAATGCACTTTACATGGGCCCAAATGCCTTCCTTATGACAAAACTGACACCCATTTTCTTTAAAAAATCCTTGGTCAAAATAGCCTTTTCAGGCCGAGAGAAGCACTTTGGTGACGTTTAACTGTAACTTGTTCCCAGTACAGTCTAAGTGGCTGCTGACTGCGTGACTTGGCTAAAAGTGGCCAAATAAAAGCCCAATCCACAATACATGAGCCCAAAGGCCTTCCTTATGACTAAACTGACACCCACTTTTTTAAAAATATAATGGGTCTAAGTAGCCTTTTCAGGCGTAGAGAAGCACTTTGGTAACATTTGGCTGTAACTTGTTGCCAGTACTTTCTGAGAGGCTGGTGACTGTGTGTTGTACCTAAAAGTGCCCAAATAGAATCCCAATGCACTATACATGGGCCTATATGCCTTCCTTATGACAAAACTGACACCCACTGTCTTAAAAATATCATGGGTCTAAATAGCCTTTTCAGGCCGAGAGAAGCACTTTGGTGACATTTGGCTGTAACTGGTTTCCAGTACTTTCTGAGTGGCTGGTGACTGTGTGTTGTACCTAAAAGTGCCCAAATACAATCCCAATGCACTATACATGGGCCCAAATGCCTTCCTTAAGACAAAACTGACACCCATTTTCTTTAAAAAATCCTTGGTCAAAATAGTCTTTTCAGGCTGAGAGAAGCACTTTGGTGACATTTAACTGTTACTTGTTCCCAGTACAATCTGAGTGGCTGCTGACTGTGTGACTTGGCTAAAAGTGCCCAAATAGAAGCCCAATCCAAAATACATGAGCCCAGAGGCCTTCCTTATCACTAAACTGACACTCATTTTCTTAAAAAAATCATTGGTCAAAATAGCCTTTTCAGGCTGAGAGAAGCACTTTGGTGACATTTGGCTGTAACTTGTTCCCAGTACATTCTGAGTGGCTGCTGGCTGTGTGACTTGGCTAAAAGTGCCCAAATAGAAGCCATATCCACAATACATGAGCCCAGAGGCCTTCCTTATGACTAAACTGACACCCACTTTCTTAAAAATATCATGGGTCTAAATAGCCTTTTCAGGCTGAGAAAAGCACTTTGGTGACATTTGGCTCTAACTGGTTCCCAGTACATTCTGAGTGGCTGCTGGCTGTGTGACTTGGCTAAAAGTGCCCAAATAGAAGCCCAATCCACAATACATGAGCCCAAGTGCCTTCCTTATCACTAAACTGACACCCACTTTCTTAAAAATATAATGGGTCTAAATATCCTTTTCAGGCTGAGAGAAGCACTTTGGTAACATTTGGCTGTAGCTTGTTCCCAGTACTTTCTGAGTGGCTGGTGACTGTGTGTTGTACCTAAAAGTGGCCAAATAGAATCCCAATGCACTATACATGGGCCCAAATGCCTTCCTTATGACAAAACTGACACTCATTTTCTTTAAAAAATCATTGGTCAAAATAGCCTTTTCAGGCCGAGAGAAGCACTTTGGTGACATTTGGCTGTAACTGGTTTCCAGTACATTCTGAGTGGCTGCTGGCTGTGTGACTTGGCTAAAAGTGCCCAAATAGAAGCCCAATCCACAATACATGAGCCCAGAGGCCTTCCTTATGACTAAACTGACACCCACTTTCTTAAAAATATAATGGGTCTAAATAGCCTTTTCAGGCTGAGAGAAGCACTTTGGTAACATTTGGCTGTTACTTGTTCCCAGTACTTTCTGAGTGGCTGGTGACTGTGTGTTGTACCTAAAAGTGCCCAAATACAATCCCAATGCACTATACATGGGCCCAAATGCCTTCCTTAAGACAAAACTGACACCCATTTTCTTTAAAAAATCCTTGGTCAAAATAGTCTTTTCAAGCTGAGAGAAGCACTTTGGTGACATTTAACTGTTACTTGTTCCCAGTACAATCTGAGTGGCTGCTGACTGTGTGACTTGGCTAAAAGTGCCCAAATAGAAGCCCAATCCAAAATACATGAGCCCAGAGGCCTTCCTTATCACTAAACTGACACTCATTTTCTTAAAAAAATCATCGGTCAAAATGGCCTTTTCAGGCTGAGAGAAGCACTTTGGTGACATTTGGCTGTAACTTGTTCCCAGTACATTCTGAGTGGCTGCTGGCTGTGTGACTTGGCTAAAAGTGCCCAAATAGAAGCCCAATCCACAATACATGAGCCCAGAGGCCTTCCTTATGACTAAACTGACACCCACTTTCTTAAAAATATCATGGGTCTAAATAGCCTTTTCAGGCTGAGAAAAGCACTTTGGTGACATTTGGCTCTAACTGGTTCCCAGTACATTCTGAGTGGCTGCTGGCTGTGTGACTTGGCTAAAAGTGGCCAAATAGAAGCCCAATCCACAATACATGAGCCCAAAGGCCTTCCTTATGACTAAACTGACACCCACTTTCTTAAAAATATAATGGGTCTAAATAGCCTTTTCAGGCTGAGAGAAGCACTTTGGTAACATTTGGCTGTAACTTGTTCCCAGTACTTTCTGAGTGGCTGGTGACTGTGTGTTGTACCTAAAAGTGGCCAAATAGAATCCCAATGCACTATACATGGGCCCAAATGCCTTCCTTATGACTAAACTGACACTCATTTTCTTTAAAAAAATCATTGGTCAAAATTGCCTTTTCAGGCCGAGAGAAGCACTTTGGTGACATTTGGCTGTAACTGGTTTCCAGTACATTCTGAGTGGCTGCTGGCTGTGTGACTTGGCTAAAAGTGGCCAAATAGAAGCCCAATCCACAATACATGAGCCCAAAGGCCTTCCTTATGACTAAACTGACACACACTTTCTTAAAAATATAATGGGTCTAAATAGCCTTTTCAGGCTGAGAGAAGCACTTTGGTAACATTTGGCTGTTACTTGTTCCCAGTACTTTCTGAGTGGCTGGTGACTGTGTGTTGTACCTAAAAGTGCCCAAATACAATCCCAATGCACTATACATGGGCCCAAATGCCTTCCTTAAGACAAAACTGACACCCATTTTCTTTAAAAAATCCTTGGTCAAAATAGTCTTTTCAGGCTGAGAGAAGCACTTTGGTGACATTTAACTGTTACTTGTTCCCAGTACAATCTGAGTGGCTGCTGACTGTGTGACTTGGCTAAAAGTGCCCAAATAGAAGCCCAATCCAAAATACATGAGCCCAGAGGCCTTCCTTATCACTAAACTGACACTCATTTTCTTAAAAAAATCATTGGTCAAAATAGCCTTTTCAGGCTGAGAGAAGCACTTTGGTGACATTTGGCTGTAACTTGTTCCCAGTACATTCTGAGTGGCTGCTGGCTGCGTGACTTGGCTAAAAGTGCCCAAATAGAAGCCCAATCCACAATACATGAGCCCAGAGGCCTTCCTTATGACTAAACTGACACCCACTTTCTTAAAAATATCATGGGTCTAAATAGCCTTTTCAGGCTGAGAAAAGCACTTTGGTGACATTTGGCTCTAACTGGTTCCCAGTACATTCTGAGTGGCTGCTGGCTGTGTGACTTGGCTAAAAGTGCCCAAATAGAAGCCCAATCCACAATACATGAGCCCAAGTGCCTTCCTTATCACTAAACTGACACCCACTTTCTTAAAAATATAATGGGTCTAAATATCCTTTTCAGGCTGAGAGAAGCACTTTGGTAACATTTGGCTGTAACTTGTTCCCAGTACTTTCTGAGTGGCTGGTGACTGTGTGTTGTACCTAAAAGTGGCCAAATAGAATCCCAATGCACTATACATGGGCCCAAATGCCTTCCTTATGACAAAACTGACACTCATTTTCTTTAAAAAATCATTGGTCAAAATAGCCTTTTCAGGCCGAGAGAAGCACTTTGGTGACATTTGGCTGTAACTGGTTTCCAGTACATTCTGAGTGGCTGCTGGCTGTGTGACTTGGCTAAAAGTGCCCAAATAGAAGCCCAATCCACAATACATGAGCCCAGAGGCCTTCCTTATGACTAAACTGACACCCACTTTCTTAAAAATATAATGGGTCTAAATAGCCTTTTCAGGCTGAGAGAAGCACTTTGGTAACATTTGGCTGTTACTTGTTCCCAGTACTTTCTGAGTGGCTGGTGACTGTGTGTTGTACCTAAAAGTGCCCAAATACAATCCCAATGCACTATACATGGGCCCAAATGCCTTCCTTAAGACAAAACTGACACCCATTTTCTTTAAAAAATCCTTGGTCAAAATAGTCTTTTCAAGCTGAGAGAAGCACTTTGGTGACATTTAACTGTTACTTGTTCCCAGTACAATCTGAGTGGCTGCTGACTGTGTGACTTGGCTAAAAGTGCCCAAATAGAAGCCCAATCCAAAATACATGAGCCCAGAGGCCTTCCTTATCACTAAACTGACACTCATTTTCTTAAAAAAATCATCGGTCAAAATGGCCTTTTCAGGCTGAGAGAAGCACTTTGGTGACATTTGGCTGTAACTTGTTCCCAGTACATTCTGAGTGGCTGCTGGCTGTGTGACTTGGCTAAAAGTGCCCAAATAGAAGCCCAATCCACAATACATGAGCCCAGAGGCCTTCCTTATGACTAAACTGACACCCACTTTCTTAAAAATATAATGGGTCTAAATAGCCTTTTCAGGCTGAGAAAAGCACTTTGGTGACATTTGGCTCTAACTGGTTCCCAGTACATTCTGAGTGGCTGCTGGCTGTGTGACTTGGCTAAAAGTGGCCAAATAGAAGCCCAATCCACAATACATGAGCCCAAAGGCCTTCCTTATGACTAAACTGACACCCACTTTCTTAAAAATATAATGGGTCTAAATAGCCTTTTCAGGCTGAGAGAAGCACTTTGGTAACATTTGGCTGTAACTTGTTCCCAGTACTTTCTGAGTGGCTGGTGACTGTGTGTTGTACCTAAAAGTGGCCAAATAGAATCCCAATGCACTATACATGGGCCCAAATGCCTTCCTTAAGACAAAACTGACACCCATTTTCTTTAAAAAATCCTTGGTCAAAATAGTCTTTTCAGGCTGAGAGAAGCACTTTGGTGACATTTAACTGTTACTTGTTCCCAGTACAATCTGAGTGGCTGCTGACTGTGTGACTTGGCTAAAAGTGCCCAAATAGAAGCCCAATCCAAAATACATGAGCCCAGAGGCCTTCCTTATCACTAAACTGACACTCATTTTCTTAAAAAAATCATTGGTCAAAATAGCCTTTTCAGGCTGAGAGAAGCACTTTGGTGACATTTGGCTGTAACTTGTTCCCAGTACATTCTGAGTGGCTGCTGGCTGTGTGACTTGGCTAAAAGTGCCCAAATAGAAGCCATATCCACAATACATGAGCCCAGAGGCCTTCCTTATGACTAAACTGACACCCACTTTCTTAAAAATATCATGGGTCTAAATAGCCTTTTCAGGCTGAGAAAAGCACTTTGGTGACATTTGGCTCTAACTGGTTCCCAGTACATTCTGAGTGGCTGCTGGCTGTGTGACTTGGCTAAAAGTGCCCAAATAGAAGCCCAATCCACAATACATGAGCCCAAGTGCCTTCCTTATCACTAAACTGACACCCACTTTCTTAAAAATATAATGGGTCTAAATATCCTTTTCAGGCTGAGAGAAGCACTTTGGTAACATTTGGCTGTAGCTTGTTCCCAGTACTTTCTGAGTGGCTGGTGACTGTGTGTTGTACCTAAAAGTGGCCAAATAGAATCCCAATGCACTATACATGGGCCCAAATGCCTTCCTTATGACAAAACTGACACTCATTTTCTTTAAAAAATCATTGGTCAAAATAGCCTTTTCAGGCCGAGAGAAGCACTTTGGTGACATTTGGCTGTAACTGGTTTCCAGTACATTCTGAGTGGCTGCTGGCTGTGTGACTTGGCTAAAAGTGCCCAAATAGAAGCCCAATCCACAATACATGAGCCCAGAGGCCTTCCTTATGACTAAACTGACACCCACTTTCTTAAAAATATAATGGGTCTAAATAGCTTTTTCAGGCTGAGAGAAGCACTTTGGTAACATTTGGCTGTTACTTGTTCCCAGTACTTTCTGAGTGGCTGGTGACTGTGTGTTGTACCTAAAAGTGCCCAAATACAATCCCAATGCACTATACATGGGCCCAAATGCCTTCCTTAAGACAAAACTGACACCCATTTTCTTTAAAAAATCCTTGGTCAAAATAGTCTTTTCAAGCTGAGAGAAGCACTTTGGTGACATTTAACTGTTACTTGTTCCCAGTACAATCTGAGTGGCTGCTGACTGTGTGACTTGGCTAAAAGTGCCCAAATAGAAGCCCAATCCAAAATACATGAGCCCAGAGGCCTTCCTTATCACTAAACTGACACTCATTTTCTTAAAAAAATCATCGGTCAAAATGGCCTTTTCAGGCTGAGAGAAGCACTTTGGTGACATTTGGCTGTAACTTGTTCCCAGTACATTCTGAGTGGCTGCTGGCTGTGTGACTTGGCTAAAAGTGCCCAAATAGAAGCCCAATCCACAATACATGAGCCCAGAGGCCTTCCTTATGACTAAACTGACACCCACTTTCTTAAAAATATCATGGGTCTAAATAGCCTTTTCAGGCTGAGAAAAGCACTTTGGTGACATTTGGCTCTAACTGGTTCCCAGTACATTCTGAGTGGCTGCTGGCTGTGTGACTTGGCTAAAAGTGGCCAAATAGAAGCCCAATCCACAATACATGAGCCCAAAGGCCTTCCTTATGACTAAACTGACACCCACTTTCTTAAAAATATAATGGGTCTAAATAGCCTTTTCAGGCTGAGAGAAGCACTTTGGTAACATTTGGCTGTAACTTGTTCCCAGTACTTTCTGAGTGGCTGGTGACTGTGTGTTGTACCTAAAAGTGGCCAAATAGAATCCCAATGCACTATACATGGGCCCAAATGCCTTCCTTATGACTAAACTGACACTCATTTTCTTTAAAAAAATCATTGGTCAAAATTGCCTTTTCAGGCCGAGAGAAGCACTTTGGTGACATTTGGCTGTAACTGGTTTCCAGTACATTCTGAGTGGCTGCTGGCTGTGTGACTTGGCTAAAAGTGGCCAAATAGAAGCCCAATCCACAATACATGAGCCCAAAGGCCTTCCTTATGACTAAACTGACACCCACTTTCTTAAAAATATAATGGGTCTAAATAGCCTTTTCAGGCTGAGAGAAGCACTTTGGTAACATTTGGCTGTTACTTGTTCCCAGTACTTTCTGAGTGGCTGGTGACTGTGTGTTGTACCTAAAAGTGCCCAAATACAATCCCAATGCACTATACATGGGCCCAAATGCCTTCCTTAAGACAAAACTGACACCCATTTTCTTTAAAAAATCCTTGGTCAAAATAGTCTTTTCAAGCTGAGAGAAGCACTTTGGTGACATTTAACTGTTACTTGTTCCCAGTACAATCTGAGTGGCTGCTGACTGTGTGACTTGGCTAAAAGTGCCCAAATAGAAGCCCAATCCAAAATACATGAGCCCAGAGGCCTTCCTTATCACTAAACTGACACTCATTTTCTTAAAAAAATCATCGGTCAAAATGGCCTTTTCAGGCTGAGAGAAGCACTTTGGTGACATTTGGCTGTAACTTGTTCCCAGTACATTCTGAGTGGCTGCTGGCTGTGTGACTTGGCTAAAAGTGCCCAAATAGAAGCCCAATCCACAATACATGAGCCCAGAGGCCTTCCTTATGACTAAACTGACACCCACTTTCTTAAAAATATCATGGGTCTAAATAGCCTTTTCAGGCTGAGAAAAGCACTTTGGTGACATTTGGCTCTAACTGGTTCCCAGTACATTCTGAGTGGCTGCTGGCTGTGTGACTTGGCTAAAAGTGGCCAAATAGAAGCCCAATCCACAATACATGAGCCCAAAGGCCTTCCTTATGACTAAACTGACACCCACTTTCTTAAAAATATAATGGGTCTAAATAGCCTTTTCAGGCTGAGAGAAGCACTTTGGTAACATTTGGCTGTAACTTGTTCCCAGTACTTTCTGAGTGGCTGGTGACTGTGTGTTGTACCTAAAAGTGGCCAAATAGAATCCCAATGCACTATACATGGGCCCAAATGCCTTCCTTATGACTAAACTGACACTCATTTTCTTTAAAAAAATCATTGGTCAAAATTGCCTTTTCAGGCCGAGAGAAGCACTTTGGTGACATTTGGCTGTAACTGGTTTCCAGTACATTCTGAGTGGCTGCTGGCTGTGTGACTTGGCTAAAAGTGGCCAAATAGAAGCCCAATCCACAATACATGAGCCCAAAGGCCTTCCTTATGACTAAACTGACACACACTTTCTTAAAAATATAATGGGTCTAAATAGCCTTTTCAGGCTGAGAGAAGCACTTTGGTAACATTTGGCTGTTACTTGTTCCCAGTACTTTCTGAGTGGCTGGTGACTGTGTGTTGTACCTAAAAGTGCCCAAATACAATCCCAATGCACTATACATGGGCCCAAATGCCTTCCTTAAGACAAAACTGACACCCATTTTCTTTAAAAAATCCTTGGTCAAAATAGTCTTTTCAGGCTGAGAGAAGCACTTTGGTGACATTTAACTGTTACTTGTTCCCAGTACAATCTGAGTGGCTGCTGACTGTGTGACTTGGCTAAAAGTGCCCAAATAGAAGCCCAATCCAAAATACATGAGCCCAGAGGCCTTCCTTATCACTAAACTGACACTCATTTTCTTAAAAAAATCATTGGTCAAAATAGCCTTTTCAGGCTGAGAGAAGCACTTTGGTGACATTTGGCTGTAACTTGTTCCCAGTACATTCTGAGTGGCTGCTGGCTGCGTGACTTGGCTAAAAGTGCCCAAATAGAAGCCCAATCCACAATACATGAGCCCAGAGGCCTTCCTTATGACTAAACTGACACCCACTTTCTTAAAAATATCATGGGTCTAAATAGCCTTTTCAGGCTGAGAAAAGCACTTTGGTGACATTTGGCTCTAACTGGTTCCCAGTACATTCTGAGTGGCTGCTGGCTGTGTGACTTGGCTAAAAGTGCCCAAATAGAAGCCCAATCCACAATACATGAGCCCAAGTGCCTTCCTTATCACTAAACTGACACCCACTTTCTTAAAAATATAATGGGTCTAAATATCCTTTTCAGGCTGAGAGAAGCACTTTGGTAACATTTGGCTGTAACTTGTTCCCAGTACTTTCTGAGTGGCTGGTGACTGTGTGTTGTACCTAAAAGTGGCCAAATAGAATCCCAATGCACTATACATGGGCCCAAATGCCTTCCTTATGACAAAACTGACACTCATTTTCTTTAAAAAATCATTGGTCAAAATAGCCTTTTCAGGCCGAGAGAAGCACTTTGGTGACATTTGGCTGTAACTGGTTTCCAGTACATTCTGAGTGGCTGCTGGCTGTGTGACTTGGCTAAAAGTGCCCAAATAGAAGCCCAATCCACAATACATGAGCCCAGAGGCCTTCCTTATGACTAAACTGACACCCACTTTCTTAAAAATATAATGGGTCTAAATAGCCTTTTCAGGCTGAGAGAAGCACTTTGGTAACATTTGGCTGTTACTTGTTCCCAGTACTTTCTGAGTGGCTGGTGACTGTGTGTTGTACCTAAAAGTGCCCAAATACAATCCCAATGCACTATACATGGGCCCAAATGCCTTCCTTAAGACAAAACTGACACCCATTTTCTTTAAAAAATCCTTGGTCAAAATAGTCTTTTCAAGCTGAGAGAAGCACTTTGGTGACATTTAACTGTTACTTGTTCCCAGTACAATCTGAGTGGCTGCTGACTGTGTGACTTGGCTAAAAGTGCCCAAATAGAAGCCCAATCCAAAATACATGAGCCCAGAGGCCTTCCTTATCACTAAACTGACACTCATTTTCTTAAAAAAATCATCGGTCAAAATGGCCTTTTCAGGCTGAGAGAAGCACTTTGGTGACATTTGGCTGTAACTTGTTCCCAGTACATTCTGAGTGGCTGCTGGCTGTGTGACTTGGCTAAAAGTGCCCAAATAGAAGCCCAATCCACAATACATGAGCCCAGAGGCCTTCCTTATGACTAAACTGACACCCACTTTCTTAAAAATATCATGGGTCTAAATAGCCTTTTCAGGCTGAGAAAAGCACTTTGGTGACATTTGGCTCTAACTGGTTCCCAGTACATTCTGAGTGGCTGCTGGCTGTGTGACTTGGCTAAAAGTGGCCAAATAGAAGCCCAATCCACAATACATGAGCCCAAAGGCCTTCCTTATGACTAAACTGACACCCACTTTCTTAAAAATATAATGGGTCTAAATAGCCTTTTCAGGCTGAGAGAAGCACTTTGGTAACATTTGGCTGTAACTTGTTCCCAGTACTTTCTGAGTGGCTGGTGACTGTGTGTTGTACCTAAAAGTGGCCAAATAGAATCCCAATGCACTATACATGGGCCCAAATGCCTTCCTTATGACTAAACTGACACTCATTTTCTTTAAAAAAATCATTGGTCAAAATAGCCTTTTCAGGCTGAGAGAAGCACTTTGGTAACATTTGGCTGTAACTTGTTCCCAGTACTTTCTGAGTGGCTGGTGACTGTGTGTTGTACCTAAAAGTGGCCAAATAGAATCCCAATGCACTATACATGGGCCTATATGCCTTCCTTATGACAAAACTGACACCCACTGTCTTAAAAATATCATGGGTCTAAATAGCCTTTTCAGGCTGAGAGAAGCACTTTGGTGACATTTGGCTGTAACTTGTTCCCAGTACTTTCTGAATGGCTGGTGACTGTGTGTTGTACCTAAAAGTGCCCAAATACAATCCCAATGCACTATACATGGGCCCAAATGCCTTCCTTAAGACAAAACTGACACCCATTTTCTTTAAAAAATCCTTGGTCAAAATAGTCTTTTCAGGCTGAGAGAAGCACTTTGGTGACATTTAACTGTTACTTGTTCCCAGTACAATCTGAGTGGCTGCTGACTGTGTGACTTGGCTAAAAGTGCCCAAATAGAAGCCCAATCCAAAATACATGAGCCCAGAGGCCTTCCTTATCACTAAACTGACACCCACTTTCTTAAAAATATAATGGGTCTAAATATCCTTTTCAGGCTGAGAGAAGCACTTTGGTAACATTTGGCTGTAACTTGTTCCCAGTTCTTTCTGAGTGGCTGGTGACTGTGTGTTGTACCTAAAAGTGGCCAAATAGAATCCCAATGCACTATACATGGGCCCAAATGCCTTCCTTAAGACAAAACTGACACCCATTTTCTTTAAAAAAATCCTTGGTCAAAATAGTCTTTTCAGGCTGAGAGAAGCACTTTGGTGACATTTAACTGTTACTTGTTCCCAGTACAATCTGAGTGGCTGCTGACTGTGTGACTTGGCTAAAAGTGCCCAAATAGAAGCCCAATCCAAAATACATGAGCCCAGAGGCCTTCCTTATCACTAAACTGACACCCACTTTCTTAAAAATATAATGGGTCTAAATATCCTTTTCAGGCTGAGAGAAGCACTTTGGTAACATTTGGCTGTAGCTTGTTCCCAGTACTTTCTGAGTGGCTGGTGACTGTGTGTTGTACCTAAAAGTGGCCAAATAGAATCCCAATGCACTATACATGGGCCCAAATGCCTTCCTTATGACAAAACTGACACTCATTTTCTTTAAAAAATCATTGGTCAAAATAGCCTTTTCAGGCCGAGAGAAGCACTTTGGTGACATTTGGCTGTAACTGGTTTCCAGTACATTCTGAGTGGCTGCTGGCTGTGTGACTTGGCTAAAAGTGCCCAAATAGAAGCCCAATCCACAATACATGAGCCCAGAGGCCTTCCTTATGACTAAACTGACACCCACTTTCTTAAAAATATAATGGGTCTAAATAGCCTTTTCAGGCTGAGAGAAGCACTTTGGTAACATTTGGCTGTTACTTGTTCCCAGTACTTTCTGAGTGGCTGGTGACTGTGTGTTGTACCTAAAAGTGCCCAAATACAATCCCAATGCACTATACATGGGCCCAAATGCCTTCCTTAAGACAAAACTGACACCCATTTTCTTTAAAAAAATCCTTGGTCAAAATAGTCTTTTCAGGCTGAGAGAAGCACTTTGGTGACATTTAACTGTTACTTGTTCCCAGTACAATCTGAGTGGCTGCTGACTGTGTGACTTGGCTAAAAGTGCCCAAATAGAAGCCCAATCCAAAATACATGAGCCCAGAGGCCTTCCTTATCACTAAACTGACACTCATTTTCTTAAAAAAATCATTGGTCAAAATGGCCTTTTCAGGCTGAGAGAAGCACTTTGGTGACATTTGGCTGTAACTTGTTCCCAGTACATTCTGAGTGGCTGCTGGCTGTGTGACTTGGCTAAAAGTGCCCAAATAGAAGCCCAATCCACAATACATGAGCCCAGAGGCCTTCCTTATGACTAAACTGACACCCACTTTCTTAAAAATATCATGGGTCTAAATAGCCTTTTCAGGCTGAGAAAAGCACTTTGGTGACATTTGGCTCTAACTGGTTCCCAGTACATTCTGAGTGGCTGCTGGCTGTGTGACTTGGCTAAAAGTGCCCAAAAAGAAGCCCAATCCACAATACATGAGCCCAAGTGCCTTCCTTATCACTAAACTGACACCCACTTTCTTAAAAATATAATGGGTCTAAATATCCTTTTCAGGCTGAGAGAAGCACTTTGGTAACATTTGGCTGTAACTTGTTCCCAGTACTTTCTGAGTGGCTGGTGACTGTGTGTTGTACCTAAAAGTGGCCAAATAGAATCCCAATGCACTATACATGGGCCCAAATGCCTTCCTTATGACTAAACTGACACTCATTTTCTTTTAAAAAAATCATTGGTCAAAGTAGCCTTTTCAGGCCGAGAGAAGCACTTTGGTGACATTTGGCTGTAACTGGTTTCCAGTACATTCTGAGTGGCTGGTGACTGTGTGTTGTACCTAAAAGTGGCCAAATAGAATCCCAATGCACTATACATGGGCCCAAATGCCTTCCTTATGACTAAACTGACACTCATTTTCTTTAAAAAAATCATTGGTCAAAATAGCCTTTTCAGGCCGAGAGAAGCACTTTGGTGACATTTGGCTGTAACTGGTTTCCAGTACATTCTGAGTGGCTGCTGGCTGTGTGACTTGGCTAAAAGTGGCCAAATAGAAGCCCAATCCACAATACATGAGCCCAAAGGCCTTCCTTATGACTAAACTGACACCCACTTTCTTAAAAATATAATGGGTCTAAATAGCCTTTTCAGGCTGAGAGAAGCACTTTGGTAACATTTGGCTGTAACTTGTTCCCAGTACAGTCTAAGTGGCTGCTGACTGTGTGACTTGGCTAAAAGTGGCCAAATAGAAGCCCAATCCACAATACATGAGCCCAAAGGCCTTCCGTATGACTAAACTGACACCCACTATCTTAAAAATATAATGGGTCTAAATAGCCTTTTCAGGCTGAGATAAAGCACTTTGGTAACATTTGGCTGTAACTTGTTCCCAGTACTTTCTGAGTGGCTGGTGACTGTATGTTGTACCTAAAAGTGCCCAAATAGAATCCCAATGCACTATACATGGGCCTATATGCCTTCCTTATGACAAAACTGACACCCACTTTCTTAAAAATATCATGGGTCTAAATAGCCTTTTCAGGCTGAGAAAAGCACTTTGGTGACATTTGGCTCTAACTGGTTCCCAGTACACTCTGAGTGGCTGCTGGCTGTGTGACTTGGCTAAAAGTGCCCAAATAGAAGCCCAATCCGCAATACATGAGCCCAGAGGCCTTCCTTATCACTAAACTGACACCCACTTTCTTAAAAATATAATGGGTCTAAATAGCCTTTTCAGGCTTAGAGAAGACCTTTGGTAACATTTGGCTTAAACTTGTTGCCAGTACTTTCTGAGAGGCTGGTGACTGTGTGTTGTACCTAAAAGTGCCCAAATAGAATCCCAATGCACTATACATGGGCCTAAATGCCTTCCTTATGACAAAACTGACACCCACTGTCTTAAAAATATCATGGGTCTAAATAGCCTTTTCAGGCTGAGAGAAGCACTTTGGTAACATTTGGCTGTTACTTGTTCCCAGTACTTTCTGAGTGGCTGGTGACTGTGTGTTGTACCTAAAAGTGCCCAAATACAATCCCAATGCACTATACATGGGACCAAATGCCTTCCTTAAGACAAAACTGACATCCATTTTCTTTAAAAAATCCTTGGTCAAAATTGTCTTTTCAGGCTGAGAGAAGCACTTTGGTGACGTTTAACTGTAACTTGTTCCCAGTACAGTCTAAGTGGCTGCTGACTGTGTGTTGTACCTAAAAGTGGCCAAATAGAATCCCAATGCACTATACATGGGCCCAAATGCCTTCCTTATGACTAAACTGACACTCATTTTCTTTAAAAAAATCATTGGTCAAAATAGCCTTTTCAGGCCGAGAGAAGCACTTTGGTGACATTTGGCTGTAACTGGTTTCCAGTACATTCTGAGTGGCTGCTGGCTGTGTGACTTGGCTAAAAGTGGCCAAATAGAAGCCCAATCCACAATACATGAGCCCAAAGGCCTTCCTTATGACTAAACTGACACCCACTTTCTTAAAAATATAATGGGTCTAAATAGCCTTTTCAGGCTGAGAGAAGCACTTTGGTAACATTTGGCTGTAACTTGTTCCCAGTACATTCTGAGTGGCTGCTGGCTGTGTGACTTGGCTAAAAGTGCCCAAATAGAAGCCCAATCCACAATACATGAGCCCAAGTGCCTTCCTTATCACTAAACTGACACCCACTTTCTTAAAAATATAATGGGTCTAAATATCCTTTTCAGGCTGAGAGAAGCACTTTGGTAACATTTGGCTGTAACTTGTTCCCAGTACTTTCTGAGTGGCTGGTGACTGTGTGTTGTACCTAAAAGTGGCCAAATAGATTCCCAATGCACTATACATGGGCCCAAATGCCTTCCTTATGACAAAACTGACACTCATTTTCTTTAAAAAAATCATTGGTCAAAATAGCCTTTTCAGGCCGAGAGAAGCACTTTGGTGACATTTGGCTGTAACTGGTTTCCAGTACAGTCTAAGTGGCTGCTGACTGTGTGACTTGGCTAAAAGTGGCCAAATAGAAGCCCAATCCACAATACATGAGCCCAAAGGCCTTCCGTATGACTAAACTGACACCCACTATCTTAAAAATATAATGGGTCTAAATAGCCTTTTCAGGCTGAGATAAAGCACTTTGGTAACATTTGGCTGTAACTTGTTCCCAGTACTTTCTGAGTGGCTGGTGACTGTATGTTGTACCTAAAAGTGCCCAAATAGAATCCCAATGCACTATACATGGGCCTATATGCCTTCCTTATGACAAAACTGACACCCACTGTCTTAAAAATATCATGGGTCTAAATAGCCTTTTCAGGCTGAGAGAAGCACTTTGGTGACATTTGGCTGTAACTTGTTCCCAGTACATTCTGATTGGCTGCTGACTGTGTGACTTGGCTAAAAGTGGCCAAATAGAAGCCCAATCCACAATACATGAGCCCAAAGGCCTTCCTTATGACTAAACTGACACCCACTTTCTTAAAAATATAATGGGTCTAAATAGCCTTTTCAGGCTGAGAGAAGCACTTTGGTAACATTTGGCTGTTACTTGTTCCCAGTACTTTCTGAGTGGCTGGTGACTGTGTGTTGTACCTAAAAGTGCCCAAATACAATCCCAATGCACTATACATGGGCCCAAATGCCTTCCTTAAGACAAAACTGACACCCATTTTCTTTAAAAAATCATTGGTCAAAATAGTCTTTTCAGGCTGAGAGAAGCACTTTGGTGACATTTAACTGTTACTTGTTCCCAGTACAATCTGAGTGGCTGCTGACTGTGTGACTTGGCTAAAAGTGCCCAAATAGAAGCCCAATCCAAAATACATGAGCCCAGAGGCCTTCCTTATCACTAAACTGACACCCACTTTCTTAAAAATATAATGGGTCTAAATATCCTTTTCAGGCTGAGAGAAGCACTTTGGTAACATTTGGCTGTAGCTTGTTCCCAGTACTTTCTGAGTGGCTGGTGACTGTGTGTTGTACCTAAAAGTGGCCAAATAGAATCCCAATGCACTATACATGGGCCCAAATGCCTTCCTTATGACAAAACTGACACTCATTTTCTTTAAAAAATCATTGGTCAAAATAGCCTTTTCAGGCCGAGAGAAGCACTTTGGTGACATTTGGCTGTAACTGGTTTCCAGTACATTCTGAGTGGCTGCTGGCTGTGTGACTTGGCTAAAAGTGCCCAAATAGAAGCCCAATCCACAATACATGAGCCCAGAGGCCTTCCTTATGACTAAACTGACACCCACTTTCTTAAAAATATAATGGGTCTAAATAGCCTTTTCAGGCTGAGAGAAGCACTTTGGTAACATTTGGCTGTAACTTGTTCCCAGTACAGTCTAAGTGGCTGCTGACTGTGTGACTTGGCTAAAAGTGGCCAAATAGAAGCCCAATCCACAATACATGAGCCCAAAGGCCTTCCGTATGACTAAACTGACACCCACTATCTTAAAAATATAATGGGTCTAAATAGCCTTTTCAGGCTGAGATAAAGCACTTTGGTAACATTTGGCTGTAACTTGTTCCCAGTACTTTCTGAGTGGCTGGTGACTGTATGTTGTACCTAAAAGTGCCCAAATAGAATCCCAATGCACTATACATGGGCCTATATGCCTTCCTTATGACAAAACTGACACCCACTTTCTTAAAAATAACATGGGTCTAAATAGCCTTTTCAGGCTGAGAAAAGCACTTTGGTGACATTTGGCTCTAACTGGTTCCCAGTACACTCTGAGTGGCTGCTGGCTGTGTGACTTGGCTAAAAGTGCCCAAATAGAAGCCCAATCCGCAATACATGAGCCCAGAGGCCTTCCTTATCACTAAACTGACACCCACTTTCTTAAAAATATAATGGGTCTAAATAGCCTTTTCAGGCTTAGAGAAGACCTTTGGTAACATTTGGCTTAAACTTGTTGCCAGTACTTTCTGAGAGGCTGGTGACTGTGTGTTGTACCTAAAAGTGCCCAAATAGAATCCCAATGCACTATACATGGGCCTAAATGCCTTCCTTATGACAAAACTGACACCCACTGTCTTAAAAATATCATGGGTCTAAATAGCCTTTTCAGGCTGAGAGAAGCACTTTGGTAACATTTGGCTGTTACTTGTTCCCAGTACTTTCTGAGTGGCTGGTGACTGTGTGTTGTACCTAAAAGTGCCCAAATACAATCCCAATGCACTATACATGGGCCCAAATGCCTTCCTTAAGACACAACTGACATCCATTTTCTTTAAAAAATCCTTGGTCAAAATTGTCTTTTCAGGCTGAGAGAAGCACTTTGGTGACGTTTAACTGTAACTTGTTCCCAGTAGAGTCTAAGTGGCTGCTGACTGTGTGACTTGGCTAAAAGTGGCCAAATAGAAGCCCAATCCACAATACATGAGCCCAAAGGCCTTCCGTATGACTAAACTGACACCCACTTTCTTAAAAATATAATGGGTCTAAATAGCCTTTTCAGGCTGAGATAAAGCACTTTGGTAACATTTGGCTGTAACTTGTTCCCAGTACTTTCTGAGTGGCTGGTGACTGTATGTTGTACCTAAAAGTGCCCAAATAGAATCCCAATGCACTTTACATGGGCCCAAATGCCTTCCTTATGACAAAACTGACACCCATTTTCTTTAAAAAATCCTTGGTCAAAATAGCCTTTTCAGGCCGAGAGAAGCACTTTGGTGACGTTTAACTGTAACTTGTTCCCAGTACAGTCTAAGTGGCTGCTGACTGCGTGACTTGGCTAAAAGTGGCCAAATAAAAGCCCAATCCACAATACATGAGCCCAAAGGCCTTCCTTATGACTAAACTGACACCCACTTTTTTAAAAATATAATGGGTCTAAGTAGCCTTTTCAGGCTTAGAGAAGCACTTTGGTAACATTTGGCTGTAACTTGTTGCCAGTACTTTCTGAGAGGCTGGTGACTGTGTGTTGTACCTAAAAGTGCCCAAATAGAATCCCAATGCACTATACATGGGCCTATATGCCTTCCTTATGACAAAACTGACACCCACTGTCTTAAAAATATCATGGGTCTAAATAGCCTTTTCAGGCTGAGAGAAGCACTTTGGTGACATTTGGCTGTAACTTGTTCCCAGTACATTCTGATTGGCTGCTGACTGTGTGACTTGGCTAAAAGTGGCCAAATAGAAGCCCAATCCACAATACATGAGCCCAAAGGCCTTCCTTATGACTAAACTGACACCCACTTTCTTAAAAATATAATGGGTCTAAATAGCCTTTTCAGGCTGAGAGAAGCACTTTGGTAACATTTGGCTGTAACTTGTTCCCAGTACTTTCTGAGTGGCTGGTGACTGTATGTTGTACCTAAAAGTGCCCAAATAGAATCCCAATGAACTTTACATGGGCCCAAATGCCTTCCTTATGACAAAACTGACACCCATTTTCTTTAAAAAATCCTTGGTCAAAATAGCCTTTTCAGGCCGAGAGAAGCACTTTGGTGACGTTTAACTGTAACTTGTTCCCAGTACATTCTGATTGGCTGCTGACTGTGTGACTTGGCTAAAAGTGGCCAAATAGAAGCCCAATCCACAATACATGAGCCCAAAGGCCTTCCTTATGACTAAACTGACACCCACTTTCTTAAAAATATAATGGGTCTAAATAGCCTTTTCAGGCTGAGAGAAGCACTTTGGTGACATTTGGCTGTAACTTGTTCCCAGTACATTCTGATTGGCTGCTGACTGTGTGACTTGGCTAAAAGTGGCCAAATAGAAGCCCAATCCACAATACATGAGCCCAAAGGCCCTCCTTATGACTAAACTGACACCCACTTTCTAAAAATATCATGGGTCTAAATAGCCTTTTCAGGCTGAGAGAAGCAATTTGGTGACATTTGGCTGTAACTTGTTCCCAGTACATTCTGATTGGCTGCTGACTGTGTGACTTGGCTAAAAGTGGCCAAATAGAAGCCCAATCCACAATACATGAGCCCAGAGGCCTTCCTTATCACTAAACTGACACCCACTTTCTTAAAAGTATCATGGGTCTAAATAGCCTTTTCAGGCTGAGAGAAGCACTTTGGTGACATTTGGCTGTAACTTGTTCCCAGTACATTCTGAGTGGCTGGTGACTGTGTGTTTTACCTAAAAGTGCCCAAATAGAATCCCAATGCACTATACATGGGCCCAAATGCCTTCCTTATGACAAAACTGACACTCATTTTCTTAAAAAAATCATTGGTCAAAATACCCTTTTCAGGCTAAGAGAAGCACTTTGGTGACATTTGGCTGTAACTTGTTCCCAGTACATTCTGAGTGGCTGGTGACTGTGTGTTTTACCTAAAAGTGCCCAAATAGAATCCCAATGCACTATACATGGGCCCAAATGCCTTCCTTATGACAAAACTGACACTCATTTTCTTAAAAAAATCCTTGGTCAAAATTATCTTTTCAGGCTGAGAGAAGCACTTTGGTGACATTTGGCTGTAACTTGTTCCCAGTACATTCTGAGTGGCTGCTGGCTGTGTGACTTGGCTAAAAGTGACCAAATAGAATCCCAATGCACTATACATGGGCCCAAATGCCTTCCTTATGACAAAACTGACACTCATTTTCTTTAAAAAAAATCATTGGTCAAAATAGCCTTTTCAGGCCGAGAGAAGCACTTTGGTGACGTTTAACTGTAACTTGTTCCCAGTACAGTCTAAGTGGCTGCTGACTGTGTGACTTGGCTAAAAGTGGCCAAATAGAAGCCCAATCCACAATACATGAGCCCAAAGGCCTTCCGTATGACTAAACTGACACCCACTTTCTTAAAAATATAATGGGTCTAAATAGCCTTTTCAGGCTGAGATAAAGCACTTTGGTAACATTTGGCTGTAACTTGTTGCCAGTACTTTCTGAGAGGCTGGTGACTGTGTGTTGTACCTAAAAGTGCCCAAATAGAATCCCAATGCACTATACATGGGCCTATATGCCTTCCTTATGACAAAACTGACACCCACTGTCTTAAAAATATCATGGGTCTAAATAGCCTTTTCAGGCTGAGAGAAGCACTTTGGTGACATTTGGCTGTAACTTGTTCCCAGTACATTCTGATTGGCTGCTGACTGTGTGACTTGGCTAAAAGTGGCCAAATAGAAGCCCAATCCACAATACATGAGCCCAAAGGCCTTCCTTATGACTAAACTGACACCCACTTTCTTAAAAATATAATGGGTCTAAATAGCCTTTTCAGGCTGAGAGAAGCACTTTGGTAACATTTGGCTGTAACTTGTTCCCAGTACTTTCTGAGTGGCTGGTGACTGTATGTTGTACCTAAAAGTGCCCAAATAAATCCCGATGAACTTTACACGGGCCCAAATGCCTTCCTTATGACAAAACTGACACCCATTTTCTTTAAAAAATCCTTGGTCAAAATAGCCTTTTCAGGCCGAGAGAAGCACTTTGGTGACGTTTAACTGTAACTTGTTCCCAGTAATTCTGATTGGCTGCTGACTGTGTGACTTGGCTAAAAGTGGCCAAATAGAAGCCCAATCCACAATACATGAGCCCAAAGGCCTTCCTTATGACTAAACTGACACCCACTTTCTTAAAAATATAATGGGTCTAAATAGCCTTTTCAGGCTGAGAGAAGCACTTTGGTGACATTTGGCTGTAACTTGTTCCCAGTACATTCTGATTGGCTGCTGACTGTGTGACTTGGCTAAAAGTGGCCAAATAGAAGCCCAATCCACAATACATGAGCCCAAAGGCCCTCCTTATGACTAAACTGACACCCACTTTCTAAAAATATCATGGGTCTAAATAGCCTTTTCAGGCTGAGAGAAGCAATTTGGTGACATTTGGCTGTAACTTGTTCCCAGTACATTCTGATTGGCTGCTGACTGTGTGACTTGGCTAAAAGTGGCCAAATAGAAGCCCAATCCACAATACATGAGCCCAGAGGCCTTCCTTATCACTAAACTGACACCCACTTTCTTAAAAATATCATGGGTCTAAATAGCCTTTTCAGGCTGAGAGAAGCACTTTGGTGACATTTGGCTGTAACTTGTTCCCAGTACATTCTGAGTGGCTGGTGACTGTGTGTTTTACCTAAAAGTGCCCAAATAGAATCCCAATGCACTATACATGGGCCCAAATGCCTTCCTTATGACAAAACTGACACTCATTTTCTTAAAAAAATCATTGGTCAAAATAGCCTTTTCAGGTTAAGAGAAGCACTTTGGTGACATTTGGCTGTTACTTGTTCCCAGTACTTTCTGAGTGGCTGGTGACTGTGTGTTGTACCTAAAAGTGCCCAAATACAATCCCAATGCACTATACATGGGCCCAAAATGCCTTCCTTAAGACAAAACTGACACCCATTTTCTTTAAAAAAATCCTTGGTCAAAATAGCCTTTTCAGGCTGAGAGAAGCACTTTGGTGACATTTAACTGTTACTTGTTCCCAGTACATTCTGAGTGGCTGCTGGCTGTGTGACTTGGCTAAAAGTGGCCAAATAGAAGCCCAATCCACAATACATGAGCCCAAAGGCCTTCCTTATGACTAAACTGACACCCACTTTCTTAAAAATATAATGGGTCTAAATAGCCTTTTCAGGCTGAGAGAAGCACTTTGGTAACATTTGGCTGTAACTTGTTCCCAGTACAGTCTAAGTGGCTGCTGACTGTGTGACTTGGCTAAAAGTGGCCAAATAGAAGCCCAATCCACAATACATGAGCCCAAAGGCCTTCCGTATGACTAAACTGACACCCACTATCTTAAAAATATAATGGGTCTAAATAGCCTTTTCAGGCTGAGATAAAGCACTTTGGTAACATTTGGCTGTAACTTGTTCCCAGTACTTTCTGAGTGGCTGGTGACTGTATGTTGTACCTAAAAGTGCCCAAATAGAATCCCAATGCACTATACATGGGCCTATATGCCTTCCTTATGACAAAACTGACACCCAATGTCTCAAAAATATCATGGGTCTAAATAGCCTTTTCAGGCTGAGAGAAGCACTTTGGTGACATTTGGCTGTAACTTGTTCCCAGTACATTCTGATTGGCTGCTGACTGTGTGACTTGGCTAAAAGTGGCCAAATAGAAGCCCAATCCACAATACATGAGCCCAAAGGCCTTCCTTATGATTAAACTGACACCCACTTTCTTAAAAATATAATGGGTCTAAATAGCCTTTTCAGGCTGAGAGAAGCACTTTGGTAACATTTGGCTGTTACTTGTTCCCAGTACTTTCTGAGTGGCTGGTGACTGTGTGTTGTACCTAAAAGTGCCCAAATACAATCCCAATGCACTATACATGGGCCCAAATGCCTTCCTTAAGACAAAACTGACACCCATTTTCTTTAAAAAATCCTTGGTCAAAATAGTCTTTTCAGGCTGAGAGAAGCACTTTGGTAACATTTGGCTGTAACTTGTTCCCAGTACAGTCTAAGTGGCTGCTGACTGTGTGACTTGGCTAAAAGTGGCCAAATAGAAGCCCAATCCACAATACATGAGCCCAAAGGCCTTCCGTATGACTAAACTGACACCCACTATCTTAAAAATATAATGGGTCTAAATAGCCTTTTCAGGCTGAGATAAAGCACTTTGGTAACATTTAGCTGTAACTTGTTCCCAGTACTTTCTGAGTGGCTGGTGACTGTATGTTGTACCTAAAAGTGCCCAAATAGAATCCCAATGCACTATACATGGGCCTATATGCCTTCCCTATGACAAAACTGACACCCACTGTCTTAAAAATATCATGGGTCTAAATAGCCTTTTCAGGCTGAGAGAAGCACTTTGGTGACATTTGGCTGTAACTTGTTCCCAGTACATTCTGATTGGCTGCTGACTGTGTGACTTGGCTAAAAGTGGCCAAATAGAAGCCCAATCCACAATACATGAGCCCAAAGGCCTTCCTTATGACTAAACTGACACCCACTTTCTTAAAAATATAATGGGTCTAAATAGCCTTTTCAGGCTGAGAGAAGCACTTTGGTAACATTTGGCTGTTACTTGTTCCCAGTACTTTCTGAGTGGCTGGTGACTGCGTGTTGTACCTAAAAGTGCCCAAATACAATCCCAATGCACTATACATGGGCCCAAATGCCTTCCTTAAGACAAAACTGACACCCATTTTCTTTAAAAAATCCTTGGTCAAAATAGTCTTTTCAGGCTGAGAGAAGCACTTTGGTGACATTTAACTGTTACTTGTTCCCAGTACAATCTGAGTGGCTGCTGACTGTGTGACTTGGCTAAAAGTGCCCAAATAGAAGCCCAATCCAAAATACATGAGCCCAGAGGCCTTCCTTATCACTAAACTGACACCCACTTTCTTAAAAATATAATGGGTCTAAATATCCTTTTCAGGCTGAGAGAAGCACTTTGGTAACATTTGGCTGTAACTTGTTCCCAGTACTTTCTGAGTGGCTGGTGACTGTGTGTTGTACCTAAAAGTGGCCAAATAGAATCCCAATGCACTATACATGGGCCCAAATGCCTTCCTTATGACAAAACTGACACTCATTTTCTTTAAAAAATCATTGGTCAAAATAGCCTTTTCAGGCCGAGAGAAGCACTTTGGTGACATTTGGCTGTAACTGGTTTCCAGTACATTCTGAGTGGCTGCTGGCTGTGTGACTTGGCTAAAAGTGCCCAAATAGAAGCCCAATCCACAATACATGAGCCCAGACGCCTTCCTTATGACTAAACTGACACCCACTTTCTTAAAAATATAATGGGTCTAAATAGCCTTTTCAGGCTGAGAGAAGCACTTTGGTAACATTTGGCTGTTACTTGTTCCCAGTACTTTCTGAGTGGCTGGTGACTGTGTGTTGTACCTAAAAGTGCCCAAATACAATCCCAATGCACTATACATGGGCCCAAATGCCTTCCTTAAGACAAAACTGACACCCATTTTCTTTAAAAAATCCTCGGTCAAAATAGTCTTTTCAGGCTGAGAGAAGCACTTTGGTGACATTTAACTGTTACTTGTTCCCAGTACAATCTGAGTGGCTGCTGACTGTGTGACTTGGCTAAAAGTGCCCAAATAGAAGCCCAATCCAAAATACATGAGCCCAGAGGCCTTCCTTATCACTAAACTGACACCCACTTTCTTAAAAATATAATGGGTCTAAATATCCTTTTCAGGCTGAGAGAAGCACTTTGGTAACATTTGGCTGTAGCTTGTTCCCAGTACTTTCTGAGTGGCTGGTGACTGTGTGTTGTACCTAAAAGTGGCCAAATAGAATCCCAATGCACTATACATGGGCCCAAATGCCTTCCTTATGACAAAACTGACACTCATTTTCTTTAAAAAATCATTGGTCAAAATAGCCTTTTCAGGCCGAGAGAAGCACTTTGGTGACATTTGGCTGTAACTGGTTTCCAGTACATTCTGAGTGGCTGCTGGCTGTGTGACTTGGCTAAAAGTGCCCAAATAGAAGCCCAATCCACAATACATGAGCCCAGAGGCCTTCCTTATGACTAAACTGACACCCACTTTCTTAAAAATATAATGGGTCTAAATAGCCTTTTCAGGCTGAGAGAAGCACTTTGGTAACATTTGGCTGTTACTTGTTCCCAGTACTTTCTGAGTGGCTGGTGACTGTGTGTTGTACCTAAAAGTGCCCAAATACAATCCCAATGCACTATACATGGGCCCAAATGCCTTCCTTAAGACAAAACTGACACCCATTTTCTTTAAAAAATCCTTGGTCAAAATAGTCTTTTCAGGCTGAGAGAAGCACTTTGGTGACATTTAACTGTTACTTGTTCCCAGTACAATCTGAGTGGCTGCTGACTGTGTGACTTGGCTAAAAGTGCCCAAATAGAAGCCCAATCCACAATACATGAGCCCAGAGGCCTTCCTTATCACTAAACTGACACCCACTTTCTTAAAAATATAATGGGTCTAAATATCCTTTTCAGGCTGAGAGAAGCACTTTGGTAACATTTGGCTGTAACTTGTTCCCAGTACTTTCTGAGTGGCTGGTGACTGTGTGTTGTACCTAAAAGAGGCCAAATAGAGTCCCAATGCACTATACATGGGCCCAAATGCCTTCCTTATGACAAAACTGACACTCATTTTCTTTAAAAAATCATTGGTCAAAATAGCCTTTTCAGGCCGAGAGAAGCACTTTGGTGACATTTGGCTGTAACTGGTTTCCAGTGCATTCTGAGTGGCTGCTGGCTGTGTGACTTGGCTAAAAGTGCCCAAATAGAAGCCCAATCCACAATACATGAGCCCAAGTGCCTTCCTTATCACTAAACTGACACCCACTTTCTTAAAAATATAATGGGTCTAAATATCCTTTTCAGGCTGAGAGAAGCACTTTGGTAACATTTGGCTGTAACTTGTTCCCAGTACTTTCTGAGTGGCTGGTGACTGTGTGTTATACCTAAAAGTGGCCAAATAGAATCCCAATGCACTATACATGGGCCCAAATGCCTTCCTTATGACAAAACTGACACTCATTTTCTTTAAAAAAATCATTGGTCAAAATAGCCTTTTCAGGCCGAGAGAAGCACTTTGGTGACATTTGGCTGTAACTGGTTTCCAGTACATTCTGATTGGCTGCTGACTGTGTGACTTGGCTAAAAGTGGCCAAATAGAAGCCCAATCCACAATACATGAGCCCAAAGGCCTTCCTTATGACTAAACTGACACCCACTTTCTTAAAAATATAATGGGTCTAAATAGCCTTTTCAGGCTGAGAGAAGCACTTTGGTGACATTTGGCTGTAACTTGTTCCCAGTACATTCTGATTGGCTGCTGACTGTGTGACTTGGCTAAAAGTGGCCAAATAGAAGCCCAATCCACAATACATGAGCCCAAAGGCCTTCCTTATGACTAAACTGACACCCACTTTCTTAAAAATATAATGGGTCTAAATAGCCTTTTCAGGCTGAGAGAAGCACTTTGGTAACATTTGGCTGTAACTTGTTCCCAGTACTTTCTGAGTGGCTGGTGACTGTGTGTTGTACCTAAAAGTGCCCAAATACAATCCCAATGCACTATACATGGGCCCAAATGCCTTCCTTATGACAAAACTGACACTCATTTTCTTTAAAAAATCATTGGTCAAAATAGCCTTTTCAGGCCGAGAGAAGCACTTTGGTGACATTTGGCTGTAACTGGTTTCCAGTACATTCTGAGTGGCTGCTGGCTGTGTGACTTGGCTAAAAGTGCCCAAATAGAAGCCCAATCCACAATACATGAGCCCAGAGGCCTTCCTTATGACTAAACTGACACCCACTTTCTTAAAAATATAATGGGTCTAAATAGCCTTTTCAGGCTGAGAGAAGCACTTTGGTAACATTTGGCTGTTACTTGTTCCCAGTACTTTCTGAGTGGCTGGTGACTGTGTGTTGTACCTAAAAGTGCCCAAATACAATCCCAATGCACTATACATGGGCCCAAATGCCTTCCTTATGACAAAACTGACACTCATTTTCTTTAAAAAAATCATTGGTCAAAATAGCCTTTTCAGGCCGAGAGAAGCACTTTGGTGACATTTGGCTGTAACTGGTTTCCAGTACATTCTGATTGGCTGCTGACTGTGTGACTTGGCTAAAAGTGGCCAAATAGAAGCCCAATCCACAATACATGAGCCCAAAGGCCTTCCTTATGACTAAACTGACACCCACTTTCTTAAAAATATAATGGGTCTAAATAGCCTTTTCAGGCTGAGAGAAGCACTTTGGTGACATTTGGCTGTAACTTGTTCCCAGTACATTCTGATTGGCTGCTGACTGTGTGACTTGGCTAAAAGTGGCCAAATAGAAGCCCAATCCACAATACATGAGCCCAAAGGCCTTCCTTATGACTAAACTGACACCCACTTTCTTAAAAATATAATGGGTCTAAATAGCCTTTTCAGGCTGAGAGAAGCACTTTGGTAACATTTGGCTGTAACTTGTTCCCAGTACTTTCTGAGTGGCTGGTGACTGTGTGTTGTACCTAAAAGTGGCCAAATAGAATCCCAATGCACTATACATGGGCCCAAATGCCTTCCTTATGACAAAACTGACACTCATTTTCTTTAAAAAATCATTGGTCAAAATAGCCTTTTCAGGCCGAGAGAAGCACTTTGGTGACATTTGGCTGTAACTGGTTTCCAGTACATTCTGAGTGGCTGCTGGCTGTGTGACTTGGCTAAAAGTGCCCAAATAGAAGCCCAATCCACAATACATGAGCCCAGAGGCCTTCCTTATGACTAAACTGACACCCACTTTCTTAAAAATATAATGGGTCTAAATAGCCTTTTCAGGCTGAGAGAAGCACTTTGGTAACATTTGGCTGTTACTTGTTCCCAGTACTTTCTGAGTGGCTGGTGACTGTGTGTTGTACCTAAAAGTGCCCAAATACAATCCCAATGCACTATACATGGGCCCAAAAGCCTTCCTTAAGACAAAACTGACACCCATTTTCTTTAAAAAATCCTTGGTCAAAATAGCCTTATCAGGCTGAGAGAAGCACTTTGGTGACATTTAACTGTTACTTGTTCCCAGTACAATCTGAGTGGCTGCTGACTGTGTGACTTGGCTAAAAGTGCCCAAATAGAAGCCCAATCCAAAATACATGAGCCCAGAGGCCTTCCTTATCACTAAACTGACACCCACTTTCTTAAAAATATAATGGGTCTAAATATCCTTTTCAGGCTGAGAGAAGCACTTTGGTAACATTTGGCTGTAGCTTGTTCCCAGTACTTTCTGAGTGGCTGGTGACTGTGTGTTGTACCTAAAAGTGGCCAAATAGAATCCCAATGCACTATACATGGGCCCAAATGCCTTCCTTATGACAAAACTGACACTCATTTTCTTAAAAAAATCATTGGTCAAAATAGCCTTTTCAGGCCGAGAGAAGCACTTTGGTGACATTTGGCTGTAACTGGTTTCCAGTACATTCTGAGTGGCTGCTGGCTGTGTGACTTGGCTAAAAGTGCCCAAATAGAAGCCCAATCCACAATACATGAGCCCAGAGGCCTTCCTTATGACTAAACTGACACCCACTTTCTTAAAAATATAATGGGTCTAAATAGCCTTTTCAGGCTGAGAGAAGCACTTTGGTAACATTTGGCTGTAACTTGTTCCCAGTACTTTCTGAGTGGCTGGTGACTGTGTGTTGTACCTAAAAGAGGCCAAATAGAATCCCAATGCACTATACATGGGCCCAAATGCCTTCCTTATGACAAAACTGACACTCATTTTCTTTAAAAAATCATTGGTCAAAATAGCCTTTTCAGGCCGAGAGAAGCACTTTGGTGACATTTGGCTGTAACTGGTTTCCAGTACATTCTGAGTGGCTGCTGGCTGTGTGACTTGGCTAAAAGTGCCCAAATAGAATCCCAATGCACTATACATGGGCCCAAATGCCTTCCTTATGACAAAACTGACATCCATTTTCTTTAAAAAATCCTTGGTGAAAATTGTCTTTTCAGGCTGAGAGAAGCACTTTGGTGACGTTTAACTGTAACTTGTTCCCAGTACAGTCTAAGTGGCTGCTGACTGTGTGACTTGGCTAAAAGTGGCCAAATAGAAGCCCAATCCACAATACATGAGCCCAAAGGCCTTCCGTATGACTAAACTGACACCCACTTTCTTAAAAATATAATGGGTCTAAATAGCCTTTTCAGGCTGATATAAAGCACTTTGGTAACATTTGGCTGTAACTTGTTCCCAGTACTTTCTGAGTGGCTGGTGACTGTATGTTGCAGCTAAAAGTGCCCAAATACAATCCCAATGCACTATACATGGGCCCAAATGCCTTCCTTATGACAAAACTGACACCCATTTTCTTTAAAAAATCCTTGGTCAAAATAGCCTTTTCAGGCCGAGAGAAGCACTTTGGTGACGTTTAACTGTAACTTGTTCCCAGTACATTCTGATTGGCTGCTGACTGTGTGACTTGGCTAAAAGTGGCCAAATAGAAGCCCAATCCACAATACATGAGCCCAAAGGCCTTCCTTATGACTAAACTGACACCCACTTTCTTAAAAATATAATGGGTCTAAATAGCCTTTTCAGGCTGAGAGAAGCACTTTGGTAACATTTGGCTGTAACTTGTTCCCAGTACTTTCTGAGTGGCTGGTGACTGTATGTTGTACCTAAAAGTGCCCAAATAGAATCCCAATGCACTTTACATGGGCCCAAATGCCTTCCTTATGACAAAACTGACACCCATTTTCTTTAAACAATCCTTGGTCAAAATAGCCTTGTCAGGCCGAGAGGAGCACTTTGGTGACGTTTAACTGTAACTTGTTCCCAGTACAGTCTAAGTGGCTTCTGACTGTGTGACTTCGCTAAAAGTGTCCAAATAGAAGCCCAATCCACAATAAATGAGCCCAAAGGCCTTCCTTATGACAAAACTGACACCCACTTTCTTAAAAATATCATGGGTCTAAATAGCCTTTTCAGGCTGAGAGAAGCACTTTGGTGACATTTGGCTGTAACTTGTTCCCAGTACATTCTGATTGGCTGCTGACTGTGTGACTTGGCTAAAAGTGGCCAAATAGAAGCCCAATCCACAATACATGAGCCCAAAGGCCTTCCTTATGACTAAACTGACAACCACTTTCTTAAAAATATAATGGGTCTAAATAGCCTTTTCAGGCTGAGAGAAGCACTTTGGTAACATGTGGCTGTAACTTGTTGCCAGTACTTTCTGAGAGGCTGGTGACTGTGTGTTGTACCTAAAAGTGCCCAAATAGAATCCCAATGCACTATACATGGGCCTAAATGCCTTCCTTATGACAAAACTGACACCCACTGTCTTAAAAATATCATAGGTCTAAATAGCCTTTTCAGGCTGAGAGAAGCACTTTGGTGACATTTGGCTCTAACTGGTTCCCAGTACATTCTGAGTGGCTGCTGGCTGTGTGACTTGGCTAAAAGTGGCCAAATAGAAGCCCAATCCACAAAAAATGAACCCAGAGGCCTTCCTTATGACTAAACTGACACCCACTTTCTTAAAAATATCATGGGTCTAAATAGCCTTTTCAGGCTGAGAGAAGCACTTTGGTAACATTTGGCTGTAACTTGTTCCCAGTACTTTCTGAGTGGCTGGTGACTGTATGTTGTACCTAGAAGTGCCCAAATAGAATCCCAATGAACTTTACATGGGCCCAAATGCCTTCCTTATGACAAAACTGACACCCATTTTCTTTAAAAAATCCTTGGTCAAAATAGCCTTTTCAGGCCGAGAGAAGCACTTTGGTGACATTTGGCTGTAACTGGTTTCCAGTACATTCTGAGTGGCTGCTGGCTGTGTGACTTGGCTAAAAGTGCCCAAATAGAAGCCCAATGCACTATACATGGGCCTAAATGCCTTCCTTATGACAAAACTGACACCCACTGTCTTAAAAATATCATAGGTCTAAATAGCCTTTTCAGGCTGAGAGAAGCACTTTTGTGACATTTGGCTCTAACTGGTTCCCAGTACATTCTGAGTGGCTGCTGGCTGTGTGACTTGGCTAAAGGCCTTCCTTATGACTAAACTGACACCCACTTTCTTAAAAATATAATGGGTCTAAATATCCTTTTCAGGCTGAGAGAAGCACTTTGGTAACATTTGGCTGTAACTTGTTCCCAGTACTTTCTGAGTGGCTGGTGACTGTGTGTTATACCTAAAAGTGGCCAAATAGAATCCCAATGCACTATACATGGGCCCAAATGCCTTCCTTATGACAAAACTGACACTCATTTTCTTTAAAAAAATCATTGGTCAAAATAGCCTTTTCAGGCCGAGAGAAGCACTTTGGTGACATTTGGCTGTAACTGGTTTCCAGTACATTCTGAGTGGCTGCTGGCTGTGTGACTTGGCTAAAAGTGGCCAAATAGAAGCCCAATCCACAATACATGAGCCCAAAGGCCTTCCTTATGACTAAACTGACACCCACTTTCTTAAAAATATAATGGGTCTAAATAGCCTTTTCAGGCTGAGAGAAGCACTTTGGTAACATTTGGCTGTAACTTGTTCCCAGTACAGTCTAAGTGGCTGCTGACTGTGTGACTTGGCTAAAAGTGGCCAAATAGAAGCCCAATCCACAATACATGAGCCCAAAGGCCTTCCGTATGACTAAGCTGACACCCACTATCTTAAAAATATAATGGGTCTAAATAGCCTTTTCAGGCTGAGATAAAGCACTTTGGTAACATTTGGCTGTAACTTGTTCCCAGTACTTTCTGAGTGGCTGGTGACTGTATGTTGTACCTAAAAGTGCCCAAATAGAATCCCAATGCACTATACATGGGCCTATATGCCTTCCTTATGACAAAACTGACACCCACTGTCTTAAAAATATCATGATCTAAATAGCCTTTTCAGGCTGAGAGAAGCACTTTGGTGACATTTGGCTGTAACTTGTTCCCAGTACATTCTAATTGGCTGCTGACTGTGTGACTTGGCTAAAAGTGGCCAAATAGAAGCCCAATCCACAATACATGAGCCCAAAGGCCTTCCTTATGACTAAACTGACACCCACTTTCTTAAAAATATAATGGGTCTAAATAGCCTTTTCAGGCTGAGAGAAGCACTTTGGTAACATTTGGCTGTTACTTGTTCCCAGTACTTTCTGAGTGGCTGGCGACTGTGTGTTGTACCTAAAAGTGCCCAAATACAATCCCAATGCACTATACATGGGCCCAAATGCCTTCCTTAAGACAAAACTGACACCCATTTTCTTTAAAAAATCCTTGGTCAAAATAGTCTTTTCAGGCTGAGAGAAGCACTTTGGTAACATTTGGCTGTAACTTGTTCCCAGTACAGTCTAAGTGGCTGCTGACTGTGTGGACTTGGCTAAAAGTGGCCAAATAGAAGCCCAATCCACAATACATGAGCCCAAAGGCCTTCCGTATGACTAAACTGACACCCACTATCTTAAAAATATAATGGGTCTAAATAGCCTTTTCAGGCTGAGATAAAGCACTTTGGTAACATTTGGCTGTAACTTGTTCCCAGTACTTTCTGAGTGGCTGGTGACTGTATGTTGTACCTAAAAGTGCCCAAATAGAATCCCAATGCACTATACATGGGCCTATATGCCTTCCTTATGACAAAACTGACACCCACTGTCTTAAAAATATCATGGGTCTAAATAGCCTTTTCAGGCTGAGAGAAGCACTTTGGTGACATTTGGCTGTAACTTGTTCCCAGTAGATTCTGATTGGCTGCTGACTGTGTGACTTGGCTAAAAGTGGCCAAATAGAAGCCCAATCCACAATACATGAGCCCAAAGGCCTTCCTTATGACTAAACTGACACCCACTTTCTTAAAAATATAATGGGTCTAAATAGCCTTTTCAGGCTGAGAGAAGCACTTTGGTAACATTTGGCTGTTACTTGTTCCCAGTACTTTCTGAGTGGCTGGTGACTGTGTGTTGTACCTAAAAGTGCCCAAATACAATCCCAATGCACTATACATGCGCCCAAATGCCTTCCTTAAGACAAAACTGACACCCATTTTCTTTAAAAAATCCTTGGTCAAAATAGTCTTTTCAGGCTGAGAGAAGCACTTTGGTGACATTTAACTGTTACTTGTTCCCAGTACAATCTGAGTGGCTGCTGACTGTGTGACTTGGCTAAAAGTGCCCAAATAGAAGCCCAATCCAAAATACATGAGCCCAGAGGCCTTCCTTATCACTAAACTAACACCCACTTTCTTAAAAATATAATGGGTCTAAATATCCTTTTCAGGCTGAGAGAAGCACTTTGGTAACATTTGGCTGTAACTTGTTCCCAGTACTTTCTGAGTGGCTGGTGACTGTGTGTTGTACCTAAAAGTGGCCAAATAGAATCCCAATGCACTATACATGGGCCCAAATGCCTTCCTTATGACAAAACTGACACTCATTTTCTTTAAAAAATCATTGGTCAAAATAGCCTTTTCAGGCCGAGAGAAGCACTTTGGTGACATTTGGCTGTAACTGGTTTCCAGTACATGCTAAGTGGCTGCTGGCTGTGTGACTTGGCTAAAAGTGCCCAAATAGAAGCCCAATCCACAATACATGAGCCCAGAGGCCTTCCTTATGACTAAACTGACACCCACTTTCTTAAAAATATAATGGGTCTAAATAGCCTTTTCAGGCTGAGAGAAGCACTTTGGTAACATTTGGCTGTTACTTGTTCCCAGTACTTTCTGAGTGGCTGGTGACTGTGTGTTGTACCTAAAAGTGCCCAAATACAATCCCAATGCACTATACATGGGCCCAAATGCCTTCCTTAAGACAAAACTGACACCCATTTTCTTTAAAAAATCCTTGGTCAAAATAGCCTTTTCAGGCTGAGAGAAGCACTTTGGTGACATTTAACTGTTACTTGTTCCCAGTACAATCTGAGTGGCTGCTGACTGTGTGACTTGGCTAAAAGTGCCCAAATAGAAGCCCAATCCAAAATACATGAGCCCAGAGGCCTTCCTTATCACTAAACTGACACCCACTTTCTTAAAAATATAATGGGTCTAAATATCCTTTTCAGGCTGAGAGAAGCACTTTGGTAACATTTGGCTGTAGCTTGTTCCCAGTACTTTCTGAGTGGCTGGTGACTGTGTGTTGTACCTAAAAGTGGCCAAATAGAATCCCAATGCACTATACATGGGCCCAAATGCCTTCCTTATGACAAAACTGACACTCATTTTCTTTAAAAAATCATTGGTCAAAATAGCCTTTTCAGGCCGAGAGAAGCACTTTGGTGACATTTGGCTGTAACTGGTTTCCAGTACATTCTGAGTGGCTGCTGGCTGTGTGACTTGGCTAAAAGTGCCCAAATAGAAGCCCAATCCACAATACATGAGCCCAGAGGCCTTCCTTATGACTAAACTGACACCCACTTTCTTAAAAATATAATGGGTCTAAATAGCCTTTTCAGGCTGAGAGAAGCACTTTGGTAACATTTGGCTGTAACTTGTTCCCAGTACTTTCTGAGTGGCTGGTGACTGTGTGTTGTACCTAAAAGAGGCCAAATAGAATCCCAATGCACTATACATGGGCCCAAATGCCTTCCTTATGACAAAACTGACACTCATTTTCTTTAAAAAATCATTGGTCAAAATAGCCTTTTCAGGCCGAGAGAAGCACTTTGGTGACATTTGGCTGTAACTGGTTTCCAGTACATTCTGAGTGGCTGCTGGCTGTGTGACTTGGCTAAAAGTGCCCAAATAGAATCCCAATGCACTATACATGGGCCCAAATGCCTTCCTTATGACAAAACTGACATCCATTTTCTTTAAAAAATCCTTGGTGAAAATTGTCTTTTCAGGCTGAGAGAAGCACTTTGGTGACGTTTAACTGTAACTTGTTCCCAGTACAGTCTAAGTGGCTGCTGACTGTGTGACTTGGCTAAAAGTGGCCAAATAGAAGCCCAATCCACAATACATGAGCCCAAAGGCCTTCCGTATGACTAAACTGACACCCACTTTCTTAAAAATATAATGGGTCTAAATAGCCTTTTCAGGCTGATATAAAGCACTTTGGTAACATTTGGCTGTTACTTGTTCCCAGTACTTTCTGAGTGGCTGGTGACTGTGTGTTGTACCTAAAAGTGCCCAAATACAATCCCAATGCACTATACATGCGCCCAAATGCCTTCCTTAAGACAAAACTGACACCCATTTTCTTTAAAAAATCCTTGGTCAAAATAGTCTTTTCAGGCTGAGAGAAGCACTTTGGTGACATTTAACTGTTACTTGTTCCCAGTACAATCTGAGTGGCTGCTGACTGTGTGACTTGGCTAAAAGTGCCCAAATAGAAGCCCAATCCAAAATACATGAGCCCAGAGGCCTTCCTTATCACTAAACTAACACCCACTTTCTTAAAAATATAATGGGTCTAAATATCCTTTTCAGGCTGAGAGAAGCACTTTGGTAACATTTGGCTGTAACTTGTTCCCAGTACTTTCTGAGTGGCTGGTGACTGTGTGTTGTACCTAAAAGTGGCCAAATAGAATCCCAATGCACTATACATGGGCCCAAATGCCTTCCTTATGACAAAACTGACACTCATTTTCTTTAAAAAATCATTGGTCAAAATAGCCTTTTCAGGCCGAGAGAAGCACTTTGGTGACATTTGGCTGTAACTGGTTTCCAGTACATGCTAATTGGCTGCTGGCTGTGTGACTTGGCTAAAAGTGCCCAAATAGAAGCCCAATCCACAATACATGAGCCCAGAGGCCTTCCTTATGACTAAACTGACACCCACTTTCTTAAAAATATAATGGGTCTAAATAGCCTTTTCTGGCTGAGAGAAGCACTTTGGTAACATTTGGCTGTTACTTGTTCCCAGTACTTTCTGAGTGGCTGGTGACTGTGTGTTGTACCTAAAAGTGCCCAAATACAATCCCAATGCACTATACATGGGCCCAAATGCCTTCCTTAAGACAAAACTGACACCCATTTTCTTTAAAAAATCCTTGGTCAAAATAGCCTTTTCAGGCTGAGAGAAGCACTTTGGTGACATTTAACTGTTACTTGTTCCCAGTACAATCTGAGTGGCTGCTGACTGTGTGACTTGGCTAAAAGTGCCCAAATAGAAGCCCAATCCACAATACATGAGCCCAGAGGCCTTCCTTATGACTAAACTGACACCCACTTTCTTAAAAATATAATGGGTCTAAATATCCTTTTCAGGCTGAGAGAAGCACTTTGGTAACATTTGGCTGTAGCTTGTTCCCAGTACTTTCTGAGTGGCTGGTGACTGTGTGTTGTACCTAAAAGTGGCCAAATAGAATCCCAATGCACTATACATGGGCCCAAATGCCTTCCTTATGACAAAACTGACACTCATTTTCTTTAAAAAATCATTGGTCAAAATAGCCTTTTCAGGCCGAGAGAAGCACTTTGGTGACATTTGGCTGTAACTGGTTTCCAGTACATTCTGAGTGGCTGCTGGCTGTGTGACTTGGCTAAAAGTGCCCAAATAGAAGCCCAATCCACAATACATGAGCCCAGAGGCCTTCCTTATGACTAAACTGACACCCACTTTCTTAAAAATATAATGGGTCTAAATAGCCTTTTCAGGCTGAGAGAAGCACTTTGGTAACATTTGGCTGTAACTTGTTCCCAGTACTTTCTGAGTGGCTGGTGACTGTGTGTTGTACCTAAAAGTGCCCAAATAGAATCCCAATGCACTATACATGGGCCTATATGCCTTCCTTATGACAAAACTGACACCCACTGTCTTAAAAATATCATGATCTAAATAGCCTTTTCAGGCTGAGAGAAGCACTTTGGTGACATTTGGCTGTAACTTGTTCCCAGTACATTCTAATTGGCTGCTGACTGTGTGACTTGGCTAAAAGTGGCCAAATAGAAGCCCAATCCACAATACATGAGCCCAAAGGCCTTCCTTATGACTAAACTGACACCCACTTTCTTAAAAATATAATGGGTCTAAATAGCCTTTTCAGGCTGAGAGAAGCACTTTGGTAACATTTGGCTGTTACTTGTTCCCAGTACTTTCTGAGTGGCTGGCGACTGTGTGTTGTACCTAAAAGTGCCCAAATACAATCCCAATGCACTATACATGGGCCCAAATGCCTTCCTTAAGACAAAACTGACACCCATTTTCTTTAAAAAATCCTTGGTCAAAATAGTCTTTTCAGGCTGAGAGAAGCACTTTGGTAACATTTGGCTGTAACTTGTTCCCAGTACAGTCTAAGTGGCTGCTGACTGTGTGGACTTGGCTAAAAGTGGCCAAATAGAAGCCCAATCCACAATACATGAGCCCAAAGGCCTTCCGTATGACTAAACTGACACCCACTATCTTAAAAATATAATGGGTCTAAATAGCCTTTTCAGGCTGAGATAAAGCACTTTGGTAACATTTGGCTGTAACTTGTTCCCAGTACTTTCTGAGTGGCTGGTGACTGTATGTTGTACCTAAAAGTGCCCAAATAGAATCCCAATGCACTATACATGGGCCTATATGCCTTCCTTATGACAAAAATGACACCCACTGTCTTAAAAATATCATGGGTCTAAATAGCCTTTTCAGGCTGAGAGAAGCACTTTGGTGACATTTGGCTGTAACTTGTTCCCAGTAGATTCTGATTGGCTGCTGACTGTGTGACTTGGCTAAAAGTGGCCAAATAGAAGCCCAATCCACAATACATGAGCCCAAAGGCCTTCCTTATGACTAAACTGACACCCACTTTCTTAAAAATATAATGGGTCTAAATAGCCTTTTCAGGCTGAGAGAAGCACTTTGGTAACATTTGGCTGTTACTTGTTCCCAGTACTTTCTGAGTGGCTGGTGACTGTGTGTTGTACCTAAAAGTGCCCAAATACAATCCCAATGCACTATACATGCGCCCAAATGCCTTCCTTAAGACAAAACTGACACCCATTTTCTTTAAAAAATCCTTGGTCAAAATAGTCTTTTCAGGCTGAGAGAAGCACTTTGGTGACATTTAACTGTTACTTGTTCCCAGTACAATCTGAGTGGCTGCTGACTGTGTGACTTGGCTAAAAGTGCCCAAATAGAAGCCCAATCCAAAATACATGAGCCCAGAGGCCTTCCTTATCACTAAACTAACACCCACTTTCTTAAAAATATAATGGGTCTAAATATCCTTTTCAGGCTGAGAGAAGCACTTTGGTAACATTTGGCTGTAACTTGTTCCCAGTACTTTCTGAGTGGCTGGTGACTGTGTGTTGTACCTAAAAGTGGCCAAATAGAATCCCAATGCACTATACATGGGCCCAAATGCCTTCCTTATGACAAAACTGACACTCATTTTCTTTAAAAAATCATTGGTCAAAATAGCCTTTTCAGGCCGAGAGAAGCACTTTGGTGACATTTGGCTGTAACTGGTTTCCAGTACATGCTAAGTGGCTGCTGGCTGTGTGACTTGGCTAAAAGTGCCCAAATAGAAGCCCAATCCACAATACATGAGCCCAGAGGCCTTCCTTATGACTAAACTGACACCCACTTTCTTAAAAATATAATGGGTCTAAATAGCCTTTTCAGGCTGAGAGAAGCACTTTGGTAACATTTGGCTGTTACTTGTTCCCAGTACTTTCTGAGTGGCTGGTGACTGTGTGTTGTACCTAAAAGTGCCCAAATACAATCCCAATGCACTATACATGGGCCCAAATGCCTTCCTTAAGACAAAACTGACACCCATTTTCTTTAAAAAATCCTTGGTCAAAATAGCCTTTTCAGGCTGAGAGAAGCACTTTGGTGACATTTAACTGTTACTTGTTCCCAGTACAATCTGAGTGGCTGCTGACTGTGTGACTTGGCTAAAAGTGCCCAAATAGAAGCCCAATCCAAAATACATGAGCCCAGAGGCCTTCCTTATCACTAAACTGACACCCACTTTCTTAAAAATATAATGGGTCTAAATATCCTTTTCAGGCTGAGAGAAGCACTTTGGTAACATTTGGCTGTAGCTTGTTCCCAGTACTTTCTGAGTGGCTGGTGACTGTGTGTTGTACCTAAAAGTGGCCAAATAGAATCCCAATGCACTATACATGGGCCCAAATGCCTTCCTTATGACAAAACTGACACTCATTTTCTTTAAAAAATCATTGGTCAAAATAGCCTTTTCAGGCCGAGAGAAGCACTTTGGTGACATTTGGCTGTAACTGGTTTCCAGTACATTCTGAGTGGCTGCTGGCTGTGTGACTTGGCTAAAAGTGCCCAAATAGAAGCCCAATCCACAATACATGAGCCCAGAGGCCTTCCTTATGACTAAACTGACACCCACTTTCTTAAAAATATAATGGGTCTAAATAGCCTTTTCAGGCTGAGAGAAGCACTTTGGTAACATTTGGCTGTAACTTGTTCCCAGTACTTTCTGAGTGGCTGGTGACTGTGTGTTGTACCTAAAAGAGGCCAAATAGAATCCCAATGCACTATACATGGGCCCAAATGCCTTCCTTATGACAAAACTGACACTCATTTTCTTTAAAAAATCATTGGTCAAAATAGCCTTTTCAGGCCGAGAGAAGCACTTTGGTGACATTTGGCTGTAACTGGTTTCCAGTACATTCTGAGTGGCTGCTGGCTGTGTGACTTGGCTAAAAGTGCCCAAATAGAATCCCAATGCACTATACATGGGCCCAAATGCCTTCCTTATGACAAAACTGACATCCATTTTCTTTAAAAAATCCTTGGTGAAAATTGTCTTTTCAGGCTGAGAGAAGCACTTTGGTGACGTTTAACTGTAACTTGTTCCCAGTACAGTCTAAGTGGCTGCTGACTGTGTGACTTGGCTAAAAGTGGCCAAATAGAAGCCCAATCCACAATACATGAGCCCAAAGGCCTTCCGTATGACTAAACTGACACCCACTTTCTTAAAAATATAATGGGTCTAAATAGCCTTTTCAGGCTGATATAAAGCACTTTGGTAACATTTGGCTGTTACTTGTTCCCAGTACTTTCTGAGTGGCTGGTGACTGTGTGTTGTACCTAAAAGTGCCCAAATACAATCCCAATGCACTATACATGCGCCCAAATGCCTTCCTTAAGACAAAACTGACACCCATTTTCTTTAAAAAATCCTTGGTCAAAATAGTCTTTTCAGGCTGAGAGAAGCACTTTGGTGACATTTAACTGTTACTTGTTCCCAGTACAATCTGAGTGGCTGCTGACTGTGTGACTTGGCTAAAAGTGCCCAAATAGAAGCCCAATCCAAAATACATGAGCCCAGAGGCCTTCCTTATCACTAAACTAACACCCACTTTCTTAAAAATATAATGGGTCTAAATATCCTTTTCAGGCTGAGAGAAGCACTTTGGTAACATTTGGCTGTAACTTGTTCCCAGTACTTTCTGAGTGGCTGGTGACTGTGTGTTGTACCTAAAAGTGGCCAAATAGAATCCCAATGCACTATACATGGGCCCAAATGCCTTCCTTATGACAAAACTGACACTCATTTTCTTTAAAAAATCATTGGTCAAAATAGCCTTTTCAGGCCGAGAGAAGCACTTTGGTGACATTTGGCTGTAACTGGTTTCCAGTACATGCTAATTGGCTGCTGGCTGTGTGACTTGGCTAAAAGTGCCCAAATAGAAGCCCAATCCACAATACATGAGCCCAGAGGCCTTCCTTATGACTAAACTGACACCCACTTTCTTAAAAATATAATGGGTCTAAATAGCCTTTTCTGGCTGAGAGAAGCACTTTGGTAACATTTGGCTGTTACTTGTTCCCAGTACTTTCTGAGTGGCTGGTGACTGTGTGTTGTACCTAAAAGTGCCCAAATACAATCCCAATGCACTATACATGGGCCCAAATGCCTTCCTTAAGACAAAACTGACACCCATTTTCTTTAAAAAATCCTTGGTCAAAATAGCCTTTTCAGGCTGAGAGAAGCACTTTGGTGACATTTAACTGTTACTTGTTCCCAGTACAATCTGAGTGGCTGCTGACTGTGTGACTTGGCTAAAAGTGCCCAAATAGAAGCCCAATCCAAAATACATGAGCCCAGAGGCCTTCCTTATCACTAAACTGACACCCACTTTCTTAAAAATATAATGGGTCTAAATATCCTTTTCAGGCTGAGAGAAGCACTTTGGTAACATTTGGCTGTAGCTTGTTCCCAGTACTTTCTGAGTGGCTGGTGACTGTGTGTTGTACCTAAAAGTGGCCAAATAGAATCCCAATGCACTATACATGGGCCCAAATGCCTTCCTTATGACAAAACTGACACTCATTTTCTTTAAAAAATCATTGGTCAAAATAGCCTTTTCAGGCCGAGAGAAGCACTTTGGTGACATTTGGCTGTAACTGGTTTCCAGTACATTCTGAGTGGCTGCTGGCTGTGTGACTTGGCTAAAAGTGCCCAAATAGAAGCCCAATCCACAATACATGAGCCCAGAGGCCTTCCTTATGACTAAACTGACACCCACTTTCTTAAAAATATAATGGGTCTAAATAGCCTTTTCAGGCTGAGAGAAGCACTTTGGTAACATTTGGCTGTAACTTGTTCCCAGTACTTTCTGAGTGGCTGGTGACTGTGTGTTGTACCTAAAAGAGGCCAAATAGAATCCCAATGCACTATACATGGGCCCAAATGCCTTCCTTATGACAAAACTGACACTCATTTTCTTTAAAAAATCATTGGTCAAAATAGCCTTTTCAGGCCGAGAGAAGCACTTTGGTGACATTTGGCTGTAACTGGTTTCCAGTACATTCTGAGTGGCTGCTGGCTGTGTGACTTGGCTAAAAGTGCCCAAATAGAATCCCAATGCACTATACATGGGCCCAAATGCCTTCCTTATGACAAAACTGACATCCATTTTCTTTAAAAAATCCTTGGTGAAAATTGTCTTTTCAGGCTGAGAGAAGCACTTTGGTGACGTTTAACTGTAACTTGTTCCCAGTACAGTCTAAGTGGCTGCTGACTGTGTGACTTGGCTAAAAGTGGCCAAATAGAAGCCCAATCCACAATACATGAGCCCAAAGGCCTTCCGTATGACTAAACTGACACCCACTTTCTTAAAAATATAATGGGTCTAAATAGCCTTTTCAGGCTGATATAAAGCACTTTGGTAACATTTGGCTGTAACTTGTTCCCAGTACTTTCTGAGTGGCTGGTGACTGTATGTTGCAGCTAAAAGTGCCCAAATACAATCCCAATGCACTATACATGGGCCCAAATGCCTTCCTTATGACAAAACTGACACCCATTTTCTTTAAAAAATCCTTGGTCAAAATAGCCTTTTCAGGCCGAGAGAAGCACTTTGGTGACGTTTAACTGTAACTTGTTCCCAGTACATTCTGATTGGCTGCTGACTGTGTGACTTGGCTAAAAGTGGCCAAATAGAAGCCCAATCCACAATACATGAGCCCAAAGGCCTTCCTTATGACTAAACTGACACCCACTTTCTTAAAAATATAATGGGTCTAAATAGCCTTTTCAGGCTGAGAGAAGCACTTTGGTAACATTTGGCTGTAACTTGTTCCCAGTACTTTCTGAGTGGCTGGTGACTGTATGTTGTACCTAAAAGTGCCCAAATAGAATCCCAATGCACTTTACATGGGCCCAAATGCCTTCCTTATGACAAAACTGACACCCATTTTCTTTAAACAATCCTTGGTCAAAATAGCCTTGTCAGGCCGAGAGGAGCACTTTGGTGACGTTTAACTGTAACTTGTTCCCAGTACAGTCTAAGTGGCTTCTGACTGTGTGACTTCGCTAAAAGTGGCCAAATAGAAGCCCAATCCACAATACATGAGCCCAAAGGCCTTCCTTATGACTAAACTGACAACCACTTTCTTAAAAATATAATGGGTCTAAATAGCCTTTTCAGGCTGAGAGAAGCACTTTGGTAACATTTGGCTGTAACTTGTTCCCAGTACTTTCTGAGTGGCTGGTGACTGTATGTTGTACCTAGAAGTGCCCAAATAGAATCCCAATGAACTTTACATGGGCCCAAATGCCTTCCTTATGACAAAACTGACACCCATTTTCTTTAAAAAATCCTTGGTCAAAATAGCCTTTTCAGGCCGAGAGAAGCACTTTGGTGACATTTGGCTGTAACTGGTTTCCAGTACATTCTGAGTGGCTGCTGGCTGTGTGACTTGGCTAAAAGTGCCCAAATAGAAGCCCAATGCACTATACATGGGCCTAAATGCCTTCCTTATGACAAAACTGACACCCACTGTCTTAAAAATATCATAGGTCTAAATAGCCTTTTCAGGCTGAGAGAAGCACTTTGGTGACATTTGGCTCTAACTGGTTCCCAGTACATTCTGAGTGGCTGCTGGCTGTGTGACTTGGCTAAAGGCCTTCCTTATGACTAAACTGACAACCACTTTCTTAAAAATATAATGGGTCTAAATAGCCTTTTCAGGCTGAGAGAAGCACTTTGGTAACATGTGGCTTTAACTTGTTGCCAGTACTTTCTGAGAGGCTGGTGACTGTGTGTTGTACCTAAAAGTGCCCAAATAGAATCCCAATGCACTATACATGGGCCTAAATGCCTTCCTTATGACAAAACTGACACCCACTGTCTTAAAAATATCATAGGTCTAAATAGCCTTTTCAGGCTGAGAGAAGCACTTTGGTGACATTTGGCTCTAACTGGTTCCCAGTACATTCTGAGTGGCTGCCTGCTGTGTGACTTGGCTAAAAGTGGCCAAATAGAAGCCCAATCCACAAAAAATTAACCCAGAGGCCTTCCTTATGACTAAACTGACACCCACTTTCTTAAAAATATCATGGGTCTAAATAGCCTTTTCAGGCTGAGAGAAGCACTTTGGTAACATTTGGCTGTAACTTGTTCCCAGTACTTTCTGAGTGGCTGGTGACTGTATGTTGTACCTAGAAGTGCCCAAATAGAATCCCAATGAACTTTACATGGGCCCAAATGCCTTCCTTATGACTAAACTGACACCCATTTTCTTTAAAAAATCCTTGGTCAAAATAGCCTTTTCAGGCCGAGAGAAGCACTTTGGTGACATTTGGCTGTAACTGGTTTCCAGTACATTCTGAGTGGCTGCTGGCTGTGTGACTTGGCTAAAAGTGCCCAAATAGAAGCCCAATCCACAATACATGAGCCCAGAGGCCTTCCTTATGACTGAACTGACACCCACTTTCTTAAAAATATCATGGGTCTAAATAGCCTTTTCAGGCTGAGAAAAGCACTTTGGTGACATTTGGCTCTAACTGGTTCCCAGTACATTCTGAGTGGCTGCTGGCTGTGTGACTTGGCTAAAAGTGCCCAAATAGAAGCCCAATCCACAATACATGAGCCCAGAGGCCTTCCTTATGACTAAACTGACACCCACTTTCTTAAAAATATCATGGGTCTAAATAGCCTTTTCAGGCTGAGAAAGGCACTTTGGTGACATTTGGCTCTAACTGGTTCCCAGTACATTCTGAGTGGCTGCTGGCTGTGTGACTTGGCTAAAAGTGCCCAAATAGAAGCCCAATCCACAATACATGAGCCCAAGTGCCGTCCTTATCACTAAACTGACACCCACTTTCTTAAAAATATAATGGGTCTAAATATCCTTTTCAGGCTGAGAGAAGCACTTTGGTAACATTTGGCTGTAACTTGTTCCCAGTACTTTCTGAGTGGCTGGTGACTGTGTGTTGTACCTGAAAGTGGCCAAATAGAATCCCAATGCACTATACATGGGCCCAAATGCCTTCCTTATGACAAAACTGACACTCATTTTCTTTAAAAAAATCATTGGTCAAAATAGCCTTTTCAGGCCGAGAGAAGCACTTTGGTGACATTTGGCTGTAACTGGTTCCCAGTACAGTCTAAGTGGCTGCTGACTGTGTGACTTGGCTAAAAGTGGCCAAATAGAAGGCCAATCCACAATACATGAGCCCAAAGGCCTTCCGTATGACTAAACTGACACCCACTATCTTAAAAATATAATGGGTCTAAATAGCCTTTTCAGGCTGATATAAAGCACTTTGGTAACATTTGGCTGTAACTTGTTCCCAGTACTTTCTGAGTGGCTGGTGACTGTATGTTGTACCTAAAAGTGCCCAAATAGAATCCCAATGCACTATACATGGGCCTATATGCCTTCCTTATGACAAAACTGACACCCACTGTCTTAAAAATATCATGGGTCTAAATAGCCTTTTCAGGCTGAGAGAAGCACTTTGGTGACATTTGGCTGTAACTTGTTCCCAGTACATTCGGATTGGCTGCTGACTGTGTGACTTGGCTAAAAGTGGCCAAATAGAAGCCCAATCCACAATACATGAGCCCAAAGGCCTTCCTTATGACTAAACTGACAACCACTTTCTTAAAAATATAATGGGTCTAAATAGCCTTTTCAGGCTGAGAGAAGCACTTTGGTAACATTTGGCTGTAACTTGTTCCCAGTACTTTCTGAGTGGCTGGTGACTGTATGTTGTACCTAAAAGTGCCCAAATAGAATCCCAATGCACTTTACATGGGCCCAAATGCCTTCCTTATGACAAAACTGACACCCATTTTCTTTAAACAATCCTTGGTCAAAATAGCCTTGTCAGGCCGAGAGGAGCACTTTGGTGACGTTTAACTGTAACTTGTTCCCAGTACAGTCTAAGTGGCTTCTGACTGTGTGACTTCGCTAAAAGTGGCCAAATAGAAGCCCAATCCACAATACATGAGCCCAAAGGCCTTCCTTATGACTAAACTGACAACCACTTTCTTAAAAATATAATGGGTCTAAATAGCCTTTTCAGGCTGAGAGAAGCACTTTGGTAACATGTGGCTGTAACTTGTTGCCAGTACTTTCTGAGAGGCTGGTGACTGTGTGTTGTACCTAAAAGTGCCCAAATAGAATCCCAATGCACTATACATGGGCCTAAATGCCTTCCTTATGACAAAACTGACACCCACTGTCTTAAAAATATCATAGGTCTAAATAGCCTTTTCAGGCTGAGAGAAGCACTTTGGTGACATTTGGCTCTAACTGGTTCCCAGTACATTCTGAGTGGCTGCTGGCTGTGTGACTTGGCTAAAAGTGGCCAAATAGAAGCCCAATCCACAAAAAATGAACCCAGAGGCCTTCCTTATGACTAAACTGACACCCACTTTCTTAAAAATAGCATGGGTCTAAATAGCCTTTTCAGGCTGAGAGAAGCACTTTGGTAACATTTGGCTGTAACTTGTTCCCAGTACTTTCTGAGTGGCTGGTGACTGTATGTTGTACCTAGAAGTGTCCAAATAGAATCCCAATGAACTTTACATGGGCCCAAATGCCTTCCTTATGACAAAACTGACACCCATTTTCTTTAAAAAATCCTTGGTCAAAATAGCCTTTTCAGGCCGAGAGAAGCACTTTGGTGACATTTGGCTGTAACTGGTTTCCAGTACATTCTGAGTGGCTGCTGGCTGTGTGACTTGGCTAAAAGTGCCCAAATAGAAGCCCAATCCACAATACATGAGCCCAGAGGCCTTCCTTATGACTAAACTGACACCCACTTTCTTAAAGATATCATGGGTCTAAATAGCCTTTTCAGGCTGAGAAAAGCACTTTGGTGACATTTGGCTCTAACTGGTTCCCAGTACATTCTGAGTGGCTGCTGGCTGTGTGACTTGGCTAAAAGTGCCCAAATAGAAGCCCAATCCACAATACATGAGCCCAGAGGCCTTCCTTATGACTAAACTGACACCCACTTTCTTAAAAATATCATGGGTCTAAATAGCCTTTTCAGGCTGAGAAAAGCACTTTGGTGACATTTGGCTCTAACTGGTTCCCAGTACATTCTGAGTGGCTGCTGGCTGTGTGACTTGGCTAAAAGTGCCCAAATAGAAGCCCAATCCACAATACATGAGCCCAAGTGCCTTCCTTATCACTAAACTGACACCCACTTTCTTAAAAATATAATGGGTCTAAATATCCTTTTCAGGCTGAGAGAAGCACTTTGGTAACATTTGGCTGTAACTTGTTCCCTTTACTTTCTGAGTGGCTGGTGACTGTGTGTTGTACCTAAAAGTGGCCAAATAGAATCCCAATGCACTATACATGGGCCCAAATGCCTTCCTTATGACAAAACTGACACTCATTTTCTTTAAAAAAATCATTGGTCAAAATAGCCTTTTCAGGCCGAGAGAAGCACTTTGGTGACATTTGGCTGTAACTGGTTTCCAGTACATTCTGAGTGGCTGCTGGCTGTGTGACTTGGCTAAAAGTGGCCAAATAGAAGCCCAATCCACAATACATGAGCCCAAAGGCCTTCCTTATGACTAAACTGACACCCACTTTCTTAAAAAATATAATGGGTCTAAATAGCCTTTTCAGGCTGAGAGAAGCACTTTGGTAACATTTGGCTGTAACTTGTTCCCAGTACAGTCTAAGTGGCTGCTGACTGTGTGACTTGGCTAAAAGTGGCCAAATAGAAGCCCAATCCACAATACATGAGCCCAAAGGCCTTCCGTATGACTAAACTGACACCCACTATCTTAAAAATATAATGGGTCTAAATAGCCTTTTCAGGCTGAGATAAAGCACTTTGGTAACATTTGGCTGTAACTTGTTCCCAGTACTTTCTGAGTGGCTGGTGACTGTATGTTGTACCTAAAAGTGCCCAAATAGAATCCCAATGCACTATACATGGGCCTATATGCCTTCCTTATGACAAAACTGACACCCACTGTCTTAAAAATATCATGGGTCTAAATAGCCTTTTCAGGCTGAGAGAAGCACTTTGGTGACATTTGGCTGTAACTTGTTCCCAGTACTTTCTGAGTGGCTGGTGACTGTGTGTTGTACCTAAAAGTGCCCAAATACAATCCCAATGCACTATACATGGGCCCAAATGCCTTCCTTAAGACAAAACTGACACCCATTTTCTTTAAAAAATCCTTGGTCAAAATAGTCTTTTCAGGCTGAGAGAAGCACTTTGGTGACATTTAACTGTTACTTGTTCCCAGTACAATCTGAGTGGCTGCTGGCTGTGTGACTTGGCTAAAAGTGCCCAAATAGAAGCCCAATCCACAATACATGAGCCCAAGTGCCTTCCTTATCACTAAACTGACACCCACTTTCTTAAAAATATAATGGGTCTAAATAGCCTTTTCAGGCTGAGAGAAGCACTTTGGTAACATTTGGCTGTAACTTGTTCCCAGTACTTTCTGAGTGGCTGGTGACTGTGTGTTGTACCTAAAAGTGGCCAAATAGAATCCCAATGCACTATACATGGGCCCAAATGCCTTCCTTATGACTAAACTGACACTCATTTTCTTTTAAAAAAATCATTGGTCAAAATAGCCTTTTCAGGCCGAGAGAAGCACTTTGGTGACATTTGGCTGTAACTGGTTTCCAGTACATTCTGAGTGGCTGCTGGCTGTGTGACTTGGCTAAAAGTGGCCAAATAGAAGCCCAATCCACAATACATGAGCCCAAAGGCCTTCCTTATGACTAAACTGACACCCACTTTCTTAAAAATATAATGGGTCTAAATAGCCTTTTCAGGCTGAGAGAAGCACTTTGGTAACATTTGGCTGTAACTTGTTCCCAGTACAGTCTAAGTGGCTGCTGACTGTGTGACTTGGCTAAAAGTGGCCAAATAGAAGCCCAATCCACAATACATGAGCCCAAAGGCCTTCCGTATGACTAAACTGACACCCACTATCTTAAAAATATAATGGGTCTAAATAGCCTTTTCAGGCTGAGATAAAGCACTTTGGTAACATTTGGCTGTAACTTGTTCCCAGTACTTTCTGAGTGGCTGGTGACTGTATGTTGTACCTAAAAGTGCCCAAATAGAATCCCAATGCACTATACATGGGCCTATATGCCTTCCTTATGACAAAACTGACACCCACTTTCTTAAAAATAACATGGGTCTAAATAGCCTTTTCAGGCTGAGAAAAGCACTTTGGTGACATTTGGCTCTAACTGGTTCCCAGTACACTCTGAGTGGCTGCTGGCTGTGTGACTTGGCTAAAAGTGCCCAAATAGAAGCCCAATCCGCAATACATGAGCCCAGAGGCCTTCCTTATCACTAAACTGACACCCACTTTCTTAAAAATATAATGGGTCTAAATAGCCTTTTCAGGCTTAGAGAAGACCTTTGGTAACATTTGGCTTAAACTTGTTGCCAGTACTTTCTGAGAGGCTGGTGACTGTGTGTTGTACCTAAAAGTGCCCAAATAGAATCCCAATGCACTATACATGGGCCTAAATGCCTTCCTTATGACAAAACTGACACCCACTGTCTTAAAAATATCATGGGTCTAAATAGCCTTTTCAGGCTGAGAGAAGCACTTTGGTAACATTTGGCTGTTACTTGTTCCCAGTACTTTCTGAGTGGCTGGTGACTGTGTGTTGTACCTAAAAGTGCCCAAATACAATCCCAATGCACTATACATGGGCCCAAATGCCTTCCTTAAGACAAAACTGACATCCATTTTCTTTAAAAAATCCTTGGTCAAAATTGTCTTTTCAGGCTGAGAGAAGCACTTTGGTGACGTTTAACTGTAACTTGTTCCCAGTACAGTCTAAGTGGCTGCTGACTGTGTGACTTGGCTAAAAGTGGCCAAATAGAAGCCCAATCCACAATACATGAGCCCAAAGGCCTTCCGTATGACTAAACTGACACCCACTTTCTTAAAAATATAATGGGTCTAAATAGCCTTTTCAGGCTGAGAGAAGCACTTTGGTAACATTTGGCTGTAACTTGTTCCCTTTACTTTCTGAGTGGCTGGTGACTGTGTGTTGTACCTAAAAGTGGCCAAATAGAATCCCAATGCACTATACATGGGCCCAAATGCCTTCCTTATGACAAAACTGACACTCATTTTCTTTAAAAAAATCATTGGTCAAAATAGCCTTTTCAGGCCGAGAGAAGCACTTTGGTGACATTTGGCTGTAACTGGTTTCCAGTACATTCTGAGTGGCTGCTGGCTGTGTGACTTGGCTAAAAGTGGCCAAATAGAAGCCCAATCCACAATACATGAGCCCAAAGGCCTTCCTTATGACTAAACTGACACCCACTTTCTTAAAAAATATAATGGGTCTAAATAGCCTTTTCAGGCTGAGAGAAGCACTTTGGTAACATTTGACTGTAACTTGTTCCCAGTACAGTCTAAGTGGCTGCTGACTGTGTGACTTGGCTAAAAGTGGCCAAATAGAAGCCCAATCCACAATACATGAGCCCAAAGGCCTTCCGTATGACTAAACTGACACCCACTATCTTAAAAATATAATGGGTCTAAATAGCCTTTTCAGGCTGAGATAAAGCACTTTGGTAACATTTGGCTGTAACTTGTTCCCAGTACTTTCTGAGTGGCTGGTGACTGTATGTTGTACCTAAAAGTGCCCAAATAGAATCCCAATGCACTATACATGGGCCTATATGCCTTCCTTATGACAAAACTGACACCCACTGTCTTAAAAATATCATGGGTCTAAATAGCCTTTTCAGGCTGAGAGAAGCACTTTGGTGACATTTGGCTGTAACTTGTTCCCAGTACTTTCTGAGTGGCTGGTGACTGTGTGTTGTACCTAAAAGTGCCCAAATACAATCCCAATGCACTATACATGGGCCCAAATGCCTTCCTTAAGACAAAACTGACACCCATTTTCTTTAAAAAATCCTTGGTCAAAATAGTCTTTTCAGGCTGAGAGAAGCACTTTGGTGACATTTAACTGTTACTTGTTCCCAGTACAATCTGAGTGGCTGCTGGCTGTGTGACTTGGCTAAAAGTGCCCAAATAGAAGCCCAATCCACAATACATGAGCCCAAGTGCCTTCCTTATCACTAAACTGACACCCACTTTCTTAAAAATATAATGGGTCTAAATAGCCTTTTCAGGCTGAGAGAAGCACTTTGGTAACATTTGGCTGTAACTTGTTCCCAGTACTTTCTGAGTGGCTGGTGACTGTGTGTTGTACCTAAAAGTGGCCAAATAGAATCCCAATGCACTATACATGGGCCCAAATGCCTTCCTTATGACTAAACTGACACTCATTTTCTTTTAAAAAAATCATTGGTCAAAATAGCCTTTTCAGGCCGAGAGAAGCACTTTGGTGACATTTGGCTGTAACTGGTTTCCAGTACATTCTGAGTGGCTGCTGGCTGTGTGACTTGGCTAAAAGTGGCCAAATAGAAGCCCAATCCACAATACATGAGCCCAAAGGCCTTCCTTATGACTAAACTGACACCCACTTTCTTAAAAATATAATGGGTCTAAATAGCCTTTTCAGGCTGAGAGAAGCACTTTGGTAACATTTGGCTGTAACTTGTTCCCAGTACAGTCTAAGTGGCTGCTGACTGTGTGACTTGGCTAAAAGTGGCCAAATAGAAGCCCAATCCACAATACATGAGCCCAAAGGCCTTCCGTATGACTAAACTGACACCCACTATCTTAAAAATATAATGGGTCTAAATAGCCTTTTCAGGCTGAGATAAAGCACTTTGGTAACATTTGGCTGTAACTTGTTCCCAGTACTTTCTGAGTGGCTGGTGACTGTATGTTGTACCTAAAAGTGCCCAAATAGAATCCCAATGCACTATACATGGGCCTATATGCCTTCCTTATGACAAAACTGACACCCACTTTCTTAAAAATAACATGGGTCTAAATAGCCTTTTCAGGCTGAGAAAAGCACTTTGGTGACATTTGGCTCTAACTGGTTCCCAGTACACTCTGAGTGGCTGCTGGCTGTGTGACTTGGCTAAAAGTGCCCAAATAGAAGCCCAATCCGCAATACATGAGCCCAGAGGCCTTCCTTATCACTAAACTGACACCCACTTTCTTAAAAATATAATGGGTCTAAATAGCCTTTTCAGGCTTAGAGAAGACCTTTGGTAACATTTGGCTTAAACTTGTTGCCAGTACTTTCTGAGAGGCTGGTGACTGTGTGTTGTACCTAAAAGTGCCCAAATAGAATCCCAATGCACTATACATGGGCCTAAATGCCTTCCTTATGACAAAACTGACACCCACTGTCTTAAAAATATCATGGGTCTAAATAGCCTTTTCAGGCTGAGAGAAGCACTTTGGTAACATTTGGCTGTTACTTGTTCCCAGTACTTTCTGAGTGGCTGGTGACTGTGTGTTGTACCTAAAAGTGCCCAAATACAATCCCAATGCACTATACATGGGCCCAAATGCCTTCCTTAAGACAAAACTGACATCCATTTTCTTTAAAAAATCCTTGGTCAAAATTGTCTTTTCAGGCTGAGAGAAGCACTTTGGTGACGTTTAACTGTAACTTGTTCCCAGTACAGTCTAAGTGGCTGCTGACTGTGTGACTTGGCTAAAAGTGGCCAAATAGAAGCCCAATCCACAATACATGAGCCCAAAGGCCTTCCGTATGACTAAACTGACACCCACTTTCTTAAAAATATAATGGGTCTAAATAGCCTTTTCAGGCTGAGAGAAGCACTTTGGTAACATTTGGCTGTAACTTGTTCCCAGTACTTTCTGAGTGGCTGGTGACTGTATGTTGTACCTAAAAGTGCCCAAATAGAATCCCAATGCACTTTACATGGGCCCAAATGCCTTCCTTATGACAAAACTGACACCCATTTTCTTTAAAAAATCCTTGGTCAAAATAGCCTTTTCAGGCCGAGAGAAGCACTTTGGTGACGTTTAACTGTAACTTGTTCCCAGTACAGTCTAAGTGGCTGCTGACTGCGTGACTTGGCTAAAAGTGGCCAAATAAAAGCCCAATCCACAATACATGAGCCCAAAGGCCTTCCTTATGACTAAACTGACACCCACTTTTTTAAAAATATAATGGGTCTAAGTAGCCTTTTCAGGCTTAGAGAAGCACTTTGGTAACATTTGGCTGTAACTTGTTGCCAGTACTTTCTGAGAGGCTGGTGACTGTGTGTTGTACCTAAAAGTGGCCAAATAGAATCCCAATGCACTATACATGGGCCTATATGCCTTCCTTATGACAAAACTGACACCCACTGTCTTAAAAATATCATGGGTCTAAATAGCCTTTTCAGGCTGAGAGAAGCACTTTGGTGACATTTGGCTGTAACTTGTTCCCAGTACATTCTGATTGGCTGCTGACTGTGTGACTTGGCTAAAAGTGGCCAAATAGAAGCCCAATCCACAATACATGAGCCCAAAGGCCTTCCTTATGACTAAACTGACACCCACTTTCTTAAAAATATAATGGGTCTAAATAGCCTTTTCAGGCTGAGAGAAGCACTTTGGTAACATTTGGCTGTAACTTGTTCCCAGTACTTTCTGAGTGGCTGGTGACTGTATGTTGTACCTAAAAGTGCCCAAATAGAATCCCAATGAACTTTACATGGGCCCAAATGCCTTCCTTATGACAAAACTGACACCCATTTTCTTTAAAAAATCCTTGGTCAAAATAGCCTTTTCAGGCCGAGAGAAGCACTTTGGTGACGTTTAACTGTAACTTGTTCCCAGTACATTCTGATTGGCTGCTGACTGTGTGACTTGGCTAAAAGTGGCCAAATAGAAGCCCAATCCACAATACATGAGCCCAAAGGCCTTCCTTATGACTAAACTGACACCCACTTTCTTAAAAATATAATGGGTCTAAATAGCCTTTTCAGGCTGAGAGAAGCACTTTGGTGACATTTGGCTGTAACTTGTTCCCAGTACATTCTGATTGGCTGCTGACTGTGTGACTTGGCTAAAAGTGGCCAAATAGAAGCCCAATCCACAATACATGAGCCCAAAGGCCCTCCTTATGACTAAACTGACACCCACTTTCTAAAAATATCATGGGTCTAAATAGCCTTTTCAGGCTGAGAGAAGCAATTTGGTGACATTTGGCTGTAACTTGTTCCCAGTACATTCTGATTGGCTGCTGACTGTGTGACTTGGCTAAAAGTGGCCAAATAGAAGCCCAATCCACAATACATGAGCCCAGAGGCCTTCCTTATCACTAAACTGACACCCACTTTCTTAAAAGTATCATGGGTCTAAATAGCCTTTTCAGGCTGAGAGAAGCACTTTGGTGACATTTGGCTGTAACTTGTTCCCAGTACATTCTGAGTGGCTGGTGACTGTGTGTTTTACCTAAAAGTGCCCAAATAGAATCCCAATGCACTATACATGGGCCCAAATGCCTTCCTTATGACAAAACTGACACTCATTTTCTTAAAAAAATCATTGGTCAAAATAGCCTTTTCAGGCTAAGAGAAGCACTTTGGTGACATTTAACTGTTACTTGTTCACAGTACAATCTGAGTGGCTGCTGACTGTGTGACTTGGCTAAAAGTGCCCAAATAGAAGCCCAATCCAAAATACATGAGCCCAGAGGCCTTCCTTATCACTAAACTAACACCCACTTTCTTAAAAATATAATGGGTCTAAATATCCTTTTCAGGCTGAGAGAAGCACTTTGGTAACATTTGGCTGTAACTTGTTCCCAGTACTTTCTGAGTGGCTGGTGACTGTGTGTTGTACCTAAAAGTGGCCAAATAGAATCCCAATGCACTATACATGGGCCCAAATGCCTTCCTTATGACAAAACTGACACTCATTTTCTTTAAAAAATCATTGGTCAAAATAGCCTTTTCAGGCCGAGAGAAGCACTTTGGTGACATTTGGCTGTAACTGGTTTCCAGTACATTCTGAGTGGCTGCTGGCTGTGTGACTTGGCTAAAAGTGCCCAAATAGAAGCCCAATCCACAATACATGAGCCCAGAGGCCTTCCTTATGACTAAACTGACACCCACTTTCTTAAAAATATAATGGGTCTAAATAGCCTTTTCAGGCTGAGAGAAGCACTTTGGTAACATTTGGCTGTTACTTGTTCCCAGTACTTTCTGAGTGGCTGGTGACTGTGTGTTGTACCTAAAAGTGCCCAAATACAATCCCAATGCACTATACATGGGCCCAAATGCCTTCCTTAAGACAAAACTGACACCCATTTTCTTTAAAAAATCCTTGGTCAAAATAGCCTTTTCAGGCTGAGAGAAGCACTTTGGTGACATTTAACTGTTACTTGTTCCCAGTACAATCTGAGTGGCTGCTGACTGTGTGACTTGGCTAAAAGTGCCCAAATAGAAGCCCAATCCAAAATACATGAGCCCAGAGGCCTTCCTTATCACTAAACTGACACCCACTTTCTTAAAAATATAATGGGTCTAAATATCCTTTTCAGGCTGAGAGAAGCACTTTGGTAACATTTGGCTGTAGCTTGTTCCCAGTACTTTCTGAGTGGCTGGTGACTGTGTGTTGTACCTAAAAGTGGCCAAATAGAATCCCAATGCACTATACATGGGCCCAAATGCCTTCCTTATGACAAAACTGACACTCATTTTCTTTAAAAAATCATTGGTCAAAATAGCCTTTTCAGGCCGAGAGAAGCACTTTGGTGACATTTGGCTGTAACTGGTTTCCAGTACATTCTGAGTGGCTGCTGGCTGTGTGACTTGGCTAAAAGTGCCCAAATAGAAGCCCAATCCACAATACATGAGCCCAGAGGCCTTCCTTATGACTAAACTGACACCCACTTTCTTAAAAATATAATGGGTCTAAATAGCCTTTTCAGGCTGAGAGAAGCACTTTGGTAACATTTGGCTGTAACTTGTTCCCAGTACTTTCTGAGTGGCTGGTGACTGTGTGTTGTACCTAAAAGAGGCCAAATAGAATCCCAATGCACTATACATGGGCCCAAATGCCTTCCTTATGACAAAACTGACACTCATTTTCATTTAAAAATCATTGGTCAAAATAGCCTTTTCAGGCCGAGAGAAGCACTTTGGTGACATTTGGCTGTAACTGGTTTCCAGTACATTCTGAGTGGCTGCTGGCTGTGTGACTTGGCTAAAAGTGCCCAAATAGAATCCCAATGCACTATACATGGGCCCAAATGCCTTCCTTATGACAAAACTGACATCCATTTTCTTTAAAAAATCCTTGGTGAAAATTGTCTTTTCAGGCTGAGAGAAGCACTTTGGTGACGTTTAACTGTAACTTGTTCCCAGTACAGTCTAAGTGGCTGCTGACTGTGTGACTTGGCTAAAAGTGGCCAAATAGAAGCCCAATCCACAATACATGAGCCCAAAGGCCTTCCGTATGACTAAACTGACACCCACTTTCTTAAAAATATAATGGGTCTAAATAGCCTTTTCAGGCTGATATAAAGCACTTTGGTAACATTTGGCTGTAACTTGTTCCCAGTACTTTCTGAGTGGCTGGTGACTGTATGTTGCAGCTAAAAGTGCCCAAATACAATCCCAATGCACTATACATGGGCCCAAATGCCTTCCTTATGACAAAACTGACACCCATTTTCTTTAAAAAATCCTTGGTCAAAATAGCCTTTTCAGGCCGAGAGAAGCACTTTGGTGACGTTTAACTGTAACTTGTTCCCAGTACATTCTGATTGGCTGCTGACTGTGTGACTTGGCTAAAAGTGGCCAAATAGAAGCCCAATCCACAATACATGAGCCCAAAGGCCTTCCTTATGACTAAACTGACACCCACTTTCTTAAAAATATAATGGGTCTAAATAGCCTTTTCAGGCTGAGAGAAGCACTTTGGTAACATTTGGCTGTAACTTGTTCCCAGTACTTTCTGAGTGGCTGGTGACTGTATGTTGTACCTAAAAGTGCCCAAATAGAATCCCAATGCACTTTACATGGGCCCAAATGCCTTCCTTATGACAAAACTGACACCCATTTTCTTTAAACAATCCTTGGTCAAAATAGCCTTGTCAGGCCGAGAGGAGCACTTTGGTGACGTTTAACTGTAACTTGTTCCCAGTACAGTCTAAGTGGCTTCTGACTGTGTGACTTCGCTAAAAGTGTCCAAATAGAAGCCCAATCCACAATAAATGAGCCCAAAGGCCTTCCTTATGACAAAACTGACACCCACTTTCTTAAAAATATCATGGGTCTAAATAGCCTTTTCAGGCTGAGAGAAGCACTTTGGTGACATTTGGCTGTAACTTGTTCCCAGTACATTCTGATTGGCTGCTGACTGTGTGACTTGGCTAAAAGTGGCCAAATAGAAGCCCAATCCACAATACATGAGCCCAAAGGCCTTCCTTATGACTAAACTGACAACCACTTTCTTAAAAATATAATGGGTCTAAATAGCCTTTTCAGGCTGAGAGAAGCACTTTGGTAACATGTGGCTGTAACTTGTTGCCAGTACTTTCTGAGAGGCTGGTGACTGTGTGTTGTACCTAAAAGTGCCCAAATAGAATCCCAATGCACTATACATGGGCCTAAATGCCTTCCTTATGACAAAACTGACACCCACTGTCTTAAAAATATCATAGGTCTAAATAGCCTTTTCAGGCTGAGAGAAGCACTTTGGTGACATTTGGCTCTAACTGGTTCCCAGTACATTCTGAGTGGCTGCTGGCTGTGTGACTTGGCTAAAAGTGGCCAAATAGAAGCCCAATCCACAAAAAATGAACCCAGAGGCCTTCCTTATGACTAAACTGACACCCACTTTCTTAAAAATATCATGGGTCTAAATAGCCTTTTCAGGCTGAGAGAAGCACTTTGGTAACATTTGGCTGTAACTTGTTCCCAGTACTTTCTGAGTGGCTGGTGACTGTATGTTGTACCTAGAAGTGCCCAAATAGAATCCCAATGAACTTTACATGGGCCCAAATGCCTTCCTTATGACAAAACTGACACCCATTTTCTTTAAAAAATCCTTGGTCAAAATAGCCTTTTCAGGCCGAGAGAAGCACTTTGGTGACATTTGGCTGTAACTGGTTTCCAGTACATTCTGAGTGGCTGCTGGCTGTGTGACTTGGCTAAAAGTGCCCAAATAGAAGCCCAATGCACTATACATGGGCCTAAATGCCTTCCTTATGACAAAACTGACACCCACTGTCTTAAAAATATCATAGGTCTAAATAGCCTTTTCAGGCTGAGAGAAGCACTTTGGTGACATTTGGCTCTAACTGGTTCCCAGTACATTCTGAGTGGCTGCTGGCTGTGTGACTTGGCTAAAGGCCTTCCTTATGACTAAACTGACACCCACTTTCTTAAAAATATAATGGGTCTAAATATCCTTTTCAGGCTGAGAGAAGCACTTTGGTAACATTTGGCTGTAACTTGTTCCCAGTACTTTCTGAGTGGCTGGTGACTGTGTGTTATACCTAAAAGTGGCCAAATAGAATCCCAATGCACTATACATGGGCCCAAATGCCTTCCTTATGACAAAACTGACACTCATTTTCTTTAAAAAAATCATTGGTCAAAATAGCCTTTTCAGGCCGAGAGAAGCACTTTGGTGACATTTGGCTGTAACTGGTTTCCAGTACATTCTGAGTGGCTGCTGGCTGTGTGACTTGGCTAAAAGTGGCCAAATAGAAGCCCAATCCACAATACATGAGCCCAAAGGCCTTCCTTATGACTAAACTGACACCCACTTTCTTAAAAATATAATGGGTCTAAATAGCCTTTTCAGGCTGAGAGAAGCACTTTGGTAACATTTGGCTGTAACTTGTTCCCAGTACAGTCTAAGTGGCTGCTGACTGTGTGACTTGGCTAAAAGTGGCCAAATAGAAGCCCAATCCACAATACATGAGCCCAAAGGCCTTCCGTATGACTAAACTGACACCCACTATCTTAAAAATATAATGGGTCTAAATAGCCTTTTCAGGCTGAGATAAAGCACTTTGGTAACATTTGGCTGTAACTTGTTCCCAGTACATTCTGAGTGGCTGGTGACTGTATGTTGTACCTAAAAGTGCCCAAATAGAATCCCAATGCACTATACATGGGCCTATATGCCTTCCTTATGACAAAACTGACACCCACTGTCTTAAAAATATCATGATCTAAATAGCCTTTTCAGGTTGAGAGAAGCACTTTGGTGACATTTGGCTGTAACTTGTTCCCAGTACATTCTGATTGGCTGCTGACTGTGTGACTTGGCTAAAAGTGGCCAAATAGAAGCCCAATCCACAATACATGAGCCCAAAGGCCTTCCTTATGACTAAACTGACACCCACTTTCTTAAAAATATAATGGATCTAAATAGCCTTTTCAGGCTGAGAGAAGCACTTTGGTAACATTTGGCTGTTACTTGTTCCCAGTACTTTCTGAGTGGCTGGTGACTGTGTGTTGTACCTAAAAGTGCCCAAATACAATCCCAATGCACTATACATGGGCCCAAATGCCTTCCTTAAGACAAAACTGACACCCGTTTTCTTTAAAAAATCCTTGGTCAAAATAGTCTTTTCAGGCTGAGAGAAGCACTTTGGTAACATTTGGCTGTAACTTGTTCCCAGTACAGTCTAAGTGGCTGCTGACTGTGTGGACTTGGCTAAAAGTGGCCAAATAGAAGCCCAATCCACAATACATGAGCCCAAAGGCCTTCCGTATGACTAAACTGACACCCACTATCTTAAAAATATAATGGGTCTAAATAGCCTTTTCAGGCTGAGATAAAGCACTTTGGTAACATTTGGCTGTAACTTGTTCCCAGTACTTTCTGAGTGGCTGGTGACTGTATGTTGTACCTAAAAGTGCCCAAATAGAATCCCAATGCACTATACATGGGCCTATATGCCTTCCTTATGACAAAACTGACACCCACTGTCTTAAAAATATCATGGGTCTAAATAGCCTTTTCAGGCTGAGAGAAGCACTTTGGTGACATTTGGCTGTAACTTGTTCCCAGTACATTCTGATTGGCTGCTGACTGTGTGACTTGGCTAAAAGTGGCCAAATAGAAGCCCAATCCACAATACATGAGCCCAAAGGCCTTCCTTATGACTAAACTGACACCCACTTTCTTAAAAATATAATGGGTCTAAATAGCCTTTTCAGGCTGAGAGAAGCACTTTGGTAACATTTGGCTGTAACTTGTTCCCAGTACTTTCTGAGTGGCTGGTGACTGTGTGTTGTACCTAAAAGAGGCCAAATAGAATCCCAATGCACTATACATGGGCCCAAATGCCTTCCTTATGACAAAACTGACACTCATTTTCTTTAAAAAATCATTGGTCAAAATAGCCTTTTCAGGCCGAGAGAAGCACTTTGGTGACATTTGGCTGTAACTGGTTTCCAGTACATTCTGAGTGGCTGCTGGCTGTGTGACTTGGCTAAAAGTGCCCAAATAGAAGCCCAATGCACTATACATGGGCCCAAATGCCTTCCTTATGACAAAACTGACATCCATTTTCTTTAAAAAATCCTTGGTGAAAATTGTCTTTTCAGGCTGAGAGAAGCACTTTGGTGACGTTTAACTGTAACTTGTTCCCAGTACAGTCTAAGTGGCTGCTGACTGTGTGACTTGGCTAAAAGTGGCCAAATAGAAGCCCAATCCACAATACATGAGCCCAAAGGCCTTCCGTATGACTAAACTGACACCCACTATCTTAAAAATATAATGGGTCTAAATAGCCTTTTCAGGCTGAGATAAAGCACTTTGGTAACATTTGGCTGTAACTTGTTCCCAGTACTTTCTGAGTGGCTGGTGACTGTATGTTGTACCTAAAAGTGCCCAAATAGAATCCCAATGCACTATACATGGGCCTATATGCCTTCCTTATGACAAAACTGACACCCACTGTCTTAAAAATATCATGGGTCTAAATAGCCTTTTCAGGCTGAGAGAAGCACTTTGGTGACATTTGGCTGTAACTTGTTCCCAGTACATTCTGATTGGCTGCTGACTGTGTGACTTGGCTAAAAGTGGCCAAATAGAAGCCCAATCCACAATACATGAGCCCAAAGGCCTTCCTTATGACTAAACTGACACCCACTTTCTTAAAAATATAATGGGTCTAAATAGCCTTTTCAGGCTGAGAGAAGCACTTTGGTAACATTTGGCTGTTACTTGTTCCCAGTACTTTCTGAGTGGCTGGTGACTGTGTGTTGTACCTAAAAGTGCCCAAATACAATCCCAATGCACTATACATGGGCCCAAATGCCTTCCTTAAGACAAAACTGACACCCATTTTCTTTAAAAAATCCTTGGTCAAAATAGCCTTTTCAGGCTGAGAGAAGCACTTTGGTGACATTTAACTGTTACTTGTTCCCAGTACAATCTGAGTGGCTGCTGACTGTGTGACTTGGCTAAAAGTGCCCAAATAGAAGCCCAATCCAAAATACATGAGCCCAGAGGCCTTCCTTATCACTAAACTGACACCCACTTTCTTAAAAATATAATGGGTCTAAATATCCTTTTCAGGCTGAGAGAAGCACTTTGGTAACATTTGGCTGTAGCTTGTTCCCAGTACTTTCTGAGTGGCTGGTGACTGTGTGTTGTACCTAAAAGTGGCCAAATAGAATCCCAATGCACTATACATGGGCCCAAATGCCTTCCTTATGACAAAACTGACACTCATTTTCTTTAAAAAATCATTGGTCAAAATAGCCTTTTCAGGCCGAGAGAAGCACTTTGGTGACATTTGGCTGTAACTGGTTTCCAGTACATTCTGAGTGGCTGCTGGCTGTGTGACTTGGCTAAAAGTGCCCAAATAGAAGCCCAATCCACAATACATGAGCCCAGAGGCCTTCCTTATGACTAAACTGACACCCACTTTCTTAAAAATATAATGGGTCTAAATAGCCTTTTCAGGCTGAGAGAAGCACTTTGGTAACATTTGGCTGTAACTTGTTCCCAGTACTTTCTGAGTGGCTGGTGACTGTGTGTTGTACCTAAAAGAGGCCAAATAGAATCCCAATGCACTATACATGGGCCCAAATGCCTTCCTTATGACAAAACTGACACTCATTTTCTTTAAAAAATCATTGGTCAAAATAGCCTTTTCAGGCCGAGAGAAGCACTTTGGTGACATTTGGCTGTAACTGGTTTCCAGTACATTCTGAGTGGCTGCTGGCTGTGTGACTTGGCTAAAAGTGCCCAAATAGAATCCCAATGCACTATACATGGGCCCAAATGCCTTCCTTATGACAAAACTGACATCCATTTTCTTTAAAAAATCCTTGGTGAAAATTGTCTTTTCAGGCTGAGAGAAGCACTTTGGTGACGTTTAACTGTAACTTGTTCCCAGTACAGTCTAAGTGGCTGCTGACTGTGTGACTTGGCTAAAAGTGGCCAAATAGAAGCCCAATCCACAATACATGAGCCCAAAGGCCTTCCGTATGACTAAACTGACACCCACTTTCTTAAAAATATAATGGGTCTAAATAGCCTTTTCAGGCTGATATAAAGCACTTTGGTAACATTTGGCTGTAACTTGTTCCCAGTACTTTCTGAGTGGCTGGTGACTGTATGTTGCAGCTAAAAGTGCCCAAATACTATCCCAATGCACTATACATGGGCCCAAATGCCTTCCTTATGACAAAACTGACACCCATTTTCTTTAAAAAATCCTTGGTCAAAATAGCCTTTTCAGGCTGAGAGAAGCACTTTGGTAACATTTGGCTGTAACTTGTTCCCAGTACTTTCTGAGTGGCTGGTGACTGTATGTTGTACCTAAAAGTGCCCAAATAGAATCCCAATGCACTTTACATGGGCCCAAATGCCTTCCTTATGACAAAACTGACACCCATTTTCTTAAAAATATCATGGGTCTAAATAGCCTTTTCAGGCTGAGAGAAGCACTTTGGTGACATTTGGCTGTAACTTGTTCCCAGTACATTCTGATTGGCTGCTGACTGTGTGACTTGGCTAAAAGTGGCCAAATAGAAGCCCAATCCACAATACATGAGCCCAAAGGCCTTCCTTATGACTAAACTGACAACCACTTTCTTAAAAATATAATGGGTCTAAATAGCCTTTTCAGGCTGAGAGAAGCACTTTGGTAACATGTGGCTGTAACTTGTTGCCAGTACTTTCTGAGAGGCTGGTGACTGTGTGTTGTACCTAAAAGTGCCCAAATAGAATCCCAATGCACTATACATGGGCCTAAATGCCTTCCTTATGACAAAACTGACACCCACTGTCTTAAAAATATCATAGGTCTAAATAGCCTTTTCAGGCTGAGAGAAGCACTTTGGTGACATTTGGCTCTAACTGGTTCCCAGTACATTCTGAGTGGCTGCTGGCTGTGTGACTTGGCTAAAAGTGGCCAAATAGAAGCCCAATCCACAAAAAATGAACCCAGAGGCCTTCCTTATGACTAAACTGACACCCACTTTCTTAAAAATATCATGGGTCTAAATAGCCTTTTCAGGCTGAGAGAAGCACTTTGGTAACATTTGGCTGTAACTTGTTCCCAGTACTTTCTGAGTGGCTGGTGACTGTATGTTGTACCTAGAAGTGCCCAAATAGAATCCCAATGAACTTTACATGGGCCCAAATGCCTTCCTTATGACAAAACTGACACCCATTTTCTTTAAAAAATCCTTGGTCAAAATAGCCTTTTCAGGCCGAGAGAAGCACTTTGGTGACATTTGGCTGTAACTGGTTACCAGTACATTCTGAGTGGCTGCTGGCTGTGTGACTTGGCTAAAAGTGCCCAAATAGAAGCCCAATGCACTATACATGGGCCTAAATGCCTTCCTTATGACAAAACTGACACCCACTGTCTTAAAAATATCATAGGTCTAAATAGCCTTTTCAGGCTGAGAGAAGCACTTTGGTGACATTTGGCTCTAACTGGTTCCCAGTACATTCTGAGTGGCTGCTGGCTGTGTGACTTGGCTAAAGGCCTTCCTTATGACTAAACTGACACCCACTTTCTTAAAAATATAATGGGTCTAAATATCCTTTTCAGGCTGAGAGAAGCACTTTGGTAACATTTGGCTGTAACTTGTTCCCAGTACTTTCTGAGTGGCTGGTGACTGTGTGTTATACCTAAAAGTGGCCAAATAGAATCCCAATGCACTATACATGGGCCCAAATGCCTTCCTTATGACAAAACTGACACTCATTTTCTTTAAAAAAATCATTGGTCAAAATAGCCTTTTCAGGCCGAGAGAAGCACTTTGGTGACATTTGGCTGTAACTGGTTTCCAGTACATTCTGAGTGGCTGCTGGCTGTGTGACTTGGCTAAAAGTGGCCAAATAGAAGCCCAATCCACAATACATGAGCCCAAAGGCCTTCCTTATGACTAAACTGACACCCACTTTCTTAAAAATATAATGGGTCTAAATAGCCTTTTCAGGCTGAGAGAAGCACTTTGTTAACATTTGGCTGTAACTTGTTCCCAGTACAGTCTAAGTGGCTGCTGACTGTGTGACTTGGCTAAAAGTGGCCAAATAGAAGCCCAATCCACAATACATGAGCCCAAAGGCCTTCCGTATGACTAAACTGACACCCACTATCTTAAAAATATAATGGGTCTAAATAGCCTTTTCAGGCTGAGATAAAGCACTTTGGTAACATTTGGCTGTAACTTGTTCCCAGTACTTTTTGAGTGGCTGGTGACTGTATGTTGTACCTAAAAGTGCCCAAATAGAATCCCAATGCACTATACATGGGCCTATATGCCTTCCTTATGACAAAACTGACACCCACTGTCTTAAAAATATCATGATCTAAATAGCCTTTTCAGGCTGAGAGAAGCACTTTGGTGACATTTGGCTGTAACTTGTTCCCAGTACATTCTGATTGGCTGCTGACTGTGTGACTTGGCTAAAAGTGGCCAAATAGAAGCCCAATCCACAATACATGAGCCCAAAGGCCTTCCTTATGACTAAACTGACACCCACTTTCTTAAAAATATAATGGGTCTAAATAGCCTTTTCAGGCTGAGAGAAGCACTTTGGTAACATTTGGCTGTTACTTGTTCCCAGTACTTTCTGAGTGGCTGGTGACTGTGTGTTGTACCTAAAAGTGCCCAAATACAATCCCAATGCACTATACATGGGCCCAAATGCCTTCCTTAAGACAAAACTGACACCCATTTTCTTTAAAAAATCCTTGGTCAAAATAGTCTTTTCAGGCTGAGAGAAGCACTTTGGTAACATTTGGCTGTAACTTGTTCCCAGTACAGTCTAAGTGGCTGCTGACTGTGTGGACTTGGCTAAAAGTGGCCAAATAGAAGCCCAATCCACAATACATGAGCCCAAAGGCCTTCCGTATGACTAAACTGACACCCACTATCTTAAAAATATAATGGGTCTAAATAGCCTTTTCAGGCTGAGATAAAGCACTTTGGTAACATTTGGCTGTAACTTGTTCCCAGTACTTTCTGAGTGGCTGGTGACTGTATGTTGTACCTAAAAGTGCCCAAATAGAATCCCAATGCACTATACATGGGCCTATATGCCTTCCTTATGACAAAACTGACACCCACTGTCTTAAAAATATCATGGGTCTAAATAGCCTTTTCAGGCTGAGAGAAGCACTTTGGTGACATTTGGCTGTAACTTGTTCCCAGTACATTCTGATTGGCTGCTGACTGTGTGACTTGGCTAAAAGTGGCCAAATAGAAGCCCAATCCACAATACATGAGCCCAAAGGCCTTCCTTATGACTAAACTGACACCCACTTTCTTAAAAATATAATGGGTCTAAATAGCCTTTTCAGGCTGAGAGAAGCACTTTGGTAACATTTGGCTGTTACTTGTTCCCAGTACTTTCTGAGTGGCTGGTGACTGTGTGTTGTACCTAAAAGTGCCCAAATACAATCCCAATGCACTATACATGGGCCCAAATGCCTTCCTTAAGACAAAACTGACACCCATTTTCTTTAAAAAATCCTTGGTCAAAATAGCCTTTTCAGGCTGAGAGAAGCACTTTGGTGACATTTAACTGTTACTTGTTCCCAGTACAATCTGAGTGGCTGCTGACTGTGTGACTTGGCTAAAAGTGCCCAAATAGAAGCCCAATCCAAAATACATGAGCCCAGAGGCCTTCCTTATCACTAAACTGACACCCACTTTCTTAAAAATATAATGGGTCTAAATATCCTTTTCAGGCTGAGAGAAGCACTTTGGTAACATTTGGCTGTAGCTTGTTCCCAGTACTTTCTGAGTGGCTGGTGACTGTGTGTTGTACCTAAAAGTGGCCAAATAGAATCCCAATGCACTATACATGGGCCCAAATGCCTTCCTTATGACAAAACTGACACTCATTTTCTTTAAAAAATCCTTGGTCAAAATAGCCTTTTCAGGCCGAGAGAAGCACTTTGGTGACATTTGGCTGTAACTGGTTTCCAGTACATTCTGAGTGGCTGCTGGCTGTGTGACTTGGCTAAAAGTGCCCAAATAGAAGCCCAATCCACAATACATGAGCCCAGAGGCCTTCCTTATGACTAAACTGACACCCACTTTCTTAAAAATATAATGGGTCTAAATAGCCTTTTCAGGCTGAGAGAAGCACTTTGGTAACATTTGGCTGTAACTTGTTCCCAGTACTTTCTGAGTGGCTGGTGACTGTGTGTTGTACCTAAAAGAGGCCAAATAGAATCCCAATGCACTATACATGGGCCCAAATGCCTTCCTTATGACAAAACTGACACTCATTTTCTTTAAAAAATCATTGGTCAAAATAGCCTTTTCAGGCCGAGAGAAGCACTTTGGTGACATTTGGCTGTAACTGGTTTCCAGTACATTCTGAGTGGCTGCTGGCTGTGTGACTTGGCTAAAAGTGCCCAAATAGAATCCCAATGCACTATACATGGGCCCAAATGCCTTCCTTATGACAAAACTGACATCCATTTTCTTTAAAAAATCCTTGGTGAAAATTGTCTTTTCAGGCTGAGAGAAGCACTTTGGTGACGTTTAACTGTAACTTGTTCCCAGTACAGTCTAAGTGGCTGCTGACTGTGTGACTTGGCTAAAAGTGGCCAAATAGAAGCCCAATCCACAATACATGAGCCCAAAGGCCTTCCGTATGACTAAACTGACACCCACTTTCTTAAAAATATAATGGGTCTAAATAGCCTTTTCAGGCTGATATAAAGCACTTTGGTAACATTTGGCTGTAACTTGTTCCCAGTACTTTCTGAGTGGCTGGTGACTGTATGTTGCAGCTAAAAGTGCCCAAATACTATCCCAATGCACTATACATGGGCCCAAATGCCTTCCTTATGACAAAACTGACACCCATTTTCTTTAAAAAATCCTTGGTCAAAATAGCCTTTTCAGGCCGAGAGAAGCACTTTGGTGACGTTTAACTGTAACTTGTTCCCAGTACATTCTGATTGGCTGCTGACTGTGTGACTTGGCTAAAAGTGGCCAAATAGAAGCCCAATCCACAATACATGAGCCCAAAGGCCTTCCTTATGACTAAACTGACACCCACTTTCTTAAAAATATAATGGGTCTAAATAGCCTTTTCAGGCTGAGAGAAGCACTTTGGTAACATTTGGCTGTAACTTGTTCCCAGTACTTTCTGAGTGGCTGGTGACTGTATGTTGTACCTAAAAGTGCCCAAATAGAATCCCAATGCACTTTACATGGGCCCAAATGCCTTCCTTATGACAAAACTGACACCCATTTTCTTAAAAATATCATGGGTCTAAATAGCCTTTTCAGGCTGAGAGAAGCACTTTGGTGACATTTGGCTGTAACTTGTTCCCAGTACATTCTGATTGGCTGCTGACTGTGTGACTTGGCTAAAAGTGGCCAAATAGAAGCCCAATCCACAATACATGAGCCCAAAGGCCTTCCTTATGACTAAACTGACAACCACTTTCTTAAAAATATAATGGGTCTAAATAGCCTTTTCAGGCTGAGAGAAGCACTTTGGTAACATGTGGCTGTAACTTGTTGCCAGTACTTTCTGAGAGGCTGGTGACTGTGTGTTGTACCTAAAAGTGCCCAAATAGAATCCCAATGCACTATACATGGGCCTAAATGCCTTCCTTATGACAAAACTGACACCCACTGTCTTAAAAATATCATAGGTCTAAATAGCCTTTTCAGGCTGAGAGAAGCACTTTGGTGACATTTGGCTCTAACTGGTTCCCAGTACATTCTGAGTGGCTGCTGGCTGTGTGACTTGGCTAAAAGTGGCCAAATAGAAGCCCAATCCACAAAAAATGAACCCAGAGGCCTTCCTTATGACTAAACTGACACCCACTTTCTTAAAAATATCATGGGTCTAAATAGCCTTTTCAGGCTGAGAGAAGCACTTTGGTAACATTTGGCTGTAACTTGTTCCCAGTACTTTCTGAGTGGCTGGTGACTGTATGTTGTACCTAGAAGTGCCCAAATAGAATCCCAATGAACTTTACATGGGCCCAAATGCCTTCCTTATGACAAAACTGACACCCATTTTCTTTAAAAAATCCTTGGTCAAAATAGCCTTTTCAGGCCGAGAGAAGCACTTTGGTGACATTTGGCTGTAACTGGTTACCAGTACATTCTGAGTGGCTGCTGGCTGTGTGACTTGGCTAAAAGTGCCCAAATAGAAGCCCAATGCACTATACATGGGCCTAAATGCCTTCCTTATGACAAAACTGACACCCACTGTCTTAAAAATATCATAGGTCTAAATAGCCTTTTCAGGCTGAGAGAAGCACTTTGGTGACATTTGGCTCTAACTGGTTCCCAGTACATTCTGAGTGGCTGCTGGCTGTGTGACTTGGCTAAAGGCCTTCCTTATGACTAAACTGACACCCACTTTCTTAAAAATATAATGGGTCTAAATATCCTTTTCAGGCTGAGAGAAGCACTTTGGTAACATTTGGCTGTAACTTGTTCCCAGTACTTTCTGAGTGGCTGGTGACTGTGTGTTATACCTAAAAGTGGCCAAATAGAATCCCAATGCACTATACATGGGCCCAAATGCCTTCCTTATGACAAAACTGACACTCATTTTCTTTAAAAAAATCATTGGTCAAAATAGCCTTTTCAGGCCGAGAGAAGCACTTTGGTGACATTTGGCTGTAACTGGTTTCCAGTACATTCTGAGTGGCTGCTGGCTGTGTGACTTGGCTAAAAGTGGCCAAATAGAAGCCCAATCCACAATACATGAGCCCAAAGGCCTTCCTTATGACTAAACTGACACCCACTTTCTTAAAAATATAATGGGTCTAAATAGCCTTTTCAGGCTGAGAGAAGCACTTTGTTAACATTTGGCTGTAACTTGTTCCCAGTACAGTCTAAGTGGCTGCTGACTGTGTGACTTGGCTAAAAGTGGCCAAATAGAAGCCCAATCCACAATACATGAGCCCAAAGGCCTTCCGTATGACTAAACTGACACCCACTATCTTAAAAATATAATGGGTCTAAATAGCCTTTTCAGGCTGAGATAAAGCACTTTGGTAACATTTGGCTGTAACTTGTTCCCAGTACTTTTTGAGTGGCTGGTGACTGTATGTTGTACCTAAAAGTGCCCAAATAGAATCCCAATGCACTATACATGGGCCTATATGCCTTCCTTATGACAAAACTGACACCCACTGTCTTAAAAATATCATGATCTAAATAGCCTTTTCAGGCTGAGAGAAGCACTTTGGTGACATTTGGCTGTAACTTGTTCCCAGTACATTCTGATTGGCTGCTGACTGTGTGACTTGGCTAAAAGTGGCCAAATAGAAGCCCAATCCACAATACATGAGCCCAAAGGCCTTCCTTATGACTAAACTGACACCCACTTTCTTAAAAATATAATGGGTCTAAATAGCCTTTTCAGGCTGAGAGAAGCACTTTGGTAACATTTGGCTGTTACTTGTTCCCAGTACTTTCTGATTGGCTGGTGACTGTGTGTTGTACCTAAAAGTGCCCAAATACAATCCCAATGCACTATACATGGGCCCAAATGCCTTCCTTAAGACAAAACTGACACCCATTTTCTTTAAAAAATCCTTGGTCAAAATAGTCTTTTCAGGCTGAGAGAAGCACTTTGGTAACATTTGGCTGTAACTTGTTCCCAGTACAGTCTAAGTGGCTGCTGACTGTGTGGACTTGGCTAAAAGTGGCCAAATAGAAGCCCAATCCACAATACATGAGCCCAAAGGCCTTCCGTATGACTAAACTGACACCCACTATCTTAAAAATATAATGGGTCTAAATAGCCTTTTCAGGCTGAGATAAAGCACTTTGGTAACATTTGGCTGTAACTTGTTCCCAGTACTTTCTGAGTGGCTGGTGACTGTATGTTGTACCTAAAAGTGCCCAAATAGAATCCCAATGCACTATACATGGGCCTATATGCCTTCCTTATGACAAAACTGACACTCATTTTCTTTAAAAAATCATTGGTCAAAATAGCCTTTTCAGGCCGAGAGAAGCACTTTGGTGACATTTGGCTGTAACTGGTTTCCAGTACATTCTGAGTGGCTGCTGGCTGTGTGACTTGGCTAAAAGTGCCCAAATAGAAGCCCAATCCACAATACATGAGCCCAGAGGCCTTCCTTATGACTAAACTGACACCCACTTTCTTAAAAATATAATGGGTCTAAATAGCCTTTTCAGGCTGAGAGAAGCACTTTGGTAACATTTGGCTGTTACTTGTTCCCAGTACTTTCTGAGTGGCTGGTGACTGTGTGTTGTACCTAAAAGTGCCCAAATACAATCCCAATGCACTATACATGGGCCCAAATGCCTTCCTTAAGACAAAACTGACACCCATTTTCTTTAAAAAATCCTTGGTCAAAATAGCCTTTTCAGGCTGAGAGAAGCACTTTGGTGACATTTAACTGTTACTTGTTCCCAGTACAATCTGAGTGGCTGCTGACTGTGTGACTTGGCTAAAAGTGCCCAAATAGAATCCCAATGCACTATACATGGGCCCAAATGCCTTCCTTATGACAAAACTGACATCCATTTTCTTTAAAAAATCCTTGGTGAAAATTGTCTTTTCAGGCTGAGAGAAGCACTTTGGTGACGTTTAACTGTAACTTGTTCCCAGTACAGTCTAAGTGGCTGCTGACTGTGTGACTTGGCTAAAAGTGGCCAAATAGAAGCCCAATCCACAATACATGAGCCCAAAGGCCTTCCGTATGACTAAACTGACACCCACTTTCTTAAAAATATAATGGGTCTAAATAGCCTTTTCAGGCTGATATAAAGCACTTTGGTAACATTTGGCTGTAACTTGTTCCCAGTACTTTCTGAGTGGCTGGTGACTGTATGTTGTACCTAAAAGTGCCCAAATACAATCCCAATGCACTATACATGGGCCCAAATGCCTTCCTTATGACAAAACTGACACCCATTTTCTTTAAACAATCCTTGGTCAAAATAGCCTTGTCAGGCCGAGAGGAGCACTTTGGTGACGTTTAACTGTAACTTGTTCCCAGTACAGTCTAAGTGGCTTCTGACTGTGTGACTTCGCTAAAAGTGGCCAAATAGAAGCCCAATCCACAATACATGAGCCCAAAGGCCTTCCTTATGACTAAACTGACAACCACTTTCTTAAAAATATAATGGGTCTAAATAGCCTTTTCAGGCTGAGAGAAGCACTTTGGTAACATGTGGCTGTAACTTGTTGCCAGTACTTTCTGAGAGGCTGGTGACTGTGTGTTGTACCTAAAAGTGCCCAAATAGAATCCCAATGCACTATACATGGGCCTAAATGCCTTCCTTATGACAAAACTGACACCCACTGTCTTAAAAATATCATAGGTCTAAATAGCCTTTTCAGGCTGAGAGAAGCACTTTGGTGACATTTGGCTCTAACTGGTTCCCAGTACATTCTGAGTGGCTGCTGGCTGTGTGACTTGGCTAAAAGTGGCCAAATAGAAGCCCAATCCACAAAAAATGAACACAGAGGCCTTCCTTATGACTAAACTGACACCCACTTTCTTAAAAATATCATGGGTCTAAATAGCCTTTTCAGGCTGAGAGAAGCACTTTGGTAACATTTGGCTGTAACTTGTTCCCAGTACTTTCTGAGTGGCTGGTGACTGTATGTTGTACCTAGAAGTGCCCAAATAGAATCCCAATGAACTTTACATGGGCCCAAATGCCTTCCTTATGACAAAACTGACACCCATTTTCTTTAAAAAATCCTTGGTCAAAATAGCCTTTTCAGGCCGAGAGAAGCACTTTGGTGACATTTGGCTGTAACTGGTTTCCAGTACATTCTGAGTGGCTGCTGGCTGTGTGACTTGGCTAAAAGTGCCCAAATAGAAGCCCAATGCACTATACATGGGCCTAAATGCCTTCCTTATGACAAAACTGACACCCACTGTCTTAAAAATATCATAGGTCTAAATAGCCTTTTCAGGCTGAGAGAAGCACTTTGGTGACATTTGGCTCTAACTGGTTCCCAGTACATTCTGAGTGGCTGCTGGCTGTGTGACTTGGCTAAAGGCCTTCCTTATGACTAAACTGACAACCACTTTCTTAAAAATATAATGGGTCTAAATAGCCTTTTCAGGCTGAGAGAAGCACTTTGGTAACATGTGGCTTTAACTTGTTGCCAGTACTTTCTGAGAGGCTGGTGACTGTGTGTTGTACCTAAAAGTGCCCAAATAGAATCCCAATGCACTATACATGGGCCTAAATGCCTTCCTTATGACAAAACTGACACCCACTGTCTTAAAAATATCATAGGTCTAAATAGCCTTTTCAGGCTGAGAGAAGCACTTTGGTAACATTTGGCTGTAACTTGTTCCCAGTACAGTCTAAGTGGCTGCTGACTGTGTGGACTTGGCTAAAAGTGGCCAAATATAAGCCCAATCCACAATACATGAGCCCAAAGGCCTTCCGTATGACTAAACTGACACCCACTATCTTAAAAATATAATGGGTCTAAATAGCCTTTTCAGGCTGAGATAAAGCACTTTGGTAACATTTGGCTGTAACTTGTTCCCAGTACTTTCTGAGTGGCTGGTGACTGTATGTTGTACCTAAAAGTGCCCAAATAGAATCCCAATGCACTATACATGGGCCTATATGCCTTCCTTATGACAAAACTGACACCCACTGTCTTAAAAATATCATGGGTCTAAATAGCCTTTTCAGGCTGAGAGAAGCACTTTGGTGACATTTGGCTGTAACTTGTTCCCAGTACATTCTGATTGGCTGCTGACTGTGTGACTTGGCTAAAAGTGGCCAAATAGAAGCCCAATCCACAATACATGAGCCCAAAGGCCTTCCTTATGACTAAACTGACACCCACTTTCTTAAAAATATAATGGGTCTAAATAGCCTTTTCAGGCTGAGAGAAGCACTTTGGTAACATTTGGCTGTTACTTGTTCCCAGTACTTTCTGAGTGGCTGGTGACTGTGTGTTGTACCTAAAAGTGCCCAAATACAATCCCAATGCACTATACATGGGCCCAAATGCCTTCCTTAAGACAAAACTGACACCCATTTTCTTTAAAAAATCCTTGGTCAAAATAGCCTTTTCAGGCTGAGAGAAGCACTTTGGTGACATTTAACTGTTACTTGTTCCCAGTACAATCTGAGTGGCTGCTGACTGTGTGACTTGGCCAAAAGTGCCCAAATAGAAGCCCAATCCAAAATACATGAGCCCAGAGGCCTTCCTTATCACTAAACTGACACCCACTTTCTTAAAAATATAATGGGTCTAAATATCCTTTTCAGGCTGAGAGAAGCACTTTGGTAACATTTGGCTGTAGCTTGTTCCCAGTACTTTCTGAGTGGCTGGTGACTGTGTGTTGTACCTAAAAGTGGCCAAATAGAATCCCAATGCACTATACATGGGCCCAAATGCCTTCCTTATGACAAAACTGACACTCATTTTCTTTAAAAAATCATTGGTCAAAATAGCCTTTTCAGGCCGAGAGAAGCACTTTGGTGACATTTGGCTGTAACTGGTTTCCAGTACATTCTGAGTGGCTGCTGGCTGTGTGACTTGGCTAAAAGTGCCCAAATAGAAGCCCAATCCACAATACATGAGCCCAGAGGCCTTCCTTATGACTAAACTGACACCCACTTTCTTAAAAATATAATGGGTCTAAATAGCCTTTTCAGGCTGAGAGAAGCACTTTGGTAACATTTGGCTGTAACTTGTTCCCAGTACTTTCTGAGTGGCTGGTGACTGTGTGTTGTACCTAAAAGAGGCCAAATAGAATCCCAATGCACTATACATGGGCCCAAATGCCTTCCTTATGACAAAACTGACATCCATTTTCTTTAAAAAATCCTTGGTGAAAATTGTCTTTTCAGGCTGAGAGAAGCACTTTGGTGACGTTTAACTGTAACTTGTTCCCAGTACAGTCTAAGTGGCTGCTGACTGTGTGACTTGGCTAAAAGTGGCCAAATAGAAGCCCAATCCACAATACATGAGCCCAAAGGCCTTCCGTATGACTAAACTGACACCCACTTTCTTAAAAATATAATGGGTCTAAATAGCCTTTTCAGGCTGATATAAAGCACTTTGGTAACATTTGGCTGTAACTTGTTCCCAGTACTTTCTGAGTGGCTGGTGACTGTATGTTGCAGCTAAAAGTGCCCAAATACTATCCCAATGCACTATACATGGGCCTATATGCCTTCCTTATGACAAAACTGACACCCATTTTCTTTAAAAAATCCTTGGTCAAAATAGCCTTTTCAGGCCGAGAGAAGCACTTTGGTGACGTTTAACTGTAACTTGTTCCCAGTACATTCTGATTGGCTGCTGACTGTGTGACTTGGCTAAAAGTGGCCAAATAGAAGCCCAATCCACAATACATGAGCCCAAAGGCCTTCCTTATGACTAAACTGACACCCACTTTCTTAAAAATATAATGGGTCTAAATAGCCTTTTCAGGCTGAGAGAAGCACTTTGGTAACATTTGGCTGTAACTTGTTCCCAGTACTTTCTGAGTGGCTGGTGACTGTATGTTGTACCTAAAAGTGCCCAAATAGAATCCCAATGCACTTTACATGGGCCCAAATGCCTTCCTTATGACAAAACTGACACCCATTTTCTTAAAAATATCATGGGTCTAAATAGCCTTTTCAGGCTGAGAGAAGCACTTTGGTGACATTTGGCTGTAACTTGTTCCCAGTACATTCTGATTGGCTGCTGACTGTGTGACTTGGCTAAAAGTGGCCAAATAGAAGCCCAATCCACAATACATGAGCCCAAAGGCCTTCCTTATGACTAAACTGACAACCACTTTCTTAAAAATATAATGGGTCTAAATAGCCTTTTCAGGCTGAGAGAAGCACTTTGGTAACATGTGGCTGTAACTTGTTGCCAGTACTTTCTGAGAGGCTGGTGACTGTGTGTTGTACCTAAAAGTGCCCAAATAGAATCCCAATGCACTATACATGGGCCTAAATGCCTTCCTTATGACAAAACTGACACCCACTGTCTTAAAAATATCATAGGTCTAAATAGCCTTTTCAGGCTGAGAGAAGCACTTTGGTGACATTTGGCTCTAACTGGTTCCCAGTACATTCTGAGTGGCTGCTGGCTGTGTGACTTGGCTAAAAGTGGCCAAATAGAAGCCCAATCCACAAAAAATGAACCCAGAGGCCTTCCTTATGACTAAACTGACACCCACTTTCTTAAAAATATCATGGGTCTAAATAGCCTTTTCAGGCTGAGAGAAGCACTTTGGTAACATTTGGCTGTAACTTGTTCCCAGTACTTTCTGAGTGGCTGGTGACTGTATGTTGTACCTAGAAGTGCCCAAATAGAATCCCAATGAACTTTACATGGGCCCAAATGCCTTCCTTATGACAAAACTGACACCCATTTTCTTTAAAAAATCCTTGGTCAAAATAGCCTTTTCAGGCCGAGAGAAGCACTTTGGTGACATTTGGCTGTAACTGGTTACCAGTACATTCTGAGTGGCTGCTGGCTGTGTGACTTGGCTAAAAGTGCCCAAATAGAAGCCCAATGCACTATACATGGGCCTAAATGCCTTCCTTATGACAAAACTGACACCCACTGTCTTAAAAATATCATAGGTCTAAATAGCCTTTTCAGGCTGAGAGAAGCACTTTGGTGACATTTGGCTCTAACTGGTTCCCAGTACATTCTGAGTGGCTGCTGGCTGTGTGACTTGGCTAAAGGCCTTCCTTATGACTAAACTGACACCCACTTTCTTAAAAATATAATGGGTCTAAATATCCTTTTCAGGCTGAGAGAAGCACTTTGGTAACATTTGGCTGTAACTTGTTCCCAGTACTTTCTGAGTGGCTGGTGACTGTGTGTTATACCTAAAAGTGGCCAAATAGAATCCCAATGCACTATACATGGGCCCAAATGCCTTCCTTATGACAAAACTGACACTCATTTTCTTTAAAAAAATCATTGGTCAAAATAGCCTTTTCAGGCCGAGAGAAGCACTTTGGTGACATTTGGCTGTAACTGGTTTCCAGTACATTCTGAGTGGCTGCTGGCTGTGTGACTTGGCTAAAAGTGGCCAAATAGAAGCCCAATCCACAATACATGAGCCCAAAGGCCTTCCTTATGACTAAACTGACACCCACTTTCTTAAAAATATAATGGGTCTAAATAGCCTTTTCAGGCTGAGAGAAGCACTTTGGTAACATTTGGCTGTAACTTGTTCCCAGTACAGTCTAAGTGGCTGCTGACTGTGTGACTTGGCTAAAAGTGGCCAAATAGAAGCCCAATCCACAATACATGAGCCCAAAGGCCTTCCGTATGACTAAACTGACACCCACTATCTTAAAAATATAATGGGTCTAAATAGCCTTTTCAGGCTGAGAGAAGCACTTTGGTAACATTTGGCTGTAACTTGTTGCCAGTACTTTCTGAGAGGCTGGTGACTGTGTGTTGTACCTAAAAGTGCCCAAATAGAATCCCAATGCACTATACATGGGCCTAAATGCCTTCCTTATGACAAAACTGACACCCACTGTCTTAAAAATATCATAGGTCTAAATAGCCTTTTCAGGCTGAGAGAAGCACTTTGGTGACATTTGGCTCTAACTGGTTCCCAGTACATTCTGAGTGGCTGCTGGCTGTGTGACTTGGCTAAAAGTGGCCAAATAGAAGCCCAATCCACAAAAAATGAACCCAGAGGCCTTCCTTATGACTAAACTGACACCCACTTTCTTAAAAATATCATGGGTCTAAATAGCCTTTTCAGGCTGAGAGAAGCACTTTGGTAACATTTGGCTGTAACTTGTTCCCAGTACTTTCTGAGTGGCTGGTGACTGTATGTTGTACCTAGAAGTGCCCAAATAGAATCCCAATGAACTTTACATGGGCCCAAATGCCTTCCTTATGACAAAACTGACACCCATTTTCTTTAAAAAATCCATGGTCAAAATAGCCTTTTCAGGCCGAGAGAAGCACTTTGGTGACATTTGGCTGTAACTGGTTTCCAGTACATTCTGAGTGGCTGCTGGCTGTGTGACTTGGCTAAAAGTGCCCAAATAGAAGCCCAATCCACAATACATGAGCCCAGAGGCCTTCCTTATGACTAAACTGACACCCACTTTCTTAAAAATATCATGGGTCTAAATAGCCTTTTCAGGCTGAGAAAAGCACTTTGGTGACATTTGGCTCTAACTGGTTCCCAGTACATTCTGAGTGGCTGCTGGCTGTGTGACTTGGCTAAAAGTGCCCAAATAGAAGCCCAATCCACAATACATGAGCCCAAGTGCCTTCCTTATCACTAAACTGACACCCACTTTCTTAAAAATATAATGGGTCTAAATATCCTTTTCAGGCTGAGAGAAGCACTTTGGTAACATTTGGCTGTAACTTGTTCCCAGTACTTTCTGAGTGGCTGGTGACTGTGTGTTGTACCTAAAAGTGGCCAAATAGAATCCCAATGCACTATACATGGGCCCAAATGCCTTCCTTATGACAAAACTGACACTCATTTTCTTTAAAAAAATCATTGGTCAAAATAGCCTTTTCAGGCCGAGAGAAGCACTTTGGTGACATTTGGCTGTAACTGGTTTCCAGTACATTCTGAGTGGCTGCTGGCTGTGTGACTTGGCTAAAAGTGGCCAAATAGAAGCCCAATCCACAATACATGAGCCCAAAGGCCTTCCTTATGACTAAACTGACACCCACTTTCTTAAAAAATATAATGGGTCTAAATAGCCTTTTCAGGCTGAGAGAAGCACTTTGGTAACATTTGGCTGTAACTTGTTCCCAGTACAGTCTAAGTGGCTGCTGACTGTGTGACTTGGCTAAAAGTGGCCAAATAGAAGCCCAATCCACAATACATGAGCCCAAAGGCCTTCCGTATGACTAAACTGACACCCACTATCTTAAAAATATAATGGGTCTAAATAGCCTTTTCAGGCTGAGATAAAGCACTTTGGTAACATTTGGCTGTAACTTGTTCCCAGTACTTTCTGAGTGGCTGGTGACTATGTTGTACCTAAAAGTGCCCAAATAGAATCCCAATGCACTATACATGGGCCTATATGCCTTCCTTATGACAAAACTGACACCCACTGTCTTAAAAATATCATGGGTCTAAATAGCCTTTTCAGGCTGAGAGAAGCACTTTGGTGACATTTGGCTGTAACTTGTTCCCAGTACATTCTGATTGGCTGCTGACTGTGTGACTTGGCTAAAAGTGGCCAAATAGAAGCCCAATCCACAATACATGAGCCCAAAGGCCTTCCTTATGACTAAACTGACACCCACTTTCTTAAAAATATAATGGGTCTAAATAGCCTTTTCAGGCTGAGAGAAGCACTTTGGTAACGTTTGGCTGTAACTTGTTCCCAGTACTTTCTGAGTGGCTGGTGACTGTGTGTTGTACCTAAAAGTGCCCAAATACAATCCCAATGCACTATACATGGGCCTAAATGCCTTCCTTATGACAAAACTGACACCCACTGTCTTAAAAATATCATAGGTCTAAATAGCCTTTTCAGGCTGAGAGAAGCACTTTGGTGACATTTGGCTCTAACTGGTTCCCAGTACATTCTGAGTGGCTGCTGGCTGTGTGACTTGGCTAAAAGTGGCCAAATAGAAGCCCAATCCACAAAAAATGAACCCAGAGGCCTACCTTATGACTAAACTGACACCCACTTTCTTAAAAATATCATGGGTCTAAATAGCCTTTTCAGGCTGAGAAAAGCACTTTGGTGACATTTGGCTCTAACTGGTTCCCAGTACATTCTGAGTGGCTGCTGGCTGTGTGACTTGGCTAAAAGTGCCCAAATAGAAGCCCAATCCACAATACATGAGCCCAAGTGCCTTCCTTATCACTAAACTGACACCCACTTTCTTAAAAATATAATGGGTCTAAATATCCTTTTCAGGCTGAGAGAAGCACTTTGGTAACATTTGGCTGTAACTTGTTCCCAGTACTTTCTGAGTGGCTGGTGACTGTGTGTTGTACCTAAAAGTGGCCAAATAGAATCCCAATGCACTCACTATACATGGGCCCAAATGCCTTCCTTATGACTAAACTGACACCCACTATCTTAAAAATATAATGGGTCTAAATAGCCTTTTCAGGCTGAGATAAAGCACTTTGGTAACATTTGGCTTTGTATGTTGTACCTAAAAGTGCCCAAATAGAATCCCAATGCACTATACATGGGCCTATATGCCTTCCTTATGACAAAACTGACACCCACTGTCTTAAAAATATCATGGGTCTAAATAGCCTTTTCAGGCTGAGAGAAGCACTTTGGTGACATTTGGCTGTAACTTGTTCCCAGTACATTCTGATTGGCTGCTGACTGTGTGACTTGGCTAAAAGTGGCCAAATAGAAGCCCAATCCACAATACATGAGCCCAAAGGCCTTCCTTATGACTAAACTGACAACCACTTTCTTAAAAATATAATGGGTCTAAATAGCCTTTTCAGGCTGAGAGAAGCACTTTGGTAACATGTGGCTGTAACTTGTTGCCAGTACTTTCTGAGAGGCTGGTGACTGTGTGTTGTACCTAAAAGTGCCCAAATAGAATCCCAATGCACTATACATGGGCCTAAATGCCTTCCTTATGACAAAACTGACACCCACTGTCTTAAAAATATCATAGGTCTAAATAGCCTTTTCAGGCTGAGAGAAGCACTTTGGTGACATTTGGCTCTAACTGGTTCCCAGTACATTCTGATTGGCTGCTGGCTGTGTGACTTGGCTAAAAGTGGCCAAATAGAAGCCCAATCCACAAAAAATGAACCCAGAGGCCTTCCTTATGACTAAACTGACACCCACTTTCTTAAAAATATCATGGGTCTAAATAGCCTTTTCAGGCTGAGAGAAGCACTTTGGTAACATTTGGCTGTAACTTGTTCCCAGTACTTTCTGAGTGGCTGGTGACTGTATGTTGTACCTAGAAGTGCCCAAATAGAATCCCAATGAACTTTACATGGGCCCAAATGCCTTCCTTATGACAAAACTGACACCCATTTTCTTTAAAAAATCCTTGGTCAAAATAGCCTTTTCAGGCCGAGAGAAGCACTTTGGTGACATTTGGCTGTAACTGGTTTCCAGTACATTCTGAGTGGCTGCTGGCTGTGTGACTTGGCTAAAAGTGCCCAAATAGAATCCCAATGCACTATACATGGGCCCAAATGCCTTCCTTATGACAAAACTGACATCCATTTTCTTTAAAAAATCCTTGGTGAAAATTGTCTTTTCAGGCTGAGAGAAGCACTTTGGTGACGTTTAACTGTAACTTGTTCCCAGTACAGTCTAAGTGGCTGCTGACTGTGTGACTTGGCTAAAAGTGGCCAAATAGAAGCCCAATCCACAATACATGAGCCCAAAGGCCTTCCGTATGACTAAACTGACACCCACTTTCTTAAAAATATAATGGGTCTAAATAGCCTTTTCAGGCTGATATAAAGCACTTTGGTAACATTTGGCTGTAACTTGTTCCCAGTACTTTCTGAGTGGCTGGTGACTGTATGTTGTACCTAAAAGTGCCCAAATACAATCCCAATGCACTATACATGGGCCCAAATGCCTTCCTTATGACAAAACTGACACCCATTTTCTTTAAACAATCCTTGGTCAAAATAGCCTTGTCAGGCCGAGAGGAGCACTTTGGTGACGTTTAACTGTAACTTGTTCCCAGTACAGTCTAAGTGGCTTCTGACTGTGTGACTTCGCTAAAAGTGGCCAAATAGAAGCCCAATCCACAATACATGAGCCCAAAGGCCTTCCTTATGACAAAACTGACACCCACTGTCTTAAAAATATCATAGGTCTAAATAGCCTTTTCTCGCTGAGAGAAGCACTTTGGTGACATTTGGCTCTAACTGGTTCCCAGTACATTCTGAGTGGCTGCTGGCTGTGTGACTTGGCTAAAAGTGGCCAAATAGAAGCCCAATCCACAAAAAATGAACCCAGAGGCCTTCCTTATGACTAAACTGACATCCACTTTCTTAAAAATATCATGGGTCTAAATAGCCTTTTCAGACTGAGAGAAGCACTTTGGTAACATTTGGCTGTAACTTGTTCCCAGTACTTTCTGAGTGGCTGGTGACTGTATGTTGTACCTAAAAGTGCCCAAATAGAATCCCAATGCACTTTACATGGGCCCAAATGCCTTCCTTATGACAAAACTGACACCCATTTTCTTTAAACAATCCTTGGTCAAAATAGCCTTGTCAGGCCGAGAGGAGCACTTTGGTGACATTTGGCTGTAACTGGTTTCCAGTACATTCTGAGTGGCTGCTGGCTGTGTGACTTGGCTAAAAGTGCCCAAATAGAAGCCCAATGCACTATACATGGGCCTAAATGCCTTCCTTATGACAAAACTGACACCCACTGTCTTAAAAATATCATAGGTCTAAATAGCCTTTTCAGGCTGAGAGAAGCACTTTGGTGACATTTGGCTCTAACTGGTTCCCAGTACATTCTGAGTGGCTGCTGGCTGTGTGACTTGGCTAAAGGCCTTCCTTATGACTAAACTGACAACCACTTTCTTAAAAATATAATGGGTCTAAATAGCCTTTTCAGGCTGAGAGAAGCACTTTGGTGACATTTGGCTTTAACTTGTTCCCAGTACATTCTGATTGGCTGCTGACTGTGTGACTTGGCTAAAAGTGGCCAAATAGAAGCCCAATCCACAATACATGAGCCCAAAGGCCTTCCTTATGACTAAACTGACAACCACTTTCTTAAAAATATAATGGGTCTAAATAGCCTTTTCAGGCTGAGAGAAGCACTTTGGTAACACGTGGCTGTAACTTGTTGCCAGTACTTTCTGAGAGGCTGGTGACTGTGTGTTGTACCTAAAAGTGCCCAAATAGAATCCCAATGCACTATACATGGGCCTAAATGCCTTCCTTATGACAAAACTGACACCCACTGTCTTAAAAATATCATAGGTCTAAATAGCCTTTTCAGGCTGAGAGAAGCACTTTGGTGACATTTGGCTCTAACTGGTTCCCAGTACATTCTGAGTGGCTGCTGGCTGTGTGACTTGGCTAAAAGTGGCCAAATAGAAGCCCAATCCACAAAAAATGAACCCAGAGGCCTTCCTTATGACTAAACTGACACCCACTTTCTTAAAAATATCATGGGTCTAAATAGCCTTTTCAGGCTGAGAGAAGCACTTTGGTAACATTTGGCTGTAACTTGTTCCCAGTACTTTCTGAGTGGCTGGTGACTGTATATTGTACCTAGAAGTGCCCAAATAGAATCCCAATGAACTTTACATGGGCCCAAATGCCTTCCTTATGACAAAACTGACACCCATTTTCTTTAAAAAATCCTTGGTCAAAATAGCCTTTTCAGGCCGAGAGAAGCACTTTGGTGACATTTGGCTGTAACTGGTTTCCAGTACATTCTGAGTGGCTGCTGGCTGTGTGACTTGGCTAAACGTGCCCAAATAGAAGCCCAATGCACTATACATGGGCCTAAATGCCTTCCTTATGACAAAACTGACACCCACTGTCTTAAAAATATCATAGGTCTAAATAGCCTTTTCAGGCTGAGAGAAGCACTTTGGTGACATTTGGCTCTAACTGGTTCCCAGTACATTCTGAGTGGCTGCTGGCTGTGTGACTTGGCTAAAGGCCTTCCTTATGACTAAACTGACAACCACTTTCTTAAAAATATAATGGATCTAAATAGCCTTTTCAGGCTGAGAGAAGCACTTTGGTAACATGTGGCTGTAACTTGTTGCCAGTACTTTCTGAGAGGCTGGTGACTGTGTGTTGTACCTGAAAGTGCCCAAATAGAATCCCAATGCACTATACATGGGCCTAAATGCCTTCCTTATGACAAAACTGACACCCACTGTCTTAAAAATATCATAGGTCTAAATAGCCTTTTCAGGCTGAGAGAAGCACTTTGGTGACATTTGGCTCTAACTGGTTCCCAGTACATTCTGAGTGGCTGCTGGCTGTGTGACTTGGCTAAAAGTGGCCAAATAGAAGCCCAATCCACAAAAAATGAACCCAGAGGCCTTCCTTATGACTAAACTGACACCCACTTTCTTAAAAATATCATGGGTCTAAATAGCCTTTTCAGGCTGAGAGAAGCACTTTGGTAACATTTGGCTGTAACTTGTTCCCAGTACTTTCTGAGTGGCTGGTGACTGTATGTTGTACCTAGAAGTGCCCAAATAGAATCCCAATGAACTTTACATGGGCCCAAATGCCTTCCTTATGACAAAACTGACACCCATTTTCTTTAAAAAATTCTTGGTCAAAATAGCCTTTTCAGGCCGAGAGAAGCACTTTGGTGACATTTGGCTGTAACTGGTTTCCAGTACATTCTGAGTGGCTGCTGGCTGTGTGACTTGGCTAAAAGTGCCCAAATAGAAGCCCAATCCACAATACATGAGCCCAGAGGCCTTCCTTATGACTAAACTGACACCCACTTTCTTAAAAATATCATGGGTCTAAATAGCCTTTTCAGGCTGAGAAAAGCACTTTGGTGACATTTGGCTCTAACTGGTTCCCAGTACATTCTGAGTGGCTGCTGGCTGTGTGACTTGGCTAAAAGTGCCCAAATAGAAGCCCAATCCACAATACATGAGCCCAGAGGCCTTCCTTATGACTAAACTGACACCCACTTTCTTAAAAATATCATGGGTCTAAATAGCCTTTTCAGGCTGAGAAAAGCACTTTGGTGACATTTGGCTCTAACTGGTTCCCAGTACATTCTGAGTGGCTGCTGGCTGTGTGACTTGGCTAAAAGTGCCCAAATAGAAGCCCAATCCACAATACATGAGCCCAAGTGCCTTCCTTATCACTAAACTGACACCCACTTTCTTAAAAATATAATGGGTCTAAATATCCTTTTCAGGCTGAGAGAAGCACTTTGGTAACATTTGGCTGTAACTTGTTCCCAGTACTTTCTGAGTGGCTGGTGACTGTGTGTTGTACCTACAAGTGGCCAAATAGAATCCCAATGCACTATACATGGGCCCAAATGCCTTCCTTATGACAAAACTGACACTCATTTTCTTTAAAAAAAATCATTGGTCAAAATAGCCTTTTCAGGCCGAGAGAAGCACTTTGGTGACATTTGGCTGTAACTGGTTTCCAGTACATTCTGAGTGGCTGCTGGCTGTGTGACTTGGCTAAAAGTGGCCAAATAGAAGCCCAATCCACAATACATGAGCCCAAAGGCCTTCCTTATGACTAAACTGACACCCACTTTCTTAAAAAATATAATGGGTCTAAATAGCCTTTTCAGGCTGAGAGAAGCACTTTGGTAACATTTGGCTGTAACTTGTTCCCAGTACAGTCTAAGTGGCTGCTGACTGTGTGACTTGGCTAAAAGTGGCCAAATAGAAGCCCAATCCACAATACATGAGCCCAAAGGCCTTCCGTATGACTAAACTGACACCCACTATCTTAAAAATATAATGGGTCTTAATAGCCTTTTCAGGCTGAGATAAAGCACTTTGGTAACATTTGGCTGTAACTTGTTCCCAGTACTTTCTGAGTGGCTGGTGACTGTATGTTGTACCTAAAAGTGCCCAAATAGAATCCCAATGCACTATACATGGGCCTATATGCCTTCCTTATGACAAAACTGACACCCACTGTCTTAAAAATATCATGGGTGTAAATAGCCTTTTCAGGCTGAGAGAAGCACTTTGGTGACATTTGGCTGTAACTTGTTCCCAGTACATTCTGATTGGCTGCTGACTGTGTGACTTGGCTAAAAGTGGCCAAATAGAAGCCCAATCCACAATACATGAGCCCAAAGGCCTTCCTTATGACTAAACTGACAACCACTTTCTTAAAAATATAATGGGTCTAAATAGCCTTTTCAGGCTGAGAGAAGCACTTTGGTAACATTTGGCTGTAACTTGTTGCCAGTACTTTCTGAGAGGCTGGTGACTGTGTGTTGTACCTAAAAGTGCCCAAATAGAATCCCAATGCACTATACATGGGCCTAAATGCCTTCCTTATGACAAAACTGACACCCACTGTCTTAAAAATATCATAGGTCTAAATAGCCTTTTCAGGCTGAGAGAAGCACTTTGGTGACATTTGGCTCTAACTGGTTCCCAGTACATTCTGAGTGGCTGCTGGCTGTGTGACTTGGCTAAAAGTGGCCAAATAGAAGCCCAATCCACAAAAAATGAACCCAGAGGCCTTCCTTATGACTAAACTGACACCCACTTTCTTAAAAATATCATGGGTCTAAATAGCCTTTTCAGGCTGAGAGAAGGACTTTGGTAACATTTGGCTGTAACTTGTTCCCAGTACTTTCTGAGTGGCTGGTGACTGTATGTTGTACCTAGAAGTGCCCAAATAGAATCCCAATGAACTTTACATGGGCCCAAATGCCTTCCTTATGACAAAACTGACACCCATTTTCTTTAAAAAATCCATGGTCAAAATAGCCTTTTCAGGCCGAGAGAAGCACTTTGGTGACATTTGGCTGTAACTGGTTTCCAGTACATTCTGAGTGGCTGCTGGCTGTGTGACTTGGCTAAAAGTGCCCAAATAGAAGCCCAATCCACAATACATGAGCCCAGAGGCCTTCCTTATGACTAAACTGACACCCACTTTCTTAAAAATATCATGGGTCTAAATAGCCTTTTCAGGCTGAGAAAAGCACTTTGGTGACATTTGGCTCTAACTGGTTCCCAGTACATTCTGAGTGGCTGCTGGCTGTGTGACTTGGCTAAAAGTGCCCAAATAGAAGCCCAATCCACAATACATGAGCCCAAGTGCCTTCCTTATCACTAAACTGACACCCACTTTCTTAAAAATATAATGGGTCTAAATATCCTTTTCAGGCTGAGAGAAGCACTTTGGTAACATTTGGCTGTAACTTGTTCCCAGTACTTTCTGAGTGGCTGGTGACTGTGTGTTGTACCTAAAAGTGGCCAAATAGAATCCCAATGCACTATACATGGGCCCAAATGCCTTCCTTATGACAAAACTGACACTCATTTTCTTTAAAAAAATCATTGGTCAAAATAGCCTTTTCAGGCCGAGAGAAGCACTTTGGTGACATTTGGCTGTAACTGGTTTCCAGTACATTCTGAGTGGCTGCTGGCTGTGTGACTTGGCTAAAAGTGGCCAAATAGAAGCCCAATCCACAATACATGAGCCCAAAGGCCTTCCTTATGACTAAACTGACACCCACTTTCTTAAAAAATATAATGGGTCTAAATAGCCTTTTCAGGCTGAGAGAAGCACTTTGGTAACATTTGGCTGTAACTTGTTCCCAGTACAGTCTAAGTGGCTGCTGACTGTGTGACTTGGCTAAAAGTGGCCAAATAGAAGCCAAATCCACAATACATGAGCCCAAAGGCCTTCCGTATGACTAAACTGACACCCACTATCTTAAAAATATAATGGGTCTAAATAGCCTTTTCAGGCTGAGATAAAGCACTTTGGTAACATTTGGCTGTAACTTGTTCCCAGTACTTTCTGAGTGGCTGGTGACTATGTTGTACCTAAAAGTGCCCAAATAGAATCCCAATGCACTATACATGGGCCTATATGCCTTCCTTATGACAAAACTGACACCCACTGTCTTAAAAATATCATGGGTCTAAATAGCCTTTTCAGGCTGAGAGAAGCACTTTGGTGACATTTGGCTGTAACTTGTTCCCAGTACATTCTGATTGGCTGCTGACTGTGTGACTTGGCTAAAAGTGGCCAAATAGAAGCCCAATCCACAATACATGAGCCCAAAGGCCTTCCTTATGACTAAACTGACACCCACTTTCTTAAAAATATAATGGGTCTAAATAGCCTTTTCAGGCTGAGAGAAGCACTTTGGTAACGTTTGGCTGTAACTTGTTCCCAGTACTTTCTGAGTGGCTGGTGACTGTGTGTTGTACCTAAAAGTGCCCAAATACAATCCCAATGCACTATACATGGGCCTAAATGCCTTCCTTATGACAAAACTGACACCCACTGTCTTAAAAATATCATAGGTCTAAATAGCCTTTTCAGGCTGAGAGAAGCACTTTGGTGACATTTGGCTCTAACTGGTTCCCAGTACATTCTGAGTGGCTGCTGGCTGTGTGACTTGGCTAAAAGTGGCCAAATAGAAGCCCAATCCACAAGAAATGAACCCAGAGGCCTACCTTATGACTAAACTGACACCCACTTTCTTAAAAATATCATGGGTCTAAATAGCCTTTTCAGGCTGAGAAAAGCACTTTGGTGACATTTGGCTCTAACTGGTTCCCAGTACATTCTGAGTGGCTGCTGGCTGTGTGACTTGGCTAAAAGTGCCCAAATAGAAGCCCAATCCACAATACATGAGCCCAAGTGCCTTCCTTATCACTAAACTGACACCCACTTTCTTAAAAATATAATGGGTCTAAATATCCTTTTCAGGCTGAGAGAAGCACTTTGGTAACATTTGGCTGTAACTTGTTCCCAGTACTTTCTGAGTGGCTGGTGACTGTGTGTTGTACCTAAAAGTGGCCAAATAGAATCCCAATGCACTCACTATACATGGGCCCAAATGCCTTCCTTATGACTAAACTGACACCCACTATCTTAAAAATATAATGGGTCTAAATAGCCTTTTCAGGCTGAGATAAAGCACTTTGGTAACATTTGGCTTTGTATGTTGTACCTAAAAGTGCCCAAATAGAATCCCAATGCACTATACATGGGCCTATATGCCTTCCTTATGACAAAACTGACACCCACTGTCTTAAAAATATCATGGGTCTAAATAGCCTTTTCAGGCTGAGAGAAGCACTTTGGTGACATTTGGCTGTAACTTGTTCCCAGTACATTCTGATTGGCTGCTGACTGTGTGACTTGGCTAAAAGTGGCCAAATAGAAGCCCAATCCACAATACATGAGCCCAAAGGCCTTCCTTATGACTAAACTGACAACCACTTTCTTAAAAATATAATGGGTCTAAATAGCCTTTTCAGGCTGAGAGAAGCACTTTGGTAACATGTGGCTGTAACTTGTTGCCAGTACTTTCTGAGAGGCTGGTGACTGTGTGTTGTACCTAAAAGTGCCCAAATAGAATCCCAATGCACTATACATGGGCCTAAATGCCTTCCTTATGACAAAACTGACACCCACTGTCTTAAAAATATCATAGGTCTAAATAGCCTTTTCAGGCTGAGAGAAGCACTTTGGTGACATTTGGCTCTAACTGGTTCCCAGTACATTCTGAGTGGCTGCTGGCTGTGTGACTTGGCTAAAAGTGGCCAAATAGAAGCCCAATCCACAAAAAATGAACCCAGAGGCCTTCCTTATGACTAAACTGACACCCACTTTCTTAAAAATATCATGGGTCTAAATAGCCTTTTCAGACTGAGAGAAGCACTTTGGTAACATTTGGCTGTAACTTGTTCCCAGTACTTTCTGAGTGGCTGGTGACTGTATGTTGTACCTAAAAGTGCCCAAATAGAATCCCAATGCACTTTACATGGGCCCAAATGCCTTCCTTATGACAAAACTGACACCCATTTTCTTTAAACAATCCTTGGTCAAAATAGCCTTGTCAGGCCGAGAGGAGCACTTTGGTGACGTTTAACTGTAACTTGTTCCCAGTACAGTCTAAGTGGCTTCTGACTGTGTGACTTCGCTAAAAGTGTCCAAATAGAAGCCCAATCCACAATAAATGAGCCCAAAGGCCTTCCTTATGACAAAACTGACACCCACTTTCTTAAAAATATCATGGGTCTAAATAGCCTTTTCAGGCTGAGAGAAGCACTTTGGTGACATTTGGCTGTAACTTGTTCCCAGTACATTCTGATTGGCTGCTGACTGTGTGACTTGGCTAAAAGTGGCCAAATAGAAGCCCAATCCACAATACAATGAGCCCAAAGGCCTTCCTTATGACTAAACTGACAACCACTTTCTTAAAAATATAATGGGTCTAAATAGCCTTTTCAGGCTGAGAGAAGCACTTTGGTAACATGTGGCTGTAACTTGTTGCCAGTACTTTCTGAGAGGCTGGTGACTGTGTGTTGTACCTAAAAGTGCCCAAATAGAATCCCAATGCACTATACATGGGCCTAAATGCCTTCCTTATGACAAAACTGACACCCACTGTCTTAAAAATATCATAGGTCTAAATAGCCTTTTCAGGCTGAGAGAAGCACTTTGGTGACATTTGGCTCTAACTGGTTCCCAGTACATTCTGAGTGGCTGCTGGCTGTGTGACTTGGCTAAAAGTGGCCAAATAGAAGCCCAATCCACAAAAAATGAACCCAGAGGCCTTCCTTATGACTAAACTGACACCCACTTTCTTAAAAATATCATGGGTCTAAATAGCCTTTTCAGGCTGAGAGAAGCACTTTGGTAACATTTGGCTGTAACTTGTTCCCAGTACTTTCTGAGTGGCTGGTGACTGTATGTTGTACCTAGAAGTGCCCAAATAGAATCCCAATGAACTTTACATGGGCCCAAATGCCTTCCTTATGACAAAACTGACACCCATTTTCTTTAAAAAATCCTTGGTCAAAATAGCCTTTTCAGGCCGAGAGAAGCACTTTGGTGACATTTGGCTGTAACTGGTTTCCAGTACATTCTGAGTGGCTGCTGGCTGTGTGACTTGGCTAAAAGTGCCCAAATAGAAGCCCAATCCACAATACATGAGCCCAGAGGCCTTCCTTATGACTAAACTGACACCCACTTTCTTAAAAATATAATGGGTCTAAATAGCCTTTTCAGGCTGAGAGAAGCACTTTGGTAACATGTGGCTGTAACTTGTTGCCAGTACTTTCTGAGAGGCTGGTGACTGTGTGTTGTACCTAAAAGTGCCCAAATAGAATCCCAATGCACTATACATGGGCCTAAATGCCTTCCTTATGACAAAACTGACACCCACTGTCTTAAAAATATCATAGGTCTAAATAGCCTTTTCAGGCTGAGAGAAGCACTTTGGTGACATTTGGCTCTAACTGGTTCCCAGTACATTCTGAGTGGCTGCTGGCTGTGTGACTTGGCTAAAAGTGGCCAAATAGAAGCCCAATCCACAAAAAATGAACCCAGAGGCCTTCCTTATGACTAAACTGACACCCACTTTCTTAAAAATATCATGGGTCTAAATAGCCTTTTCAGGCTGAGAGAAGCACTTTGGTAACATTTGGCTGTAACTTGTTCCCAGTACTTTCTGAGTGGCTGGTGACTGTATGTTGTACCTAGAAGTGCCCAAATAGAATCCCAATGAACTTTACATGGGCCCAAATGCCTTCCTTATGACAAAACTGACACCCATTTTCTTTAAAAAATCCTTGGTCAAAATAGCCTTTTCAGGCCGAGAGAAGCACTTTGGTGACATTTGGCTGTAACTGGTTTCCAGTACATTCTGAGTGGCTGCTGGCTGTGTGACTTGGCTAAAAGTGCCCAAATAGAAGCCCAATCCACAATACATGAGCCCAGAGGCCTTCCTTATGACTAAACTGACACCCACTTTCTTAAAAATATCATGGGTCTAAATAGCCTTTTCAGGCTGAGAAAAGCACTTTGGTGACATTTGGCTCTAACTGGTTCCCAGTACATTCTGAGTGGCTGCTGGCTGTGTGACTTGGCTAAAAGTGCCCAAATAGAAGCCCAATCCACAATACATGAGCCCAGAGGCCTTCCTTATGACTAAACTGACACCCACTTTCTTAAAAATATCATGGGTCTAAATAGCCTTTTCAGGCTGAGAAAAGCACTTTGGTGACATTTGGCTCTAACTGGTTCCCAGTACATTCTGAGTGGCTGCTGGCTGTGTGACTTGGCTAAAAGTGCCCAAATAGAAGCCCAATCCACAATACATGAGCCCAAGTGCCTTCCTTATCACTAAACTGACACCCACTTTCTTAAAAATTATAATGGGTCTAAATATCCTTTTCAGGCTGAGAGAAGCACTTTGGTAACATTTGGCTGTAACTTGTTCCCAGTACTTTCTGAGTGGCTGGTGACTGTGTGTTGTACCTAAAAGTGGCCAAATACAATCCCAATGCACTATACATGGGCCCAAATGCCTTCCTTATGACAAAACTGACACTCATTTTCTTTAAAAAAATCATTGGTCAAAATAGCCTTTTCAGGCCGAGAGAAGCACTTTGGTGACATTTGGCTGTAACTGGTTTCCAGTACATTCTGAGTGGCTGCTGGCTGTGTGACTTGGCTAAAAGTGGCCAAATAGAAGCCCAATCCACAATACATGAGCCCAAAGGCCTTCCTTATGACTAAACTGACACCCACTTTCTTAAAAAATATAATGGGTCTAAATAGCCTTTTCAGGCTGAGAGAAGCACTTTGGTAACATTTGGCTGTAACTTGTTCCCAGTACAGTCTAAGTGGCTGCTGACTGTGTGACTTGGCTAAAAGTGGCCAAATAGAAGCCCAATCCACAATATATGAGCCCAAAGGCCTTCCGTATGACTAAACTGACACCCACTATCTTAAAAATATAATGGGTCTAAATAGCCTTTTCAGGCTGAGATAAAGCACTTTGGTAACATTTGGCTGTAACTTGTTCCCAGTACTTTCTGAGTGGCTGGTGACTGTATGTTGTACCTAAAAGTGCCCAAATAGAATCCCAATGCACTATACATGGGCCTATATGCCTTCCTTATGACAAAACTGACACCCACTGTCTTAAAAATATCATGGGTCTAAATAGCCTTTTCAGGCTGAGAGAAGCACTTTGGTGACATTTGGCTCTAACTGGTTCCCAGTACATTCTGAGTGGCTGCTGGCTGTGTGACTTGGCTAAAAGTGGCCAAATAGAAGCCCAATCCACAAAAAATGAACCCAGAGGCCTTCCTTATGACTAAACTGACACCCACTTTCTTAAAAATATCATGGGTCTAAATAGCCTTTTCAGGCTGAGAGAAGCACTTTGGTAACATTTGGCTGTAACTTGTTCCCAGTACTTTCTGAGTGGCTGGTGACTGTATGTTGTACCTAGAAGTGCCCAAATAGAATCCCAATGAACTTTACATGGGCCCAAATGCCTTCCTTATGACAAAACTGACACCCATTTTCTTTAAAAAATCCTTGGTCAAAATAGCCTTTTCAGGCCGAGAGAAGCACTTTGGTGACATTTGGCTGTAACTGGTTTCCAGTACATTCTGAGTGGCTGCTGGCTGTGTGACTTGGCTAAAAGTGCCCAAATAGAAGCCCAATCCACAATACATGAGCCCAGAGGCCTTCCTTATGACTAAACTGACACCCACTTTCTTAAAAATATCATGGGTCTAAATAGCCTTTTCAGGCTGAGAAAAGCACTTTGGTGACATTTGGCTCTAACTGGTTCCCAGTACATTCTGAGTGGCTGCTGGCTGTGTGACTTGGCTAAAAGTGCCCAAATAGAAGCCCAATCCACAATACATGAGCCCAGAGGCCTTCCTTATGACTAAACTGACACCCACTTTCTTAAAAATATCATGGGTCTAAATAGCCTTTTCAGGCTGAGAAAAGCACTTTGGTGACATTTGGCTCTAACTGGTTCCCAGTACATTCTGAGTGGCTGCTGGCTGTGTGACTTGGCTAAAAGTGCCCAAATAGAAGCCCAATCCACAATACATGAGCCCAAGTGCCTTCCTTATCACTAAACTGACACCCACTTTCTTAAAAATATAATGGGTCTAAATATCCTTTTCAGGCTGAGAGAAGCACTTTGGTAACATTTGGCTGTAACTTGTTCCCAGTACTTTCTGAGTGGCTGGTGACTGTGTGTTGTACCTAAAAGTGGCCAAATAGAATCCCAATGCACTATACATGGGCCTAAATGCCTTCCTTATGACAAAACTGACACCCACTGTCTTAAAAATATCATAGGTCTAAATAGCCTTTTCAGGCTGAGAGAAGCACTTTGGTGACATTTGGCTCTAACTGGTTCCCAGTACATTCTGAGTGGCTGCTGGCTGTGTGACTTGGCTAAAAGTGGCCAAATAGAAGCCCAATCCACAAAAAATGAACCCAGAGGCCTTCCTTATGACTAAACTGACACCCACTTTCTTAAAAATATCATGGGTCTAAATAGCCTTTTCAGGCTGAGAAAAGCACTTTGGTGACATTTGGCTCTAACTGGTTCCCAGTACATTCTGAGTGGCTGCTGGCTGTGTGACTTGGCTAAAAGTGCCCAAATAGAAGCCCAATCCACAATACATGAGCCCAAGTGCCTTCCTTATCACTAAACTGACACCCACTTTCTTAAAAATATAATGGGTCTAAATATCCTTTTCAGGCTGAGAGAAAAATATCATGGGTCTAAATAGCCTTTTCAGGCTGAGAGAAGCACTTTGGTAACATTTGGCTGTAACTTGTTCCCAGTACTTTCTGAGTGGCTGGTGACTGTATGTTGTACCTAGAAGTGCCCAAATAGAATCCCAATGAACTTTACATGGGCCCAAATGCCTTCCTTATGACAAAACTGACACCCATTTTCTTTAAAAAATCCTTGGTCAAAATAGCCTTTTCAGGCCGAGAGAAGCACTTTGGTGACATTTGGCTGTAACTGGTTTCCAGTACATTCTGAGTGGCTGCTGGCTGTGTGACTTGGCTAAAAGTGCCCAAATAGAAGCCCAATCCACAATACATGAGCCCAGAGGCCTTCCTTATGACTAAACTGACACCCACTTTCTTAAAAATATCATGGGTCTAAATAGCCTTTTCAGGCTGAGAAAAGCACTTTGGTGACATTTGGCTCTAACTGGTTCCCAGTACATTCTGAGTGGCTGCTGGCTGTGTGACTTGGCTAAAAGTGCCCAAATAGAAGCCCAATCCACAATACATGAGCCCAGAGGCCTTCCTTATGACTAAACTGACACCCACTTTCTTAAAAATATCATGGGTCTAAATAGCCTTTTCAGGCTGAGAAAAGCACTTTGGTGACATTTGGCTCTAACTGGTTCCCAGTACATTCTGAGTGGCTGCTGGCTGTGTGACTTGGCTAAAAGTGCCCAAATAGAAGCCCAATCCACAATACATGAGCCCAAGTGCCTTCCTTATCACTAAACTGACACCCACTTTCTTAAAAATATAATGGGTCTAAATATCCTTTTCAGGCTGAGAGAAGCACTTTGGTAACATTTGGCTGTAACTTGTTCCCAGTACTTTCTGAGTGGCTGGTGACTGTGTGTTGTACCTAAAAGTGGCCAAATAGAATCCCAATGCACTATACATGGGCCTAAATGCCTTCCTTATGACAAAACTGACACCCACTGTCTTAAAAATATCATAGGTCTAAATAGCCTTTTCAGGCTGAGAGAAGCACTTTGGTGACATTTGGCTCTAACTGGTTCCCAGTACATTCTGAGTGGCTGCTGGCTGTGTGACTTGGCTAAAAGTGGCCAAATAGAAGCCCAATCCACAAAAAATGAACCCAGAGGCCTTCCTTATGACTAAACTGACACCCACTTTCTTAAAAATATCATGGGTCTAAATAGCCTTTTCAGGCTGAGAAAAGCACTTTGGTGACATTTGGCTCTAACTGGTTCCCAGTACATTCTGAGTGGCTGCTGGCTGTGTGACTTGGCTAAAAGTGCCCAAATAGAAGCCCAATCCACAATACATGAGCCCAAGTGCCTTCCTTATCACTAAACTGACACCCACTTTCTTAAAAATATAATGGGTCTAAATATCCTTTTCAGGCTGAGAGAAGCACTTTGGTAACATTTGGCTGTAACTTGTTCCCAGTACTTTCTGAGTGGCTGGTGACTGTGTGTTGTACCTAAAAGTGGCCAAATAGAATCCCAATGCACTATACATGGGCCCAAATGCCTTCCTTATGACTAAACTGACACCCACTATCTTAAAAATATAATGGGTCTAAATAGCCTTTTCAGGCTGAGATAAAGCACTTTGGTAACATTTGGCTTTGTATGTTGTACCTAAAAGTGCCCAAATAGAATCCCAATGCACTATACATGGGCCTATATGCCTTCCTTATGACAAAACTGACACCCACTGTCTTAAAAATATCATGGGTCTAAATAGCCTTTTCAGGCTGAGAGAAGCACTTTGGTGACATTTGGCTGTAACTTGTTCCCAGTACATTCTGATTGGCTGCTGACTGTGTGACTTGGCTAAAAGTGGCCAAATAGAAGCCCAATCCACAATACATGAGCCCAAAGGCCTTCCTTATGACTAAACTGACAACCACTTTCTTAAAAATATAATGGGTCTAAATAGCCTTTTCAGGCTGAGAGAAGCACTTTGGTAACATGTGGCTGTAACTTGTTGCCAGTACTTTCTGAGAGGCTGGTGACTGTGTGTTGTACCTAAAAGTGCCCAAATAGAATCCCAATGCACTATACATGGGCCTAAATGCCTTCCTTATGACAAAACTGACACCCACTGTCTTAAAAATATCATAGGTCTAAATAGCCTTTTCAGGCTGAGAGAAGCACTTTGGTGACATTTGGCTCTAACTGGTTCCCAGTACATTCTGAGTGGCTGCTGGCTGTGTGACTTGGCTAAAAGTGCCCAAATAGAAGCCCAATCCACAATACATGAGCCCAAGTGCCTTCCTTATCACTAAACTGACACCCACTTTCTTAAAAATATAATGGGTCTAAATATCCTTTTCAGGCTGAGAGAAGCACTTTGGTAACATTTGGCTGTAACTTGTTCCCAGTACTTTCTGAGTGGCTGGTGACTGTGTGTTGTACCTAAAAGTGGCCAAATAGAATCCCAATGCACTCACTATACATGGGCCCAAATGCCTTCCTTATGACTAAACTGACACCCACTATCTTAAAAATATAATGGGTCTAAATAGCCTTTTCAGGCTGAGATAAAGCACTTTGGTAACATTTGGCTTTGTATGTTGTACCTAAAAGTGCCCAAATAGAATCCCAATGCACTATACATGGGCCTATATGCCTTCCTTATGACAAAACTGACACCCACTGTCTTAAAAATATCATGGGTCTAAATAGCCTTTTCAGGCTGAGAGAAGCACTTTGGTGACATTTGGCTGTAACTTGTTCCCAGTACATTCTGATTGGCTGCTGACTGTGTGACTTGGCTAAAAGTGGCCAAATAGAAGCCCAATCCACAATACATGAGCCCAAAGGCCTTCCTTATGACTAAACTGACAACCACTTTCTTAAAAATATAATGGGTCTAAATAGCCTTTTCAGGCTGAGAGAAGCACTTTGGTAACATGTGGCTGTAACTTGTTGCCAGTACTTTCTGAGAGGCTGGTGACTGTGTGTTGTACCTAAAAGTGCCCAAATAGAATCCCAATGCACTATACATGGGCCTAAATGCCTTCCTTATGACAAAACTGACACCCACTGTCTTAAAAATATCATAGGTCTAAATAGCCTTTTCAGGCTGAGAGAAGCACTTTGGTGACATTTGGCTCTAACTGGTTCCCAGTACATTCTGAGTGGCTGCTGGCTGTGTGACTTGGCTAAAAGTGGCCAAATAGAAGCCCAATCCACAAAAAATGAACCCAGAGGCCTTCCTTATGACTAAACTGACACCCACTTTCTTAAAAATATCATGGGTCTAAATAGCCTTTTCAGGCTGAGAGAAGCACTTTGGTAACATTTGGCTGTAACTTGTTCCCAGTACTTTCTGAGTGGCTGGTGACTGTATGTTGTACCTAAAAGTGCCCAAATAGAATCCCAATGCACTTTACATGGGCCCAAATGCCTTCCTTATGACAAAACTGACACCCATTTTCTTTAAACAATCCTTGGTCAAAATAGCCTTGTCAGGCCGAGAGGAGCACTTTGGTGACGTTTAACTGTAACTTGTTCCCAGTACAGTCTAAGTGGCTTCTGACTGTGTGACTTCGCTAAAAGTGTCCAAATAGAAGCCCAATCCACAATAAATGAGCCCAAAGGCCTTCCTTATGACAAAACTGACACCCACTTTCTTAAAAATATCATGGGTCTAAATAGCCTTTTCAGGCTGAGAGAAGCACTTTGGTGACATTTGGCTGTAACTTGTTCCCAGTACATTCTGATTGGCTGCTGACTGTGTGACTTGGCTAAAAGTGGCCAAATAGAAGCCCAATCCACAATACATGAGCCCAAAGGCCTTCCTTATGACTAAACTGACAACCACTTTCTTAAAAATATAATGGGTCTAAATAGCCTTTTCAGGCTGAGAGAAGCACTTTGGTAACATGTGGCTGTAACTTGTTGCCAGTACTTTCTGAGAGGCTGGTGACTGTGTGTTGTACCTAAAAGTGCCCAAATAGAATCCCAATGCACTATACATGGGCCTAAATGCCTTCCTTATGACAAAACTGACACCCACTGTCTTAAAAATATCATAGGTCTAAATAGCCTTTTCAGGCTGAGAGAAGCACTTTGGTGACATTTGGCTCTAACTGGTTCCCAGTACATTCTGAGTGGCTGCTGGCTGTGTGACTTGGCTAAAAGTGGCCAAATAGAAGCCCAATCCACAAAAAATGAACCCAGAGGCCTTCCTTATGACTAAACTGACACCCACTTTCTTAAAAATATCATGGGTCTAAATAGCCTTTTCAGGCTGAGAGAAGCACTTTGGTAACATTTGGCTGTAACTTGTTCCCAGTACTTTCTGAGTGGCTGGTGACTGTATGTTGTACCTAGAAGTGCCCAAATAGAATCCCAATGAACTTTACATGGGCCCAAATGCCTTCCTTATGACAAAACTGACACCCATTTTCTTTAAAAAATCCTTGGTCAAAATAGCCTTTTCAGGCCGAGAGAAGCACTTTGGTGACATTTGGCTGTAACTGGTTTCCAGTACATTCTGAGTGGCTGCTGGCTGTGTGACTTGGCTAAAAGTGCCCAAATAGAAGCCCAATCCACAATACATGAGCCCAGAGGCCTTCCTTATGACTAAACTGACACCCACTTTCTTAAAAATATCATGGGTCTAAATAGCCTTTTCAGGCTGAGAAAAGCACTTTGGTGACATTTGGCTCTAACTGGTTCCCAGTACATTCTGAGTGGCTGCTGGCTGTGTGACTTGGTTAAAAGTGCCCAAATAGAAGCCCAATCCACAATACATGAGCCCAAATGCCTTCCTTATCACTAAACTGACACCCACTTTCTTAAAAATATAATGGGTCTAAATATCCTTTTCAGGCTGAGAGAAGCACTTTGGTAACATTTGGCTGTAACTTGTTCCCAGTACTTTCTGAGTGGCTGGTGACTGTGTGTTGTACCTAAAAGTGGCCAAATAGAATCCCAATGCACTATACATGGGCCTAAATGCCTTCCTTATGACAAAACTGACACCCACTGTCTTAAAAATATCATAGTTCTAAATAGCCTTTTCAGGCTGAGAGAAGCACTTTGGTGACATTTGGCTCTAACTGGTTCCCAGTACATTCTGAGTGGCTGCTGGCTGTGTGACTTGGCTAAAAGTGGCCAAATAGAAGCCCAATCCACAAAAAATGAACCCAGAGGCCTTCCTTATGACTAAACTGACACCCACTTTCTTAAAAATATCATGGGTCTAAATAGCCTTTTCAGGCTGAGAAAAGCACTTTGGTGACATTTGGCTCTAACTGGTTCCCAGTACATTCTGAGTGGCTGCTGGCTGTGTGACTTGGCTAAAAGTGCCCAAATAGAAGCCCAATCCACAATACATGAGCCCAAGTGCCTTCCTTATCACTAAACTGACACCCACTTTCTTAAAAATATAATGGGTCTAAATATCCTTTTCAGGCTGAGAGAAAAATATCATGGGTCTAAATAGCCTTTTCAGGCTGAGAGAAGCACTTTGGTAACATTTGGCTGTAACTTGTTCCCAGTACTTTCTGAGTGGCTGGTGACTGTATGTTGTACCTAGAAGTGCCCAAATAGAATCCCAATGAACTTTACATGGGCCCAAATGCCTTCCTTATGACAAAACTGACACCCATTTTCTTTAAAAAATCCTTGGTCAAAATAGCCTTTTCAGGCCGAGAGAAGCACTTTGGTGACATTTGGCTGTAACTGGTTTCCAGTACATTCTGAGTGGCTGCTGGCTGTGTGACTTGGCTAAAAGTGCCCAAATAGAAGCCCAATCCACAATATATGAGCCCAGAGGCCTTCCTTATGACTAAACTGACACCCACTTTCTTAAAAATATCATGGGTCTAAATAGCCTTTTCAGGCTGAGAAAAGCACTTTGGTGACATTTGGCTCTAACTGGTTCCCAGTACATTCTGAGTGGCTGCTGGCTGTGTGACTTGGCTAAAAGTGCCCAAATAGAAGCCCAATCCACAATACATGAGCCCAGAGGCCTTCCTTATGACTAAACTGACACCCACTTTCTTAAAAATATCATGGGTCTAAATAGCCTTTTCAGGCTGAGAAAAGCACTTTGGTGACATTTGGCTCTAACTGGTTCCCAGTACATTCTGAGTGGCTGCTGGCTGTGTGACTTGGCTAAAAGTGCCCAAATAGAAGCCCAATCCACAATACATGAGCCCAAGTGCCTTCCTTATCACTAAACTGACACCCACTTTCTGTAAAATATAATGGGTCTAAATATCCTTTTCAGGCTGAGAGAAGCACTTTGGTAACATTTGGCTGTAACTTGTTCCCAGTACTTTCTGAGTGGCTGGTGACTGTGTGTTGTACCTAAAAGTGGCCAAATAGAATCCCAATGCACTATACATGGGCCTAAATGCCTTCCTTATGACAAAACTGACACCCACTGTCTTAAAAATATCATAGGTCTAAATAGCCTTTTCAGGCTGAGAGAAGCACTTTGGTGACATTTGGCTCTAACTGGTTCCCAGTACATTCTGAGTGGCTGCTGGCTGTGTGACTTGGCTAAAAGTGGCCAAATAGAAGCCCAATCCACAAAAAATGAACCCAGAGGCCTTCCTTATGACTAAACTGACACCCACTTTCTTAAAAATATCATGGGTCTAAATAGCCTTTTCAGGCTGAGAAAAGCACTTTGGTGACATTTGGCTCTAACTGGTTCCCAGTACATTCTGAGTGGCTGCTGGCTGTGTGACTTGGCTAAAAGTGCCCAAATAGAAGCCCAATCCACAATACATGAGCCCAAGTGCCTTCCTTATCACTAAACTGACACCCACTTTCTTAAAAATATAATGGGTCTAAATATCCTTTTCAGGCTGAGAGAAGCACTTTGGTAACATTTGGCTGTAACTTGTTCCCAGTACTTTCTGAGTGGCTGGTGACTGTGTGTTGTACCTAAAAGTGGCCAAATAGAATCCCAATGCACTATACATGGGCCCAAATGCCTTCCTTATGACTAAACTGACACCCACTATCTTAAAAATATAATGGGTCTAAATAGCCTTTTCAGGCTGAGATAAAGCACTTTGGTAACATTTGGCTTTGTATGTTGTACCTAAAAGTGCCCAAATAGAATCCCAATGCACTATACATGGGCCTATATGCCTTCCTTATGACAAAACTGACACCCACTGTCTTAAAAATATCATGGGTCTAAATAGCCTTTTCAGGCTGAGAGAAGCACTTTGGTGACATTTGGCTGTAACTTGTTCCCAGTACATTCTGATTGGCTGCTGACTGTGTGACTTGGCTAAAAGTGGCCAAATAGAAGCCCAATCCACAATACATGAGCCCAAAGGCCTTCCTTATGACTAAACTGACAACCACTTTCTTAAAAATATAATGGGTCTAAATAGCCTTTTCAGGCTGAGAGAAGCACTTTGGTAACATGTGGCTGTAACTTGTTGCCAGTACTTTCTGAGAGGCTGGTGACTGTGTGTTGTACCTAAAAGTGCCCAAATAGAATCCCAATGCACTATACATGGGCCTAAATGCCTTCCTTATGACAAAACTGACACCCACTGTCTTAAAAATATCATAGGTCTAAATAGCCTTTTCAGGCTGAGAGAAGCACTTTGGTGACATTTGGCTCTAACTGGTTCCCAGTACATTCTGAGTGGCTGCTGGCTGTGTGACTTGGCTAAAAGTGGCCAAATAGAAGCCCAATCCACAAAAAATGAACCCAGAGGCCTTCCTTATGACTAAACTGACACCCACTTTCTTAAAAATATCATGGGTCTAAATAGCCTTTTCAGGCTGAGAGAAGCACTTTGGTAACATTTGGCTGTAACTTGTTCCCAGTACTTTCTGAGTGGCTGGTGACTGTATGTTGTACCTAAAAGTGCCCAAATAGAATCCCAATGCACTTTACATGGGCCCAAATGCCTTCCTTATGACAAAACTGACACCCATTTTCTTTAAACAATCCTTGGTCAAAATAGCCTTGTCAGGCCGAGAGGAGCACTTTGGTGACATTTGGCTGTAACTTGTTCCCAGTACATTCTGATTGGCTGCTGACTGTGTGACTTGGCTAAAAGTGGCCAAATAGAAGCCCAATCCACAATACATGAGCCCAAAGGCCTTCCATATCACTAAACTGACACCCACTTTCTTAAAAATATAATGGGTCTAATTAGCCTTTTCAGGCTGAGAGAAGCACTTTGGTGACATTTGGCTGTAACTTGTTCCCAGTACATTCTGAGTGGCTGCTGGCTGTGTGACTTGGCTAAAAGTGGCCAAATAGAAGCCCAATCCACAATACATGAGCCCAAAGGCCTTGCTTATGACTAAACTGACACCCACTTTCTTAAAAATATAATGGGTCTAAATAGCCTTTTCAGGCTGAGAGAAGCACTTTGGTAACATTTGGCTGTTACTTGTTCCCAGTACTTTCTGAGTGGCTGGTGACTGTGTGTTGTACCTAAAAGTGCCCAAATACAATCCCAATGCACTATACATGGGCCCAAATGCCTTCCTTAAGACAAAACTGACACCCATTTTCTTTAAAAAATCCTTGGTCAAAATAGTCTTTTCAGGCTGAGAGAAGCACTTTGGTGACATTTAACTGTTACTTGTTCCCAGTACAATCTGAGTGGCTGCTGACTGTGTGACTTGGCTAAAAGTGCCCAAATAGAAGCCCAATACATGAGCCCAGAGGCCTTCCTTATCACTAAACTGACACTCATTTTCTTAAAAAAATCATTGGTCAAAATAGCCTTTTCAGGCTGAGAGAAGCACTTTGGTGACATTTGACTGTAACTTGTTCCCAGTACATTCTGAGTGGCTGCTGGCTGTGTGACTTGGCTAAAAGTGCCCAAATAGAAGCCCAATCCACAATACATGAGCCCAGAGGCCTTCCTTATGACTAAACTGACACCCACTTTCTTAAAAATATCATGGGTCTAAATAGCCTTTTCAGGCTGAGAAAAGCACTTTGGTGACATTTGGCTCTAACTGGTTCCCAGTACATTCTGAGTGGCTGCTGGCTGTGTGACTTGGCTAAAAGTGCCCAAATAGAAGCCCAATCCACAATACATGAGCCCAAGTGCCTTCCTTATCACTAAACTGACACCCACTTTCTTAAAAATATAATGGGTCTAAATATCCTTTTCAGGCTGAGAGAAGCACTTTGGTAACATTTGGTTGTAACTTGTTCCCAGTACTTTCTGAGTGGCTGGTGACTGTGTGTTGTACCTAAAAGTGGCCAAATAGAATCCCAATGCACTATACATGGGCCCAAATGCCTTCCTTATGACAAAACTGACACTCATTTTCTTTAAAAAAAATCATTGGTCAAAATAGCCTTTTCAGGCCGAGAGAAGCACTTTGGTGACATTTGGCTGTAACTGGTTTCCAGTACATTCTGAGTGGCTGCTGGCTGTGTGACTTGGCTAAAAGTGGCCAAATAGAAGCCCAATCCACAATACATGAGCCCAAAGGCCTTCCGTATGACTAAACTGACACCCACTATCTTAAAAATATAATGGGTCTAAATAGCCTTTTCAGGCTGAGATAAAGCACTTTGGTAACATTTGGCTGTAACTTGTTCCCAGTACTTTCTGAGTGGCTGGTGACTGTATGTTGTACCTAAAAGTGCCCAAATAGAATCCCAATGCACTATACATGGGCCTATATGCCTTCCTTATGACAAAACTGACACCCACTGTCTTAAAAATATCATGGGTCTAAATAGCCTTTTCAGGCTGAGAGAAGCACTTTGGTGACATTTGGCTGTAACTTGTTCCCAGTACATTCTGATTGGCTGCTGACTGTGTGACTTGGCTAAGAGTGGCCAAATAGAAGCCCAATCCACAATACCTGAGCCCAAAGGCCTTCCGTATGACTAAACTGACACCCACTATCTTAAAAATATAATGGGTCTAAATATCCTTTTCAGGCTGAGAGAAGCACTTTGGTAACATTTGGCTGTAGCTTGTTCCCAGTACTTTCTGAGTGGCTGGTGACTGTGTGTTGTACCTAAAAGTGGCCAAATAGAATCCCAATGCACTATACATGGGCCCAAATGCCTTCCTTATGACAAAACTGACACTCATTTTCTTTAAAAAATCATTGGTCAAAATAGCCTTTTCAGGCCGAGAGAAGCACTTTGGTGACATTTGGCTGTAACTGGTTTCCAGTACATTCTAAGTGGCTGCTGGCTGTGTGACTTGGCTAAAAGTGCCCAAATAGAAGCCCAATCCACAATACATGAGCCCAAAGGCCTTCCTTATCACTAAACTGACACCCACTTTCTTAAAAATATAATGGGTCTAAATAGCCTTTTCAGGCTGAGAGAAGCACTTTGGTGACATTTGGCTGTAACTTGTTCCCAGTACATTCTGAGTGGCTGCTGGCTGTGTGACTTGGCTAAAAGTGGCCAAATAGAAGCCCAATCCACAATATATGAGCCCAAAGGCCTTCCTTATGACTAAACTGACACCCACTTTCTTAAAAATATAATGGGTCAAAATAGTCTTTTCAGGCTGAGAGAAGCACTTTGGTAACATTTGGCTGTTACTTGTTCCCAGTACTTTCTGAGTGGCTGGTGACTGTGTGTTGTACCTAAAAGTGTCCAAATACAATCCCAATGCACTATACATGGGCCCAAATGCCTTCCTTAAGACAAAACTGACACCCATTTTCTTTAAAAAATCCTTGGTCAAAATAGTCTTTTCAGGCTGAGAGAAGCACTTTGGTGACATTTAACTGTTACTTGTTCCCAGTACAATCTGAGTGGCTGCTGACTGTGTGACTTGGCTAAAAGTGCCCAAATAGAAGCCCAATCCAAAATACATGAGCCCAGAGGCCTTCCTTATCACTAAACTGACACTCATTTTCTTAAAAAAATCATTGGTCAAAATAGCCTTTTCAGGCTGAGAGAAGCACTTTGGTGACATTTGACTGTAACTTGTTCCCAGTACATTCTGAGTGGCTGCTGGCTGTGTGACTTGGCTAAAAGTGCCCAAATAGAAGCCCAATCCACAATACATGAGCCCAGAGGCCTTCCTTATGACTAAACTGACACCCACTTTCTTAAAAATATCATGGGTCTAAATAGCCTTTTCAGGCTGAGAAAAGCACTTTGGTGACATTTGGCTCTAACTGGTTCCCAGTACATTCTGAGTGGCTGCTGGCTGTGTGACTTGGCTAAAAGTGCCCAAATAGAAGCCCAATCCACAATACATGAGCCCAAGTGCCTTCCTTATCACTAAACTGACACCCACTTTCTTAAAAATATAATGGGTCTAAATATCCTTTTCAGGCTGAGAGAAGCACTTTGGTAACATTTGGTTGTAACTTGTTCCCAGTACTTTCTGAATGGCTGGTGACTGTGTGTTGTACCTAAAAGTGACCAAATAGAATCCCAATGCACTATACATGGGCCCAAATGCCTTCCTTATGACAAAACTGACACTCATTTTCTTTAAAAAAATCATTGGTCAAAATAGCCTTTTCAGGCCGAGAGAAGCACTTTGGTGACATTTGGCTGTAACTGGTTTCCAGTACATTCTGAGTGGCTGCTGGCTGTGTGACTTGGCTAAAAGTGGCCAAATAGAAGCCCAATCCACAATACATGAGCCCAAAGGCCTTCCGTATGACTAAACTGACACCCACTATCTTAAAAATATAATGGGTCTAAATAGCCTTTTCAGGCTGAGATAAAGCACTTTGGTAACATTTGGCTGTAACTTGTTGCCAGTACTTTCTGAGTGGCTGGTGACTGTATGTTGTACCTAAAAGTGCCCAAATAGAATCCCAATGCACTATACATGGGCCTATATGCCTTCCTTATGACAAAACTGACACCCACTGTCTTAAAAATATCATGGGTCTAAATAGCCTTTTCAGGCTGAGAGAAGCACTTTGGTGACATTTGGCTGTAACTTGTTCCCAGTACATTCTGATTGGCTGCTGACTGTGTGACTTGGCTAAAAGTGGCCAAATAGAAGCCCAATCCACAATACATGAGCCCAAAGGCCTTCCTTATGACTAAACTGACACCCACTTTCTTAAAAATATAATGGGTCTAAATAGCCTTTTCAGGCTGAGAGAAGCACTTTGGTAACATTTGGCTGTTACTTGTTCCCAGTACTTTCTGAGTGGCTGGTGACTGTGTGTTGTACCTAAAAGTGCCCAAATACAATCCCAATGCACTATACATGGGCCCAAATACCTTCCTTAAGACAAAACTGACACCCATTTTCTTTAAAAAATCCTTGGTCAAAATAGTCTTTTCAGGCTGAGAGAAGCACTTTGGTAACATTTGGCTGTAACTTGTTCCCAGTACAGTCTAAGTGGCTGCTGACTGTGTGACTTGGCTAAAAGTGGCCAAATAGAAGCCCAATCCACAATACATGAGCCCAAAGGCCTTCCGTATGACTAAACTGACACCCACTATCTTAAAAATATAATGGGTCTAAATAGCCTTTTCAGGCTGAGATAAAGCACTTTGGTAACATTTGGCTGTAACTTGTTCCCAGTACTTTCTGAGTGGCTGCTGGCTGTGTGACTTGGCTAAAAGTGCCCAAATAGAAGCCCAATCCACAATACATGAGACCAGAGGCCTTCCTTATGACTAAACTGACACCCACTTTCTTAAAAATATCATGGGTCTAAATAGCCTTTTCAGGCTGAGAAAAGCACTTTGGTGACATTTGGCTCTAACTGGTTCCCAGTACATTCTGAGTGGCTGCTGGCTGTGTGACTTGGCTAAAAGTGCCCAAATAGAAGCCCAATCCACAATACATGAGCCCAGAGGCCTTCCTTATGACTAAACTGACACCCACTTTCTTAAAAATATCATGGGTCTAAATAGCCTTTTCAGGCTGAGAAAAGCACTTTGGTGACATTTGGCTCTAACTGGTTCCCAGTACATTCTGAGTGGCTGCTGGCTGTGTGACTTGGCTAAAAGTGCCCAAATAGAAGCCAAATCCACAATACATGAGCCCAAGTGCCTTCCTTATCACTAAACTGACACCCACTTTCTTAAAAATATAATGGGTCTAAATATCCTTTTCAGGCTGAGAGAAGCACTTTGGTAACATTTGGCTGTAACTTGTTCCCAGTACTTTCTGAGTGGCTGGTGACTGTGTGTTGTACCTAAAAGTGGCCAAATAGAATCCCAATGCACTATACATGGGCCCAAATGCCCTCCTTATGACAAAACTGACACTCATTTTCTTTAAAAAAATCATTGGTCAAAATAGCCTTTTCAGGCCGAGAGAAGCACTTTGGTGACATTTGGCTGTAACTGGTTTCTAGTACATTCTAAGTGGCTGCTGGCTGTGTGACTTGGCTAAAAGTGGCCAAATAGAAGCCCAATCCACAATACATGAGCCCAAAGGCCTTCCTTATGACTAAACTGACACCCACTTTCTTAAAAAATATAATGGGTCTAAATAGCCTTTTCAGGCTGAGAGAAGAACTTTGGTAACATTTGGCTGTAACTTGTTCCCAGTACAGTCTAAGTGGCTGCTGACTGTGTGACTTGGCTAAAAGTGGCCAAATAGAAGCCCAATCCACAATACATGAGCCCAAAGGCCTTCCGTATGACTAAACTGACACCCACTATCTTAAAAATATAATGGGTCTAAATAGCCTTTTCAGGCTGAGATAAAGCACTTTGGTAACATTTGGCTGTAACTTGTTCCCAGTACTTTCTGAGTGGCTGGTGACTGTATGTTGTACCTAAAAGTGCCCAAATAGAATCCCAATGCACTATACATGGGCCTATATGCCTTCCTTATGACAAAACTGACACCCACTGTCTTAAAAATATCATGGGTCTAAATAGCCTTTTCAGGCTGAGAGAAGCACTTTGGTGACATTTGGCTGTAACTTGTTCCCAGTACATTCTGATTGGCTGCTGACTGTGTGACTTGGCTAAAAGTGGCCAATCCACAATACATGAGCCCAAAGGCCTTCCTTATGACTAAACTGACAACCACTTTCTTAAAAATATAATGGGTCTAAATAGCCTTTTCAGGCTGAGAGAAGCACTTTGGTAACATGTGGCTGTAACTTGTTGCCAGTACTTTCTGAGAGGCTGGTGACTGTGTGTTGTACCTAAAAGTGCCCAAATAGAATCCCAATGCACTATACATGGGCCTAAATGCCTTCCTTATGACAAAACTGACACCCACTGTCTTAAAAATATCATAGGTCTAAATAGCCTTTTCAGGCTGAGAGAAGCACTTTGGTGACATTTGGCTCTAACTGGTTCCCAGTACATTCTGAGTGGCTGCTGGCTGTGTGACTTGGCTAAAAGTGGCCAAATAGAAGCCCAATCCACAAAAAATGAACCCAGAGGCCTTCCTTATGACTAAACTGACACCCACTTTCTTAAAAAATATAATGGGTCTAAATAGCCTTTTCAGGCTGAGAGAAGCACTTTGGTAACATTTGGCTCTAACTTGTTCCCAGTACAGTCTAAGTGGCTGCTGACTGTGTGACTTGGCTAAAAGTGGCCAAATAGAAGCCCAATCCACAATACATGAGCCCAAAGGCCTTCCGTATGACTAAACTGACACCCACTATCTTAAAAATATAATGGGTCTAAATAGCCTTTTCAGGCTGAGATAAAGCACTTTGGTAACATTTGGCTTTAACTTGTTCCCAGTACTTTCTGAGTGGCTGGTGACTGTATGTTGTACCTAAAAGTGCCCAAATAGAATCCCAATGCACTATACATGGGCCTATATGCCTTCCTTATGACAAAACTGACACCCACTGTCTTAAAAATATCATGGGTCTAAATAGCCTTTTCAGGCTGAGAGAAGCACTTTGGTAACATTTGGCTGTAACTTGTTGCCAGTACTTTCTGAGAGGCTGGTGACTGTGTGTTGTACCTAAAAGTGCCCAAATAGAATCCCAATGCACTATACATGGGCCTAAATGCCTTCCTTATGACAAAACTGACACCCACTGTCTTAAAAATATCATAGGTCTAAATAGCCTTTTCAGGCTGAGAGAAGCACTTTGGTGACATTTGGCTCTAACTGGTTCCCAGTACATTCTGAGTGGCTGCTGGCTGTGTGACTTGGCTAAAAGTGGCCAAATAGAAGCCCAATCCACAAAAAATGAACCCAGAGGCCTTCCTTATGACTAAACTGACACCCACTTTCTTAAAAATATCATGGGTCTAAATAGCCTTTTCAGGCTGAGAGAAGCACTTTGGTAACATTTGGCTGTAACTTGTTCCCAGTACTTTCTGAGTGGCTGGTGACTGTATGTTGTACCTAGAAGTGCCCAAATAGAATCCCAATGAACTTTACATGGGCCCAAATGCCTTCCTTATGACAAAACTGACACCCATTTTCTTTAAAAAATCCTTGGTCAAAATAGCCTTTTCAGGCCGAGAGAAGCACTTTGGTGACATTTGGCTGTAACTGGTTTCCAGTACATTCTGAGTGGCTGCTGGCTGTGTGACTTGGCTAAAAGTGCCCAAATAGAAGCCCAATCCACAATACATGAGCCCAGAGGCCTTCCTTATGACTAAACTGACACCCACTTTCTTAAAAATATCATGGGTCTAAATAGCCTTTTCAGGCTGAGAAAAGCACTTTGGTGACATTTGGCTCTAACTGGTTCCCAGTACATTCTGAGTGGCTGCTGGCTGTGTGACTTGGCTAAAAGTGCCCAAATAGAAGCCCAATCCACAATACATGAGCCCAGAGGCCTTCCTTATGACTAAACTGACACCCACTTTCTTAAAAATATCATGGGTCTAAATAGCCTTTTCAGGCTGAGAAAAGCACTTTGGTGACATTTGGCTCTAACTGGTTCCCAGTACATTCTGAGTGGCTGCTGGCTGTGTGACTTGGCTAAAAGTGCCCAAATAGAAGCCCAATCCACAATACATGAGCCCAAGTGCCTTCCTTATCACTAAACTGACACCCACTTTCTTAAAAATATAATGGGTCTAAATATCCTTTTCAGGCTGAGAGAAGCACTTTGGTAACATTTGGCTGTAACTTGTTCCCAGTACTTTCTGAGTGGCTGGTGACTGTGTGTTGTACCTAAAAGTGGCCAAATAGAATCCCAATGCACTATACATGGGCCTAAATGCCTTCCTTATGACAAAACTGACACCCACTGTCTTAAAAATATCATAGGTCTAAATAGCCTTTTCAGGCTGAGAGAAGCACTTTGGTGACATTTGGCTCTAACTGGTTCCCAGTACATTCTGAGTGGCTGCTGGCTGTGTGACTTGGCTAAAAGTGGCCAAATAGAAGCCCAATCCACAAAAAATGAACCCAGAGGCCTTCCTTATGACTAAACTGACACCCACTTTCTTAAAAATATCATGGGTCTAAATAGCCTTTTCGGGCTGAGAAAAGCACTTTGGTGACATTTGGCTCTAACTGGTTCCCAGTACATTCTGAGTGGCTGCTGGCTGTGTGACTTGGCTAAAAGTGCCCAAATAGAAGCCCAATCCACAATACATGAGCCCAAGTGCCTTCCTTATCACTAAACTGACACCCACTTTCTTAAAAATATAATGGGTCTAAATATCCTTTTCAGGCTGAGAGAAGCACTTTGGTAACATTTGGCTGTAACTTGTTCCCAGTACTTTCTGAGAGGCTGGTGACTGTGTGTTGTACCTAAAAGTGCCCAAATAGAATCCCAATGCACTATACATGGGCCTAAATGCCTTCCTTATGACAAAACTGACACCCACTGTCTTAAAAATATCATAGGTCTAAATAGCCTTTTCAGGCTGAGAGAAGCACTTTGGTGACATTTGGCTCTAACTGGTTCCCAGTACATTCTGAGTGGCTGCTGGCTGTGTGACTTGGCTAAAAGTGGCCAAATAGAAGCCCAATCCACAAAAAATGAACCCAGAGGCCTTCCTTATGACTAAACTGACACCCACTTTCTTAAAAATATCATGGGTCTAAATAGCCTTTTCAGGCTGAGAGAAGCACTTTGGTAACATTTGGCTGTAACTTGTTCCCAGTACTTTCTGAGTGGCTGGTGACTGTATGTTGTACCTAAAAGTGCCCAAATAGAATCCCAATGCACTTTACATGGGCCCAAATGCCTTCCTTATGACAAAACTGACACCCATTTTCTTTAAACAATCCTTGGTCAAAATAGCCTTGTCAGGCCGAGAGGAGCACTTTGGTGACATTTGGCTGTAACTTGTTCCCAGTACATTCTGATTGGCTGCTGACTGTGTGACTTGGCTAAAAGTGGCCAAATAGAAGCCCAATCCACAATACATGAGCCCAAAGGCCTTCCTTATCACTAAACTGACACCCACTTTCTTAAAAATATAATGGGTCTAATTAGCCTTTTCAGGCTGAGAGAAGCACTTTGGTGACATTTGGCTGTAACTTGTTCCCAGTACATTCTGAGTGGCTGCTGGCTGTGTGACTTGGCTAAAAGTGGCCAAATAGAAGCCCAATCCACAATACATGAGCCCAAAGGCCTTGCTTATGACTAAACTGACACCCACTTTCTTAAAAATATAATGGGTCTAAATAGCCTTTTCAGGCTGAGAGAAGCACTTTGGTAACATTTGGCTGTTACTTGTTCCCAGTACTTTCTGAGTGGCTGGTGACTGTGTGTTGTACCTAAAAGTGCCCAAATACAATCCCAATGCACTATACATGGGCCCAAATGCCTTCCTTAAGACAAAACTGACACCCATTTTCTTTAAAAAATCCTTGGTCAAAATAGTCTTTTCAGGCTGAGAGAAGCACTTTGGTGACATTTAACTGTTACTTGTTCCCAGTACAATCTGAGTGGCTGCTGACTGTGTGACTTGGCTAAAAGTGCCCAAATAGAAGCCCAATACATGAGCCCAGAGGCCTTCCTTATCACTAAACTGACACTCATTTTCTTAAAAAAATCATTGGTCAAAATAGCCTTTTCAGGCTGAGAGAAGCACTTTGGTGACATTTGACTGTAACTTGTTCCTAGTACATTCTGAGTGGCTGCTGGCTGTGTGACTTGGCTAAAAGTGCCCAAATAGAAGCCCAATCCACAATACATGAGCCCAGAGGCCTTCCTTATGACTAAACTGACACCCACTTTCTTAAAAATATCATGGGTCTAAATAGCCTTTTCAGGCTGAGAAAAGCACTTTGGTGACATTTGGCTCTAACTGGTTCCCAGTACATTCTGAGTGGCTGCTGGCTGTGTGACTTGGCTAAAAGTGCCCAAATAGAAGCCCAATCCACAATACATGAGCCCAAGTGCCTTCCTTATCACTAAACTGACACCCACTTTCTTAAAAATATAATGGGTCTAAATATCCTTTTCAGGCTGAGAGAAGCACTTTGGTAACATTTGGTTGTAACTTGTTCCCAGTACTTTCTGAGTGGCTGGTGACTGTGTGTTGTACCTAAAAGTGGCCAAATAGAATCCCAATGCACTATACATGGGCCCAAATGCCTTCCTTATGACAAAACTGACACTCATTTTCTTTAAAAAAATCATTGGTCAAAATAGCCTTTTCAGGCCGAGAGAAGCACTTTGGTGACATTTGGCTGTAACTGGTTTCCAGTACATTCTGAGTGGCTGCTGGCTGTGTGACTTGGCTAAAAGTGGCCAAATAGAAGCCCAATCCACAATACATGAGCCCAAAGGCCTTCCGTATGACTAAACTGACACCCACTATCTTAAAAATATAATGGGTCTAAATAGCCTTTTCAGGCTGAGATAAAGCACTTTGGTAACATTTGGCTGTAACTTGTTCCCAGTACTTTCTGAGTGGCTGGTGACTGTATGTTGTACCTAAAAGTGCCCAAATAGAATCCCAATGCACTATACATGGGCCTATATGCCTTCCTTATGACAAAACTGACACCCACTGTCTTAAAAATATCATGGGTCTAAATAGCCTTTTCAGGCTGAGAGAAGCACTTTGGTGACATTTGGCTGTAACTTGTTCCCAGTACATTCTGATTGGCTGCTGACTGTGTGACTTGGCTAAGAGTGGCCAAATAGAAGCCCAATCCACAATACATGAGCCCAAAGGCCTTCCGTATGACTAAACTGACACCCACTATCTTAAAAATATAATGGGTCTAAATATCCTTTTCAGGCTGAGAGAAGCACTTTGGTAACATTTGGCTGTAGCTTGTTCCCAGTACTTTCTGAGTGGCTGGTGACTGTGTGTTGTACCTAAAAGTGGCCAAATAGAATCCCAATGCACTATACATGGGCCCAAATGCCTTCCTTATGACAAAACTGACACTCATTTTCTTTAAAAAATCATTGGTCAAAATAGCCTTTTCAGGCCGAGAGAAGCACTTTGGTGACATTTGGCTGTAACTGGTTTCCAGTACATTCTGAGTGGCTGCTGGCTGTGTGACTTGGCTAAAAGTGCCCAAATAGAAGCCCAATCCACAATACATGAGCCCAGAGGCCTTCCTTATGACTAAACTGACACCCACTTTCTTAAAAATATCATGGGTCTAAATAGCCTTTTCAGGCTGAAAAAAGCACTTTGGTGACATTTGGCTCTAACTGGTTCCCAGTACATTCTGAGTGGCTGCTGGCTGTGTGACTTGGCTAAAAGTGCCCAAATAGAAGCCCAATCCACAATACATGAGCCCAGAGGCCTTCCTTATGACTAAACTGACACCCACTTTCTTAAAAATATCATGGGTCTAAATAGCCTTTTCAGGCTGAGAAAAGCACTTTGGTGACATTTGGCTCTAACTGGTTCCCAGTACATTCTGAGTGGCTGCTGGCTGTGTGACTTGGCTAAAAGTGCCCAAATAGAAGCCCAATCCACAATACATGAGCCCAAGTGCCTTCCTTATCACTAAACTGACACCCACTTTCTTAAAAATATAATGGGTCTAAATATCCTTTTCAGGCTGAGAGAAGCACTTTGGTAACATTTGGCTGTAACTTGTTCCCAGTACTTTCTGAGTGGCTGGTGACTGTGTGTTGTACCTAAAAGTGGCCAAATAGAATCCCAATGCACTATACATGGGCCTAAATGCCTTCCTTATGACAAAACTGACACCCACTGTCTTAAAAATATCATAGGTCTAAATAGCCTTTTCAGGCTGAGAGAAGCACTTTGGTGACATTTGGCTCTAACTGGTTCCCAGTACATTCTGAGTGGCTGCTGGCTGTGTGACTTGGCTAAAAGTGGCCAAATAGAAGCCCAATCCACAAAAAATGAACCCAGAGGCCTTCCTTATGACTAAACTGACACCCACTTTCTTAAAAATATCATGGGTCTAAATAGCCTTTTCGGGCTGAGAAAAGCACTTTGGTGACATTTGGCTCTAACTGGTTCCCAGTACATTCTGAGTGGCTGCTGGCTGTGTGACTTGGCTAAAAGTGCCCAAATAGAAGCCCAATCCACAATACATGAGCCCAAGTGCCTTCCTTATCACTAAACTGACACCCACTTTCTTAAAAATATCATGGGTCTAAATATCCTTTTCAGGCTGAGAGAAGCACTTTGGTAACATTTGGCTGTAACTTGTTCCCAGTACTTTCTGAGAGGCTGGTGACTGTGTGTTGTACCTAAAAGTGCCCAAATAGAATCCCAATGCACTTTACATGGGCCCAAATGCCTTCCTTATGACAAAACTGACACCCATTTTCTTTAAACAATCCTTGGTCAAAATAGCCTTGTCAGGCCGAGAGGAGCACTTTGGTGACATTTGGCTCTAACTGGTTCCCAGTACATTCTGAGTGGCTGCTGGCTGTGTGACTTGGCTAAAAGTGGCCAAATAGAAGCCCAATCCACAATACATGAGCCCAAAGGCCTTCCTTATCACTAAACTGACACCCACTTTCTTAAAAATATAATGGGTCTAATTAGCCTTTTCAGGCTGAGAGAAGCACTTTGGTGACATTTGGCTGTAACTTGTTCCCAGTACATTCTGAGAGGCTGCTGGCTGTGTGACTTGGCTAAAAGTGGCCAAATAGAAGCCCAATCCACAATACATGAGCCCAAAGGCCTTGCTTATGACTAAACTGACACCCACTTTCTTAAAAATATAATGGGTCTAAATAGCCTTTTCAGGCTGAGAGAAGCACTTTGGTAACATTTGGCTGTTACTTGTTCCCAGTACTTTCTGAGTGGCTGGTGACTGTGTGTTGTACCTAAAAGTGCCCAAATACAATCCCAATGCACTATACATGGGCCCAAATGCCTTCCTTAAGACAAAACTGACACCCATTTTCTTTAAAAAATCCTTGGTCAAAATAGTCTTTTCAGGCTGAGAGAAGCACTTTGGTGACATTTAACTGTTACTTGTTCCCAGTACAATCTGAGTGGCTGCTGACTGTGTGACTTGGCTAAAAGTGCCCAAATAGAAGCCCAATACATGAGCCCAGAGGCCTTCCTTATCACTAAACTGACACTCATTTTCTTAAAAAAATCATTGGTCAAAATAGCCTTTTCAGGCTGAGAGAAGCACTTTGGTGACATTTGACTGTAACTTGTTCCTAGTACATTCTGAGTGGCTGCTGGCTGTGTGACTTGGCTAAAAGTGCCCAAATAGAAGCCCAATCCACAATACATGAGCCCAGAGGCCTTCCTTATGACTAAACTGACACCCACTTTCTTAAAAATATCATGGGTCTAAATAGCCTTTTCAGGCTGAGAAAAGCACTTTGGTGACATTTGGCTCTAACTGGTTCCCAGTACATTCTGAGTGGCTGCTGGCTGTGTGACTTGGCTAAAAGTGCCCAAATAGAAGCCCAATCCACAATACATGAGCCCAAGTGCCTTCCTTATCACTAAACTGACACCCACTTTCTTAAAAATATAATGGGTCTAAATATCCTTTTCAGGCTGAGAGAAGCACTTTGGTAACATTTGGTTGTAACTTGTTCCCAGTACTTTCTGAGTGGCTGGTGACTGTGTGTTGTACCTAAAAGTGGCCAAATAGAATCCCAATGCACTATACATGGGCCCAAATGCCTTCCTTATGACAAAACTGACACTCATTTTCTTTAAAAAAATCATTGGTCAAAATAGCCTTTTCAGGCCGAGAGAAGCACTTTGGTGACATTTGGCTGTAACTGGTTTCCAGTACATTCTGAGTGGCTGCTGGCTGTGTGACTTGGCTAAAAGTGGCCAAATAGAAGCCCAATCCACAATACATGAGCCCAAAGGCCTTCCGTATGACTAAACTGACACCCACTATCTTAAAAATATAATGGGTCTAAATAGCCTTTTCAGGCTGAGATAAAGCACTTTGGTAACATTTGGCTGTAACTTGTTCCCAGTACTTTCTGAGTGGCTGGTGACTGTATGTTGTACCTAAAAGTGCCCAAATAGAATCCCAATGCACTATACATGGGCCTATATGCCTTCCTTATGACAAAACTGACACCCACTGTCTTAAAAATATCATGGGTCTAAATAGCCTTTTCAGGCTGAGAGAAGCACTTTGGTGACATTTGGCTGTAACTTGTTCCCAGTACATTCTGATTGGCTGCTGACTGTGTGACTTGGCTAAGAGTGGCCAAATAGAAGCCCAATCCACAATACATGAGCCCAAAGGCCTTCCGTATGACTAAACTGACACCCACTATCTTAAAAATATAATGGGTCTAAATATCCTTTTCAGGCTGAGAGAAGCACTTTGGTAACATTTGGCTGTAGCTTGTTCCCAGTACTTTCTGAGTGGCTGGTGACTGTGTGTTGTACCTAAAAGTGGCCAAATAGAATCCCAATGCACTATACATGGGCCCAAATGCCTTCCTTATGACAAAACTGACACTCATTTTCTTTAAAAAATCATTGGTCAAAATAGCCTTTTCAGGCCGAGAGAAGCACTTTGGTGACATTTGGCTGTAACTGGTTTCCAGTACATTCTAAGTGGCTGCTGGCTGTGTGACTTGGCTAAAAGTGCCCAAATAGAAGCCCAATCCACAATACATGAGCCCAAAGGCCTTCCTTATCACTAAACTGACACCCACTTTCTTAAAAATATAATGGGTCTAAATAGCCTTTTCAGGCTGAGAGAAGCACTTTGGTGACATTTGGCTGTAACTTGTTCCCAGTACATTCTGAGTGGCTGCTGGCTGTGTGACTTGGCTAAAAGTGGCCAAATAGAAGCCCAATCCACAATATATGAGCCCAAAGGCCTTCCTTATGACTAAACTGACACCCACTTTCTTAAAAATATAATGGGTCTAAATAGCCTTTTCAGGCTGAGAGAAGCACTTTGGTAACATTTGGCTGTTACTTGTTCCCAGTACTTTCTGAGTGGCTGGTGACTGTGTGTTGTACCTAAAAGTGTCCAAATACAATCCCAATGCACTATACATGGGCCCAAATGCCTTCCTTAAGACAAAACTGACACCCATTTTCTTTAAAAAATCCTTGGTCAAAATAGTCTTTTCAGGCTGAGAGAAGCACTTTGGTGACAATTAACTGTTACTTGTTCCCAGTACAATCTGAGTGGCTGCTGACTGTGTGACTTGGCTAAAAGTGCCCAAATAGAAGCCCAATCCAAAATACATGAGCCCAGAGGCCTTCCTTATCACTAAACTGACACTCATTTTCTTAAAAAAATCATTGGTCAAAATAGCCTTTTCAGGCTGAGAGAAGCACTTTGGTGACATTTGACTGTAACTTGTTCCCAGTACATTCTGAGTGGCTGCTGGCTGTGTGACTTGGCTAAAAGTGCCCAAATAGAAGCCCAATCCACAATACATGAGCCCAGAGGCCTTCCTTATGACTAAACTGACACCCACTTTCTTAAAAATATCATGGGTCTAAATAGCCTTTTCAGGCTGAGAAAAGCACTTTGGTGACATTTGGCTCTAACTGGTTCCCAGTACATTCTGAGTGGCTGCTGGCTGTGTGACTTGGCTAAAAGTGCCCAAATAGAAGCCCAATCCACAATACATGAGCCCAAGTGCCTTCCTTATCACTAAACTGACACCCACTTTCTTAAAAATATAATGGGTCTAAATATCCTTTTCAGGCTGAGAGAAGCACTTTGGTAACATTTGGTTGTAACTTGTTCCCAGTACTTTCTGAATGGCTGGTGACTGTGTGTTGTACCTAAAAGTGACCAAATAGAATCCCAATGCACTATACATGGGCCCAAATGCCTTCCTTATGACAAAACTGACACTCATTTTCTTTAAAAAAATCATTGGTCAAAATAGCCTTTTCAGGCCGAGAGAAGCACTTTGGTGACATTTGGCTGTAACTGGTTTCCAGTACATTCTGAGTGGCTGCTGGCTGTGTGACTTGGCTAAAAGTGGCCAAATAGAAGCCCAATCCACAATACATGAGCCCAAAGGCCTTCCGTATGACTAAACTGACACCCACTATCTTAAAAATATAATGGGTCTAAATAGCCTTTTCAGGCTGAGATAAAGCACTTTGGTAACATTTGGCTGTAACTTGTTCCCAGTACTTTCTGAGTGGCTGGTGACTGTATGTTGTACCTAAAAGTGCCCAAATAGAATCCCAATGCACTATACATGGGCCTATATGCCTTCCTTATGACAAAACTGACACCCACTGTCTTAAAAATATCATGGGTCTAAATAGCCTTTTCAGGCTGAGAGAAGCACTTTGGTGACATTTGGCTGTAACTTGTTCCCAGTACATTCTGATTGGCTGCTGACTGTGTGACTTGGCTAAAAGTGGCCAAATAGAAGCCCAATCCACAATACATGAGCCCAAAGGCCTTCCTTATGACTAAACTGACACCCACTTTCTTAAAAATATAATGGGTCTAAATAGCCTTTTCAGGCTGAGAGAAGCACTTTGGTAACATTTGGCTGTTACTTGTTCCCAGTACTTTCTGAGTGGCTGGTGACTGTGTGTTGTACCTAAAAGTGCCCAAATACAATCCCAATGCACTATACATGGGCCCAAATACCTTCCTTAAGACAAAACTGACACCCATTTTCTTTAAAAAATCCTTGGTCAAAATAGTCTTTTCAGGCTGAGAGAAGCACTTTGGTAACATTTGGCTGTAACTTGTTCCCAGTACAGTCTAAGTGGCTGCTGACTGTGTGACTTGGCTAAAAGTGGCCAAATAGAAGCCCAATCCACAATACATGAGCCCAAAGGCCTTCCGTATGACTAAACTGACACCCACTATCTTAAAAATATAATGGGTCTAAATAGCCTTTTCAGGCTGAGATAAAGCACTTTGGTAACATTTGGCTGTAACTTGTTCCCAGTACTTTCTGAGTGGCTGCTGGCTGTGTGACTTGGCTAAAAGTGGCCAAATAGAAGCCCAATCCACAATACATGAGCCCAAAGGCCTTCCGTATGACTAAACTGACACCCACTATCTTAAAAATATAATGGGTCTAAATAGCCTTTTCAGGCTGAGATAAAGCACTTTGGTAACATTTGGCTGTAACTTGTTCCCAGTACTTTCTGAGTGGCTGGTGACTGTATGTTGTACCTAAAAGTGCCCAAATAGAATCCCAATGCACTATACATGGGCCTATATGCCTTCCTTATGACAAAACTGACACCCACTGTCTTAAAAATATCATGGGTCTAAATAGCCTTTTCAGGCTGAGAGAAGCACTTTGGTGACATTTGGCTGTAACTTGTTCCCAGTACATTCTGATTGGCTGCTGACTGTGTGACTTGGCTAAAAGTGGCCAAATAGAAGCCCAATCCACAATACATGAGCCCAAAGGCCTTCCTTATGACTAAACTGACACCCACTTTCTTAAAAATATAATGGGTCTAAATAGCCTTTTCAGGCTGAGAGAAGCACTTTGGTAACATTTGGCTGTTACTTGTTCCCAGTACTTTCTGAGTGGCTGGTGACTGTGTGTTGTACCTAAAAGTGCCCAAATACAATCCCAATGCACTATACATGGGCCCAAATACCTTCCTTAAGACAAAACTGACACCCATTTTCTTTAAAAAATCCTTGGTCAAAATAGTCTTTTCAGGCTGAGAGAAGCACTTTGGTAACATTTGGCTGTAACTTGTTCCCAGTACAGTCTAAGTGGCTGCTGACTGTGTGACTTGGCTAAAAGTGGCCAAATAGAAGCCCAATCCACAATACATGAGCCCAAAGGCCTTCCGTATGACTAAACTGACACCCACTATCTCAAAAATATAATGGGTCTAAATAGCCTTTTCAGGCTGAGATAAAGCACTTTGGTAACATTTGGCTGTAACTTGTTCCCAGTACTTTCTGAGTGGCTGCTGGCTGTGTGACTTGGCTATAAGTGCCCAAATAGAAGCCCAATCCACAATACATGAGCCCAGAGGCCTTCCTTATGACTAAACTGACACCCACTTTCTTAAAAATATAATGGGTCTAAATAGCCTTTTCAGGCTGAGAGAAGACCTTTGGTAACATTTGGCTGTTACTTGTTCCCAGTACTTTCTGAGTGGCTGGTGACTGTGTGTTGTACCTAAAAGTGCCCAAATACAATCCCAATGCACTATACATGGGCCAAAATGCCTTCCTTATGACAAAACTGATATCCATTTTCTTTAAAAAATCCTTGGTGAAAATTGTCTTTTCAGGCTGAGAGAAGCACTTTGGTGACGTTTAACTGTAACTTGTTCCCAGTACAGTCTAAGTGGCTGCTGACTGTGTGACTTGGCTAAAAGTGGCCAAATAGAAGCCCAATCCACAATACATGAGCCCAAAGGCCTTCCGTATGACTAAACTGACACCCACTTTCTTAAAAATATAATGGGTCTAAATAGCCTTTTCAGGCTGATATAAAGCACTTTGGTAACATTTGGCTGTAACTTGTTCCCAGTACTTTCTGAGTGGCTGGTGACTGTATGTTGCAGCTAAAAGTGCCCAAATACAATCCCAATGCACTATACATGGGCCCAAATGCCTTCCTTATGACAAAACTGACTCCCATTTTCTTTAAAAAATCCTTGGTCAAAATAGCCTTTTCAGGCCGAGAGAAGCACTTTGGTGACGTTTAACTGTAACTTGTTCCCAGTACAGTCTAAGTGGCTGCTGACTGCGTGACTTGGCTAAAAATGGCCAAATAAAAGCCCAATCCACAATACATGAGCCCAAAGGCCTTCCTTATGACTAAACTGACACCCACTTTCTTAAAAATATAATGGGTCTAAATAGCCTTTTCAGGCTTAGAGAAGCACTTTGGTAACATTTGGCTGTAACTTGTTGCCAGAACTTTCTGAGAGGCTGGTGACTGTGTGTTGTACCTAAAAGTGCCCAAATAGAATCCCAATGCACTATACATGGGCCTATATGCCTTCCTTATGACAAAACTGACACCCACTGTCTTAAAAATATCATGGGTCTAAATAGCCTTTTCAGGCTGAGAGAAGCACTTTGGTGACATTTGGCTGTAACTTGTTCCCAGTACATTCTGATTGGCTGCTGACTGTGTGACTTGGCTAAAAGTGGCCAAATAGAAGCCCAATCCACAATACATGAGCCCAAAGGCCTTCCTTATGACTAAACTGACACCCACTTTCTTAAAAATATAATGGGTCTAAATAGCCTTTTCAGGCTGAGAGAAGCACTTTGGTAACATTTGGCTGTAACTTGTTCCCAGTATTTTCTGAGTGGCTGGTGACTGTATGTTGTACCTAGAAGTGCCCAAATAGAATCCCAATGAACTTTACATGGGCCCAAATGCCTTCCTTATGACAAAACTGACACCCATTTTCTTTAAAAAATCCTTGGTCAAAATAGCCTTTTCAGGCCGAGAGAAGCACTTTGGTGACGTTTAACTGTAACTTGTTCCCAGTACATTCTGATTGGCTGCTGACTGTGTGACTTGGCTAAAAGTGGCCAAATAGAAGCCCAATCCACAATACATGAGCCCAAAGGCCTTCCTTATGACTAAACTGACACCCACTTTCTTAAAAATATAATGGGTCTAAATAGCCTTTTCAGGCTGAGAGAAGCACTTTGGTGACATTTGGCTGTAACTTGTTCCCAGTACATTCTGATTGGCTGCTGACTGTGTGACTTGGCTAAAAGTGGCCAAATAGAAGCCCAATCCACAATACATGAGCCCAAAGGCCCTCCTTATGACTAAACTGACACCCACTTTCTAAAAATATCATGGGTCTAAATAGCCTTTTCAGGCTGAGAGAAGCAATTTGGTGACATTTGGCTGTAACTTGTTCCCAGTACATTCTGATTGGCTGCTGACTGTGTGACTTGGCTAAAAGTGGCCAAATAGAAGCCCAATCCACAATACATGAGCCCAAAGGCCCTCCTTATGACTAAACTGACACCCACTTTCTAAAAATATCATGGGTCTAAATAGCCTTTTCAGGCTGAGAGAAGCAATTTGGTGACATTTGGCTGTAACTTGTTCCCAGTACATTCTGATTGGCTGCTGACTGTGTGACTTGGCTAAAAGTGGCCAAATAGAAGCCCAATCCACAATACATGAGCCCAAAGGCCTTCCTTATGACTAAACTGACACCCACTTTCTTAAAAATATAATGGGTCTAAATAGCCTTTTCAGGCTGAGAGAAGCACTTTGGTAACATTTGGCTGTAACTTGTTCCCAGTACTTTCTGAGTGGCTGGTGACTGTATGTTGTACTTAAAAGTGCCCAAATAGAATCCCAATGCACTTTACATGGGCCCAAATGCCTTCCTTATGACAAAACTGACACCCATTTTCTTTAAACAATCCTTGGTCAAAATAGCCTTTTCAGGCCGAGAGGAGCACTTTGGTGACGTTTAACTGTAACTTGTTCCCAGTACAGTCTAAGTGGCTGCTGACTGTGTGACTTCGCTAAAAGTGTCCATATAGAAGCCCAATCCACAATAAATGAGCCCAAAGGCCTTCCTTATGACAAAACTGACACCCACTGTCTTAAAAATATCATGGGTCTAAATAGCCTTTTCAGGCTGAGAGAAGCACTTTGGTGACATTTGGCTGTAACTTGTTCCCAGTACATTCTGATTGGCTGCTGACTGTGTGACTTGGCTAAAAGTGGCCAAATAGAAGCCCAATCCACAATACATGAGCCCAAAGGCCCTCCTTATGACTAAACTGACACCCACTTTCTAAAAATATCATGGGTCTAAATAGCCTTTTCAGGCTGAGAGAAGCACTTTGGTGACATTTGGCTGTAACTTGTTCCCAGTACATTCTGATTGGCTGCTGACTGTGTGACTTGGCTAAAAGTGGCCAAATAGAAGCCCAATCCACAATACATGAGCCCAAAGGCCTTCCTTATGACTAAACTGACACCCACTTTCTTAAAAATATAATGGGTCTAAATAGCCTTTTCAGGCTGAGAGAAGCACTTTGGTAACATGTGGCTGTAACTTGTTGCCAGTACTTTCTGAGAGGCTGGTGACTGTGTGTTGTACCTAAAAGTGCCCAAATAGAATCCCAATGCACTATACATGGGCCTAAATGCCTTCCTTATGACAAAACTGACACCCACTGTCTTAAAAATATAATAGGTCTAAATAGCCTTTTCAGGCTGAGAGAAGCACTTTGGTGACATTTGGCTCTAACTGGTTCCCAGTACATTCTGAGTGGCTGCTGGCTGTGTGACTTGGCTAAAAGTGGCCAAATAGAAGCCCAATCCACAAAAAATGAACCCAGAGGCCTTCCTTATGACTAAACTGACACCCACTTTCTTAAAAATATCATGGGTCTAAATAGCCTTTTCAGGCTGAGAAAAGCACTTTGGTGACATTTGGCTCTAACTGGTTCCCAGTACACTCTGAGTGGCTGCTGGCTGTGTGACTTGGCTAAAAGTGCCCAAATAGAAGCCCAATCCGCAATACATGAGCCCAGAGGCCTTCCTTATCACTAAACTGACACCCACTTTCTTAAAAATATAATGGGTCTAAATAGCCTTTTCAGGCTTAGAGAAGACCTTTGGTAACATTTGGCTTAAACTTGTTGCCAGTACTTTCTGAGAGGCTGGTGACTGTGTGTTGTACCTAAAAGTGCCCAAATAGAATCCCAATGCACTATACATGGGCCTAAATGCCTTCCTTATGACAAAACTGACACCCACTGTCTTAAAAATATCATGGGTCTAAATAGCCTTTTCAGGCTGAGAGAAGCACTTTGGTAACATTTGGCTGTTACTTGTTCCCAGTACTTTCTGAGTGGCTGGTGACTGTGTGTTGTACCTAAAAGTGCCCAAATACAATCCCAATGCACTATACATGGGCCCAAATGCCTTCCTTAAGACAAAACTGACATCCATTTTCTTTAAAAAATCCTTGGTCAAAATTGTCTTTTCAGGCTGAGAGAAGCACTTTGGTGACGTTTAACTGTAACTTGTTCCCAGTACAGTCTAAGTGGCTGCTGACTGTGTGACTTGGCTAAAAGTGGCCAAATAGAAGCCCAATCCACAATACATGAGCCCAAAGGCCTTCCGTATGACTAAACTGACACCCACTTTCTTAAAAATATAATGGGTCTAAATAGCCTTTTCAGGCTGAGAGAAGCACTTTGGTAACATTTGGCTGTAACTTGTTCCCAGTACATTCTGATTGACTGCTGACTGTGTGACTTGGCTAAAAGTGGCCAAATAGAAGCCCAATCCACAATACATGAGCCCAAAGGCCTTCCTTATGACTAAACTGACACCCACTTTCTTAAAAATATAATGGGTCTAAATAGCCTTTTCAGGCCGAGAGAAGCACTTTGGTGACATTTGGCTGTAACTTGTTCCCAAGTACATTCTGATTGGCTGCTGACTGTGTGACTTGGCTAAAAGTGCCCAAATAGAAGCCCAATCCGCAATACATGAGCCCAGAGGCCTTCCTTATCACTAAACTGACACCCACTTTCTTAAAAATATAATGGGTCTAAATAGCCTTTTCAGGCTTAGAGAAGACCTTTGGTAACATTTGGCTTAAACTTGTTGCCAGTACTTTCTGAGAGGCTGGTGACTGTGTGTTGTACCTAAAAGTGCCCAAATAGAATCCCAATGCACTATACATGGGCCTAAATGCCTTCCTTATGACAAAACTGACACCCACTGTCTTAAAAATATCATGGGTCTAAATAGCCTTTTCAGGCTGAGAGAAGCACTTTGGTAACATTTGGCTGTTACTTGTTCCCAGTACTTTCTGAGTGGCTGGTGACTGTGTGTTGTACCTAAAAGTGCCCAAATACAATCCCAATGCACTATACATGGGCCCAAATGCCTTCCTTAAGACAAAACTGACATCCATTTTCTTTAAAAAATCCTTGGTCAAAATTGTCTTTTCAGGCTGAGAGAAGCACTTTGGTGACGTTTAACTGTAACTTGTTCCCAGTACAGTCTAAGTGGCTGCTGACTGTGTGACTTGGCTAAAAGTGGCCAAATAGAAGCCCAATCCACAATACATGAGCCCAAAGGCCTTCCGTATGACTAAACTGACACCCACTTTCTTAAAAATATAATGGGTCTAAATAGCCTTTTCAGGCTGAGAGAAGCACTTTGGTAACATTTGGCTGTAACTTGTTCCCAGTACTTTCTGAGTGGCTGGTGACTGTATGTTGTACCTAAAAGTGCCCAAATAGAATCCCAATGAACTTTACATGGGCCCAAATGCCTTCCTTATGACAAAACTGACACCCATTTTCTTTAAAAAATCCTTGGTCAAAATAGCCTTTTCAGGCCGAGAGAAGCACTTTGGTGACGTTTAACTGTAACTTGTTCCCAGTACATTCTGATTGACTGCTGACTGTGTGACTTGGCTAAAAGTGGCCAAATAGAAGCCCAATCCACAATACATGAGCCCAAAGGCCTTCCTTATGACTAAACTGACACCCACTTTCTTAAAAATATAATGGGTCTAAATAGCCTTTTCAGGCCGAGAGAAGCACTTTGGTGACATTTGGCTGTAACTTGTTCCCAAGTACATTCTGATTGGCTGCTGACTGTGTGACTTGGCTAAAAGTGGCCAAATAGAAGCCCAATCCACAATACATGAGCCCAAAGGCCCTCCTTATGACTAAACTGACACCCACTTTTTAAAAATATCATGGGTCTAAATAGCCTTTTCAGGCTGAGAGAAGCAATTTGGTGACATTTGGCTGTAACTTGTTCCCAGTACATTCTGATTGGCTGCTGACTGTGTGACTTGGCTAAAAGTGGCCAAATAGAAGCCCAATCCACAATACATGAGCCCAAAGGCCCTCCTTATGACTAAACTGACACCCACTTTTTAAAAATATCATGGGTCTAAATAGCCTTTTCAGGCTGAGAGAAGCAATTTGGTGACATTTGGCTGTAACTTGTTCCCAGTACATTCTGATTGGCTGCTGACTGTGTGACTTGGCTAAAAGTGGCCAAATAGAAGCCCAATCCACAATACATGAGCCCAAAGGCCTTCCTTATGACTAAACTGACACCCACTTTCTTAAAAATATAATGGGTCTAAATAGCCTTTTCAGGCTGAGAGAAGCACTTTGGTAACATTTGGCTGTAACTTGTTCCCAGTACTTTCTGAGTGGCTGGTGACTGTATGTTGTACTTAAAAGTGCCCAAATAGAATCCCAATGCACTTTACATGGGCCCAAATGCCTTCCTTATGACAAAACTGACACCCATTTTCTTTAAACAATCCTTGGTCAAAATAGCCTTTTCAGGCCGAGAGGAGCACTTTGGTGACGTTTAACTGTAACTTGTTCCCAGTACAGTCTAAGTGGCTGCTGACTGTGTGACTTCGCTAAAAGTGTCCATATAGAAGCCCAATCCACAATAAATGAGCCCAAAGGCCTTCCTTATGACAAAACTGACACCCACTGTCTTAAAAATATCATGGGTCTAAATAGCCTTTTCAGGCTGAGAGAAGCACTTTGGTGACATTTGGCTGTAACTTGTTCCCAGTACATTCTGATTGGCTGCTGACTGTGTGACTTGGCTAAAAGTGGCCAAATAGAAGCCCAATCCACAATACATGAGCCCAAAGGCCCTCCTTATGACTAAACTGACACCCACTTTCTAAAAATATCATGGGTCTAAATAGCCTTTTCAGGCTGAGAGAAGCAATTTGGTGACATTTGGCTGTAACTTGTTCCCAGTACATTCTGATTGGCTGCTGACTGTGTGACTTGGCTAAAAGTGGCCAAATAGAAGCCCAATCCACAATACATGAGCCCAAAGGCCTTCCTTATGACTAAACTGACACCCACTTTCTTAAAAATATAATGGGTCTAAATAGCCTTTTCAGGCTGAGAGAAGCACTTTGGTAACATGTGGCTGTAACTTGTTGCCAGTACTTTCTGAGAGGCTGGTGACTGTGTGTTGTACCTAAAAGTGCCAAAATAGAATCCCAATGCACTATACATGGGCCTAAATGCCTTCCTTATGACAAAACTGACACCCACTGTCTTAAAAATATAATAGGTCTAAATAGCCTTTTCAGGCTGAGAGAAGCACTTTGGTGACATTTGGCTCTAACTGGTTCCCAGTACATTCTGAGTGGCTGCTGGCTGTGTGACTTGGCTAAAAGTGGCCAAATAGAAGCCCAATCCACAAAAAATGAACCCAGAGGCCTTCCTTATGACTAAACTGACACCCACTTTCTTAAAAATATCATGGGTCTAAATAGCCTTTTCAGGCTGAGAAAAGCACTTTGGTGACATTTGGCTCTAACTGGTTCCCAGTACACTCTGAGTGGCTGCTGGCTGTGTGACTTGGCTAAAAGTGCCCAAATAGAAGCCCAATCCGCAATACATGAGCCCAGAGGCCTTCCTTATCACTAAACTGACACCCACTTTCTTAAAAATATAATGGGTCTAAATAGCCTTTTCAGGCTTAGAGAAGACCTTTGGTAACATTTGGCTTAAACTTGTTGCCAGTACTTTCTGAGAGGCTGGTGACTGTGTGTTGTACCTAAAAGTGCCCAAATAGAATCCCAATGCACTATACATGGGCCTAAATGCCTTCCTTATGACAAAACTGACACCCACTGTCTTAAAAATATCATGGGTCTAAATAGCCTTTTCAGGCTGAGAGAAGCACTTTGGTAACATTTGGCTGTTACTTGTTCCCAGTACTTTCTGAGTGGCTGGTGACTGTGTGTTGTACCTAAAAGTGCCCAAATACAATCCCAATGCACTATACATGGGCCCAAATGCCTTCCTTAAGACAAAACTGACATCCATTTTCTTTAAAAAATCCTTGGTCAAAATTTTCTTTTCAGGCTGAGAGAAGCACTTTGGTGACGTTTAACTGTAACTTGTTCCCAGTACAGTCTAAGTGGCTGCTGACTGTGTGACTTGGCTAAAAGTGGCCAAATAGAAGCCCAATCCACAATACATGAGCCCAAAGGCCTTCCGTATGACTAAACTGACACCCACTTTCTTAAAAATATAATGGGTCTAAATAGCCTTTTCAGGCTGAGAGAAGCACTTTGGTAACATTTGGCTGTAACTTGTTCCCAGTACTTTCTGAGTGGCTGGTGACTGTATGTTGTACCTAAAAGTGCCCAAATAGAATCCCAATGAACTTTACATGGGCCCAAATGCCTTCCTTATGACAAAACTGACACCCATTTTCTTTAAAAAATCCTTGGTCAAAATAGCCTTTTCAGGCCGAGAGAAGCACTTTGGTGACGTTTAACTGTAACTTGTTCCCAGTACATTCTGATTGACTGCTGACAGTGTGACTTGGCTAAAAGTGGCCAAATAGAAGCCCAATCCACAATACATGAGCCCAAAGGCCTTCCTTATGACTAAACTGACACCCACTTTCTTAAAAATATAATGGGTCTAAATAGCCTTTTCAGGCCGAGAGAAGCACTTTGGTGACATTTGGCTGTAACTTGTTCCCAAGTACATTCTGATTGGCTGCTGACTGTTTGACTTGGCTAAAAGTGGCCAAATAGAAGCCCAATCCACAATACATGAGCCCAAAGGCCCTCCTTATGACTAAACTGACACCCACTTTCTAAAAATATCATGGGTCTAAATAGCCTTTTCAGGCTGAGAGAAGCAATTTGGTGACATTTGGCTGTAACTTGTTCCCAGTACATTCTGATTGGCTGCTGACTGTGTGACTTGGCTAAAAGTGGCCAAATAGAAGCCCAATCCACAATACATGAGCCCAAAGGCCCTCCTTATGACTAAACTGACACCCACTTTCTAAAAATATCATGGGTCTAAATAGCCTTTTCAGGCTGAGAGAAGCAATTTGGTGACATTTGGCTGTAACTTGTTCCCAGTACATTCTGATTGGCTGCTGACTGTGTGACTTGGCTAAAAGTGGCCAAATAGAAGCCCAATCCACAATACATGAGCCCAAAGGCCCTCCTTATGACTAAACTGACACCCACTTTCTAAAAATATCATGGGTCTAAATAGCCTTTTCAGGCTGAGAGAAGCAATTTGGTGACATTTGGCTGTAACTTGTTCCCAGTACATTCTGATTGGCTGCTGACTGTGTGACTTGGCTAAAAGTGGCCAAATAGAAGCCCAATCCACAATACATGAGCCCAAAGGCCTTCCGTATGACTAAACTGACACCCACTATCTTAAAAATATAATGGGTCTAAATAGCCTTTTCAGGCTGAGAGAAGCACTTTGGTGACATTTGGCTGTAACTTGTTCCCAGTACATTCTGATTGGCTGCTGACTGTGTGACTTGGCTAAAAGTGGCCAAATAGAAGCCCAATCCACAATACATGAGCCCAAAGGCCCTCCTTATGACTAAACTGACACCCACTTTCTAAAAATATCATGGGTCTAAATAGCCTTTTCAGGCTGAGAGAAGCAATTTGGTGACATTTGGCTGTAACTTGTTCCCAGTACATTCTGATTGGCTGCTGACTGTGTGACTTGGCTAAAAGTGGCCAAATAGAAGCCCAATCCACAATACATGAGCCCAAAGGCCCTCCTTATGACTAAACTGACACCCACTTTCTAAAAATATCATGGGTCTAAATAGCCTTTTCAGGCTGAGAGAAGCAATTTGGTGACATTTGGCTGTAACTTGTTCCCAGTACATTCTGATTGGCTGCTGACTGTGTGACTTGGCTAAAAGTGGCCAAATAGAAGCCCAATCCACAATACATGAGCCCAAAGGCCCTCCTTATGACTAAACTGACACCCACTTTCTAAAAATATCATGGGTCTAAATAGCCTTTTCAGGCTGAGAGAAGCAATTTGGTGACATTTGGCTGTAACTTGTTCCCAGTACATTCTGATTGGCTGCTGACTGTGTGACTTGGCTAAAAGTGGCCAAATAGAAGCCCAATCCACAATACATGAGCCCAGAGGCCTTCCTTATCACTAAACTGACACCCACTTTCTTAAAAATATAATGGGTCTAAATAGCCTTTTCAGGCTGAGAGAAGCACTTTGGTGACATTTGGCTGTAACTTGTTCCCAGTACATTCTGATTGGCTGCTGACTGTGTGACTTGGCTAAAAGTGGCCAAATAGAAGCCCAATCCACAATACATGAGCCCAAAGGCCCTCCTTATGACTAAACTGACACCCACTTTCTAAAAATATCATGGGTCTAAATAGCCTTTTCAGGCTGAGAGAAGCAATTTGGTGACATTTGGCTGTAACTTGTTCCCAGTACATTCTGATTGGCTGCTGACTGTGTGACTTGGCTAAAAGTGGCCAAATAGAAGCCCAATCCACAATACATGAGCCCAAAGGCCTTCCTTATCACTAAACTGACACCCACTTTCTTAAAAATATAATGGGTCTAAATAGCCTTTTCAGGCTGAGAGAAGCACTTTGGTGACATTTGGCTGTAACTTGTTCCCAGTACATTCTGAGTGGCTGCTGGCTGTGTGACTTGGCTAAAAGTGGCCAAATAGAAGCCCAATCCACAATACATGAGCCCAAAGGCCTTCCTTATGACTAAACTGACACCCACTTTCTTAAAAATATAATGGGTCTAAATAGCCTTTTCAGGCTGAGAGAAGCACTTTGGTAACATTTGGCTGTTACTTGTTCCCAGTACTTTCTGAGTGGCTGGTGACTGTGTGTTGTACCTAAAAGTGCCCAAATACAATCCCAATGCACTATACATGGGCCCAAATGCCTTCCTTAAGACAAAACTGACACCCATTTTCTTTAAAAAATCCTTGGTCAAAATAGTCTTTTCAGGCTGAGAGAAGCACTTTGGTGACATTTAACTGTTACTTGTTCCCAGTACAATCTGAGTGGCTGCTGACTGTGTGACTTGGCTAAAAGTGCCCAAATAGAAGCCCAATACATGAGCCCAGAGGCCTTCCTTATCACTAAACTGACACTCATTTTCTTAAAAATATCATGGGTCTAAATAGCCTTTTCAGGCTGAGAAAAGCACTTTGGTGACATTTGGCTCTAACTGGTTCCCAGTACATTCTGAGTGGCTGCTGGCTGTGTGACTTGGCTAAAAGTGCCCAAATAGAAGCCCAATCCACAATACATGAGCCCAGAGGCCTTCCTTATGACTAAACTGACACCCACTTTCTTAAAAATATCATGGGTCTAAATAGCCTTTTCAGGCTGAGAAAAGCACTTTGGTGACATTTGGCTCTAACTGGTTCCCAGTACATTCTGAGTGGCTGCTGGCTGTGTGACTTGGCTAAAAGTGCCCAAATAGAAGCCAAATCCACAATACATGAGCCCAAGTGCCTTCCTTATCACTAAACTGACACCCACTTTCTTAAAAATATAATGGGTCTAAATATCCTTTTCAGGCTGAGAGAAGCACTTTGGTAACATTTGGCTGTAACTTGTTCCCAGTACTTTCTGAGTGGCTGGTGACTGTGTGTTGTACCTAAAAGTGGCCAAATAGAATCCCAATGCACTATACATGGGCCCAAATGCCCTCCTTATGACAAAACTGACACTCATTTTCTTAAAAAATATCATGGGTCTAAATAGCCTTTTCAGGCTGAGAGAAGCACTTTGGTGACATTTGGCTGTAACTTGTTCCCAGTACATTCTGATTGGCTGCTGACTGTGTGACTTGGCTAAAAGTGGCCAAATAGAAGCCCAATCCACAATACATGAGCCCAAAGGCCTTCCTTATGACTAAACTGACAACCACTTTCTTAAAAATATAATGGGTCTAAATAGCCTTTTCAGGCTGAGAGAAGCACTTTGGTAACATGTGGCTGTAACTTGTTGCCAGTACTTTCTGAGAGGCTGGTGACTGTGTGTTGTACCTAAAAGTGCCCAAATAGAATCCCAATGCACTATACATGGGCCTAAATGCCTTCCTTATGACAAAACTGACACCCACTGTCTTAAAAATATCATAGGTCTAAATAGCCTTTTCAGGCTGAGAGAAGCACTTTGGTGACATTTGGCTCTAACTGGTTCCCAGTACATTCTGAGTGAATGCTGGCTGTGTGACTTGGCTAAAAGTGGCCAAATAGAAGCCCAATCCACAAAAAATGAACCCAGAGGCCTTCCTTATGACTAAACTGACACCCACTTTCTTAAAAATATCATGGGTCTAAATAGCCTTTTCAGGCTGAGAGAAGCACTTTGGTAACATTTGGCTGTAACTTGTTCCCAGTACTTTCTGAGTGGCTGGTGACTGTATGTTGTACCTAGAAGTGCCCAAATAGAATCCCAATGAACTTTACATGGGCCCAAATGCCTTCCTTATGACAAAACTGACACCCATTTTCTTTAAAAAATCCTTGGTCAAAATAGCCTTTTCAGGCCGAGAGAAGCACTTTGGTGACATTTGGCTGTAACTGGTTTCCAGTACATTCTGAGTGGCTGCTGGCTGTGTGACTTGGCTAAAAGTGCCCAAATAGAAGCCCAATCCACAATACATGAGCCCAGAGGCCTTCCTTATGACTAAACTGACACCCACTTTCTTAAAAATATCATGGGTCTAAATAGCCTTTTCAGGCTGAGAAAAGCACTTTGGTGACATTTGGCTCTAACTGGTTCCCAGTACATTCTGAGTGGCTGCTGGCTGTGTGACTTGGCTAAAAGTGCCCAAATAGAAGCCCAATCCACAATACATGAGCCCAGAGGCCTTCCTTATGACTAAACTGACACCCACTTTCTTAAAAATATCATGGGTCTAAATAGCCTTTTCAGGCTGAGAAAAGCACTTTGGTGACATTTGGCTCTAACTGGTTCCCAGTACATTCTGAGTGGCTGCTGGCTGTGTGACTTGGCTAAAAGTGCCCAAATAGAAGCCCAATCCACAATACATGAGCCCAAGTGCCTTCCTTATCACTAAACTGACACCCACTTTCTTAAAAATATAATGGGTCTAAATATCCTTTTCAGGCTGAGAGAAGCACTTTGGTAACATTTGGCTGTAACTTGTTCCCAGTACTTTCTGAGTGGCTGGTGACTGTGTGTTGTACCTAAAAGTGGCCAAATAGAATCCCAATGCACTATACATGGGCCCAAATGCCTTCCTTATGACAAAACTGACACTCATTTCCTTTAAAAAAATCATTGGTCAAAATAGCCTTTTCAGGCCGAGAGAAGCACTTTGGTGACATTTGGCTGTAACTGGTTTCCAGTACATTCTGAGTGGCTGCTGGCTGTGTGACTTGGCTAAAAGTGGCCAAATAGAAGCCCAATCCACAATACATGAGCCCAAAGGCCTTCCTTATGACTAAACTGACACCCACTTTCTTAAAAAATATAATGGGTCTAAATAGCCTTTTCAGGCTGAGAGAAGCACTTTGGTAACATTTGGCTGTAACTTGTTCCCAGTACAGTCTAAGTGGCTGCTGACTGTGTGACTTGGCTAAAAGTGGCCAAATAGAAGCCCAATCCACAATACATGAGCCCAAAGGCCTTCCGTATGACTAAACTGACACCCACTATCTTAAAAATATAATGGGTCTAAATAGCCTTTTCAGGCTGAGATAAAGCACTTTGGTAACATTTGGCTGTAACTTGTTCCCAGTACTTTCTGAGTGGCTGGTGACTGTATGTTGTACCTAGAAGTGCCCAAATAGAATCCCAATGAACTTTACATGGGCCCAAATGCCTTCCTTATGACAAAACTGACACCCATTTTCTTTAAAAAATCCTTGGTCAAAATAGCCTTTTCAGGCCGAGAGAAGCACTTTGGTGACATTTGGCTGTAACTGGTTTCCAGTACATTCTGAGTGGCTGCTGGCTGTGTGACTTGGCTAAAAGTGCCCAAATAGAAGCCCAATCCACAATACATGAGCCCAGAGGCCTTCCTTATGACTAAACTGACACCCACTTTCTTAAAAATATCATGGGTCTAAATAGCCTTTTCAGGCTGAGAAAAGCACTTTGGTGACATTTGGCTCTAACTGGTTCCCAGTACATTCTGAGTGGCTGCTGGCTGTGTGACTTGGCTAAAAGTGCCCAAATAGAAGCCCAATCCACAATACATGAGCCCAGAGGCCTTCCTTATGACTAAACTGACACCCACTTTCTTAAAAATATCATGGGTCTAAATAGCCTTTTCAGGCTGAGAAAAGCACTTTGGTGACATTTGGCTCTAACTGGTTCCCAGTACATTCTGAGTGGCTGCTGGCTGTGTGACTTGGCTAAAAGTGCCCAAATAGAAGCCCAATCCACAATACATGAGCCCAAGTGCCTTCCTTATCACTAAACTGACACCCACTTTCTTAAAAATATAATGGGTCTAAATATCCTTTTCAGGCTGAGAGAAGCACTTTGGTAACATTTGGCTGTAACTTGTTCCCAGTACTTTCTGAGTGGCTGGTGACTGTGTGTTGTACCTAAAAGTGGCCAAATAGAATCCCAATGCACTATACATGGGCCCAAATGCCTTCCTTATGACAAAACTGACACTCATTTCCTTTAAAAAAATCATTGGTCAAAATAGCCTTTTCAGGCCGAGAGAAGCACTTTGGTGACATTTGGCTGTAACTGGTTTCCAGTACATTCTGAGTGGCTGCTGGCTGTGTGACTTGGCTAAAAGTGGCCAAATAGAAGCCCAATCCACAATACATGAGCCCAAAGGCCTTCCTTATGACTAAACTGACACCCACTTTCTTAAAAAATATAATGGGTCTAAATAGCCTTTTCAGGCTGAGAGAAGCACTTTGGTAACATTTGGCTGTAACTTGTTCCCAGTACAGTCTAAGTGGCTGCTGACTGTGTGACTTGGCTAAAAGTGGCCAAATAGAAGCCCAATCCACAATACATGAGCCCAAAGGCCTTCCGTATGACTAAACTGACACCCACTATCTTAAAAATATAATGGGTCTAAATAGCCTTTTCAGGCTGAGATAAAGCACTTTGGTAACATTTGGCTGTAACTTGTTCCCAGTACTTTCTGAGTGGCTGGTGACTGTGTGTTGTACCTAAAAGTGGCCAAATAGAATCCCAATGCACTATACATGGGCCTAAATGCCTTCCTTATGACAAAACTGACACCCACTGTCTTAAAAATATCATAGGTCTAAATAGCCTTTTCAGGCTGAGAGAAGCACTTTGGTGACATTTGGCTCTAACTGGTTCCCAGTACATTCTGAGTGGCTGCTGGCTGTGTGACTTGGCTAAAAGTGGCCAAATAGAAGCCCAATCCACAAAAAATGAACCCAGAGGCCTTCCTTATGACTAAACTGACACCCACTTTCTTAAAAATATCATGGGTCTAAATAGCCTTTTCAGGCTGAGAGAAGCACTTTGGTAACATTTGGCTGTAACTTGTTCCCAGTACTTTCTGAGTGGCTGGTGACTGTATGTTGTACCTAGAAGTGCCCAAATAGAATCCCAATGAACTTTACATGGGCCCAAATGCCTTCCTTATGACAAAACTGACACCCATTTTCTTTAAAAAATCCTTGGTCAAAATAGCCTTTTCAGGCCGAGAGAAGCACTTTGGTGACATTTGGCTGTAACTGGTTTCCAGTACATTCTGAGTGGCTGCTGGCTGTGTGACTTGGCTAAAAGTGCCCAAATAGAAGCCCAATCCACAATACATGAGCCCAGAGGCCTTCCTTATGACTAAACTGACACCCACTTTCTTAAAAATATCATGGGTCTAAATAGCCTTTTCAGGCTGAGAAAAGCACTTTGGTGACATTTGGCTCTAACTGGTTCCCAGTACATTCTGAGTGGCTGCTGGCTGTGTGACTTGGCTAAAAGTGCCCAAATAGAAGCCCAATCCACAATACATGAGCCCAGAGGCCTTCCTTATGACTAAACTGACACCCACTTTCTTAAAAATATCATGGGTCTAAATAGCCTTTTCAGGCTGAGAAAAGCACTTTGGTGACATTTGGCTCTAACTGGTTCCCAGTACATTCTGAGTGGCTGCTGGCTGTGTGACTTGGCTAAAAGTGCCCAAATAGAAGCCCAATCCACAATACATGAGCCCAAGTGCCTTCCTTATCACTAAACTGACACCCACTTTCTTAAAAATATAATGGGTCTAAATATCCTTTTCAGGCTGAGAGAAGCACTTTGGTAACATTTGGCTGTAACTTGTTCCCAGTACTTTCTGAGTGGCTGGTGACTGTGTGTTGTACCTAAAAGTGGCCAAATAGAATCCCAATGCACTATACATGGGCCCAAATGCCTTCCTTATGACAAAACTGACACTCATTTCCTTTAAAAAAATCATTGGTCAAAATAGCCTTTTCAGGCCGAGAGAAGCACTTTGGTGACATTTGGCTGTAACTGGTTTCCAGTACATTCTGAGTGGCTGCTGGCTGTGTGACTTGGCTAAAAGTGGCCAAATAGAAGCCCAATCCACAATACATGAGCCCAAAGGCCTTCCTTATGACTAAACTGACACCCACTTTCTTAAAAAATATAATGGGTCTAAATAGCCTTTTCAGGCTGAGAGAAGCACTTTGGTAACATTTGGCTGTAACTTGTTCCCAGTACAGTCTAAGTGGCTGCTGACTGTGTGACTTGGCTAAAAGTGGCCAAATAGAAGCCCAATCCACAATACATGAGCCCAAAGGCCTTCCGTATGACTAAACTGACACCCACTATCTTAAAAATATAATGGGTCTAAATAGCCTTTTCAGGCTGAGATAAAGCACTTTGGTAACATTTGGCTGTAACTTGTTCCCAGTACTTTCTGAGTGGCTGGTGACTGTATGTTGTACCTAAAAGTGCCCAAATAGAATCCCAATGCACTATACATGGGCCTATATGCCTTCCTTATGACAAAACTGACACCCACTGTCTTAAAAATATCATGGGTCTAAATAGCCTTTTCAGGCTGAGAGAAGCACTTTGGTGACATTTGGCTGTAACTTGTTCCCAGTACATTCTGATTGGCTGCTGACTGTGTGACTTGGCTAAAAGTGGCCAAATAGAAGCCCAATCCACAATACATGAGCCCAAAGGCCTTCCTTATGACTAAACTGACAACCACTTTCTTAAAAATATAATGGGTCTAAATAACCTTTTCAGGCTGAGAGAAGCACTTTGGTAACATTTGGCTGTAACTTGTTGCCAGTACTTTCTGAGAGGCTGGTGACTGTGTGTTGTACCTAAAAGTGCCCAAATAGAATCCCAATGCACTATACATGGGCCTAAATGCCTTCCTTATGACAAAACTGACACCCACTGTCTTAAAAATATCATAGGTCTAAATAGCCTTTTCAGGCTGAGAGAAGCACTTTGGTGACATTTGGCTCTAACTGGTTCCCAGTACATTCTGAGTGGCTGCTGGCTGTGTGACTTGGCTAAAAGTGGCCAAATAGAAGCCCAATCCACAAAAAATGAACCCAGAGGCCTTCCTTATGACTAAACTGACACCCACTTTCTTAAAAATATCATGGGTCTAAATAGCCTTTTCAGGCTGAGAGAAGCACTTTGGTAACATTTGGCTGTAACTTGTTCCCAGTACTTTCTGAGTGGCTGGTGACTGTATGTTGTACCTAGAAGTGCCCAAATAGAATCCCAATGAACTTTACATGGGCCCAAATGCCTTCCTTATGACAAAACTGACACCCATTTTCTTTAAAAAATCCTTGGTCAAAATAGCCTTTTCAGGCCGAGAGAAGCACTTTGGTGACATTTGGCTGTAACTGGTTTCCAGTACATTCTGAGTGGCTGCTGGCTGTGTGACTTGGCTAAAAGTGCCCAAATAGAAGCCCAATCCACAATACATGAGCCCAGAGGCCTTCCTTATGACTAAACTGACACCCACTTTCTTAAAAATATCATGGGTCTAAATAGCCTTTTCAGGCTGAGAAAAGCACTTTGGTGACATTTGGCTCTAACTGGTTCCCAGTACATTCTGAGTGGCTGCTGGCTGTGTGACTTGGCTAAAAGTGCCCAAATAGAAGCCCAATCCACAATACATGAGCCCAGAGGCCTTCCTTATGACTAAACTGACACCCACTTTCTTAAAAATATCATGGGTCTAAATAGCCTTTTCAGGCTGAGAAAAGCACTTTGGTGACATTTGGCTCTAACTGGTTCCCAGTACATTCTGAGTGGCTGCTGGCTGTGTGACTTGGCTAAAAGTGCCCAAATAGAAGCCCAATCCACAATACATGAGCCCAAGTGCCTTCCTTATCACTAAACTGACACCCACTTTCTTAAAAATATAATGGGTCTAAATATCCTTTTCAGGCTGAGAGAAGCACTTTGGTAACATTTGGCTGTAACTTGTTCCCAGTACTTTCTGAGTGGCTGGTGACTGTGTGTTGTACCTAAAAGTGGCCAAATAGAATCCCAATGCACTATACATGGGCCTAAATGCCTTCCTTATGACAAAACTGACACCCACTGTCTTAAAAATATCATAGGTCTAAATAGCCTTTTCAGGCTGAGAGAAGCACTTTGGTGACATTTGGCTCTAACTGGTTCCCAGTACATTCTGAGTGGCTGCTGGCTGTGTGACTTGGCTAAAAGTGGCCAAATAGAAGCCCAATCCACAAAAAATGAACCCAGAGGCCTTCCTTATGACTAAACTGACACCCACTTTCTTAAAAATATCATGGGTCTAAATAGCCTTTTCAGGCTGAGAAAAGCACTTTGGTGACATTTGGCTCTAACTGGTTCCCAGTACATTCTGAGTGGCTGCTGGCTGTGTGACTTGGCTAAAAGTGCCCAAATAGAAGCCCAATCCACAATACATGAGCCCAAGTGCCTTCCTTATCACTAAACTGACACCCACTTTCTTAAAAATATAATGGGTCTAAATATCCTTTTCAGGCTGAGAGAAGCACTTTGGTAACATTTGGCTGTAACTTGTTCCCAGTACTTTCTGAGAGGCTGGTGACTGTGTGTTGTACCTAAAAGTGCCCAAATAGAATCCCAATGCACTATACATGGGCCTAAATGCCTTCCTTATGACAAAACTGACACCCAAAGTCTTAAAAATATCATAGGTCTAAATAGCCTTTTCAGGCTGAGAGAAGCACTTTGGTGACATTTGGCTCTAACTGGTTCCCAGTACATTCTGAGTGGCTGCTGGCTGTGTGACTTGGCTAAAAGTGGCCAAATAGAAGCCCAATCCACAAAAAATGAACCCAGAGGCCTTCCTTATGACTAAACTGACACCCACTTTCTTAAAAATATCATGGGTCTAAATAGCCTTTTCAGGCTGAGAGAAGCACTTTGGTAACATTTGGCTGTAACTTGTTCCCAGTACTTTCTGAGTGGCTGGTGACTGTATGTTGTACCTAAAAGTGCCCAAATAGAATCCCAATGCACTTTACATGGGCCCAAATGCCTTCCTTATGACAAAACTGACACCCATTTTCTTTAAACAATCCTTGGTCAAAATAGCCTTGTCAGGCCGAGAGGAGCACTTTGGTGACATTTGGCTGTAACTTGTTCCCAGTACATTCTGATTGGCTGCTGACTGTGTGACTTGGCTAAAAGTGGCCAAATAGAAGCCCAATCCACAATACATGAGCCCAAAGGCCTTCCTTATCACTAAACTGACACCCACTTTCTTAAAAATATAATGGGTCTAATTAGCCTTTTCAGGCTGAGAGAAGCACTTTGGTGACATTTGGCTGTAACTTGTTCCCAGTACATTCTGAGTGGCTGCTGGCTGTGTGACTTGGCTAAAAGTGGCCAAATAGAAGCCCAATCCACAATACATGAGCCCAAAGGCCTTGCTTATGACTAAACTGACACCCACTTTCTTAAAAATATAATGGGTCTAAATAGCCTTTTCAGGCTGAGAGAAGCACTTTGGTAACATTTGGCAGTTACTTGTTCCCAGTACTTTCTGAGTGGCTGGTGACTGTGTGTTGTACCTAAAAGTGCCCAAATACAATCCCAATGCACTATACATGGGCCCAAATGCCTTCCTTAAGACAAAACTGACACCCATTTTCTTTAAAAAATCCTTGGTCAAAATAGTCTTTTCAGGCTGAGAGAAGCACTTTGGTGACATTTAACTGTTACTTGTTCCCAGTACAATCTGAGTGGCTGCTGACTGTGTGACTTGGCTAAAAGTGCCCAAATAGAAGCCCAATCCAAAATACATGAGCCCAGAGGCCTTCCTTATCACTAAACTGACACTCATTTTCTTAAAAAAATCATTGGTCAAAATAGCCTTTTCAGGCTGAGAGAAGCACTTTGGTGACATTTGACTGTAACTTGTTCCCAGTACATTCTGAGTGGCTGCTGGCTGTGTGACTTGGCTAAAAGTGGCCAAATAGAAGCCCAATCCACAATACATGAGCCCAGAGGCCTTCCTTATGACTAAACTGACACCCACTTTCTTAAAAATATCATGGGTCTAAATAGCCTTTTCAGGCTGAGAAAAGCACTTTGGTGACATTTGGCTCTAACTGGTTCCCAGTACATTCTGAGTGGCTGCTGGCTGTGTGACTTGGCTAAAAGTGCCCAAATAGAAGCCCAATCCACAATACATGAGCCCAAGTGCCTTCCTTATCACTAAACTGACACCCACTTTCTTAAAAATATAATGGGTCTAAATATCCTTTTCAGGCTGAGAGAAGCACTTTGGTAACATTTGGTTGTAACTTGTTCCCAGTACTTTCTGAATGGCTGGTGACTGTGTGTTGTACCTAAAAGTGACCAAATAGAATCCCAATGCACTATACATGGGCCCAAATGCCTTCCTTATGACAAAACTGACACTCATTTTCTTTAAAAAAATCATTGGTCAAAATAGCCTTTTCAGGCCGAGAGAAGCACTTTGGTGACATTTGGCTGTAACTGGTTTCCAGTACATTCTGAGTGGCTGCTGGCTGTGTGACTTGGCTAAAAGTGGCCAAATAGAAGCCCAATCCACAATACATGAGCCCAAAGGCCTTCCGTATGACTAAACTGACACCCACTATCTTAAAAATATAATGGGTCTAAATAGCCTTTTCAGGCTGAGATAAAGCACTTTGGTAACATTTGGCTGTAACTTGTTCCCAGTACTTTCTGAGTGGCTGGTGACTGTATGTTGTACCTAAAAGTGCCCAAATAGAATCCCAATGCACTATACATGGGCCTATATGCCTTACTTATGACAAAACTGACACCCACTGTCTTAAAAATATCATGGGTCTAAATAGCCTTTTCAGGCTGAGAGAAGCACTTTGGTGACATTTGGCTGTAACTTGTTCCCAGTACATTCTGATTGGCTGCTGACTGTGTGACTTGGCTAAAAGTGGCCAAATAGAAGCCCAATCCACAATACATGAGCCCAAAGGCCCTCCTTATGACTAAACTGACACCCACTTTCTAAAAATATCATGGGTCTAAATAGCCTTTTCAGGCTGAGAGAAGCAATTTGGTGACATTTGGCTGTAACTTGTTCCCAGTACATTCTGATTGGCTGCTGACTGTGTGACTTGGCTAAAAGTGGCCAAATAGAAGCCCAATCCACAATACATGAGCCCAAAGGCCTTCCTTATGACTAAACTGACACCCACTTTCTTAAAAATATAATGGGTCTAAATAGCCTTTTCAGGCTGAGAGAAGCACTTTGGTAACATGTGGCTGTAACTTGTTGCCAGTACTTTCTGAGAGGCTGGTGACTGTGTGTTGTACCTAAAAGTGCCCAAATAGAATCCCAATGCACTATACATGGGCCTAAATGCCTTCCTTATGACAAAACTGACACCCACTGTCTTAAAAATATAATAGGTCTAAATAGCCTTTTCAGGCTGAGAGAAGCACTTTGGTGACATTTGGCTCTAACTGGTTCCCAGTACATTCTGAGTGGCTGCTGGCTGTGTGACTTGGCTAAAAGTGGCCAAATAGAAGCCCAATCCACAAAAAATGAACCCAGAGGCCTTCCTTATGACTAAACTGACACCCACTTTCTTAAAAATATCATGGGTCTAAATAGCCTTTTCAGGCTGAGAAAAGCACTTTGGTGACATTTGGCTCTAACTGGTTCCCAGTACACTCTGAGTGGCTGCTGGCTGTGTGACTTGGCTAAAAGTGCCCAAATAGAAGCCCAATCCGCAATACATGAGCCCAGAGGCCTTCCTTATCACTAAACTGACACCCACTTTCTTAAAAATATAATGGGTCTAAATAGCCTTTTCAGGCTTAGAGAAGACCTTTGGTAACATTTGGCTTAAACTTGTTGCCAGTACTTTCTGAGAGGCTGGTGACTGTGTGTTGTACCTAAAAGTGCCCAAATAGAATCCCAATGCACTATACATGGGCCTAAATGCCTTCCTTATGACAAAACTGACACCCACTGTCTTAAAAATATCATGGGTCTAAATAGCCTTTTCAGGCTGAGAGAAGCACTTTGGTAACATTTGGCTGTTACTTGTTCCCAGTACTTTCTGAGTGGCTGGTGACTGTGTGTTGTACCTAAAAGTGCCCAAATACAATCCCAATGCACTATACATGGGCCCAAATGCCTTCCTTAAGACAAAACTGACATCCATTTTCTTTAAAAAATCCTTGGTCAAAATTGTCTTTTCAGGCTGAGAGAAGCACTTTGGTGACGTTTAACTGTAACTTGTTCCCAGTACAGTCTAAGTGGCTGCTGACTGTGTGACTTGGCTAAAAGTGGCCAAATAGAAGCCCAATCCACAATACATGAGCCCAAAGGCCTTCCGTATGACTAAACTGACACCCACTTTCTTAAAAATATAATGGGTCTAAATAGCCTTTTCAGGCTGAGAGAAGCACTTTGGTAACATTTGGCTGTAACTTGTTCCCAGTACTTTCTGAGTGGCTGGTGACTGTATGTTGTACCTAAAAGTGCCCAAATAGAATCCCAATGAACTTTACATGGGCCCAAATGCCTTCCTTATGACAAAACTGACACCCATTTTCTTTAAAAAATCCTTGGTCAAAATAGCCTTTTCAGGCCGAGAGAAGCACTTTGGTGACGTTTAACTGTAACTTGTTCCCAGTACATTCTGATTGACTGCTGACAGTGTGACTTGGCTAAAAGTGGCCAAATAGAAGCCCAATCCACAATACATGAGCCCAAAGGCCTTCCTTATGACTAAACTGACACCCACTTTCTTAAAAATATAATGGGTCTAAATAGCCTTTTCAGGCCGAGAGAAGCACTTTGGTGACATTTGGCTGTAACTTGTTCCCAAGTACATTCTGATTGGCTGCTGACTGTTTGACTTGGCTAAAAGTGGCCAAATAGAAGCCCAATCCACAATACATGAGCCCAAAGGCCCTCCTTATGACTAAACTGACACCCACTTTCTAAAAATATCATGGGTCTAAATAGCCTTTTCAGGCTGAGAGAAGCAATTTGGTGACATTTGGCTGTAACTTGTTCCCAGTACATTCTGATTGGCTGCTGACTGTGTGACTTGGCTAAAAGTGGCCAAATAGAAGCCCAATCCACAATACATGAGCCCAAAGGCCCTCCTTATGACTAAACTGACACCCACTTTCTAAAAATATCATGGGTCTAAATAGCCTTTTCAGGCTGAGAGAAGCAATTTGGTGACATTTGGCTCTAACTTGTTCCCAGTACATTCTGATTGGCTGCTGACTGTGTGACTTGGCTAAAAGTGGCCAAATAGAAGCCCAATCCACAATACATGAGCCCAAAGGCCCTCCTTATGACTAAACTGACACCCACTTTCTAAAAATATCATGGGTCTAAATAGCCTTTTCAGGCTGAGAGAAGCAATTTGGTGACATTTGGCTGTAACTTGTTCCCAGTACATTCTGATTGGCTGCTGACTGTGTGACTTGGCTAAAAGTGGCCAAATAGAAGCCCAATCCACAATACATGAGCCCAAAGGCCTTCCGTATGACTAAACTGACACCCACTATCTTAAAAATATAATGGGTCTAAATAGCCTTTTCAGGCTGAGAGAAGCACTTTGGTGACATTTGGCTGTAACTTGTTCCCAAGTACATTCTGATTGGCTGCTGACTGTGTGACTTGGCTAAAAGTGGCCAAATAGAAGCCCAATCCACAATACATGAGCCCAAAGGCCCTCCTTATGACTAAACTGACACCCACTTTCTAAAAATATCATGGGTCTAAATAGCCTTTTCAGGCTGAGAGAAGCAATTTGGTGACATTTGGCTGTAACTTGTTCCCAGTACATTCTGATTGGCTGCTGACTGTGTGACTTGGCTAAAAGTGGCCAAATAGAAGCCCAATCCACAATACATGAGCCCAAAGGCCCTCCTTATGACTAAACTGACACCCACTTTCTAAAAATATCATGGGTCTAAATAGCCTTTTCAGGCTGAGAGAAGCAATTTGGTGACATTTGGCTGTAACTTGTTCCCAGTACATTCTGATTGGCTGCTGACTGTGTGACTTGGCTAAAAGTGGCCAAATAGAAGCCCAATCCACAATACATGAGCCCAAAGGCCTTCCTTATGACTAAACTGACACCCACTTTCTTAAAAAATATAATGGGTCTAAATAGCCTTTTCAGGCTGAGAGAAGCACTTTGGTGACATTTGGCTGTAACTTGTTCCCAGTACATTCTGAGTGGCTGCTGGCTGTGTGACTTGGCTAAAAGTGGCCAAATAGAAGCCCAATCCACAATATATGAGCCCAAAGGCCTTCCTTATGACTAAACTGACACCCACTTTCTTAAAAATATAATGGGTCTAAATAGCCTTTTCAGGCTGAGAGAAGCACTTTGGTAACATTTGGCTGTTACTTGTTCCCAGTACTTTCTGAGTGGCTGGTGACTGTGTGTTGTACCTAAAAGTGTCCAAATACAATCCCAATGCACTATACATGGGCCCAAATGCCTTCCTTAAGACAAAACTGACACCCATTTTCTTTAAAAAATCCTTGGTCAAAATAGTCTTTTCAGGCTGAGAGAAGCACTTTGGTGACATTTAACTGTTACTTGTTCCCAGTACAATCTGAGTGGCTGCTGACTGTGTGACTTGGCTAAAAGTGCCCAAATAGAAGCCCAATCCAAAATACATGAGCCCAGAGGCCTTCCTTATCACTAAACTGACACTCATTTTCTTAAAAAAATCATTGGTCAAAATAGCCTTTTCAGGCTGAGAGAAGCACTTTGGTGACATTTGACTGTAACTTGTTCCCAGTACATTCTGAGTGGCTGCTGGCTGTGTGACTTGGCTAAAAGTGGCCAAATAGAAGCCCAATCCACAATACATGAGCCCAGAGGCCTTCCTTATGACTAAACTGACACCCACTTTCTTAAAAATATCATGGGTCTAAATAGCCTTTTCAGGCTGAGAAAAGCACTTTGGTGACATTTGGCTCTAACTGGTTCCCAGTACATTCTGAGTGGCTGCTGGCTGTGTGACTTGGCTAAAAGTGCCCAAATAGAAGCCCAATCCACAATACATGAGCCCAAGTGCCTTCCTTATCACTAAACTGACACCCACTTTCTTAAAAATATAATGGGTCTAAATATCCTTTTCAGGCTGAGAGAAGCACTTTGGTAACATTTGGTTGTAACTTGTTCCCAGTACTTTCTGAATGGCTGGTGACTGTGTGTTGTACCTAAAAGTGACCAAATAGAATCCCAATGCACTATACATGGGCCCAAATGCCTTCCTTATGACAAAACTGACACTCATTTTCTTTAAAAAAATCATTGGTCAAAATAGCCTTTTCAGGCCGAGAGAAGCACTTTGGTGACATTTGGCTGTAACTGGTTTCCAGTACATTCTGAGTGGCTGCTGGCTGTGTGACTTGGCTAAAAGTGGCCAAATAGAAGCCCAATCCACAATACATGAGCGAAAAAGGCCTTCCGTATGACTAAACTGACACCCACTATCTTAAAAATATAATGGGTCTAAATAGCCTTTTCAGGCTGAGATAAAGCACTTTGGTAACATTTGGCTGTAACTTGTTCCCAGTACTTTCTGAGTGGCTGGTGACTGTATGTTGTACCTAAAAGTGCCCAAATAGAATCCCAATGCACTATACATGGGCCTATATGCCTTACTTATGACAAAACTGACACCCACTGTCTTAAAAATATCATGGGTCTAAATAGCCTTTTCAGGCTGAGAGAAGCACTTTGGTGACATTTGGCTGTAACTTGTTCCCAGTACATTCTGATTGGCTGCTGACTGTGTGACTTGGCTAAAAGTGGCCAAATAGAAGCCCAATCCACAATACATGAGCCCAAAGGCCCTCCTTATGACTAAACTGACACCCACTTTCTAAAAATATCATGGGTCTAAATAGCCTTTTCAGGCTGAGAGAAGCAATTTGGTGACATTTGGCTGTAACTTGTTCCCAGTACATTCTGATTGGCTGCTGACTGTGTGACTTGGCTAAAAGTGGCCAAATAGAAGCCCAATCCACAATACATGAGCCCAAAGGCCTTCCTTATGACTAAACTGACACCCACTTTCTTAAAAATATAATGGGTCTAAATAGCCTTTTCAGGCTGAGAGAAGCACTTTGGTAACATGTGGCTGTAACTTGTTGCCAGTACTTTCTGAGAGGCTGGTGACTGTGTGTTGTACCTAAAAGTGCCCAAATAGAATCCCAATGCACTATACATGGGCCTAAATGCCTTCCTTATGACAAAACTGACACCCACTGTCTTAAAAATATAATAGGTCTAAATAGCCTTTTCAGGCTGAGAGAAGCACTTTGGTGACATTTGGCTCTAACTGGTTCCCAGTACATTCTGAGTGGCTGCTGGCTGTGTGACTTGGCTAAAAGTGGCCAAATAGAAGCCCAATCCACAAAAAATGAACCCAGAGGCCTTCCTTATGACTAAACTGACACCCACTTTCTTAAAAATATCATGGGTCTAAATAGCCTTTTCAGGCTGAGAAAAGCACTTTGGTGACATTTGGCTCTAACTGGTTCCCAGTACACTCTGAGTGGCTGCTGGCTGTGTGACTTGGCTAAAAGTGCCCAAATAGAAGCCCAATCCGCAATACATGAGCCCAGAGGCCTTCCTTATCACTAAACTGACACCCACTTTCTTAAAAATATAATGGGTCTAAATAGCCTTTTCAGGCTTAGAGAAGACCTTTGGTAACATTTGGCTTAAACTTGTTGCCAGTACTTTCTGAGAGGCTGGTGACTGTGTGTTGTACCTAAAAGTGCCCAAATAGAATCCCAATGCACTATACATGGGCCTAAATGCCTTCCTTATGACAAAACTGACACCCACTGTCTTAAAAATATCATGGGTCTAAATAGCCTTTTCAGGCTGAGAGAAGCACTTTGGTAACATTTGGCTGTTACTTGTTCCCAGTACTTTCTGAGTGGCTGGTGACTGTGTGTTGTACCTAAAAGTGCCCAAATACAATCCCAATGCACTATACATGGGCCCAAATGCCTTCCTTAAGACAAAACTGACATCCATTTTCTTTAAAAAATCCTTGGTCAAAATTGTCTTTTCAGGCTGAGAGAAGCACTTTGGTGACGTTTAACTGTAACTTGTTCCCAGTACAGTCTAAGTGGCTGCTGACTGTGTGACTTGGCTAAAAGTGGCCAAATAGAAGCCCAATCCACAATACATGAGCCCAAAGGCCTTCCGTATGACTAAACTGACACCCACTTTCTTAAAAATATAATGGGTCTAAATAGCCTTTTCAGGCTGAGAGAAGCACTTTGGTAACATTTGGCTGTAACTTGTTCCCAGTACTTTCTGAGTGGCTGGTGACTGTATGTTGTACCTAAAAGTGCCCAAATAGAATCCCAATGAACTTTACATGGGCCCAAATGCCTTCCTTATGACAAAACTGACACCCATTTTCTTTAAAAAATCCTTGGTCAAAATAGCCTTTTCAGGCCGAGAGAAGCACTTTGGTGACGTTTAACTGTAACTTGTTCCCAGTACATTCTGATTGACTGCTGACAGTGTGACTTGGCTAAAAGTGGCCAAATAGAAGCCCAATCCACAATACATGAGCCCAAAGGCCTTCCTTATGACTAAACTGACACCCACTTTCTTAAAAATATAATGGGTCTAAATAGCCTTTTCAGGCCGAGAGAAGCACTTTGGTGACATTTGGCTGTAACTTGTTCCCAAGTACATTCTGATTGGCTGCTGACTGTTTGACTTGGCTAAAAGTGGCCAAATAGAAGCCCAATCCACAATACATGAGCCCAAAGGCCCTCCTTATGACTAAACTGACACCCACTTTCTAAAAATATCATGGGTCTAAATAGCCTTTTCAGGCTGAGAGAAGCAATTTGGTGACATTTGGCTGTAACTTGTTCCCAGTACATTCTGATTGGCTGCTGACTGTGTGACTTGGCTAAAAGTGGCCAAATAGAAGCCCAATCCACAATACATGAGCCCAAAGGCCCTCCTTATGACTAAACTGACACCCACTTTCTAAAAATATCATGGGTCTAAATAGCCTTTTCAGGCTGAGAGAAGCAATTTGGTGACATTTGGCTGTAACTTGTTCCCAGTACATTCTGATTGGCTGCTGACTGTGTGACTTGGCTAAAAGTGGCCAAATAGAAGCCCAATCCACAATACATGAGCCCAAAGGCCCTCCTTATGACTAAACTGACACCCACTTTCTAAAAATATCATGGGTCTAAATAGCCTTTTCAGGCTGAGAGAAGCAATTTGGTGACATTTGGCTGTAACTTGTTCCCAGTACATTCTGATTGGCTGCTGACTGTGTGACTTGGCTAAAAGTGGCCAAATAGAAGCCCAATCCACAATACATGAGCCCAAAGGCCTTCCGTATGACTAAACTGACACCCACTATCTTAAAAATATAATGGGTCTAAATAGCCTTTTCAGGCTGAGAGAAGCACTTTGGTGACATTTGGCTGTAACTTGTTCCCAAGTACATTCTGATTGGCTGCTGACTGTGTGACTTGGCTAAAAGTGGCCAAATAGAAGCCCAATCCACAATACATGAGCCCAAAGGCCCTCCTTATGACTAAACTGACACCCACTTTCTAAAAATATCATGGGTCTAAATAGCCTTTTCAGGCTGAGAGAAGCAATTTGGTGACATTTGGCTGTAACTTGTTCCCAGTACATTCTGATTGGCTGCTGACTGTGTGACTTGGCTAAAAGTGGCCAAATAGAAGCCCAATCCACAATACATGAGCCCAAAGGCCCTCCTTATGACTAAACTGACACCCACTTTCTAAAAATATCATGGGTCTAAATAGCCTTTTCAGGCTGAGAGAAGCAATTTGGTGACATTTGGCTGTAACTTGTTCCCAGTACATTCTGATTGGCTGCTGACTGTGTGACTTGGCTAAAAGTGGCCAAATAGAAGCCCAATCCACAATACATGAGCCCAGAGGCCTTCCTTATCACTAAACTGACACCCACTTTCTTAAAAATATCATGGGTCTAAATAGCCTTTTCAGGCTGAGAGAAGCACTTTGGTGACATTTGGCTGTAACTTGTTCCCAGTACATTCTGATTGGCTGCTGACTGTGTGACTTGGCTAAAAGTGGCCAAATAGAAGCCCAATCCACAATACATGAGCCCAAAGGCCCTCCTTATGACTAAACTGACACCCACTTTCTAAAAATATCATGGGTCTAAATAGCCTTTTCAGGCTGAGAGAAGCAATTTGGTGACATTTGGCTGTAACTTGTTCCCAGTACATTCTGATTGGCTGCTGACTGTGTGACTTGGCTAAAAGTGGCCAAATAGAAGCCCAATCCACAATACATGAGCCCAAAGGCCTTCCTTATCACTAAACTGACACCCACTTTCTTAAAAATATAATGGGTCTAAATAGCCTTTTCAGGCTGAGAGAAGCACTTTGGTGACATTTGGCTGTAACTTGTTCCCAGTACATTCTGAGTGGCTGCTGGCTGTGTGACTTGGCTAAAAGTGGCCAAATAGAAGCCCAATCCACAATACATGAGCCCAAAGGCCTTCCTTATGACTAAACTGACACCCACTTTCTTAAAAATATAATGGGTCTAAATAGCCTTTTCAGGCTGAGAGAAGCACTTTGGTGACATTTGGCTGTAACTTGTTCCCAGTACATTCTGAGTGGCTGCTGGCTGTGTGACTTGGCTAAAAGTGGCCAAATAGAAGCCCAATCCACAATACATGAGCCCAAAGGCCTTCCTTATGACTAAACTGACACCCACTTTCTTAAAAATATAATGGGTCTAAATAGCCTTTTCAGGCTGAGAGAAGCACTTTGGTAACATTTGGCTGTTACTTGTTCCCAGTACTTTCTGAGTGGCTGGTGACTGTGTGTTGTACCTAAAAGTGCCCAAATACAATCCCAATGCACTATACATGGGCCCAAATGCCTTCCTTAAGACAAAACTGACACCCATTTTCTTTAAAAAATCCTTGGTCAAAATAGTCTTTTCAGGCTGAGAGAAGCACTTTGGTGACATTTAACTGTTACTTGTTCCCAGTACAATCTGAGTGGCTGCTGACTGTGTGACTTGGCTAAAAGTGCCCAAATAGAAGCCCAATACATGAGCCCAGAGGCCTTCCTTATCACTAAACTGACACTCATTTTCTTAAAAAAATCATTGGTCAAAATAGCCTTTTCAGGCTGAGAGAAGCACTTTGGTGACATTTGACTGTAACTTGTTCCCAGTACATTCTGAGTGGCTGCTGGCTGTGTGACTTGGCTAAAAGTGCCCAAATAGAAGCCCAATCCACAATACATGAGCCCAGAGGCCTTCCTTATGACTAAACTGACACCCACTTTCTTAAAAATATCATGGGTCTAAATAGCCTTTTCAGGCTGAGAAAAGCACTTTGGTGACATTTGGCTCTAACTGGTTCCCAGTACATTCTGAGTGGCTGCTGGCTGTGTGACTTGGCTAAAAGTGCCCAAATAGAAGCCCAATCCACAATACATGAGCCCAAGTGCCTTCCTTATCACTAAACTGACACCCACTTTCTTAAAAATATAATGGGTCTAAATATCCTTTTCAGGCTGAGAGAAGCACTTTGGTAACATTTGGTTGTAACTTGTTCCCAGTACTTTCTGAGTGGCTGGTGACTGTGTGTTGTACCTAAAAGTGGCCAAATAGAATCCCAATGCACTATACATGGGCCCAAATGCCTTCCTTATGACAAAACTGACACTCATTTTCTTTAAAAAAATCATTGGTCAAAATAGCCTTTTCAGGCCGAGAGAAGCACTTTGGTGACATTTGGCTGTAACTGGTTTCCAGTACATTCTGAGTGGCTGCTGGCTGTGTGACTTGGCTAAAAGTGGCCAAATAGAAGCCCAATCCACAATACATGAGCCCAAAGGCCTTCCGTATGACTAAACTGACACCCACTATCTTAAAAATATAATGGGTCTAAATAGCCTTTTCAGGCTGAGATAAAGCACTTTGGTAACATTTGGCTGTAACTTGTTCCCAGTACTTTCTGAGTGGCTGGTGACTGTATGTTGTACCTAAAAGTGCCCAAATAGAATCCCAATGCACTATACATGGGCCTATATGCCTTCCTTATGACAAAACTGACACCCACTGTCTTAAAAATATCATGGGTCTAAATAGCCTTTTCAGGCTGAGAGAAGCACTTTGGTGACATTTGGCTGTAACTTGTTCCCAGTACATTCTGATTGGCTGCTGACTGTGTGACTTGGCTAAAAGTGGCCAAATAGAAGCCCAATCCACAATACATGAGCCCAAAGGCCTTCCGTATGACTAAACTGACACCCACTATCTTAAAAATATAATGGGTCTAAATATCCTTTTCAGGCTGAGAGAAGCACTTTGGTAACATTTGGCTGTAGCTTGTTCCCAGTACTTTCTGAGTGGCTGGTGACTGTGTGTTGTACCTAAAAGTGGCCAAATAGAATCCCAATGCACTATACATGGGCCCAAATGCCTTCCTTATGACAAAACTGACACTCATTTTCTTTAAAAAATCATTGGTCAAAATAGCCTTTTCAGGCCGAGAGAAGCACTTTGGTGACATTTGGCTGTAACTGGTTTCCAGTACATTCTAAGTGGCTGCTGGCTGTGTGACTTGGCTAAAAGTGCCCAAATAGAAGCCCAATCCACAATACATGAGCCCAAAGGCCTTCCTTATCACTAAACTGACACCCACTTTCTTAAAAATATAATGGGTCTAAATAGCCTTTTCAGGCTGAGAGAAGCACTTTGGTGACATTTGGCTGTAACTTGTTCCCAGTACATTCTGAGTGGCTGCTGGCTGTGTGACTTGGCTAAAAGTGGCCAAATAGAAGCCCAATACATGAGCCCAGAGGCCTTCCTTATCACTAAACTGACACTCATTTTCTTAAAAAAATCATTGGTCAAAATAGCCTTTTCAGGCTGAGAGAAGCACTTTGGTGACATTTGACTGTAACTTGTTCCCAGTACATTCTGAGTGGCTGCTGGCTGTGTGACTTGGCTAAAAGTGCCCAAATAGAAGCCCAATCCACAATACATGAGCCCAGAGGCCTTCCTTATGACTAAACTGACACCCACTTTCTTAAAAATATCATGGGTCTAAATAGCCTTTTCAGGCTGAGAAAAGCACTTTGGTGACATTTGGCTCTAACTGGTTCCCAGTACATTCTGAGTGGCTGCTGGCTGTGTGACTTGGCTAAAAGTGGCCAAATAGAAGCCCAATCCACAATACATGAGCCCAAAGGCCTTCCGTATGACTAAACTGACACCCACTATCTTAAAAATATAATGGGTCTAAATAGCCTTTTCAGGCTGAGATAAAGCACTTTGGTAACATTTGGTTGTAACTTGTTCCCAGTACTTTCTGAGTGGCTGGTGACTGTATGTTGTACCTAAAAGTGCCCAAATAGAATCCCAATGCACTATACATGGGCCTATATGCCTTCCTTATGACAAAACTGACACCCACTGTCTTAAAAATATCATGGGTCTAAATATCCTTTTCAGGCTGAGAGAAGCACTTTGGTAACATTTGGCTGTAGCTTGTTCCCAGTACTTTCTGAGTGGCTGGTGACTGTGTGTTGTACCTAAAAGTGGCCAAATAGAATCCCAATGCACTATACATGGGCCCAAATGCCTTCCTTATGACAAAACTGACACTCATTTTCTTTAAAAAAATCATTGGTCAAAATAGCCTTTTCAGGCCGAGAGAAGCACTTTGGTGACATTTGGCTGTAACTGGTTTCCAGTACATTCTGAGTGGCTGCTGGCTGTGTGACTTGGCTAAAAGTGGCCAAATAGAAGCCCAATCCACAATACATGAGCCCAAAGGCCTTCCGTATGACTAAACTGACACCCACTATCTTAAAAATATAATGGGTCTAAATAGCCTTTTCAGGCTGAGATAAAGCACTTTGGTAACATTTGGCTGTAACTTGTTCCCAGTACTTTCTGAGTGGCTGGTGACTGTATGTTGTACCTAAAAGTGCCCAAATAGAATCCCAATGCACTATACATGGGCCTATATGCCTTCCTTATGACAAAACTGACACCCACTGTCTTAAAAATATCATGGGTCTAAATATCCTTTTCAGGCTGAGAGAAGCACTTTGGTAACATTTGGCTGTAGCTTGTTCCCAGTACTTTCTGAGTGGCTGGTGACTGTGTGTTGTACCTAAAAGTGGCCAAATAGAATCCCAATGCACTATACATGGGCCCAAATGCCTTCCTTATGACAAAACTGACACTCATTTTCTTTAAAAAATCATTGGTCAAAATAGCCTTTTCAGGCCGAGAGAAGCACTTTGGTGACATTTGGCTGTAACTGGTTTCCAGTACATTCTAAGTGGCTGCTGGCTGTGTGACTTGGCTAAAAGTGCCCAAATAGAAGCCCAATCCACAATACATGAGCCCAAAGGCCTTCCTTATCACTAAACTGACACCCACTTTCTTAAAAATATAATGGGTCTAAATAGCCTTTTCAGGCTGAGAGAAGCACTTTGGTGACATTTGGCTGTAACTTGTTCCCAGTACATTCTGAGTGGCTGCTGGCTGTGTGACTTGGCTAAAAGTGGCCAAATAGAAGCCCAATCCACAATACATGAGCCCAAAGGCCTTCCGTATGACTAAACTGACACCCACTATCTTAAAAATATAATGGGTCTAAATAGCCTTTTCAGGCTGAGATAAAGCACTTTGGTAACATTTGGCTGTAACTTGTTCCCAGTACTTTCTGAGTGGCTGGTGACTGTATGTTGTACCTAAAAGTGCCCAAATAGAATCCCAATGCACTATACATGGGCCTATATGCCTTCCTTATGACAAAACTGACACCCACTGTCTTAAAAATATCATGGGTCTAAATAGCCTTTTCAGGCAGAGAGAAGCACTTTGGTGACATTTGGCTGTAACTTGTTCCCAGTACATTCTGATTGGCTGCTGACTGTGTGACTTGGCTAAAAGTGGCCAAATAGAAGCCCAATCCACAATACATGAGCCCAAAGGCCTTCCGTATGACTAAACTGACACCCACTATCTTAAAAATATAATGGCTCTAAATATCCTTTTCAGGCTGAGAGAAGCACTTTGGTAACATTTGGCTGTAGCTTGTTCCCAGTACTTTCTGAGTGGCTGGTGACTGTGTGTTGTACCTAAAAGTGGCCAAATAGAATCCCAATGCACTATACATGGGCCCAAATGCCTTCCTTATGACAAAACTGACACTCATTTTCTTTAAAAAATCATTGGTCAAAATAGCCTTTTCAGGCCGAGAGAAGCACTTTGGTGACATTTGGCTGTAACTGGTTTCCAGTACATTCTAAGTGGCTGCTGGCTGTGTGACTTGGCTAAAAGTGCCCAAATAGAAGCCCAATCCACAATACATGAGCCCAAAGGCCTTCCTTATCACTAAACTGACACCCACTTTCTTAAAAATATAATGGGTCTAAATAGCCTTTTCAGGCTGAGAGAAGCACTTTGGTGACATTTGGCTGTAACTTGTTCCCAGTACATTCTGAGTGGCTGCTGGCTGTGTGACTTGGCTAAAAGTGGCCAAATAGAAGCCCAATCCACAATACATGAGCCCAAAGGCCTTCCTTATGACTAAACTGACACCCACTTTCTTAAAAATATAATGGGTCTAAATAGCCTTTTCAGGCTGAGAGAAGCACGTTGGTAACATTTGGCTGTTACTTGTTCCCAGTACTTTCTGAGTGGCTGGTGACTGTGTGTTGTACCTAAAAGTGTCCAAATACAATCCCAATGCACTATACATGGGCCCAAATGCCTTCGTTAAGACAAAACTGACACCCATTTTCTTTAAAAAATCCTTGGTCAAAATAGTCTTTTCAGGCTGAGAGAAGCACTTTGGTGACATTTAACTGTTACTTGTTCCCAGTACAATCTGAGTGGCTGCTGACTGTGTGACTTGGCTAAAAGTGCCCAAATAGAAGCCCAATCCAAAATACATGAGCCCAGAGGCCTTCCTTATCACTAAACTGACACCCACTTTCTTAAAAATATCATGGGTCTAAATAGCCTTTTCAGGCTGAGAAAAGCACTTTGGTGACATTTGGCTCTAACTGGTTCCCAGTACATTCTGAGTGGCTGCTGGCTGTGTGACTTGGCTAAAAGTGCCCAAATAGAAGCCCAATCCACAATACATGAGCCCAAGTGCCTTCCTTATCACTAAACTGACACCCACTTTCTTAAAAATATAATGGGTCTAAATATCCTTTTCAGGCTGAGAGAAGCACTTTGGTAACATTTGGTTGTAACTTGTTCCCAGTACTTTCTGAGTGGCTGGTGACTGTGTGTTGTACCTAAAAGTGACCAAATAGAATCCCAATGCACTATACATGGGCCCAAATGCCTTCCTTATGACAAAACTGACACTCATTTTCTTTAAAAAAATCATTGGTCAAAATAGCCTTTTCAGGCCGAGAGAAGCACTTTGGTGACATTTGGCTGTAACTGGTTTCCAGTACATTCTGAGTGGCTGCTGGCTGTGTGACTTGGCTAAAAGTGGCCAAATAGAAGCCCAATCCACAATACATGAGCCCAAATGCCTTCCGTATGACTAAACTGACACCCACTATCTTAAAAATATAATGGGTCTAAATATCCTTTTCAGGCTGAGAGAAGCACTTTGGTAACATTTGGCTGTAGCTTGTTCCCAGTACTTTCTGAGTGGCTGGTGACTGTGTGTTGTACCTAAAAGTGGCCAAATAGAATCCCAATGCACTATACATGGGCCCAAATGCCTTCCTTATGACAAAACTGACACTCATTTTCTTTAAAAAAATCATTGGTCAAAATAGCCTTTTCAGGCCGAGAGAAGCACTTTGGTGACATTTGGCTGTAACTGGTTTCCAGTACATTCTGAGTGGCTGCTGGCTGTGTGACTTGGCTAAAAGTGGCCAAATAGAAGCCCAATCCACAATACATGAGCCCAAAGGCCTTCCGTATGACTAAACTGACACCCACTATCTTAAAAATATAATGGGTCTAAATAGCCTTTTCAGGCTGAGATAAAGCACTTTGGTAACATTTGGCTGTAACTTGTTCCCAGTACTTTCTGAGTGGCTGGTGACTGTATGTTGTACCTAAAAGTGCCCAAATAGAATCCCAATGCACTATACATGGGCCTATATGCCTTCCTTATGACAAAACTGACACCCACTGTCTTAAAAATATCATGGGTCTAAATAGCCTTTTCAGGCTGAGAGAAGCACTTTGGTGACATTTGGCTGTAACTTGTTCCCAGTACATTCTGATTGGCTGCTGACTGTGTGACTTGGCTAAAAGTGGCCAAATAGAAGCCCAATCCACAATACATGAGCCCAAAGGCCTTCCGTATGACTAAACTGACACCCACTATCTTAAAAATATAATGGGTCTAAATATCCTTTTCAGGCTGAGAGAAGCACTTTGGTAACATTTGGCTGTAGCTTGTTCCCAGTACTTTCTGAGTGGCTGGTGACTGTGTGTTGTACCTAAAAGTGGCCAAATAGAATCCCAATGCACTATACATGGGCCCAAATGCCTTCCTTATGACAAAACTGACACTCATTTTCTTTAAAAAATCATTGGTCAAAATAGCCTTTTCAGGCCGAGAGAAGCACTTTGGTGACATTTGGCTGTAACTGGTTTCCAGTACATTCTAAGTGGCTGCTGGCTGTGTGACTTGGCTAAAAGTGCCCAAATAGAAGCCCAATCCACAATACATGAGCCCAAAGGCCTTCCTTATCACTAAACTGACACCCACTTTCTTAAAAATATAATGGGTCTAAATAGCCTTTTCAGGCTGAGAGAAGCACTTTGGTGACATTTGGCTGTAACTTGTTCCCAGTACATTCTGAGTGGCTGCTGGCTGTGTGACTTGGCTAAAAGTGGCCAAATAGAAGCCCAATACATGAGCCCAGAGGCCTTCCTTATCACTAAACTGACACTCATTTTCTTAAAAAAATCATTGGTCAAAATAGCCTTTTCAGGCTGAGAGAAGCACTTTGGTGACATTTGACTGTAACTTGTTCCCAGTACATTCTGAGTGGCTGCTGGCTGTGTGACTTGGCTAAAAGTGCCCAAATAGAAGCCCAATCCACAATACATGAGCCCAGAGGCCTTCCTTATGACTAAACTGACACCCACTTTCTTAAAAATATCATGGGTCTAAATAGCCTTTTCAGGCTGAGAAAAGCACTTTGGTGACATTTGGCTCTAACTGGTTCCCAGTACATTCTGAGTGGCTGCTGGCTGTGTGACTTGGCTAAAAGTGCCCAAATAGAAGCCCAATCCACAATACATGAGCCCAAGTGCCTTCCTTATCACTAAACTGACACCCACTTTCTTGAAAATATAATGGGTCTAAATATCCTTTTCAGGCTGAGAGAAGCACTTTGGTAACATTTGGTTGTAACTTGTTCCCAGTACTTTCTGAGTGGCTGGTGACTGTGTGTTGTACCTAAAAGTGGCCAAATAGAATCCCAATGCACTATACATGGGCCCAAATGCCTTCCTTATGACAAAACTGACACTCATTTTCTTTAAAAAAATCATTGGTCAAAATAGCCTTTTCAGGCCGAGAGAAGCACTTTGGTGACATTTGGCTGTAACTGGTTTCCAGTACATTCTGAGTGGCTGCTGGCTGTGTGACTTGGCTAAAAGTGGCCAAATAGAAGCCCAATCCACAATACATGAGCCCAAAGGCCTTCCGTATGACTAAACTGACACCCACTATCTTAAAAATATAATGGGTCTAAATAGCCTTTTCAGGCTGAGATAAAGCACTTTGGTAACATTTGGCTGTAACTTGTTCCCAGTACTTTCTGAGTGGCTGGTGACTGTATGTTGTACCTAAAAGTGCCCAAATAGAATCCCAATGCACTATACATGGGCCTATATGCCTTCCTTATGACAAAACTGACACCCACTGTCTTAAAAATATCATGGGTCTAAATATCCTTTTCAGGCTGAGAGAAGCACTTTGGTAACATTTGGCTGTAGCTTGTTCCCAGTACTTTCTGAGTGGCTGGTGACTGTGTGTTGTACCTAAAAGTGGCCAAATAGAATCCCAATGCACTATACATGGGCCCAAATGCCTTCCTTATGACAAAACTGACACTCATTTTCTTTAAAAAATCATTGGTCAAAATAGCCTTTTCAGGCCGAGAGAAGCACTTTGGTGACATTTGGCTGTAACTGGTTTCCAGTACATTCTAAGTGGCTGCTGGCTGTGTGACTTGGCTAAAAGTGCCCAAATAGAAGCCCAATCCACAATACATGAGCCCAAAGGCCTTCCTTATCACTAAACTGACACCCACTTTCTTAAAAATATAATGGGTCTAAATAGCCTTTTCAGGCTGAGAGAAGCACTTTGGTGACATTTGGCTGTAACTTGTTCCCAGTACATTCTGAGTGGCTGCTGGCTGTGTGACTTGGCTAAAAGTGGCCAAATAGAAGCCCAATCCACAATACATGAGCCCAAAGGCCTTCCGTATGACTAAACTGACACCCACTATCTTAAAAATATAATGGGTCTAAATAGCCTTTTCAGGCTGAGATAAAGCACTTTGGTAACATTTGGCTGTAACTTGTTCCCAGTACTTTCTGAGTGGCTGGTGACTGTATGTTGTACCTAAAAGTGCCCAAATAGAATCCCAATGCACTATACATGGGCCTATATGCCTTCCTTATGACAAAACTGACACCCACTGTCTTAAAAATATCATGGGTCTAAATAGCCTTTTCAGGCAGAGAGAAGCACTTTGGTGACATTTGGCTGTAACTTGTTCCCAGTACATTCTGATTGGCTGCTGACTGTGTGACTTGGCTAAAAGTGGCCAAATAGAAGCCCAATCCACAATACATGAGCCCAAAGGCCTTCCGTATGACTAAACTGACACCCACTATCTTAAAAATATAATGGCTCTAAATATCCTTTTCAGGCTGAGAGAAGCACTTTGGTAACATTTGGCTGTAGCTTGTTCCCAGTACTTTCTGAGTGGCTGGTGACTGTGTGTTGTACCTAAAAGTGGCCAAATAGAATCCCAATGCACTATACATGGGCCCAAATGCCTTCCTTATGACAAAACTGACACTCATTTTCTTTAAAAAATCATTGGTCAAAATAGCCTTTTCAGGCCGAGAGAAGCACTTTGGTGACATTTGGCTGTAACTGGTTTCCAGTACATTCTAAGTGGCTGCTGGCTGTGTGACTTGGCTAAAAGTGCCCAAATAGAAGCCCAATCCACAATACATGAGCCCAAAGGCCTTCCTTATCACTAAACTGACACCCACTTTCTTAAAAATATAATGGGTCTAAATAGCCTTTTCAGGCTGAGAGAAGCACTTTGGTGACATTTGGCTGTAACTTGTTCCCAGTACATTCTGAGTGGCTGCTGGCTGTGTGACTTGGCTAAAAGTGGCCAAATAGAAGCCCAATCCACAATACATGAGCCCAAAGGCCTTCCTTATGACTAAACTGACACCCACTTTCTTAAAAATATAATGGGTCTAAATAGCCTTTTCAGGCTGAGAGAAGCACGTTGGTAACATTTGGCTGTTACTTGTTCCCAGTACTTTCTGAGTGGCTGGTGACTGTGTGTTGTACCTAAAAGTGTCCAAATACAATCCCAATGCACTATACATGGGCCCAAATGCCTTCCTTAAGACAAAACTGACACCCATTTTCTTTAAAAAATCCTTGGTCAAAATAGTCTTTTCAGGCTGAGAGAAGCACTTTGGTGACATTTAACTGTTACTTGTTCCCAGTACAATCTGAGTGGCTGCTGACTGTGTGACTTGGCTAAAAGTGCCCAAATAGAAGCCCAATCCAAAATACATGAGCCCAGAGGCCTTCCTTATCACTAAACTGACACCCACTTTCTTAAAAATATCATGGGTCTAAATAGCCTTTTCAGGCTGAGAAAAGCACTTTGGTGACATTTGGCTCTAACTGGTTCCCAGTACATTCTGAGTGGCTGCTGGCTGTGTGACTTGGCTAAAAGTGCCCAAATAGAAGCCCAATCCACAATACATGAGCCCAAGTGCCTTCCTTATCACTAAACTGACACCCACTTTCTTAAAAATATAATGGGTCTAAATATCCTTTTCAGGCTGAGAGAAGCACTTTGGTAACATTTGGTTGTAACTTGTTCCCAGTACTTTCTGAGTGGCTGGTGACTGTGTGTTGTACCTAAAAGTGACCAAATAGAATCCCAATGCACTATACATGGGCCCAAATGCCTTCCTTATGACAAAACTGACACTCATTTTCTTTAAAAAAATCATTGGTCAAAATAGCCTTTTCAGGCCGAGAGAAGCACTTTGGTGACATTTGGCTGTAACTGGTTTCCAGTACATTCTGAGTGGCTGCTGGCTGTGTGACTTGGCTAAAAGTGGCCAAATAGAAGCCCAATCCACAATACATGAGCCCAAATGCCTTCCGTATGACTAAACTGACACCCACTATCTTAAAAATATAATGGGTCTAAATAGCCTTTTCAGGCTGAGATAAAGCACTTTGGTAACATTTGGCTGTAACTTGTTCCCAGTACTTTCTGAGTGGCTGCTGGCTGTGTGACTTGGCTATAAGTGCCCAAATAGAAGCCCAATCCACAATACATGAGCCCAGAGGCCTTCCTTATGACTAAACTGACACCCACTTTCTTAAAAATATAATGGGTCTAAATAGCCTTTTCAGGCTGAGAGAAGCACTTTGGTAACATTTGGCTGTTACTTGTTCCCAGTACTTTCTGAGTGGCTGGTGACTGTGTGTTGTACCTAAAAGTGCCCAAATACAATCCCAATGCACTATACATGGGCCAAAATGCCTTCCTTATGACAAAACTGACATCCATTTTCTTTAAAAAATCCTTGGTGAAAATTGTCTTTTCAGGCTGAGAGAAGCACTTTGGTGACGTTTAACTGTAACTTGTTCCCAGTACAGTCTAAGTGGCTGCTGACTGTGTGACTTGGCTAAAAGTGGCCAAATAGAAGCCCAATCCACAATACATGAGCCCAAAGGCCTTCCGTATGACTAAACTGACACCCACTTTCTTAAAAATATAATGGGTCAAAATAGCCTTTTCAGGCTGATATAAAGCACTTTGGTAACATTTGGCTGTAACTTGTTCCCAGTACTTTCTGAGTGGCTGGTGACTGTATGTTGCAGCTAAAAGTGCCCAAATACAATCCCAATGCACTATACATGGGCCCAAATGCCTTCCTTATGACAAAACTGACACCCATTTTCTTTAAAAAATCCTTGGTCAAAATAGCCTTTTCAGGCCGAGAGAAGCACTTTGGTGACGTTTAACTGTAACTTGTTCCCAGTACATTCTGATTGGCTGCTGACTGTGTGACTTGGCTAAAAGTGGCCAAATAGAAGCCCAATCCACAATACATGAGCCCAAAGGCCTTCCTTATGACTAAACTGACACCCACTTTTTTAAAAATATAATGGGTCTAAATAGCCTTTTCAGGCTGAGAGAAGCACTTTGGTAACATTTGGCTGTAACTTGTTCCCAGTACTTTCTGAGTGGCTGGTGACTGTATGTTGTACCTAAAAGTGCCCAAATAGAATCCCAATGCACTTTACATGGGCCCAAATGCCTTCCTTATGACTAAACTGACACCCACTTTCTTAAAAATATCATGGGTCTAAATAGCCTTTTCAGGCTGAGAGAAGCACTTTGGTGACATTTGGCTGTAACTTGTTCCCAGTACATTCTGATTGGCTGCTGACTGTGTGACTTGGCTAAAAGTGGCCAAATAGAAGCCCAATCCACAATACATGAGCCCAAAGGCCTTCCTTATGACTAAACTGACAACCACTTTCTTAAAAATATAATGGGTCTAAATAGCCTTTTCAGGCTGAGAGAAGCACTTTGGTAACATGTGGCTGTAACTTGTTGCCAGTACTTTCTGAGAGGCTGGTGACTGTGTGTTGTACCTAAAAGTGCCCAAATAGAATCCCAATGCACTATACATGGGCCTAAATGCCTTCCTTATGACAAAACTGACACCCACTGTCTTAAAAATATCATAGGTCTAAATAGCCTTTTCAGGCTGAGAGAAGCACTTTGGTGACATTTGGCTCTAACTGGTTCCCAGTACATTCTGAGTGGGTGCTGGCTGTGTGACTTGGCTAAAAGTGCCCAAATAGAAGCCCAATCCGCAATACATGAGCCCAAAGGCCTTCCTTATGACTAAACTGACACCCACTTTCTTAAAAATATAATGGGTCTAAATAGCCTTTTCAGGCTGAGAAAAGCACTTTGGTGACATTTGGCTCTAACTGGTTCACAGTACATTCTGAGTGGCTGCTGGCTGTGTGACTTGGCTAAAAGTGCCCAAATAGAAGCCCAATCCGCAATACATGAGCCCAAAGGCCTTCCTTATGACTAAACTGACACCCACTTTCTTAAAAATATAATGGGTCTAAATAGCCTTTTCAGGCTGAGAGAAGCACTTTGGTAACATTTGGCTGTAACTTGTTCCCAGTACTTTCTGAGTGGCTGGTGACTGTGTGTTGTACCTAAAAGTGCCCAAATACAATCCCAATGCACTATACATGGGCCCAAATGCCTTCCTTCAGACAAAACTGACATCCATTTTCTTTAAAAAATCCTTGGTCAAAATTGTCTTTTCAGGCCGAGAGAAGCACTTTGGTGACGTTTAACTGTAACTTGTTCCCAGTACAGTCTAAGTGGCTGCTGACTGTGTGACTTGGCTAAAAGTGGCCAAATAGAAGCCCAATCCACAATACATGAGCCCAAAGGCCTTCCGTATGACTAAACTGACACCCACTTTCTTAAAAATATAATGGGTCTAAATAGCCTTTTCAGGCTGAGATAAAGCACTTTGGTAACATTTGGCTGTAACTTGTTCCCAGTACTTTCTGAGTGGCTGGTGACTGTATGTTGTACCTAAAAGTGCCCAAATAGAATCCCAATGCACTTTACATGGGCCCAAATGCCTTCCTTATGACAAAACTGACACCCATTTTCTTTAAAAAATCCTTGGTCAAAATAGCCTTTTCAGGCCGAGAGAAGCACTTTGGTGACGTTTAACTGTAACTTGTTCCCAGTACAGTCTAAGTGGCTGCTGACTGCGTGACTTGGCTAAAAGTGGCCAAATAGAAGCCCAATCCACAATACATGAGCCCAAAGGCCCTCCTTATGACTAAACTGACACCCACTTTCTAAAAATATCATGGGTCTAAATAGCCTTTTCAGGCTGAGAGAAGCACTTTGGTAACATGTGGCTGTAACTTGTTGCCAGTACTTTCTGAGAGGCTGGTGACTGTGTGTTGTACCTAAAAGTGCCCAAATAGAATCCCAATGCACTATACATGGGCCTAAATGCCTTCCTTATGACAAAACTGACACCCACTGTCTTAAAAATATCATAGGTCTAAATAGCCTTTTCAGGCTGAGAGAAGCACTTTGGTGACATTTGGCTCTAACTGGTTCCCAGTACATTCTGAGTGGCTGCTGGCTGTGTGACTTGGCTAAAAGTGGCCAAATAGAAGCCCAATCCACAATACATGAGCCCAAAGGCCTTCCTTATGACTAAACTGACACCCACTTTCTTAAAAATATAATGGGTCTAAATAGCCTTTTCAGGCTGAGAGAAGCACTTTGGTAACATGTGGCTGTAACTTGTTGCCAGTACTTTCTGAGAGGCTGGTGACTGTGTGTTGTACCTAAAAGTGCCCAAATAGAATCCCAATGCACTATACATGGGCCTAAATGCCTTCCTTATGACAAAACTGACACCCACTGTCTTAAAAATATCATAGGTCTAAATAGCCTTTTCAGGCTGAGAGAAGCACTTTGGTGACATTTGGCTCTAACTGGTTCCCAGTACATTCTGAGTGGCTGCTGGCTGTGTGACTTGGCTAAAAGTGGCCAAATAGAAGCCCAATCCACAATACATGAGCCCAAAGGCCTTCCTTATGACTAAACTGACACCCACTTTCTTAAAAATATAATGGGTCTAAATAGCCTTTTCAGGCTGAGAGAAGCACTTTGGTAACATGTGGCTGTAACTTGTTGCCAGTACTTTCTGAGAGGCTGGTGACTGTGTGTTGTACCTAAAAGTGCCCAAATAGAATCCCAATGCACTATACATGGGCCTAAATGCCTTCCTTATGACAAAACTGACACCCACTGTCTTAAAAATATCATAGGTCTAAATAGCCTTTTCAGGCTGAGAGAAGCACTTTGGTGACATTTGGCTCTAACTGGTTCCCAGTACATTCTGAGTGGCTGCTGGCTGTGTGACTTGGCTAAAAGTGGCCAAATAGAAGCCCAATCCACAAAAAATGAACCCAGAGGCCTTCCTTATGACTAAACTGACACCCACTTTCTTAAAAATATCATGGGTCTAAATAGCCTTTTCAGGCTGAGAAAAGCACTTTGGTGACATTTGGCTCTAACTGGTTCCCAGTACACTCTGAGTGGCTGCTGGCTGTGTGACTTGGCTAAAAGTGCCCAAATAGAAGCCCAATCCGCAATACATGAGCCCAGAGGCCTTCCTTATCACTAAACTGACACCCACTTTCTTAAAAATATAATGGGTCTAAATAGCCTTTTCAGGCTTAGAGAAGACCTTTGGTAACATTTGGCTTAAACTTGTTGCCAGTACTTTCTGAGAGGCTGGTGACTGTGTGTTGTACCTAAAAGTGCCCAAATAGAATCCCAATGCACTATACATGGGCCTAAATGCCTTCCTTATGACAAAACTGACACCCACTGTCTTAAAAATATCATGGGTCTAAATAGCCTTTTCAGGCTGAGAGAAGCACTTTGGTAACATTTGGCTGTAACTTGTTCCCAGTACTTTCTGAGTGGCTGGTGACTGTATGTTGTACCTAAAAGTGCCCAAATAGAATCCCAATGCACTTTACATGGGCCCAAATGCCTTCCTTATGACAAAACTGACACCCATTTTCTTTAAACAATCCTTGGTCAAAATAGCCTTTTCAGGCCGAGAGGAGCACTTTGGTGACGTTTAACTGTAACTTGTTCCCAGTACAGTCTAAGTGGCTGCTGACTGTGTGACTTCGCTAAAAGTGTCCAAATAGAAGCCCAATCCACAATAAATGAGCCCAAAGGCCTTCCTTATGACAAAACTGACACCCACTGTCTTAAAAATATCATGGGTCTAAATAGCCTTTTCAGGCTGAGAGAAGCACTTTGGTGACATTTGGCTGTAACTTGTTCCCAGTACATTCTGGTTGGCTGCTGACTGTGTGACTTGGCTAAAAGTGGCCAAATAGAAGCCCAATCCACAATACATGAGCCCAAAGGCCCTCCTTATGACTAAACTGACACCCACTTTCTAAAAATATCATGGGTCTAAATAGCCTTTTCAGGCTGAGAGAAGCAATTTGGTGACATTTGGCTGTAACTTGTTCCCAGTACATTCTGATTGGCTGCTGACTGTGTGACTTGGCTAAAAGTGGCCAAATAGAAGCCCAATCCACAATACATGAGCCCAAAGGCCTTCCTTATGACTAAACTGACACCCACTTTCTTAAAAATATAATGGGTCTAAATAGCCTTTTCAGGCTGAGAGAAGCACTTTGGTAACATGTGGCTGTAACTTGTTGCCAGTACTTTCTGAGAGGCTGGTGACTGTGTGTTGTACCTAAAAGTGCCCAAATAGAATCCCAATGCACTATACATGGGCCTAAATGCCTTCCTTATGACAAAACTGACACCCACTGTCTTAAAAATATCATGGGTCTAAATAGCCTTTTCAGGCTGAGAGAAGCACGTTGGTAACATTTGGCTGTTACTTGTTCCCAGTACTTTCTGAGTGGCTGGTGACTGTGTGTTGTACCTAAAAGTGTCCAAATACAATCCCAATGCACTATACATGGGCCCAAATGCCTTCCTTAAGACAAAACTGACACCCATTTTCTTTAAAAAATCCTTGGTCAAAATAGTCTTTTCAGGCTGAGAGAAGCACTTTGGTGACATTTAACTGTTACTTGTTCCCAGTACAATCTGAGTGGCTGCTGACTGTGTGACTTGGCTAAAAGTGCCCAAATAGAAGCCCAATCCAAAATACATGAGCCCAGAGGCCTTCCTTATCACTAAACTGACACCCACTTTCTTAAAAATATCATGGGTCTAAATAGCCTTTTCAGGCTGAGAAAAGCACTTTGGTGACATTTGGCTCTAACTGGTTCCCAGTACATTCTGAGTGGCTGCTGGCTGTGTGACTTGGCTAAAAGTGCCCAAATAGAAGCCCAATCCACAATACATGAGCCCAAGTGCCTTCCTTATCACTAAACTGACACCCACTTTCTTAAAAATATAATGGGTCTAAATATCCTTTTCAGGCTGAGAGAAGCACTTTGGTAACATTTGGTTGTAACTTGTTCCCAGTACTTTCTGAGTGGCTGGTGACTGTGTGTTGTACCTAAAAGTGACCAAATAGAATCCCAATGCACTATACATGGGCCCAAATGCCTTCCTTATGACAAAACTGACACTCATTTTCTTTAAAAAAATCATTGGTCAAAATAGCCTTTTCAGGCCGAGAGAAGCACTTTGGTGACATTTGGCTGTAACTGGTTTCCAGTACATTCTGAGTGGCTGCTGGCTGTGTGACTTGGCTAAAAGTGGCCAAATAGAAGCCCAATCCACAATACATGAGCCCAAATGCCTTCCGTATGACTAAACTGACACCCACTATCTTAAAAATATAATGGGTCTAAATAGCCTTTTCAGGCTGAGATAAAGCACTTTGGTAACATTTGGCTGTAACTTGTTCCCAGTACTTTCTGAGTGGCTGCTGGCTGTGTGACTTGGCTATAAGTGCCCAAATAGAAGCCCAATCCACAATACATGAGCCCAGAGGCCTTCCTTATGACTAAACTGACACCCACTTTCTTAAAAATATAATGGGTCTAAATAGCCTTTTCAGGCTGAGAGAAGCACTTTGGTAACATTTGGCTGTTACTTGTTCCCAGTACTTTCTGAGTGGCTGGTGACTGTGTGTTGTACCTAAAAGTGCCCAAATACAATCCCAATGCACTATACATGGGCCAAAATGCCTTCCTTATGACAAAACTGACATCCATTTTCTTTAAAAAATCCTTGGTGAAAATTGTCTTTTCAGGCTGAGAGAAGCACTTTGGTGACGTTTAACTGTAACTTGTTCCCAGTACAGTCTAAGTGGCTGCTGACTGTGTGACTTGGCTAAAAGTGGCCAAATAGAAGCCCAATCCACAATACATGAGCCCAAAGGCCTTCCGTATGACTAAACTGACACCCACTTTCTTAAAAATATAATGGGTCAAAATAGCCTTTTCAGGCTGATATAAAGCACTTTGGTAACATTTGGCTGTAACTTGTTCCCAGTACTTTCTGAGTGGCTGGTGACTGTATGTTGCAGCTAAAAGTGCCCAAATACAATCCCAATGCACTATACATGGGCCCAAATGCCTTCCTTATGACAAAACTGACACCCATTTTCTTTAAAAAATCCTTGGTCAAAATAGCCTTTTCAGGCCGAGAGAAGCACTTTGGTGACGTTTAACTGTAACTTGTTCCCAGTACATTCTGATTGGCTGCTGACTGTGTGACTTGGCTAAAAGTGGCCAAATAGAAGCCCAATCCACAATACATGAGCCCAAAGGCCTTCCTTATGACTAAACTGACACCCACTTTCTTAAAAATATAATGGGTCTAAATAGCCTTTTCAGGCTGAGAGAAGCACTTTGGTAACATTTGGCTGTAACTTGTTCCCAGTACTTTCTGAGTGGCTGGTGACTGTATGTTGTACCTAAAAGTGCCCAAATAGAATCCCAATGCACTTTACATGGGCCCAAATGCCTTCCTTATGACTAAACTGACACCCACTTTCTTAAAAATATCATGGGTCTAAATAGCCTTTTCAGGCTGAGAGAAGCACTTTGGTGACATTTGGCTGTAACTTGTTCCCAGTACATTCTGATTGGCTGCTGACTGTATGACTTGGCTAAAAGTGGCCAAATAGAAGCCCAATCCACAATACATGAGCCCAAAGGCCTTCCTTATGACTAAACTGACAACCACTTTCTTAAAAATATAATGGGTCTAAATAGCCTTTTCAGGCTGAGAGAAGCACTTTGGTAACATGTGGCTGTAACTTGTTGCCAGTACTTTCTGAGAGGCTGGTGACTGTGTGTTGTACCTAAAAGTGCCCAAATAGAATCCCAATGCACTATACATGGGCCTAAATGCCTTCCTTATGACAAAACTGACACCCACTGTCTTAAAAATATCATAGGTCTAAATAGCCTTTTCAGGCTGAGAGAAGCACTTTGGTGACATTTGGCTCTAACTGGTTCCCAGTACATTCTGAGTGGCTGCTGGCTGTGTGACTTGGCTAAAAGTGCCCAAATAGAAGCCCAATCCGCAATACATGAGCCCAAAGGCCTTCCTTATGACTAAACTGACACCCACTTTCTTAAAAATATAATGGGTCTAAATAGCCTTTTCAGGCTGAGAAAAGCACTTTGGTGACATTTGGCTCTAACTGGTTCACAGTACATTCTGAGTGGCTGCTGGCTGTGTGACTTGGCTAAAAGTGCCCAAATAGAAGCCCAATCCGCAATACATGAGCCCAAAGGCCTTCCTTATGACTAAACTGACACCCACTTTCTTAAAAATATAATGGGTCTAAATAGCCTTTTCAGGCTGAGAGAAGCACTTTGGTAACATTTGGCTGTAACTTGTTCCCAGTACTTTCTGAGTGGCTGGTGACTGTGTGTTGTACCTAAAAGTGCCCAAATACAATCCCAATGCACTATACATGGGCCCAAATGCCTTCCTTCAGACAAAACTGACATCCATTTTCTTTAAAAAATCCTTGGTCAAAATTGTCTTTTCAGGCCGAGAGAAGCACTTTGGTGACGTTTAACTGTAACTTGTTCCCAGTACAGTCTAAGTGGCTGCTGACTGTGTGACTTGGCTAAAAGTGGCCAAATAGAAGCCCAATCCACAATACATGAGCCCAAAGGCCTTCCGTATGACTAAACTGACACCCACTTTCTTAAAAATATAATGGGTCTAAATAGCCTTTTCAGGCTGAGATAAAGCACTTTGGTAACATTTGGCTGTAACTTGTTCCCAGTACTTTCTGAGTGGCTGGTGACTGTATGTTGTACCTAAAAGTGCCCAAATAGAATCCCAATGCACTTTACATGGGCCCAAATGCCTTCCTTATGACAAAACTGACACCCATTTTCTTTAAAAAATCCTTGGTCAAAATAGCCTTTTCAGGCCGAGAGAAGCACTTTGGTGACGTTTAACTGTAACTTGTTCCCAGTACAGTCTAAGTGGCTGCTGACTGCGTGACTTGGCTAAAAGTGGCCAAATAGAAGCCCAATCCACAATACATGAGCCCAAAGGCCCTCCTTATGACTAAACTGACACCCACTTTCTAAAAATATCATGGGTCTAAATAGCCTTTTCAGGCTGAGAGAAGCACTTTGGTAACATGTGGCTGTAACTTGTTGCCAGTACTTTCTGAGAGGCTGGTGACTGTGTGTTGTACCTAAAAGTGCCCAAATAGAATCCCAATGCACTATACATGGGCCTAAATGCCTTCCTTATGACAAAACTGACACCCACTGTCTTAAAAATATCATAGGTCTAAATAGCCTTTTCAGGCTGAGAGAAGCACTTTGGTGACATTTGGCTCTAACTGGTTCCCAGTACATTCTGAGTGGCTGCTGGCTGTGTGACTTGGCTAAAAGTGGCCAAATAGAAGCCCAATCCACAATACATGAGCCCAAAGGCCTTCCTTATGACTAAACTGACACCCACTTTCTTAAAAATATAATGGGTCTAAATAGCCTTTTCAGGCTGAGAGAAGCACTTTGGTAACATGTGGCTGTAACTTGTTGCCAGTACTTTCTGAGAGGCTGGTGACTGTGTGTTGTACCTAAAAGTGCCCAAATAGAATCCCAATGCACTATACATGGGCCTAAATGCCTTCCTTATGACAAAACTGACACCCACTGTCTTAAAAATATCATAGGTCTAAATAGCCTTTTCAGGCTGAGAGAAGCACTTTGGTGACATTTGGCTCTAACTGGTTCCCAGTACATTCTGAGTGGCTGCTGGCTGTGTGACTTGGCTAAAAGTGGCCAAATAGAAGCCCAATCCACAATACATGAGCCCAAAGGCCCTCCTTATGACTAAACTGACACCCACTTTCTAAAAATATCATGGGTCTAAATAGCCTTTTCAGGCTGAGAGAAGCAATTTGGTGACATTTGGCTGTAACTTGTTCCCAGTACATTCTGATTGGCTGCTGACTGTGTGACTTGGCTAAAAGTGGCCAAATAGAAGCCCAATCCACAATACATGAGCCCAAAGGCCTTCCTTATGACTAAACTGACACCCACTTTCTTAAAAATATAATGGGTCTAAATAGCCTTTTCAGGCTGAGAGAAGCACTTTGGTAACATGTGGCTGTAACTTGTTGCCAGTACTTTCTGAGAGGCTGGTGACTGTGTGTTGTACCTAAAAGTGCCCAAATAGAATCCCAATGCACTATACATGGGCCTAAATGCCTTCCTTATGACAAAACTGACACCCACTGTCTTAAAAATATCATAGGTCTAAATAGCCTTTTCAGGCTGAGAGAAGCACTTTGGTGACATTTGGCTCTAACTGGTTCCCAGTACATTCTGAGTGGCTGCTGGCTGTGTGACTTGGCTAAAAGTGGCCAAATAGAAGCCCAATCCACAAAAAATGAACCCAGAGGCCTTCCTTATGACTAAACTGACACCCACTTTCTTAAAAATATCATGGGTCTAAATAGCCTTTTCAGGCTGAGAAAAGCACTTTGGTGACATTTGGCTCTAACTGGTTCCCAGTACACTCTGAGTGGCTGCTGGCTGTGTGACTTGGCTAAAAGTGCCCAAATAGAAGCCCAATCCGCAATACATGAGCCCAGAGGCCTTCCTTATCACTAAACTGACACCCACTTTCTTAAAAATATAATGGGTCTAAATAGCCTTTTCAGGCTTAGAGAAGACCTTTGGTAACATTTGGCTTAAACTTGTTGCCAGTACTTTCTGAGAGGCTGGTGACTGTGTGTTGTACCTAAAAGTGCCCAAATAGAATCCCAATGCACAATACATGGGCCTAAATGCCTTCCTTATGACAAAACTGACACCCACTGTCTTAAAAATATCATGGGTCTAAATAGCCTTTTCAGGCTGAGAGAAGCACTTTGGTAACATTTGGCTGTAACTTGTTCCCAGTACTTTCTGAGTGGCTGGTGACTGTGTGTTGTACCTAAAAGTGCCCAAATAGAATCCCAATGCACAATACATGGGCCCAAATGCCTTCCTTAAGACAAAACTGACCTCCATTTTCTTTAAAAAATCCTTGGTCAAAATTGTCTTTTCAGGCTGAGAGAAGCACTTTGGTGACGTTTAACTGTAACTTGTTCCCAGTACAGTCTAAGTGGCTGCTGACTGTGTGACTTGGCTAAAAGTGGCCAAATAGAAGCCCAATCCACAATACATGAGCCCAAAGGCCTTCCGTATGACTAAACTGACACCCACTTTCTTAAAAATATAATGGGTCTAAATAGCCTTTTCAGGCTGAGAGAAGCACTTTGGTAACATTTGGCTGTAACTTGTGCCCAGTACTTTCTGAGTGGCTGGTGACTGTATGTTGTACCTAAAAGTGCCCAAATAGAATCCCAATGAACTTTACATGGGCCCAAATGCCTTCCTTATGACAAAACTGACACCCATTTTCTTTAAAAAATCCTTGGTCAAAATAGCCTTTTCAGGCCGAGAGAAGCACTTTGGTGACGTTTAACTGTAACTTGTTCCCAGTACATTCTGATTGACTGCTGACTGTATGACTTGGCTAAAAGTGGCCAAATAGAAGCCCAATCCACAATACATGAGCCCAAAGGCCCTCCTTATGACTAAACTGACACCCACTTTCTAAAAATATCATGGGTCTAAATAGCCTTTTCAGGCTGAGAGAAGCAATTTGGTGACATTTGGCTGTAACTTGTTCCCAGTACATTCTGATTGGCTGCTGACTGTGTGACTTGGCTAAAAGTGGCCAAATAGAAGCCCAATCCATAATACATGAGCCCAAAGGCCCTCCTTATGACTAAACTGACACCCACTTTCTAAAAATATCATGGGTCTAAATAGCCTTTTCAGGCTGAGAGAAGCAATTTGGTGACATTTGGCTGTAACTTGTTCCCAGTACATTCTGATTGGCTGCTGACTGTGTGACTTGGCTAAAAGTGGCCAAATAGAAGCCCAATCCACAATACATGAGCCCAGAGGCCTTCCTTATCACTAAACTGACACCCACTTTCTTAAAAATATCATGGGTCTAAATAGCCTTTTCAGGCTGAGAGAAGCACTTTGGTGACATTTGGCTGTAACTTGTTCCCAGTACATTCTGATTGGCTGCTGACTGTGTGACTTGGCTAAAAGTGGCCAAATAGAAGCCCAATCCACAATACATGAGCCCAAAGGCCCTCCTTATGACTAAACTGACACCCACTTTCTAAAAATATCATGGGTCTAAATAGCCTTTTCAGGCTGAGAGAAGCAATTTGGTGACATTTGGCTGTAACTTGTTCCCAGTACATTCTGATTGGCTGCTGACTGTGTGACTTGGCTAAAAGTGGCCAAATAGAAGCCCAATCCACAATACATGAGCCCAGAGGCCTTCCTTATCACTAAACTGACACCCACTTTCTTAAAAATATCATGGGTCTAAATAGCCTTTTCAGGCTGAGAGAAGCACTTTGGTGACATTTGGCTGTAACTTGTTCCCAGTACATTCTGATTGGCTGCTGACTGTGTGACTTGGCTAAAAGTGGCCAAATAGAAGCCCAATCCACAATACATGAGCCCAAAGGCCCTCCTTATGACTAAACTGACACCCACTTTCTAAAAATATCATGGGTCTAAATAGCCTTTTCAGGCTGAGAGAAGCAATTTGGTGACATTTGGCTGTAACTTGTTCCCAGTACATTCTGATTGGCTGCTGACTGTGTGACTTGGCTAAAAGTGGCCAAATAGAAGCCCAATCCACAATACATGAGCCCAAAGGCCTTCCTTATCACTAAACTGACACCCACTTTCTTAAAAATATAATGGGTCTAAATAGCCTTTTCAGGCTGAGAGAAGCACTTTGGTGACATTTGGCTGTAACTTGTTCCCAGTACATTCTGAGTGGCTGCTGGCTGTGTGACTTGGCTAAAAGTGGCCAAATAGAAGCCCAATCCACAATACATGAGCCCAAAGGCCCTCCTTATGACTAAACTGACACCCACTTTCTAAAAATATCATGGGTCTAAATAGCCTTTTCAGGCTGAGAGAAGCACTTTGGTAACATGTGGCTGTAACTTGTTGCCAGTACTTTCTGAGAGGCTGGTGACTGTGTGTTGTACCTAAAAGTGCCCAAATAGAATCCCAATGCACTATACATGGGCCTAAATGCCTTCCTTATGACAAAACTGACACCCACTTTCTTAAAAATATCATGGGTCTAAATAGCCTTTTCAGGCTGAGAAAAGCACTTTGGTGACATTTGGCTCTAACTGGTTCCCAGTACACTCTGAGTGGCTGCTGGCTGTGTGACTTGGCTAAAAGTGCCCAAATAGAAGCCCAATCCGCAATACATGAGCCCAGAGGCCTTCCTTATCACTAAACTGACACCCACTTTCTTAAAAATATAATGGGTCTAAATAGCCTTTTCAGGCTTAGAGAAGACCTTTGGTAACATTTGGCTTAAACTTGTTGCCAGTACTTTCTGAGAGGCTGGTGACTGTGTGTTGTACCTAAAAGTGCCCAAAAAGAATCCCAATGCACAATACATGGGCCTAAATGCCTTCCTTATGACAAAACTGACACCCACTGTCTTAAAAATATCATGGGTCTAAATAGCCTTTTCAGGCTGAGAGAAGCACTTTGGTAACATTTGGCTGTTACTTGTTCCCAGTACTTTCTGAGTGGCTGGTGACTGTGTGTTGTACCTAAAAGTGCCCAAATAGAATCCCAATGCACAATACATGGGCCCAAATGCCTTCCTTAAGACAAAACTGACATCCATTTTCTTTAAAAAATCCTTGGTCAAAATTGTCTTTTCAGGCTGAGAGAAGCACTTTGGTGACGTTTAACTGTAACTTGTTCCCAGTACAGTCTAAGTGGCTGCTGACTGTGTGACTTGGCTAAAAGTGGCCAAATAGAAGCCCAATCCACAATACATGAGCCCAAAGGCCTTCCGTATGACTAAACTGACACCCACTTTCTTAAAAATATAATGGGTCTAAATAGCCTTTTCAGGCTGAGAGAAGCACTTTGGTAACATTTGGCTGTAACTTGTTCCCAGTACTTTCTGAGTGGCTGGTGACTGTATGTTGTACCTAAAAGTGCCCAAATAGAATCCCAATGAACTTTACATGGGCCCAAATGCCTTCCTTATGACAAAACTGACACCCATTTTCTTTAAAAAATCCTTGGTCAAAATAGCCTTTTCAGGCCGAGAGAAGCACTTTGGTGACGTTTAACTGTAACTTGTTCCCAGTACATTCTGATTGACTGCTGACTGTGTGACTTGGCTAAAAGTGGCCAAATAGAAGCCCAATCCACAATACATGAGCCCAAAGGCCTTCCTTATGACTAAACTGACACCCACTTTCTTAAAAATATAATGGGTCTAAATAGCCTTTTCAGGCTGAGAGAAGCACTTTGGTGACATTTGGCTGTAACTTGTTCCCAAGTACATTCTGATTGGCTGCTGACTGTGTGACTTGGCTAAAAGTGGCCAAATAGAAGCCCAATCCACAATACATGAGCCCAAAGGCCCTCCTTATGACTAAACTGACACCCACTTTCTAAAAATATCATGGGTCTAAATAGCCTTTTCAGGCTGAGAGAAGCAATTTGGTAACATTTGGCTGTAACTTGTGCCCAGTACTTTCGGAGTGGCTGGTGACTGTATGTTGTACCTAAAAGTGCCCAAATAGAATCCCAATGAACTTTACATGGGCCCAAATGCCTTCCTTATGACAAAACTGACACCCATTTTCTTTAAAAAATCCTTGGTCAAAATAGCCTTTTCAGGCCGAGAGAAGCACTTTGGTGACGTTTAACTGTAACTTGTTCCCAGTACATTCTGATTGACTGCTGACTGTATGACTTGGCTAAAAGTGGCCAAATAGAAGCCCAATCCACAATACATGAGCCCAAAGGCCCTCCTTATGACTAAACTGACACCCACTTTCTAAAAATATCATGGGTCTAAATAGCCTTTTCAGGCTGAGAGAAGCAATTTGGTGACATTTGGCTGTAACTTGTTCCCAGTACATTCTGATTGGCTGCTGACTGTGTGACTTGGCTAAAAGTGGCCAAATAGAAGCCCAATCCACAATACATGAGCCCAAAGGCCCTCCTTATGACTAAACTGACACCCACTTTCTAAAAATATCATGGGTCTAAATAGCCTTTTCAGGCTGAGAGAAGCAATTTGGTGACATTTGGCTGTAACTTGTTCCCAGTACATTCTGATTGGCTGCTGACTGTGTGACTTGGCTAAAAGTGGCCAAATAGAAGCCCAATCCACAATACATGAGCCCAGAGGCCTTCCTTATCACTAAACTGACACCCACTTTCTTAAAAATATCATGGGTCTAAATAGCCTTTTCAGGCTGAGAGAAGCACTTTGGTGACATTTGGCTGTAACTTGTTCCCAGTACATTCTGATTGGCTGCTGACTGTGTGACTTGGCTAAAAGTGGCCAAATAGAAGCCCAATCCACAATACATGAGCCCAAAGGCCCTCCTTATGACTAAACTGACACCCACTTTCTAAAAATATCATGGGTCTAAATAGCCTTTTCAGGCTGAGAGAAGCAATTTGGTGACATTTGGCTGTAACTTGTTCCCAGTACATTCTGATTGGCTGCTGACTGTGTGACTTGGCTAAAAGTGGCCAAATAGAAGCCCAATCCACAATACATGAGCCCAGAGGCCTTCCTTATCACTAAACTGACACCCACTTTCTTAAAAATATCATGGGTCTAAATAGCCTTTTCAGGCTGAGAGAAGCACTTTGGTGACATTTGGCTGTAACTTGTTCCCAGTACATTCTGATTGGCTGCTGACTGTGTGACTTGGCTAAAAGTGGCCAAATAGAAGCCCAATCCACAATACATGAGCCCAAAGGCCCTCCTTATGACTAAACTGACACCCACTTTCTAAAAATATCATGGGTCTAAATAGCCTTTTCAGGCTGAGAGAAGCAATTTGGTGACATTTGGCTGTAACTTGTTCCCAGTACATTCTGATTGGCTGCTGACTGTGTGACTTGGCTAAAAGTGGCCAAATAGAAGCCCAATCCACAATACATGAGCCCAAAGGCCTTCCTTATCACTAAACTGACACCCACTTTCTTAAAAATATAATGGGTCTAAATAGCCTTTTCAGGCTGAGAGAAGCACTTTGGTGACATTTGGCTGTAACTTGTTCCCAGTACATTCTGAGTGGCTGCTGGCTGTGTGACTTGGCTAAAAGTGGCCAAATAGAAGCCCAATCCACAATACATGAGCCCAAAGGCCCTCCTTATGACTAAACTGACACCCACTTTCTAAAAATATCATGGGTCTAAATAGCCTTTTCAGGCTGAGAGAAGCACTTTGGTAACATGTGGCTGTAACTTGTTGCCAGTACTTTCTGAGAGGCTGGTGACTGTGTGTTGTACCTAAAAGTGCCCAAATAGAATCCCAATGCACTATACATGGGCCTAAATGCCTTCCTTATGACAAAACTGACACCCACTGTCTTAAAAATATCATAGGTCTAAATAGCCTTTTCAGGCTGAGAGAAGCACTTTGGTGACATTTGGCTCTAACTGGTTCCCAGTACATTCTGAGTGGCTGCTGGCTGTGTGACTTGGCTAAAAGTGGCCAAATAGAAGCCCAATCCACAAAAAATGAACCCAGAGGCCTTCCTTATGACTAAACTGACACCCACTTTCTTAAAAATATCATGGGTCTAAATAGCCTTTTCAGGCTGAGAAAAGCACTTTGGTGACATTTGGCTCTAACTGGTTCCCAGTACACTCTGAGTGGCTGCTGGCTGTGTGACTTGGCTAAAAGTGCCCAAATAGAAGCCCAATCCGCAATACATGAGCCCAGAGGCCTTCCTTATCACTAAACTGACACCCACTTTCTTAAAAATATAATGGGTCTAAATAGCCTTTTCAGGCTTAGAGAAGACCTTTGGTAACATTTGGCTTAAACTTGTTGCCAGTACTTTCTGAGAGGCTGGTGACTGTGTGTTGTACCTAAAAGTGCCCAAATAGAATCCCAATGCACAATACATGGGCCTAAATGCCTTCCTTATGACAAAACTGACACCCACTGTCTTAAAAATATCATGGGTCTAAATAGCCTTTTCAGGCTGAGAGAAGCACTTTGGTAACATTTGGCTGTTACTTGTTCCCAGTACTTTCTGAGTGGCTGGTGACTGTGTGTTGTACCTAAAAGTGCCCAAATAGAATCCCAATGCACAATACATGGGCCCAAATGCCTTCCTTAAGACAAAACTGACATCCATTTTCTTTAAAAAATCCTTGGTCAAAATTGTCTTTTCAGGCTGAGAGAAGCACTTTGGTGACGTTTAACTGTAACTTGTTCCCAGTACAGTCTAAGTGGCTGCTGACTGTGTGACTTGGCTAAAAGTGGCCAAATAGAAGCCCAATCCACAATACATGAGCCCAAAGGCCTTCCGTATGACTAAACTGACACCCACTTTCTTAAAAATATAATGGGTCTAAATAGCCTTTTCAGGCTGAGAGAAGCACTTTGGTAACATTTGGCTGTAACTTGTTCCCAGTACTTTCTGAGTGGCTGGTGACTGTATGTTGTACCTAAAAGTGCCCAAATAGAATCCCAATGAACTTTACATGGGCCCAAATGCCTTCCTTATGACAAAACTGACACCCATTTTCTTTAAAAAATCCTTGGTCAAAATAGCCTTTTCAGGCCGAGAGAAGCACTTTGGTGACGTTTAACTGTAACTTGTTCCCAGTACATTCTGATTGACTGCTGACTGTGTGACTTGGCTAAAAGTGGCCAAATAGAAGCCCAATCCACAATACATGAGCCCAAAGGCCTTCCTTATGACTAAACTGACACCCACTTTCTTAAAAATATAATGGGTCTAAATAGCCGATTCAGGCTGAGAGAAGCACTTTGGTGACATTTGGCTGTAACTTGTTCCCAAGTACATTCTGATTGGCTGCTGACTGTGTGACTTGGCTAAAAGTGGCCAAATAGAAGCCCAATCCACAATACATGAGCCCAAAGGCCCTCCTTATGACTAAACTGACACCCACTTTCTAAAAATATCATGGGTCTAAATAGCCTTTTCAGGCTGAGAGAAGCAATTTGGTGACATTTGGCTGTAACTTGTTCCCAGTACATTCTGATTGGCTGCTGACTGTGTGACTTGGCTAAAAGTGGCCAAATAGAAGCCCAATCCACAATACATGAGCCCAGAGGCCTTCCTTATCACTAAACTGACACCCACTTTCTTAAAAATATCATGGGTCTAAATAGCCTTTTCAGGCTGAGAGAAGCACTTTGGTGACATTTGGCTGTAACTTGTTCCCAGTACATTCTGAGTGGCTGGTGACTGTATGTTGTACCTAAAAGTGCCCAAATAGAATCCCAATGAACTTTACATGGGCCCAAATGCCTTCCTTATGACAAAACTGACACCCATTTTCTTTAAAAAATCCTTGGTCAAAATAGCCTTTTCAGGCCGAGAGAAGCACTTTGGTGACGTTTAACTGTAACTTGTTCCCAGTACATTCTGATTGACTGCTGACTGTGTGACTTGGCTAAAAGTGGCCAAATAGAAGCCCAATCCACAATACATGAGCCCAAAGGCCTTCCTTATGACTAAACTGACACCCACTTTCTTAAAAATATAATGGGTCTAAATAGCCTTTTCAGGCTGAGAGAAGCACTTTGGTGACATTTGGCTGTAACTTGTTCCCAAGTACATTCTGATTGGCTGCTGACTGTGTGACTTGGCTAAAAGTGGCCAAATAGAAGCCCAATCCACAATACATGAGCCCAAAGGCCTTCCTTATCACTAAACTGACACCCACTTTCTTAAAAATATAATGGGTCTAAATAGCCTTTTCAGGCTGAGAGAAGCACTTTGGTGACATTTGGCTGTAACTTGTTCCCAGTACATTCTGAGTGGCTGCTGGCTGTGTGACTTGGCTAAAAGTGGCCAAATAGAAGCCCAATCCACAATACATGAGCCCAAAGGCCCTCCTTATGACTAAACTGACACCCACTTTCTAAAAATATCATGGGTCTAAATAGCCTTTTCAGGCTGAGAGAAGCAATTTGGTGACATTTGGCTGTAACTTGTTCCCAGTACATTCTGATTGGCTGCTGACTGTGTGACTTGGCTAAAAGTGGCCAAATAGAAGCCCAATCCACAATACATGAGCCCAGAGGCCTTCCTTATCACTAAACTGAAACCCACTTTCTTAAAAATATCATGGGTCTAAATAGCCTTTTCAGGCTGAGAGAAGCACTTTGGTGACATTTGGCTGTAACTTGTTCCCAGTACATTCTGATTGGCTGCTGACTGTGTGACTTGGCTAAAAGTGGCCAAATAGAAGCCCAATCCACAATACATGAGCCCAAAGGCCCTCCTTATGACTAAACTGACACCCACTTTCTAAAAATATCATGGGTCTAAATAGCCTTTTCAGGCTGAGAGAAGCAATTTGGTGACATTTGGCTGTAACTTGTTCCCAGTACATTCTGATTGGCTGCTGACTGTGTGACTTGGCTAAAAGTGGCCAAATAGAAGCCCAATCCACAATACATGAGCCCAAAGGCCTTCCTTATCACTAAACTGACACCCACTTTCTTAAAAATATAATGGGTCTAAATAGCCTTTTCAGGCTGAGAGAAGCACTTTGGTGACATTTGGCTGTAACTTGTTCCCAGTACATTCTGAGTGGCTGCTGGCTGTGTGACTTGGCTAAAAGTGGCCAAATAGAAGCCCAATCCACAATACATGAGCCCAAAGGCCTTCCTTATGACTAAACTGACACCCACTTTCTTAAAAATATAATGGGTCTAAATAGCCTTTTCAGGCTGAGAGAAGCACTTTGGTAACATTTGGCTGTTACTTGTTCCCAGTACTTTCTGAGTGGCTGGTGACTGTGTGTTGTACCTAAAAGTGTCCAAATACAATCCCAATGCACTATACATGGGCCCAAATGCCTTCCTTAAGACAAAACTGACACCCATTTTCTTTAAAAAATCCTTGGTCAAAATAGTCTTTTCAGGCTGAGAGAAGCACTTTGGTGACATTTAACTGTTACTTGTTCCCAGTACAATCTGAGTGGCTGCTGACTGTGTGACTTGGCTAAAAGTGCCCAAATAGAAGCCCAATCCAAAATACATGAGCCCAGAGGCCTTCCTTATCACTAAACTGACACTCATTTTCTTAAAAAAATCATTGGTCAAAATAGCCTTTTCAGGCTGAGAGAAGCACTTTGGTGACATTTGACTGTAACTTGTTCCCAGTACATTCTGAGTGGCTGCTGGCTGTGTGACTTGGCTAAAAGTGCCCAAATAGAAGCCCAATCCACAATACATGAGCCCAGAGGCCTTCCTTATGACTAAACTGACACCCACTTTCTTAAAAATATCATGGGTCTAAATATCCTTTTCAGGCTGAGAAAAGCACTTTGGTGACATTTGGCTCTAACTGGTTCCCAGTACATTCTGAGTGGCTGCTGGCTGTGTGACTTGGCTAAAAGTGCCCAAATAGAAGCCCAATCCACAATACATGAGCCCAAGTGCCTTCCTTATCACTAAACTGACACCCACTTTCTTAAAAATATAATGGGTCTAAATATCCTTTTCAGGCTGAGAGAAGTAGCCTGGGTGCCAGCCTGCTTCGCTACGTTCGGCGGATTCTTTTTTCTCTCTGCGCTTCTCAGTCTGGAATGCCTCCTATCTCCAGGAGGCGGGACACAGCAGCCAAGGTTCCAAACCTACCGTGGCTTCTGATTGGTCTGTGGTGCGGGGCGGGACAAAAAAAACGGTGTGATCGTTTTGATTCGTCATTCGTTTGAACAACATCCAATCAGCAACGACGTTGCCGAACGTAACATATGTAGTTCCTGTGTACTTCCTGTGTAGTTCTGAAAGACGAGTCAATCGGGTGCATTCCAGACTGAGAAGCGGAGAGAGAAAAAAAGTCCGCCGAACGCAGCGAAGCAGGCTGGCACCCAGGCTATGAGAGAAGCACTTTGGTAACATTTGGTTGTAACTTGTTCCCAGTACTTTCTGAGTGGCTGGTGACTGTGTGTTGTACCTAAAAGTGGCCAAATAGAATCCCAATGCACTATACATGGGCCCAAATGCCTTCCTTATGACAAAACTGACACTCATTTTCTTTAAAAAAATCATTGGTCAAAATAGCCTTTTCAGGCCGAGAGAAGCACTTTGGTGACATTTGGCTGTAACTGGTTTCCAGTACATTCTGAGTGGCTGCTGGCTGTGTGACTTGGCTAAAAGTGCCCAAATAGAAGCCCAATCCACAATACATGAGCCCAGAGGCCTTCCTTATGACTAAACTGACATCCACTTTCTTAAAAATATCATGGGTCTAAATAGCCTTTTCAGGCTGAGAAAAGCACTTTGGTGACATTTGGCTCTAACTGGTTCCCAGTACATTCTGAGTGGCTGCTGGCTGTGTGACTTGGCTAAAAGTGCCCAAATAGAAGCCCAATCCACAATACATGAGCCCAAGTGCCTTCCTTATCACTAAACTGACACCCACTTTCTTAAAAATATAATGGGTCTAAATATCCTTTTCAGGCTGAGAGAAGCACTTTGGTAACATTTGGTTGTAACTTGTTCCCAGTACTTTCTGAGTGGCTGGTGACTGTGTGTTGTACCTAAAAGTGGCCAAATAGAATCCCAATGCACTATACATGGGCCCAAATGCCTTCCTTATGACAAAACTGACACTCATTTTCTTTAAAAAAATCATTGGTCAAAATAGCCTTTTCAGGCCGAGAGAAGCACTTTGGTGACATTTGGCTGTAACTGGTTTCCAGTACATTCTGAGTGGCTGCTGGCTGTGTGACTTGGCTAAAAGTGGCCAAATAGAAGCCCAATCCACAATACATGAGCCCAAAGGCCTTCCGTATGACTAAACTGACACCCACTATCTTAAAAATATAATGGGTCTAAATAGCCTTTTCAGGCTGAGATAAAGCACTTTGGTAACATTTGGCTGTAACTTGTTCCCAGTACTTTCTGAGTGGCTGGTGACTGTATGTTGTACCTAAAAGTGCCCAAATAGAATCCCAATGCACTATACATGGGCCTATATGCCTTCCTTATGACAAAACTGACACCCACTGTCTTAAAAATATCATGGGTCTAAATAGCCTTTTCAGGCTGAGAGAAGCACTTTGGTGACATTTGGCTGTAACTTGTTCCCAGTACATTCTGATTGGCTGCTGACTGTGTGACTTGGCTAAAAGTGGCCAAATAGAAGCCCAATCCACAATACATGAGCCCAAAGGCCTTCCTTATGACTAAACTGACACCCACTTTCTTAAAAATATAATGGGTCTAAATAGCCTTTTCAGGCTGAGAGAAGCACTTTGGTAACATTTGGCTGTTACTTGTTCCCAGTACTTTCTGAGTGGCTGGTGACTGTGTGTTGTACCTAAAAGTGCCCAAATACAATCCCAATGCACTATACATGGGCCCAAATGCCTTCCTTAAGACAAAACTGACACCCATTTTCTTTAAAAAATCCTTGGTCAAAATAGTCTTTTCAGGCTGAGAGAAGCACTTTGGTAACATTTGGCTGTAACTTGTTCCCAGTACAGTCTAAGTGGCTGCTGACTGTGTGACTTGGCTAAAAGTGGCCAAATAGAAGCCCAATCCACAATACATGAGCCCAAAGGCCTTCCGTATGACTAAACTGACACCCACTATCTTAAAAATATAATGGGTCTAAATAGCCTTTTCAGGCTGAGATAAAGCACTTTGGTAACATTTGGCTGTAACTTGTTCCCAGTACTTTCTGAGTGGCTGGTGACTGTATGTTGTACCTAAAAGTGCCCAAATCGAATCCCAATGCACTATACATGGGCCTATATGCCTTCCTTATGACAAAACTGACACCCACTGTCTTAAAAATATCATGGGTCTAAATAGCCTTTTCAGGCTGAGAGAAGCACTTTGGTGACATTTGGCTGTAACTTGTTCCCAGTACATTCTGATTGGCTGCTGACTGTGTGACTTGGCTAAAAGTGGCCAAATAGAAGCCCAATCCACAATACATGAGCCCAAAGGCCTTCCGTATGACTAAACTGACACCCACTATCTTAAAAATATAATGGGTCTAAATATCCTTTTCAGGCTGAGAGAAGCACTTTGGTAACATTTGGCTGTAGCTTGTTCCCAGTACTTTCTGAGTGGCTGGTGACTGTGTGTTGTACCTAAAAGTGGCCAAATAGAATCCCAATGCACTATACATGGGCCCAAATGCCTTCCTTATGACAAAACTGACACTCATTTTCTTTAAAAAATCATTGGTCAAAATAGCCTTTTCAGGCCGAGAGAAGCACTTTGGTGACATTTGGCTGTAACTGGTTTCCAGTACATTCTAAGTGGCTGCTGGCTGTGTGACTTGGCTAAAAGTGCCCAAATAGAAGCCCAATCCACAATACATGAGCCCAGAGGCCTTTCTTATAACTAAACTGACACCCACTTTCTTAAAAATATAATGGGTCTAAATAGCCTTTTCAGGCTGAGAGAAGCACTTTGGTAACATTTGGCTGTTACTTGTTCCCAGTACTTTCTGAGTGGCTGGTGACTGTGTGTTGTACCTAAAAGTGCCCAAATACAATCCCAATGCACTATACATGGGCCCAAATGCCTTCCTTAAGACAAAACTGACACCCATTTTCTTTAAAAAATCCTTGGTCAAAATAGTCTTTTCAGGCTGAGAGAAGCACTTTGGTGACATTTAACTGTTACTTGTTCCCAGTACAATCTGAGTGGCTGCTGACTGTGTGACTTGGCTAAAAGTGCCCAAATAGAAGCCCAATCCACAATACATGAGCCCAGAGGCCTTCCTTATCACTAAACTGACACCCACTTTCTTAAAAATATAATGGGTCTAAATATGCTTTTCAGGCTGAGAGAAGCACTTTGGTAACATTTGGCTTAAACTTGTTGCCAGTACTTTCTGAGAGGCTGGTGACTGTGTGTTGTACCTAAAAGTGCCCAAATAGAATCCCAATGCACTATACATGGGCCTAAATGCCTTCCTTATGACAAAACTGACACCCACTGTCTTAAAAATATCATGGGTCTAAATAGCCTTTTCAGGCTGAGAGAAGCACTTTGGTAACATTTGGCTGTTACTTGTTCCCAGTACTTTCTGAGTGGCTGGTGACTGTGTGTTGTACCTAAAAGTGCCCAAATACAATCCCAATGCACTATACATGGGCCCAAATGCCTTCCTTAAGACAAAACTGACATCCATTTTCTTTAAAAAATCCTTGGTCAAAATTGTCTTTTCAGGCTGAGAGAAGCACTTTGGTGACGTTTAACTGTAACTTGTTCCCAGTACAGTCTAAGTGGCTGCTGACTGTGTGACTTGGCTAAAAGTGGCCAAATAGAAGCCCAATCCACAATACATGAGCCCAAAGGCCTTCCGTATGACTAAACTGACACCCACTTTCTTAAAAATATAATGGGTCTAAATAGCCTTTTCAGGCTGAGAGAAGCACTTTGGTAACATTTGGCTGTAACTTGTTCCCAGTACTTTCTGAGTGGCTGGTGACTGTATGTTGTACCTAAAAGTGCCCAAATAGAATCCCAATGAACTTTACATGGGCCCAAATGCCTTCCTTATGACAAAACTGACACCCATTTTCTTTAAAAAATCCTTGGTCAAAATAGCCTTTTCAGGCCGAGAGAAGCACTTTGGTGACGTTTAACTGTAACTTGTTCCCAGTACATTCTGATTGACTGCTGACTGTGTGACTTGGCTAAAAGTGGCCAAATAGAAGCCCAATCCACAATACATGAGCCCAAAGGCCTTCCTTATGACTAAACTGACACCCACTTTCTTAAAAATATAATGGGTCTAAATAGCCTTTTCAGGCTGAGAGAAGCACTTTGGTGACATTTGGCTGTAACTTGTTCCCAAGTACATTCTGATTGGCTGCTGACTGTGTGACTTGGCTAAAAGTGGCCAAATAGAAGCCCAATCCACAATACATGAGCCCAAAGGCCCTCCTTATGACTAAACTGACACCCACTTTCTAAAAATATCATGGGTCTAAATAGCCTTTTCAGGCTGAGAGAAGCAATTTGGTGACATTTGGCTGTAACTTGTTCCCAGTACATTCTGATTGGCTGCTGACTGTGTGACTTGGCTAAAAGTGGCCAAATAGAAGCCCAATCCACAATACATGAGCCCAAAGGCCCTCCTTATGACTAAACTGACACCCACTTTCTAAAAATATCATGGGTCTAAATAGCCTTTTCAGGCTGAGAGAAGCAATTTGGTGACATTTGGCTGTAACTTGTTCCCAGTACATTCTGATTGGCTGCTGACTGTGTGACTTGGCTAAAAGTGGCCAAATAGAAGCCCAATCCACAATACATGAGCCCAGAGGCCTTCCTTATCACTAAACTGACACCCACTTTCTTAAAAATATCATGGGTCTAAATAGCCTTTTCAGGCTGAGAGAAGCACTTTGGTGACATTTGGCTGTAACTTGTTCCCAGTACATTCTGATTGGCTGCTGACTGTGTGACTTGGCTAAAAGTGGCCAAATAGAAGCCCAATCCACAATACATGAGCCCAGAGGCCTTCCTTATCACTAAACTGACACCCACTTTCTTAAAAATATCATGGGTCTAAATAGCCTTTTCAGGCTGAGAGAAGCACTTTGGTGACATTTGGCTGTAACTTGTTCCCAGTACATTCTGATTGGCTGCTGACTGTGTGACTTGGCTAAAAGTGGCCAAATAGAAGCCCAATCCACAATACATGAGCCCAAAGGCCCTCCTTATGACTAAACTGACACCCACTTTCTAAAAATATCATGGGTCTAAATAGCCTTTTCAGGCTGAGAGAAGCAATTTGGTGACATTTGGCTGTAACTTGTTCCCAGTACATTCTGATTGGCTGCTGACTGTGTGACTTGGCTAAAAGTGGCCAAATAGAAGCCCAATCCACAATACATGAGCCCAAAGGCCTTCCTTATGACTAAACTGACACCCACTTTCTTAAAAATATAATGGGTCTAAATAGCCTTTTCAGGCTGAGAGAAGCACTTTGGTAACATGTGGCTGTAACTTGTTGCCAGTACTTTCTGAGAGGCTGGTGACTGTGTGTTGTACCTAAAAGTGCCCAAATAGAATCCCAATGCACTATACATGGGCCTAAATGCCTTCCTTATGACAAAACTGACACCCACTGTCTTAAAAATATCATAGGTCTAAATAGCCTTTTCAGGCTGAGAGAAGCACTTTGGTGACATTTGGCTCTAACTGGTTCCCAGTACATTCTGAGTGGCTGCTGGCTGTGTGACTTGGCTAAAAGTGCCCAAATAGAAGCCCAATCCACAAAAAATGAACCCAGAGGCCTTCCTTATGACTAAACTGACACCCACTTTCTTAAAAATATCATGGGTCTAAATAGCCTTTTCAGGCTGAGAAAAGCACTTTGGTGACATTTGGCTCTAACTGGTTCCCAGTACACTCTGAGTGGCTGCTGGCTGTGTGACTTGGCTAAAAGTGCCCAAATAGAAGCCCAATCCGCAATACATGAGCCCAGAGGCCTTCCTTATCACTAAACTGACACCCACTTTCTTAAAAATATAATGGGTCTAAATAGCCTTTTCAGGCTTAGAGAAGACCTTTGGTAACATTTGGCTTAAACTTGTTGCCAGTACTTTCTGAGAGGCTGGTGACTGTGTGTTGTACCTAAAAGTGCCCAAATAGAATCCCAATGCACAATACATGGGCCTAAATGCCTTCCTTATGACAAAACTGACACCCACTGTCTTAAAAATATCATGGGTCTAAATAGCCTTTTCAGGCTGAGAGAAGCACTTTGGTAACATTTGGCTGTTACTTGTTCCCAGTACTTTCTGAGTGGCTGGTGACTGTGTGTTGTACCTAAAAGTGCCCAAATACAATCCCAATGCACTATACATGGGCCCAAATGCCTTCCTTAAGACAAAACTGACATCCATTTTCTTTAAAAAATCCTTGGTCAAAATTGTCTTTTCAGGCTGAGAGAAGCACTTTGGTGACGTTTAACTGTAACTTGTTCCCAGTACAGTCTAAGTGGCTGCTGACTGTGTGACTTGGCTAAAAGTGGCCAAATAGAAGCCCAATCCACAATACATGAGCCCAAAGGCCTTCCGTATGACTAAACTGACACCCACTTTCTTAAAATTATAATGGGTCTAAATAGCCTTTTCAGGCTGAGAGAAGCACTTTGGTAACATTTGGCTGTAACTTGTTCCCAGTACTTTCTGAGTGGCTGGTGACTGTATGTTGTACCTAAAAGTGCCCAAATAGAATCCCAATGAACTTTACATGGGCCCAAATGCCTTCCTTATGACAAAACTGATACCCATTTTCTTTAAAAAATCCTTGGTCAAAATAGCCTTTTCAGGCCGAGAGAAGCACTTTGGTGACGTTTAACTGTAACTTGTTCCCAGTACATTCTGATTGACTGCTGACTGTGTGACTTGGCTAAAAGTGGCCAAATAGAAGCCCAATCCACAATACATGAGCCCAAAGGCCTTCCTTATGACTAAACTGACACCCACTTTCTTAAAAATATAATGGGTCTAAATAGCCTTTTCAGGCTGAGAGAAGCACTTTGGTGACATTTGGCTGTAACTTGTTCCCAAGTACATTCTGATTGGCTGCTGACTGTGTGACTTGGCTAAAAGTGGCCAAATAGAAGCCCAATCCACAATACATGAGACCAAAGGCCCTCCTTATGACTAAACTGACACCCACTTTCTAAAAATATCATGGGTCTAAATAGCCTTTTCAGGCTGAGAGAAGCAATTTGGTGACATTTGGCTGTAACTTGTTCCCAGTACATTCTGATTGGCTGCTGACTGTGTGACTTGGCTAAAAGTGGCCAAATAGAAGCCCAATCCACAATACATGAGCCCAAAGGCCCTCCTTATGACTAAACTGACACCCACTTTCTAAAAATATCATGGGTCTAAATAGCCTTTTCAGGCTGAGAGAAGCAATTTGGTGACATTTGGCTGTAACTTGTTCCCAGTACATTCTGATTGGCTGCTGACTGTGTGACTTGGCTAAAAGTGGCCAAATAGAAGCCCAATCCACAATACATGAGCCCAGAGGCCTTCCTTATCACTAAACTGACACCCACTTTCTTAAAAATATCATGGGTCTAAATAGCCTTTTCAGGCTGAGAGAAGCACTTTGGTGACATTTGGCTGTAACTTGTTCCCAGTACATTCTGATTGGCTGCTGACTGTGTGACTTGGCTAAAAGTGGCCAAATAGAAGCCCAATCCACAATACATGAGCCCAGAGGCCTTCCTTATCACTAAACTGACACCCACTTTCTTAAAAATATCATGGGTCTAAATAGCCTTTTCAGGCTGAGAGAAGCACTTTGGTGACATTTGGCTGTAACTTGTTCCCAGTACATTCTGATTGGCTGCTGACTGTGTGACTTGGCTAAAAGTGGCCAAATAGAAGCCCAATCCACAATACATGAGCCCAAAGGCCCTCCTTATGACTAAACTGACACCCACTTTCTAAAAATATCATGGGTCTAAATAGCCTTTTCAGGCTGAGAGAAGCAATTTGGTGACATTTGGCTGTAACTTGTTCCCAGTACATTCTGATTGGCTGCTGACTGTGTGACTTGGCTAAAAGTGGCCAAATAGAAGCCCAATCCACAATACATGAGCCCAAAGGCCTTCCTTATGACTAAACTGACACCCACTTTCTTAAAAATATAATGGGTCTAAATAGCCTTTTCAGGCTGAGAGAAGCACTTTGGTAACATGTGGCTGTAACTTGTTGCCAGTACTTTCTGAGAGGCTGGTGACTGTGTGTTGTACCTAAAAGTGCCCAAATAGAATCCCAATGCACTATACATGGGCCTAAATGCCTTCCTTATGACAAAACTGACACCCACTGTCTTAAAAATATCATAGGTCTAAATAGCCTTTTCAGGCTGAGAGAAGCACTTTGGTGACATTTGGCTCTAACTGGTTCCCAGTACATTCTGAGTGGCTGCTGGCTGTGTGACTTGGCTAAAAGTGGCCAAATAGAAGCCCAATCCACAAAAAATGAACCCAGAGGCCTTCCTTATGACTAAACTGACACCCACTTTCTTAAAAATATCATGGGTCTAAATAGCCTTTTCAGGCTGAGAAAAGCACTTTGGTGACATTTGGCTCTAACTGGTTCCCAGTACACTCTGAGTGGCTGCTGGCTGTGTGACTTGGCTAAAAGTGCCCAAATAGAAGCCCAATCCGCAATACATGAGCCCAGAGGCCTTCCTTATAACTAAACTGACACCCACTTTCTTAAAAATATAATGGGTCTAAATAGCCTTTTCAGGCTTAGAGAAGACCTTTGGTAACATTTGGCTTAAACTTGTTGCCAGTACTTTCTGAGAGGCTGGTGACTGTGTGTTGTACCTAAAAGTGCCCAAATAGAATCCCAATGCACAATACATGGGCCTAAATGCCTTCCTTATGACAAAACTGACACCCACTGTCTTAAAAATATCATGGGTCTAAATAGCCTTTTCAGGCTGAGAGAAGCACTTTGGTAACATTTGGCTGTTACTTGTTCCCAGTACTTTCTGAGTGGCTGGTGACTGTGTGTTGTACCTAAAAGTGCCCAAATACAATCCCAATGCACTATACATGGGCCCAAATGCCTTCCTTAAGACAAAACTGACATCCATTTTCTTTAAAAAATCCTTGGTCAAAATTGTCTTTTCAGGCTGAGAGAAGCACTTTGGTGACGTTTAACTGTAACTTGTTCCCAGTACAGTCTAAGTGGCTGCTGACTGTGTGACTTGGCTAAAAGTGGCCAAATAGAAGCCCAATCCACAATACATGAGCCCAAAGGCCTTCCGTATGACTAAACTGACACCCACTTTCTTAAAATTATAATGGGTCTAAATAGCCTTTTCAGGCTGAGAGAAGCACTTTGGTAACATTTGGCTGTAACTTGTTCCCAGTACTTTCTGAGTGGCTGGTGACTGTATGTTGTACCTAAAAGTGCCCAAATAGAATCCCAATGAACCTTACATGGGCCCAAATGCCTTCCTTATGACAAAACTGATACCCATTTTCTTTAAAAAATCCTTGGTCAAAATAGCCTTTTCAGGCCGAGAGAAGCACTTTGGTGACGTTTAACTGTAACTTGTTCCCAGTACATTCTGATTGACTGCTGACTGTGTGACTTGGCTAAAAGTGGCCAAATAGAAGCCCAATCCACAATACATGAGCCCAAAGGCCTTCCTTATGACTAAACTGACACCCACTTTCTTAAAAATATAATGGGTCTAAATAGCCTTTTCAGGCTGAGAGAAGCACTTTGGTGACATTTGGCTGTAACTTGTTCCCAAGTACATTCTGATTGGCTGCTGACTGTGTGACTTGGCTAAAAGTGGCCAAATAGAAGCCCAATCCACAATACATGAGCCCAAAGGCCCTCCTTATGACTAAACTGACACCCACTTTCTAAAAATATCATGGGTCTAAATAGCCTTTTCAGGCTGAGAGAAGCAATTTGGTGACATTTGGCTGTAACTTGTTCCCAGTACATTCTGATTGGCTGCTGACTGTGTGACTTGGCTAAAAGTGGCCAAATAGAAGCCCAATCCACAATACATGAGCCCAAAGGCCCTCCTTATGACTAAACTGACACCCACTTTCTAAAAATATCATGGGTCTAAATAGCCTTTTCAGGCTGAGAGAAGCAATTTGGTGACATTTGGCTGTAACTTGTTCCCAGTACATTCTGATTGGCTGCTGACTGTGTGACTTGGCTAAAAGTGGCCAAATAGAAGCCCAATCCACAATACATGAGCCCAGAGGCCTTCCTTATCACTAAACTGACACCCACTTTCTTAAAAATATCATGGGTCTAAATAGCCTTTTCAGGCTGAGAGAAGCACTTTGGTGACATTTGGCTGTAACTTGTTCCCAGTACATTCTGATTGGCTGCTGACTGTGTGACTTGGCTAAAAGTGGCCAAATAGAAGCCCAATCCACAATACATGAGCCCAAAGGCCCTCCTTATGACTAAACTGACACCCACTTTCTAAAAATATCATGGGTCTAAATAGCCTTTTCAGGCTGAGAGAAGCAATTTGGTGACATTTGGCTGTAACTTGTTCCCAGTACATTCTGATTGGCTGCTGACTGTGTGACTTGGCTAAAAGTGGCCAAATAGAAGCCCAATCCACAATACATGAGCCCAAAGGCCTTCCTTATCACTAAACTGACACCCACTTTCTTAAAAATATAATGGGTCTAAATAGCCTTTTCAGGCTGAGAGAAGCAATTTGGTGACATTTGGCTGTAACTTGTTCCCAGTACATTCTGATTGGCTGCTGACTGTGTGACTTGGCTAAAAGTGGCCAAATAGAAGCCCAATCCACAATACATGAGCCCAAAGGCCTTCCTTATGACTAAACTGACACCCACTTTCTTAAAAATATAATGGGTCTAAATAGCCTTTTCAGGCTGAGAGAAGCACTTTGGTAACATGTGGCTGTAACTTGTTGCCAGTACTTTCTGAGAGGCTGGTGACTGTGTGTTGTACCTAAAAGTGCCCAAATAGAATCCCAATGCACTATACATGGGCCTAAATGCCTTCCTTATGACAAAACTGACACCCACTGTCTTAAAAATATCATAGGTCTAAATAGCCTTTTCAGGCTGAGAGAAGCACTTTGGTGACATTTGGCTCTAACTGGTTCCCAGTACATTCTGAGTGGCTGCTGGCTGTGTGACTTGGCTAAAAGTGGCCAAATAGAAGCCCAATCCACAATACATGAGCCCAAAGGCCTTCCTTATGACTAAACTGACAACCACTTTCTTAAAAATATAATGGGTCTAAATAGCCTTTTCAGGCTGAGAGAAGCACTTTGGTAACATGTGGCTGTAACTTGTTGCCAGTACTTTCTGAGAGGCTGGTGACTGTGTGTTGTACCTAAAAGTGCCCAAATAGAATCCCAATGCACTATACATGGGCCTAAATGCCTTCCGTATGACAAAACTGACACCCACTGTCTTAAAAATATCATAGGTCTAAATAGCCTTTTCAGGCTGAGAGAAGCACTTTGGTGACATTTGGCTCTAACTGGTTCCCAGTACATTCTGAGTGGCTGCTGGCTGTGTGACTTGGCTAAAAGTGGCCAAATAGAAGCCCAATCCACAAAAAATGAACCCAGAGGCCTTCCTTATGACTAAACTGACACCCACTTTCTTAAAAATATCATGGGTCTAAATAGCCTTTTCAGGCTGAGAAAAGCACTTTGGTGACATTTGGCTCTAACTGGTTCCCAGTACATTCTGAGTGGCTGCTGGCTGTGTGACTTGGCTAAAAGTGCCCAAATAGAAGCCCAATCCGCAATACATGAGCCCAAAGGCCTTCCTTATGACTAAACTGACACCCACTTTCTTAAAAATATAATGGGTCTAAATAGCCTTTTCAGGCTGAGAGAAGCACTTTGGTAACATTTGGCTGTAACTTGTTCCCAGTACTTTCTGAGTGGCTGGTGACTGTGTGTTGTACCTAAAAGTGCCCAAATACAATCCCAATGCACTATACATGGGCCCAAATGCCTTCCTTCAGACAAAACTGACATCCATTTTCTTTAAAAAATCCTTGGTCAAAATTGTCTTTTCAGGCTGAGAGAAGCACTTTGGTGACGTTTAACTGTAACTTGTTCCCAGTACAGTCTAAGTGGCTGCTGACTGTGTGACTTGGCTAAAAGTGGCCAAATAGAAGCCCAATCCACAATACATGAGCCCAAAGGCCTTCCGTATGACTAAACTGACACCCACTTTCTTAAAAATATAATGGGTCTAAATATACTTTTCAGGCTGAGATAAAGCACTTTGGTAACATTTGGCTGTAACTTGTTCCCAGTACTTTCTGAGTGGCTGGTGACTGTATGTTGTACCTAAAAGTGCCCAAATAGAATCCCAATGCACTTTACATGGGCCCAAATGCCTTCCTTATGACAAAACTGACACCCATTTTCTTTAAAAAATCCTTGGTCAAAATAGCCTTTTCAGGCCGAGAGAAGCACTTTGGTGACGTTTAACTGTAACTTGTTCCCAGTACAGTCTAAGTGGCTGCTGACTGCGTGACTTGGCTAAAAGTGGCCAAATAAAAGCCCAATCCACAATACATGAGCCCAAAGGCCTTCCTTATGACTAAACTGACACCCACTTTCTTAAAAATATAATGGGTCTAAATAGCCTTTTCAGGCTTAGAGAAGCACTTTGGTAACATTTGGCTGTAACTTGTTGCCAGAACTTTCTGAGAGGCTGGTGACTGTGTGTTGTACCTAAAAGTGCCCAAATAGAATCCCAATGCACTATACATGGGCCTATATGCCTTCCTTATGACAAAACTGACACCCACTGTCTTAAAAATATCAAGGGTCTAAATAGCCTTTTCAGGCTGAGAGAAGCACTTTGGTGACATTTGGCTGTAACTTGTTCCCAGTACATTCTGATTGGCTGCTGACTGTGTGACTTGGCTAAAAGTGGCCAAATAGAAGCCCAATCCACAATATATGAGCCCAAAGGCCCTCCTTATGACTAAACTGACACCCACTTTCTAAAAATATCATGGGTCTAAATAGCCTTTTCAGGCTGAGAGAAGCAATTTGGTGACATTTGGCTGTAACTTGTTCCCAGTACATTCTGATTGGCTGCTGACTGTGTGACTTGGCTAAAAGTGGCCAAATAGAAGCCCAATCCACAATACATGAGCCCAAAGGCCTTCCTTATGACTAAACTGACACCCACTTTCTTAAAAATATAATGGGTCTAAATAGCCTTTTCAGGCTGAGAGAAGCACTTTGGTAACATTTGGCTGTAACTTGTTCCCAGTACTTTCTGAGTGGCTGGTGACTGTATGTTGTACCTAAAAGTGCCCAAATAAAATCCCAATGCACTTTACATGGGCCCAAATGCCTTCCTTATGACAAAACTGACACCCATTTTCTTTAAACAATCCTTGGTCAAAATAGCCTTTTCAGGCCGAGAGGAGCACTTTGGTGACGTTTAACTGTAACTTGTTCCCAGTACAGTCTAAGTGGCTGCTGACTGTGTGACTTCGCTAAAAGCGTCCAAATAGAAGCCCAATCCACAATAAATGAGCCCAAAGGCCTTCCTTATGACAAAACTGACACCCACTGTCTTAAAAATATCATGGGTCTAAATAGCCTTTTCAGGCTGAGAGAAGCACTTTGGTGACATTTGGCTGTAACTTGTTCCCAGTACATTCTGATTGGCTGCTGACTGTGTGACTTGGCTAAAAGTGGCCAAATAGAAGCCCAATCCACAATACATGAGCCCAAAGGCCCTCCTTATGACTAAACTGACACCCACTTTCTAAAAATATCATGGGTCTAAATAGCCTTTTCAGGCTGAGAGAAGCAATTTGTTGACATTTGGCTGTAACTTGTTCCCAGTACATTCTGATTGGCTGCTGACTGTGTGACTTGGCTAAAAGTGGCCAAATAGAAGCCCAATCCACAATACATGAGCCCAAAGGCCTTCCTTATGACTAAACTGACACCCACTTTCTTAAAAATATAATGGGTCTAAATAGCCTTTTCAGGCTGAGAGAAGCACTTTGGTAACATGTGGCTGTAACTTGTTGCCAGTACTTTCTGAGAGGCTGGTGACTGTGTGTTGTACCTAAAAGTGCCCAAATAGAATCCCAATGCACTATACATGGGCCTAAATGCCTTCCTTATGACAAAACTGACACCCACTGTCTTAAAAATATCATAGGTCTAAATAGCCTTTTCAGGCTGAGAGAAGCACTTTGGTCACATTTGGCTCTAACTGGTTCCCAGTACATTCTGAGTGGCTGCTGGCTGTGTGACTTGGCTAAAAGTGGCCAAATAGAAGCCCAATCCACAAAAAATGAACCCAGAGGCCTTCCTTATGACTAAACTGACACCCACTTTCTTAAAAATATCATGGGTCTAAATAGCCTTTTCAGGCTGAGAAAAGCACTTTGGTGACATTTGGCTCTAACTGGTTCCCAGTACACTCTGAGTGGCTGCTGGCTGTGTGACTTGGCTAAAAGTGCCCAAATAGAAGCCCAATCCGCAATACATGAGCCCAGAGGCCTTCCTTATCACTAAACTGACACCCACTTTTTTAAAAATATAATGGGTCTAAATAGCCTTTTCAGGCTTAGAGAAGACCTTTGGTAACATTTGGCTTAAACTTGTTTCCAGTACTTTCTGAGAGGCTGGTGACTGTGTGTTGTACCTAAAAGTGCCCAAATAGAATCCCAATGCACTATACATGGGCCTAAATGCCTTCCTTATGACAAAACTGACACCCACTGTCTTAAAAATATCATGGGTCTAAATAGCCTTTTCAGGCTGAGAGAAGCACTTTGGTGACATTTGGCTGTAACTTGTTCCCAGTACATTCTGATTGGCTGCTGACTGTGTGACTTGGCTAAAAGTGGCCAAATAGAAGCCCAATCCACAATACATGAGCCCAAAGGCCCTCCTTATGACTAAACTGACACCCACTTTCTAAAAATATCATGGGTCTAAATAGCCTTTTCAGGCTGAGAGAAGCAATTTGGTGACATTTGGCTGTAACTTGTTCCCAGTACATTCTGATTGGCTGCTGACTGTGTGACTTGGCTAAAAGTGGCCAAATAGAAGCCCAATCCACAATACATGAGCCCAGAGGCCTTCCTTATCACTAAACTGACACCCACTTTCTAAAAAATATCATGGGTCTAAATAGCCTTTTCAGGCTGAGAGAAGCACTTTGGTGACATTTGGCTGTAACTTGTTCCCAGTACATTCTGATTGGCTGCTGACTGTGTGACTTGGCTAAAAGTGGCCAAATAGAAGCCCAATCCACAATACATGAGCCCAAAGGCCCTCCTTATGACTAAACTGACACCCACTTTCTAAAAATATCATGGGTCTAAATAGCCTTTTCAGGCTGAGAGAAGCAATTTGGTGACATTTGGCTGTAACTTGTTCCCAGTACATTCTGATTGGCTGCTGACTGTGTGACTTGGCTAAAAGTGGCCAAATAGAAGCCCAATCCACAATACATGAGCCCAAAGGCCTTCCTTATCACTAAACTGACACCCACTTTCTTAAAAATATAATGGGTCTAAATAGCCTTTTCAGGCTGAGAGAAGCACTTTGGTGACATTTGGCTGTAACTTGTTCCCAGTACATTCTGAGTGGCTGCTGGCTGTGTGACTTGGCTAAAAGTGGCCAAATAGAAGCCCAATCCACAATACATGAGCCCAAAGGCCTTCCTTATGACTAAACTGACACCCACTTTCTTAAAAATATAATGGGTCTAAATAGCCTTTTCAGGCTGAGAGAAGCACTTTGGTAACATTTGGCTGTTACTTGTTCCCAGTACTTTCTGAGTGGCTGGTGACTGTGTGTTGTACCTAAAAGTGCCCAAATACAATCCCAATGCACTATACATGGGCCCAAATGCCTTCCTTAAGACAAAACTGACACCCATTTTCTTTAAAAAATCCTTGGTCAAAATAGTCTTTTCAGGCTGAGAGAAGCACTTTGGTGACATTTAACTGTTACTTGTTCCCAGTACAATCTGAGTGGCTGCTGACTGTGTGACTTGGCTAAAAGTGCCCAAATAGAAGCCCAATCCAAAATACATGAGCCCAGAGGCCTTCCTTATCACTAAACTGACACTCATTTTCTTAAAGAAATCATTGGTCAAAATAGCCTTTTCAGGCTGAGAGAAGCACTTTGGTGACATTTGACTGTAACTTGTTCCCAGTACATTCTGAGTGGCTGCTGGCTGTGTGACTTGGCTAAAAGTGCCCAAATAGAAGCCCAATCCACAATACATGAGCCCAGAGGCCTTCCTTATGACTAAACTGACACCCACTTTCTTAAAAATATCATGGGTCTAAATAGCCTTTTCAGGCTGAGAAAAGCACTTTGGTGACATTTGGCTCTAACTGGTTCCCAGTACATTCTGAGTGGCTGCTGGCTGTGTGACTTGGCTAAAAGTGCCCAAATAGAAGCCCAATCCACAATACATGAGCCCAAGTGCCTTCCTTATCACTAAACTGACACCCACTTTCTTAAAAATATCATGGGTCTAAATAGCCTTTTCAGGCTGAGAAAAGCACTTTGGTGACATTTGGCTCTAACTGGTTCCCAGTACATTCTGAGTGGCTGCTGGCTGTGTGACTTGGCTAAAAGTGCCCAAATAGAAGCCCAATCCACAATACATGAGCCCAAGTGCCTTCCTTATCACTAAACTGACACCCACTTTCTTAAAAATATAATGGGTCTAAATATCCTTTTCAGGCTGAGAGAAGCACTTTGGTAACATTTGGTTGTAACTTGTTCCCAGTACTTTCTGAGTGGCTGGTGACTGTGTGTTGTACCTAAAAGTGGCCAAATAGAATCCCAATGCACTATACATGGGCCCAAATGCCTTCCTTATGACAAAACTGACACTCATTTTCTTTAAAAAAATCATTGGTCAAAATAGCCTTTTCAGGCCGAGAGAAGCACTTTGGTGACATTTGGCTGTAACTGGTTTCCAGTACATTCTGAGTGGCTGCTGGCTGTGTGACTTGGCTAAAAGTGGCCAAATAGAAGCCCAATCCACAATACATGAGCCCAAAGGCCTTCCGTATGACTAAACTGACACCCACTATCTTAAAAATATAATGGGTCTAAATAGCCTTTTCAGGCTGAGATAAAGCACTTTGGTAACATTTGGCTGTAACTTGTTCCCAGTACTTTCTGAGTGGCTGGTGACTGTATGTTGTACCTAAAAGTGCCCAAATAGAATCCCAATGCACTATACATGGGCCTATATGCCTTCCTTATGACAAAACTGACACCCACTTTCTTAAAAATATCATGGGTCTAAATAGCCTTTTCAGGCTGAGAGAAGCACTTTGGTGACATTTGGCTGTAACTTGTTCCCAGTACATTCTGATTGGCTGCTGACTGTGTGACTTGGCTAAAAGTGGCCAAATAGAAGCCCAATCCACAATACATGAGCCCAAAGGCCTTCCTTATGACTAAACTGACACCCACTTTCTTAAAAATATAATGGGTCTAAATAGCCTTTTCAGGCTGAGAGAAGCACTTTGGTAACATTTGGCTGTTACTTGTTCCCAGTACTTTCTGAGTGGCTGGTGACTGTGTGTTGTACCTAAAAGTGCCCAAATACAATCCCAATGCACTATACATGGGCCCAAATGCCTTCCTTAAGACAAAACTGACACCCATTTTCTTTAAAAAATCCTTGGTCAAAATAGTCTTTTCAGGCTGAGAGAAGCACTTTGGTAACATTTGGCTGTAACTTGTTCCCAGTACAGTCTAAGTGGCTGCTGACTGTGTGACTTGGCTAAAAGTGGCCAAATAGAAGCCCAATCCACAATACATGAGCCCAAAGGCCTTCCTTATGACTAAACTGACACCCACTTTCTTAAAAATATAATGGGTCTAAATAGCCTTTTCAGGCTGAGAGAAGCACTTTGGTAACATTTGGCTGTTACTTGTTCCCAGTACTTTCTGAGTGGCTGGTGACTGTGTGTTGTACCTAAAAGTGCCCAAATACAATCCCAATGCACTATACATGGGCCCAAATGCCTTCCTTAAGACAAAACTGACACCCATTTTCTTTAAAAAATCCTTGGTCAAAATAGTCTTTTCAGGCTGAGAGAAGCACTGTGGTGACATTTAACTGTTACTTGTTCCCAGTACAATCTGAGTGGCTGCTGACTGTGTGACTTGGCTAAAAGTGCCCAAATAGAAGCCCAATCCAAAATACATGAGCCCACAGGCCTTCCTTATCACTAAACTGACACCCACTTTCTTAAAAATATAATGGGTCTAAATATCCTTTTCAGGCTGAGAGAAGCACTTTGGTAACATTTGGCTGTAACTTGTTCCCAGTACTTTCTGAGTGGCTGGTGACTGTGTGTTGTACCTAAAAGTGGCCAAATAGAATCCCAATGCACTATACATGGGCCCAAATGCCTTCTTTATGACAAAACTGACACTCATTTTCTTTAAAAAATCATTGGTCAAAATAGCCTTTTCAGGCCGAGAGAAGCACTTTGGTGACATTTGGCTGTAACTGGTTTCCAGTACATTCTGAGTGGCTGCTGGCTGTGTGACTTGGCTAAAAGTGCCCAAATAGAATTCCAATCCACAATACATGAGCCCAGAGGCCTTCCTTATGACTAAACTGACACCCACTTTCTTAAAAATATAATGGGTCTAAATAGCCTTTTCAGGCTGAGAGAAGCACTTTGGTAACATTTGGCTGTTACTTGTTCCCAGTACTTTCTGAGTGGCTGGTGACTGTGTGTTTTACCTAAAAGTGGCCAAATAGAATCCCAATGCACTATACATGGGCCCAAATGCCTTCCTTAAGACAAAACTGACACCCATTTTCTTTAAAAAATCCTTGGTCAAAATAGTCTTTTCAGGCTGAGAGAAGCACTTTGGTGACATTTGGCTGTAACTTGTTCCCAGTACATTCTGATTGGCTGCTGACTGTGTGACTTGGCTAAAAGTGGCCAAATAGAAGCCCAATCCACAATACATGAGCCCAAAGGCCTTCCTTATGACTAAACTGACAACCACTTTCTTAAAAATATAATGGGTCTAAATAGCCTTTTCAGGCTGAGAGAAGCACTTTGGTAACATGTGGCTGTAACTTGTTGCCAGTACTTTCTGAGAGGCTGGTGACTGTGTGTTGTACCTAAAAGTGCCCAAATAGAATCCCAATGCACTATACATGGGCCTAAATGCCTTCCTTATGACAAAACTGACACCCACTGTCTTAAAAATATCATAGGTCTAAATAGCCTTTTCAGGCTGAGAGAAGCACTTTGGTGACATTTGGCTCCAACTGGTTCCCAGTACATTCTGAGTGGCTGCTGGCTGTGTGACTTGGCTAAAAGTGGCCAAATAGAAGCCCAATCCACAAAAAATGAACCCAGAGGCCTTCCTTATGACTAAACTGACACCCACTTTCTTAAAAATATCATGGGTCTAAATAGCCTTTTCAGGCTGAGAAAAGCACTTTGGTGACATTTGGCTCTAACTGGTTCCCAGTACATTCTGAGTGGCTGCTGGCTGTGTGACTTGGCTAAAAGTGCCCAAATAGAAGCCCAATCCGCAATACATGAGCCCAAAGGCCTTCCTTATGACTAAACTGACACCCACTTTCTTAAAAATATAATGGGTCTAAATAGCCTTTTCAGGCTGAGAGAAGCACTTTGGTAACATTTGGCTGTAACTTGTTCCCAGTACTTTCTGAGTGGCTGGTGACTGTGTGTTGTACCTAAAAGTGCCCAAATAGAATCCCAATGCACTTTACATGGGCCCAAATGCCTTCCTTATGACAAAACTGACACCCATTTTCTTTAAAAAATCCTTGGTCAAAATAGCCTTTTCAGGCCGAGAGAAGCACTTTGGTGACGTTTAACTGTAACTTGTTCCCAGTACAGTCTAAGTGGCTGCTGACTGCGTGACTTGGCTAAAAGTGGCCAAATAAAAGCCCAATCCACAATACATGAGCCCAAAGGCCTTCCTTATGACTAAACTGACACCCACTTTCTTAAAAATATAATGGGTCTAAATAGCCTTTTCAGGCTTAGAGAAGCACTTTGGTAACATTTGGCTGTAACTTGTTGCCAGAACTTTCTGAGAGGCTGGTGACTGTGTGTTGTACCTAAAAGTGCCCAAATAGAATCCCAATGCACTATACATGGGCCTATATGCCTTCCTTATGACAAAACTGACACCCACTGTCTTAAAAATATCATGGGTCTAAATAGCCTTTTCAGGCTGAGAGAAGCACTTTGGTGACATTTGGCTGTAACTTGTTCCCAGTACATTCTGATTGGCTGCTGACTGTGTGACTTGGCTAAAAGTGGCCAAATAGAAGCCCAATCCACAATACATGAGCCCAAAGGCCTTCCTTATGACTAAACTGACACCCACTTTCTTAAAAATATAATGGGTCTAAATAGCCTTTTCAGGCTGAGAGAAGCACTTTGGTAACATTTGGCTGTAACTTGTTCCCAGTACTTTCTGAGTGGCTGGTGACTGTATGTTGTACCTAGAAGTGCCCAAATAGAATCCCAATGAACTTTACATGGGCCCAAATGCCTTCCTTATGACAAAACTGACACCCATTTTCTTTAAAAAATCCTTGGTCAAAATAGCCTTTTCAGGCCGAGAGAAGCACTTTGGTGACGTTTAACTGTAACTTGTTCCCAGTACATTCTGATTGGCTGCTGACTGTGTGACTTGGCTAAAAGTGGCCAAATAGAAGCCCAATCCACAATACATTCACAATACATGAGCCCAAAGGCCTTCCTTATGACTAAACTGACACCCACTTTCTTAAAAATATAATGGGTCTAAATAGCCTTTTCAGGCTGAGAGAAGCACTTTGGTAACATTTGGCTGTAACTTGTTCCCAGTACTTTCTGAGTGGCTGGTGACTGTATGTTGTACCTAAAAGTGCCCAAATAGAATCCCAATGCACTTTACATGGGCCCAAATGCCTTCCTTATGACAAAACTGACACCCATTTTCTTTAAACAATCCTTGGTCAAAATAGCCTTTTCAGGCCGAGAGGAGCACTTTGGTGACGTTTAACTGTAACTTGTTCCCAGTACAGTCTAAGTGGCTTCTGACTGTGTGACTTCGCTAAAAGTGTCCAAATAGAAGCCCAATCCACAATAAATGAGCCCAAAGGCCTTCCTTATGACAAAACTGACACCCACTTTCTTAAAAATATCATGGGTCTAAATAGCCTTTTCAGGCTTAGAGAAGACCTTTGGTAACATTTGGCTGTAACTTGTTGCCAGTACTTTCTGAGAGGCTTGCGACTGTGTGTTGTACCTAAAAGTGCCCAAATAGAATCCCAATGCACTATACATGGGCCTATATGCCTTCCTTATGACAAAACTGACACCCACTGTCTTAAAAATATCATGGGTCTAAATAGCCTTTTCAGGCTGAGAGAAGCACTTTGGTGACATTTGGCTGTAACTTATTCCCAGTACATTCTGATTGGCTGCTGACTGTGTGACTTGGCTAAAAGTGGCCAAATAGAAGCCCAATCCACAATACATGAGCCCAAAGGCCTTCCTTATGACTAAACTGACACCCACTTTCTTAAAAATATAATGGGTCTAAATAGCCTTTTCAGGCTGAGAGAAGCACTTTGGTAACATTTGGCTGTAACTTGTTCCCAGTACATTCTGAGTGGCTGGTGACTGTGTGTTTTACCTAAAAGTGCCCAAATAGAATCCCAATGCACTATACATGGGCCCAAATGCCTTCTTTATGACAAAACTGACACTCATTTTCTTAAAAAAATCATTGGTCAAAATAGCCTTTTCAGGCTGAGAGAAGCACTTTGGTGACATTTGGCTGTAACTTGTTCCCAGTACATTCTGAGTGGCTGGTGACTGTGTGTTTTACCTAAAAGTGCCCAAATAGAATCCCAATGCACTATACATGGGCCCAAATGCCTTCCTTATGACAAAACTGACACTCATTTTCTTAAAAAAATCATTGGTCAAAATAGCCTTTTCAGGCTGAGAGAAGCACTTTGGTGACATTTGGCTGTAACTTGTTCCCAGTACATTCTGAGTGGCTGCTGGCTGTGTGACTTGGCTAAAAGTGCCCAAATAGAAGCCCAATCCACAATACATGAGCCCAGAGGCCTTCCTTATCACTAAACTGACACCCACTTTCTTAAAAATATAATGGGTCTAAATATCCTTTTCAGGCTGAGAGAAGCACTTTGGTAACATTTGGCTGTAACTTGTTCCCAGTACTTTCTGAGTGGCTGGTGACTGTGTGTTGTACCTAAAAGTGGCCAAATCGAATCCCAATGCACTATACATGGGCCCAAATGCCTTCCTTATGACAAAACTGACACTCATTTTCTTTAAAAAATCATTGGTCAAAATAGCATTTTCAGGCCGAGAGAAGCACTTTGGTGACATTTGGCTGTAACTGGTTTCCAGTACATTCTGAGTGGCTGCTGGCTGTGTGACTTGGCTAAAAGTGCCCAAATAGAAGCCCAATCCACAATATATGAGCCCAGAGGCCTTCCTTATGACTAAACTGACACCCACTTTCTTAAAAATATAATGGGTCTAAATAGCCTTTTCAGGCTGAGAGAAGCACTTTGGTAACATTTGGCTGTAACTTGTTGCCAGTACTTTCTGAGAGGCTGGTGACTGTGTGTTGTACCTAAAAGTGCCCAAATAGAATCCCAATGCACTATACATGGGCCTAAATGCCTTCCTTATGACAAAACTGACACCCACTGTCTTAAAAATATCATAGGTCTAAATAGCCTTTTCAGGCTGAGAGAAGCACTTTGGTGACATTTGGCTCTAACTGGTTCCCAGTACATTCTGAGTGGCTGCTGGCTGTGTGACTTGGCTAAAAGTGGCCAAATAGAAGCCCAATCCACAATACATGAGCCCAAAGGCCTTCCTTATGACTAAACTGACACCCACTTTCTTAAAAATATAATGGGTCTAAATAGCCTTTTCAGGCTTAGAGAAGCACTTTGGTAACATTTGGCTTAAACTTGTTGCCAGTACTTTCTGAGAGGCTGGTGACTGTGTGTTGTACCTAAAAGTGCCCAAATAGAATCCCAATGCACTATACATGGGCCTAAATGCCTTCCTTATGACAAAACTGACACCCACTGTCTTAAAAATATCATGGGTCTAAATAGCCTTTTCAGGCTGAGAGAAGCACTTTGGTGACATTTGGCTCTAACTGGTTCCCAGTACATTCTGAGTGGCTGCTGGCTTTGTGACTTGGCTAAAAGTGGCCAAATAGAAGCCCAATCCACAATACATGAGCCCAGAGGCCTTCCTTATCACTAAACTGACACCCACTTTCTTAAAAATATCATGGGTCTAAATAGCCTTTTCAGGCTGAGAGAAGCACTTTGGTGACATTTGGCTGTAACTTGTTCCCAGTACATTCTTGAGTGGCTGGTGACTGTGTGTTTTACCTAAAAGTGCCCAAATAGAATCCCAATGCACTATACATGGGCCCAAATGCCTTCCTTATGACAAAACTGACACTCATTTTCTTAAAAAAATCATTGGTCAAAATAGCCTTTTCAGGCTGAGAGAAGCACTTTGGTGACATTTGGCTGTAACTTGTTCCCAGTACATTCTGAGTGGCTGCTGGCTGTGTGACTTGGCTAAAAGTGCCCAAATAGAAGCCCAATCCACAATACATGAGCCCAGAGGCCTTCCTTATGACTAAACTGACACCCACTTTCTTAAAAATATCATGGGTCTAAATAGCCTTTTCAGGCTGAGAAAAGCACTTTGGTGACATTTGGCTCTAACTGGTTCCCAGTACATTCTGAGTGGCTGCTGGCTGTGTGACTTGGCTAAAAGTGCCCAAATAGAAGCCCAATCCACAATACATGAGCCCAGAGGCCTTCCTTATCACTAAACTGACACCCACTTTCTTAAAAATATAATGGGTCTAAATATCCTTTTCAGGCTGAGAGAAGCACTTTGGTAACATTTGGCTGTAACTTGTTCCCAGTACTTTCTGAGTGGCTGGTGACTGTGTGTTGTACCTAAAAGTGCCCAAATACAATCCCAATGCACTATACATGGGCCCAAATGCCTTCCTTAAGACAAAACTGACACCCATTTTCTTTAAAAAATCCTTGGTCAAAATAGTCTTTTCAGGCTGAGAGAAGCACTTTGGTGACATTTAACTGTTACTTGTTCCCAGTACAACCTGAGTGGCTGCTGACTGTGTGACTTGGCTAAAAGTGCCCAAATAGAAGCCCAATCCAAAATACATGAGCCCAGAGGCCTTCCTTATCACTAAACTGACACCCACTTTCTTAAAAATATAATGGGTCTAAATATCCTTTTCAGGCTGAGAGAAGCACTTTGGTAACATTTGGCTGTAACTTGTTCCCAGTACTTTCTGAGTGGCTGGTGACTGTGTGTTGTACCTAAAAGTGGCCAAATAGAATCCCAATGCACTATACATGGGCCCAAATGCCTTCCTTATGACAAAACTGACACTCATTTTCTTAAAAAAATCATTGGTCAAAATAGCCTTTTCAGGCCGAGAGAAGCACTTTCGTGACATTTGGCTGTAACTGGTTTCTAGTACATTCTGAGTGGCTGCTGGCTGTGTGACTTGGCTAAAAGTGCCCAAATAGAAGCCCAATCCACAATATATGAGCCCAGAGGCCTTCCTTATGACTAAACTGACACCCACTTTCTTAAAAATATAATGGGTTCTAAATAGCCTTTTCAGGCTGAGAGAAGCACTTTGGTAACATTTGGCTGTAACTTGTTGCCAGTACTTTCTGAGAGGCTGGTGACTGTGTGTTGTACCTAAAAGTGCCCAAATAGAATCCCAATGCACTATACATGGGCCTAAATGCCTTCCTTATGACAAAACTGACACCCACTGTCTTAAAAATATCATAGGTCTAAATAGCCTTTTCAGGCTGAGAGAAGCACTTTGGTGACATTTGGCTCTAACTGGTTCCCAGTACATTCTGAGTGGCTGCTGGCTGTGTGACTTGGCTAAAAGTGGCCAAATAGAAGCCCAATCCACAAAAAATGAACCCAGAGACCTTCCTTATGACTAAACTGACACCCACTTTCTTAAAAATATCATGGGTCTAAATAGCCTTTTCAGGCTGAGAAAAGCACTTTGGTGACATTTGGCTCTAACTGGTTCCCAGTACATTCTGAGTGGCTGCTGGCTGTGTGACTTGGCTAAAAGTGCCCAAATAGAAGCCCAATCCGCAATACATGAGCCCAGAGGCCTTCCTTATGACTAAACTGACACCCACTTTCTTAAAAATATAATGGGTCTAAATAGCCTTTTCAGGCTGAGAGAAGCACTTTGGTAACATTTGGCTGTAACTTGTTGCCAGTACTTTCTGAGAGGCTGGTGACTGTGTGTTGTACCTAAAAGTGCCCAAATAGAATCCCAATGCACTATACATGGGCCTAAATGCCTTCCTTATGACAAAACTGACACCCACTGTCTTAAAAATATCATAGGTCTAAATAGCCTTTTCAGGCTGAGAGAAGCACTTTGGTGACATTTGGCTCTAACTGGTTCCCAGTACATTCTGAGTGGCTGCTGACTGTGTGACTTGGCTAAAAGTGGCCAAATAGAAGCCCAATCCACAAAAAATGAACCCAGAGGCCTTCCTTATGACTAAACTGACACCCACTTTCTTAAAAATATCATGGGTCTAAATAGCCTTTTCAGGCTGAGAAAAGCACTTTGGTGACATTTGGCTCTAACTGGTTCCCAGTACATTCTGAGTGGCTGCTGGCTGTGTGACTTGGCTAAAAGTGCCCAAATAGAAGCCCAATCCGCAATACATGAGCCCAGAGGCCTTCCTTATCACTAAACTGACACCCACTTTCTTAAAAATATAATGGGTCTAAATAGCCTTTTCAGGCTGAGAGAAGCAATTTGGTGATATTTGGCTCTAACTGGTTCCCAGTACATTCTGAGTGGCTGCTGGCTGTGTGACTTGGCTAAAAGTGGCCAAATAGAAGCCCAATCCACAATACATGAGCCCAAAGGCCTTCCTTATGACTAAACTGACACCCACTTTCTTAAAAATATAATGGGTCTAAATAGCCTTTTCAGGCTTAGAGAAGCACTTTGGTAACATTTGGCTTAAACTTGTTGCCAGTACTTTCTGAGAGGCTGGTGACTGTGTGTTGTACCTAAAAGTGCCCAAATAGAATCCCAATGCACTATACATGGGCCTAAATGCCTTCCTTATGACAAAACTGACACCCACTGTCTTAAAAATATCATGGGTCTAAATAGCCTTTTCAGGCTTCGAGAAGCACTTTGGTGACATTTGGCTCTAACTGGTTCCCAGTACATTCTGAGTGGCTGCTGGCTGTGTGACTTGGCTAAAAGTGGCCAAATAGAAGCCCAATCCACAATACATGAGCCCAGAGGCCTTCCTTATCACTAAACTGACACCCACTTTCTTAAAAATATCATGGGTCTAAATAGCCTTTTCAGGCTGAGAGAAGCACTTTGGTGACATTTGGCTGTAACTTGTTCCCAGTACATTCTGAGTGGCTGGTGACTGTGTGTTTTACCTAAAAGTGCCCAAATAGAATCCCAATGCACTATACATGGGCCCAAATGCCTTCCTTATGACAAAACTGACACTCATTTTCTTAAAAAAATCATTGGTCAAAATAGCCTTTTCAGGCTGAGAGAAGCACTTTGGTGACATTTGGCTGTAACTTGTTCCCAGTACATTCTGAGTGGCTGGTGACTGTGTGTTTTACCTAAAAGTGCCCAAATAGAATCCCAATGCACTATACATGGGCCCAAATGCCTTCCTTATGACAAAACTGACACTCATTTTCTTAAAAAAATCATTGGTCAAAATAGCCTTTTCAGGCTGAGAGAAGCACTTTGGTGACATTTGGCTGTAACTTGTTCCCAGTACATTCTGAGTGGCTGCTGGCTGTGTGACTTGGCTAAAAGTGCCCAAATAGAAGCCCAATCCACAATACATGAGCCCAGAGGCCTTCCTTATGACTAAACTGACACCCACTTTCTTGAAAATATCATGGGTCTAAATAGCCTTTTCAGGCTGAGAAAAGCACTTTGGTGACATTTGGCTCTAACTGGTTCCCAGTACATTCTGAGTGGCTGCTGGCTGTGTGACTTGGCTAAAAGTGCCCAAATAGAAGCCCAATCCACAATACATGAGCCCAGAGGCCTTCCTTATCACTAAACTGACACCCACTTTCTTAAAAATATAATGGGTCTAAATATCCTTTTCAGGCTGAGAGAAGCACTTTGGTAACATTTGGCTGTAACTTGTTCCCAGTACTTTCTGAGTGGCTGGTGACTGTGTGTTGTACCTAAAAGTGGCCAAATAGAATCCCAATGCACTATACATGGGCCCAAATGCCTTCCTTATGACAAAACTGACACTCATTTTCTTTAAAAAATCATTGGTCAAAATAGCCTTTTCAGGCCGAGAGAAGCACTTTGGTGACATTTGGCTGTAACTGGTTTCCAGTACATTCTGAGTGGCTGCTGGCTGTGTGACTTGGCTAAAAGTGCCCAAATAGAAGCCCAATCCACAATATATGAGCCCAGAGGCCTTCCTTATGACTAAACTGACACCCACTGTCTTAAAAATATCATAGGTCTAAATAGCCTTTTCAGGCTGAGAGAAGCACTTTGGTGACATTTGGCTCTAACTGGTTCCCAGTACATTCTGAGTGGCTGCTGGCTGTGTGACTTGGCTAAAAGTGCCCAAATAGAAGCCCAATCCGCAATACATGAGCCCAGAGGCCTTCCTTATGACTAAACTGACACCCACTTTCTTAAAAATATAATGGGTCTAAATAGCCTTTTCAGGCTGAGAGAAGCACTTTGGTAACATTTGGCTGTAACTTGTTGCCAGTACTTTCTGAGAGGCTGGTGACTGTGTGTTGTACCTAAAAGTGCCCAAATAGAATCCCAATGCACTATACATGGGCCTAAATGCCTTCCTTATGACAAAACTGACACCCACTGTCTTAAAAATATCATAGGTCTAAATAGCCTTTTCAGGCTGAGAGAAGCACTTTGGTAACATTTGGCTGTAACTTGTTGCCAGTACTTTCTGAGAGGCTGGTGACTGTGTGTTGTACCTAAAAGTGCCCAAATAGAATCCCAATGCACTATACATGGGCCTAAATGCCTTCCTTATGACAAAACTGACACCCACTGTCTTAAAAATATCATAGGTCTAAATAGCCTTTTCAGGCTGAGAGAAGCACTTTGGTAACATTTGGCTGTAACTTGTTGCCAGTACTTTCTGAGAGGCTGGTGACTGTGTGTTGTACCTAAAAGTGCCCAAATAGAATCCCAATGCACTATAAATGGGCCTAAATGCCTTCCTTATGACAAAACTGACACCCACTGTCTTAAAAATATCATAGGTCTAAATAGCCTTTTCAGGCTGAGAGAAGCACTTTGGTGACATTTGGCTCTAACTGGTTCCCAGTACATTCTGAGTGGCTGCTGACTGTGTGACTTGGCTAAAAGTGGCCAAATAGAAGCCCAATCCACAAAAAATGAACCCAGAGGCCTTCCTTATGACTAAACTGACACCCACTTTCTTAAAAATATCATGGGTCTAAATAGCCTTTTCAGGCTGAGAAAAGCACTTTGGTGACATTTGGCTCTAACTGGTTCCCAGTACATTCTGAGTGGCTGCTGGCTGTTTGACTTGGCTAAAAGTGCCCAAATAGAAGCCCAATCCGCAATACATGAGCCCAGAGGCCTTCCTTATCACTAAACTGACACCCACTTTCTTAAAAATATAATGGGTCTAAATAGCCTTTTCAGGCTGAGAGAAGCAATTTGGTGATATTTGGCTCTAACTTGTTGCCAGTACTTTCTGAGAGGCTGGTGACTGTGTGTTGTACCTAAAAGTGCCCAAATAGAATCCCAATGCACTATACATGGGCCTAAATGCCTTCCTTATGACAAAACTGACACCCACTGTCTTAAAAATATCATGGGTCTAAATAGCCTTTTCAGGCTTCGAGAAGCACTTTGGTGACATTTGGCTCTAACTGGTTCCCAGTATATTCTGAGTGGCTGCTGGCTGTGTGACTTGGCTAAAAGTGGCCAAATAGAAGCCCAATCCACAATACATGAGCCCAGAGGCCTTCCTTATCACTAAACTGACACCCACTTTCTTAAAAATATCATGGGTCTAAATAGCCTTTTCAGGCTGAGAGAAGCACTTTGGTGACATTTGGCTGTAACTTGTTCCCAGTACATTCTGAGTGGCTGGTGACTGTGTGTTTTACCTAAAAGTGCCCAAATAGAATCCCAATGCACTATACATGGGCCCAAATGCCTTCCTTATGACAAAACTGACACTCATTTTCTTAAAAAAATCATTGGTCAAAATAGCCTTTTCAGGCTGAGAGAAGCACTTTGGTGACATTTGGCTGTAACTTGTTCCCAGTACATTCTGAGTGGCTGGTGACTGTGTGTTTTACCTAAAAGTGCCCAAATAGAATCCCAATGCACTATACATGGGCCCAAATGCCTTCCTTATGACAAAACTGACACTCATTTTCTTAAAAAAATCATTGGTCAAAATAGCCTTTTCAGGCTGAGAGAAGCACTTTGGTGACATTTGGCTGTAACTTGTTCCCAGTACATTCTGAGTGGCTGCTGGCTGTGTGACTTGGCTAAAAGTGCCCAAATAGAAGCCCAATCCACAATACATGAGCCCAGAGGCCTTCCTTATGACTAAACTGACACCCACTTTCTTAAAAATATCATGGGTCTCAATAGCCTTTTCAGGCTGAGAAAAGCACTTTGGTGACATTTGGCTCTAACTGGTTCCCAGTACATTCTGAGTGGCTGCTGGCTGTGTGACTTGGCTAAAAGTGCCCAAATAGAAGCCCAATCCACAATACATGAGCCCAGAGGCCTTCCTTATCACTAAACTGACACCCACTTTCTTAAAAATATAATGGGTCTAAATATCCTTTTCAGGCTGAGAGAAGCACTTTGGTAACATTTGGCTGTAACTTGTTCCCAGTACTTTCTGAGTGGCTGGTGACTGTGTGTTGTACCTAAAAGTGCCCAAATACAATCCCAATGCACTATACATGGGCCCAAATGCCTTCCTTAAGACAAAACTGACACCCATTTTCTTTAAAAAATCCTTGGTCAAAATAGTCTTTTCAGGCTGAGAGAAGCACTTTGGTGACATTTAACTGTTACTTGTTCCCAGTACAATCTGAGTGGCTGCTGACTGTGTGACTTGGCTAAAAGTGCCCAAATAGAAGCCCAATCCAAAATACATGAGCCCAGAGGCCTTCCTTATCACTAAACTGACACCCACTTTCTTAAAAATATAATGGGTCTAAATATCCTTTTCAGGCTGAGAGAAGCACTTTGGTAACATTTGGCTGTAACTTGTTCCCAGTACTTTCTGAGTGGCTGGTGACTGTGTGTTGTACCTAAAAGTGGCCAAATAGAATCCCAATGCACTATACATGGGCCCAAATGCCTTCCTTATGACAAAACTGACACTCATTTTCTTTAAAAAATCATTGGTCAAAATAGCCTTTTCAGGCCGAGAGAAGCACTTTGGTGACATTTGGCTGTAACTGGTTTCCAGTACATTCTGAGTGGCTGCTGGCTGTGTGACTTGGCTAAAAGTGCCCAAATAGAAGCCCAATCCACAATATATGAGCCCAGAGGCCTTCCTTATGACTAAACTGACACCCACTGTCTTAAAAATATCATAGGTCTAAATAGCCTTTTCAGGCTGAGAAAAGCACTTTGGTGACATTTGGCTCTAACTGGTTCCCAGTACATTCTGAGTGGCTGCTGGCTGTGTGACTTGGCTAAAAGTGGCCAATTAGAAGCCCAATCCACAAAAAATGAACCCAGAGGCCTTCCTTATGACTAAACTGACACCCACTTTCTTAAAAATATCATGGGTCTAAATAGCCTTTTCAGGCTGAGAAAAGCACTTTGGTGACATTTGGCTCTAACTGGTTCCCAGTACATTCTGAGTGGCTGCTGGCTGTGTGACTTGGCTAAAAGTGGCCAAATAGAAGCCCAATCCACAATACATGAGCCCAAAGGCCTTCCTTATGACTAAACTGACACCCACTTTCTTAAAAATATAATGGGTCTAAATAGCCTTTTCAGGCTTAGAGAAGCACTTTGGTAACATTTGGCTTAAACTTGTTGCCAGTACTTTCTGAGAGGCTGGTGACTGTGTGTTGTACCTAAAAGTGCCCAAATAGAATCCCAATGCACTATACATGGGCCTAAATGCCTTCCTTATGACAAAACTGACACCCACTGTCTTAAAAATATCATGGGTCTAAATAGCCTTTTCAGGCTTCGAGAAGCACTTTGGTGACATTTGGCTCTAACTGGTTCCCAGTACATTCTGAGTGGCTGCTGGCTGTGTGACTTGGCTAAAAGTGCCCAAATAGAAGCCCAATCCACAATACATGAGCCCAGAGGCCTTCCTTATCACTAAACTGACACCCACTTTCTTAAAAATATAATGGGTCTAAATATCCTTTTCAGGCTGAGAGAAGCACTTTGGTAACATTTGGCTGTAACTTGTTCCCAGTACTTTCTGAGTGGCTGGTGACTGTGTGTTGTACCTAAAAGTGGCCAAATAGAATCCCAATGCACTATACATGGGCCCAAATGCCTTCCTTATGACAAAACTGACACTCATTTTCTTTAAAAAATCATTGGTCAAAATAGCCTTTTCAGGCCGAGAGAAGCACTTTGGTGACATTTGGCTGTAACTGGTTTCCAGTACATTCTGAGTGGCTGCTGGCTGTGTGACTTGGCTAAAAGTGCCCAAATAGAAGCCCAATCCACAATATATGAGCCCAGAGGCCTTCCTTATGACTAAACTGACACCCACTGTCTTAAAAATATCATAGGTCTAAATAGCCTTTTCAGGCTGAGAGAAGCACTTTGGTGACATTTGGCTCTAACTGGTTCCCAGTACATTCTGAGTGGCTGCTGGCTGTGTGACTTGGCTAAAAGTGCCCAAATAGAAGCCCAATCCGCAATACATGAGCCCAGAGGCCTTCCTTATGACTAAACTGACACCCACTTTCTTAAAAATATAATGGGTCTAAATAGCCTTTTCAGGCTGAGAGAAGCACTTTGGTAACATTTGGCTGTAACTTGTTGCCAGTACTTTCTGAGAGGCTGGTGACTGTGTGTTGTACCTAAAAGTGCCCAAATAGAATCCCAATGCACTATACATGGGCCTAAATGCCTTCCTTATGACAAAACTGACACCCACTGTTTTAAAAATATCATAGGTCTAAATAGCCTTTTCAGGCTGAGAGAAGCACTTTGGTGACATTTGGCTCTAACTGGTTCCCAGTACATTCTGAGTGGCTGCTGACTGTGTGACTTGGCTAAAAGTGGCCAAATAGAAGCCCAATCCACAAAAAATGAACCCAGAGGCCTTCCTTATGACTAAACTGACACCCACTTTCTTAAAAATATCATGGGTCTAAATAGCCTTTTCAGGCTGAGAAAAGCACTTTGGTGACATTTGGCTCTAACTGGTTCCCAGTACATTCTGAGTGGCTGCTGGCTGTGTGACTTGGCTAAAAGTGCCCAAATAGAAGCCCAATCCGCAATACATGAGCCCAGAGGCCTTCCTTATCACTAAACTGACACCCACTTTCTTAAAAATATAATGGGTCTAAATAGCCTTTTCAGGCTGAGAGAAGCAATTTGGTGATATTTGGCTCTAACTTGTTGCCAGTACTTTCTGAGAGGCTGGTGACTGTGTGTTGTACCTAAAAGTGCCCAAATAGAATCCCAATGCACTATACATGGGCCTAAATGCCTTCCTTATGACAAAACTGACACCCACTGTCTTAAAAATATCATAGGTCTAAATAGCCTTTTCAGGCTGAGAAAAGCACTTTGGTGACATTTGGCTCTAACTGGTTCCCAGTACATTCTGAGTGGCTGCTGACTGTGTGACTTGGCTAAAAGTGGCCAAATAGAAGCCCAATCCACAAAAAATGAACCCAGAGGCCTTCCTTATGACTAAACTGACACCCACTTTCTTAAAAATATCATGGGTCTAAATAGCCTTTTCAGGCTGAGAAAAGCACTTTGGTGACATTTGGCTCTAACTGGTTCCCAGTACATTCTGAGTGGCTGCTGGCTGTGTGACTTGGCTAAAAGTGCCCAAATAGAAGCCCAATCCGCAATACATGAGCCCAGAGGCCTTCCTTATCACTAAACTGACACCCACTTTCTTAAAAATATAATGGGTCTAAATAGCCTTTTCAGGCTGAGAGAAGCAATTTGGTGATATTTGGCTCTAACTGGTTCCCAGTACATTCTGAGTGGCTGCTGGCTGTGTGACTTGGCTAAAAGTGGCCAAATAGAAGCCCAATCCACAATACATGAGCCCAAAGGCCTTCCTTATGACTAAACTGACACCCACTTTCTTAAAAATATAATGGGTCTAAATAGCCTTTTCAGGCTTAGAGAAGCACTTTGGTAACATTTGGCTTAAACTTGTTGCCAGTACTTTCTGAGAGGCTGGTGACTGTGTGTTGTACCTAAAAGTGCCCAAATAGAATCCCAATGCACTATACATGGGCCTAAATGCCTTCCTTATGACAAAACTGACACCCACTGTCTTAAAAATATCATGGGTCTAAATAGCCTTTTCAGGCTTCGAGAAGCACTTTGGTGACATTTGGCTCTAACTGGTTCCCAGTACATTCTGAGTGGCTGCTGGCTGTGTGACTTGGCTAAAAGTGCCCAAATAGAAGCCCAATCCACAATACATGAGCCCAGAGGCCTTCCTTATGACTAAACTGACACCCACTGTCTTAAAAATATCATAGGTCTAAATAGCCTTTTCAGGCTGAGAGAAGCACTTTGGTGACATTTGGCTCTAACTGGTTCCCAGTACATTCTGAGTGGCTGCTGGCTGTGTGACTTGGCTAAAAGTGGCCAAATAGAAGCCCAATCCACAAAAAATGAACCCAGAGGCCTTCCTTATGACTAAACTGACACCCACTTTCTTAAAAATATCATGGGTCTAAATAGCCTTTTTAGGCTGAGAAAAGCACTTTGGTGACATTTGGCTCTAACTGGTTCCCAGTACATTCTGAGTGGCTGCTGGCTGTGTGACTTGGCTAAAAGTGCCCAAATAGAAGCCCAATCCGCAATACATGAGCCCAGAGGCCTTCCTTATGACTAAACTGACACCCACTTTCTTAAAAATATAATGGGTCTAAATAGCCTTTTCAGGCTGAGAGAAGCACTTTGGTAACATTTGGCTGTAACTTGTTGCCAGTACTTTCTGAGAGGCTGGTGACTGTGTGTTGTACCTAAAAGTGCCCAAATAGAATCCCAATGCACTATACATGGGCCTAAATGCCTTCCTTATGACAAAACTGACACCCACTGTCTTAAAAATATCATAGGTCTAAATAGCCTTTTCAGGCTGAGAGAAGCACTTTGGTGACATTTGGCTCTAACTGGTTCCCAGTACATTCTGAGTGGCTGCTGGCTGTGTGACTTGGCTAAAAGTGGCCAAATAGAAGCCCAATCCACAAAAAATGAACCCAGAGGCCTTCCTTATGACTAAACTGACACCCACTTTCTTAAAAATATCATGGGTCTAAATAGCCTTTTTAGGCTGAGAAAAGCACTTTGGTGACATTTGGCTCTAACTGGTTCCCAGTACATTCTGAGTGGCTGCTGGCTGTGTGACTTGGCTAAAAGTGCCCAAATAGAAGCCCAATCCGCAATACATGAGCCCAGAGGCCTTCCTTATGACTAAACTGACACCCACTTTCTTAAAAATATAATGGGTCTAAATAGCCTTTTCAGGCTGAGAGAAGCACTTTGGTAACATTTGGCTGTAACTTGTTGCCAGTACTTTCTGAGAGGCTGGTGACTGTGTGTTGTACCTAAAAGTGCCCAAATAGAATCCCAATGCACTATACATGGGCCTAAATGCCTTCCTTATGACAAAACTGACACCCACTGTCTTAAAAATATCATAGGTCTAAATAGCCTTTTCAGGCTGAGAGAAGCACTTTGGTGACATTTGGCTCTAACTGGTTCCCAGTACATTCTGAGTGGCTGCTGGCTGTGTGACTTGGCTAAAAGTGGCCAAATAGAAGCCCAATCCACAAAAAATGAACCCAGAGGCCTTCCTTATGACTAAACTGACACCCACTTTCTTAAAAATATCATGGGTCTAAATAGCCTTTTCAGGCTGAGAAAAGCACTTTGGTGACATTTGGCTCTAACTGGTTCCCAGTACATTCTGAGTGGCTGCTGGCTGTGTGACTTGGCTAAAAGTGCCCAAATAGAAGCCCAATCCGCAATACATGAGCCCAGAGGCCTTCCTTATGACTAAACTGACACCCACTTTCTTAAAAATATAATGGGTCTAAATAGCCTTTTCAGGCTGAGAGAAGCACTTTGGTAACATTTGGCTGTAACTTGTTGCCAGTACTTTCTGAGAGGCTGGTGACTGTGTGTTGTACCTAAAAGTGCCCAAATAGAATCCCAATGCACTATACATGGGCCTAAATGCCTTCCTTATGACAAAACTGACACCCACTGTCTTAAAAATATCATAGGTCTAAATAGCCTTTTCAGGCTGAGAGAAGCACTTTGGTGACATTTGGCTCTAACTGGTTCCCAGTACATTCTGAGTGGCTGCTGGCTGTGTGACTTGGCTAAAAGTGGCCAAATAGAAGCCCAATCCACAAAAAATGAACCCAGAGGCCTTCCTTATGACTAAACTGACACCCACTTTCTTAAAAATATCATGGGTCTAAATAGCCTTTTCAGGCTGAGAAAAGCACTTTGGTGACATTTGGCTCTAACTGGTTCCCAGTACATTCTGAGTGGCTGCTGGCTGTGTGACTTGGCTAAAAGTGCCCAAATAGAAGCCCAATCCGCAATACATGAGCCCAGAGGCCTTCCTTATCACTAAACTGACACCCACTTTCTTAAAAATATAATGGGTCTAAATAGCCTTTTCAGGCTGAGAGAAGCAATTTGGTGATATTTGGCTCTAACTGGTTCCCAGTACATTCTGAGTGGCTGCTGGCTGTGTGACTTGGCTAAAAGTGGCCAAATAGAAGCCCAATCCACAATACATGAGCCCAAAGGCCTTCCTTATGACTAAACTGACACCCACTTTCTTAAAAATATAATGGGTCTAAATAGCCTTTTCAGGCTTAGAGAAGCACTTTGGTAACATTTGGCTTAAACTTGTTGCCAGTACTTTCTGAGTGGCTGGTGACTGTGTGTTGTACCTAAAAGTGCCCAAATAGAATCCCAATGCACTATACATGGGCCTAAATGCCTTCCTTATGACAAAACTGACACCCACTGTCTTAAAAATATCATGGGTCTAAATAGCCTTTTCAGGCTTCGAGAAGCACTTTGGTGACATTTGGCTCTAACTGGTTCCCAGTACATTCTGAGTGGCTGCTGGCTGTGTGACTTGGCTAAAAGTGGCCAAATAGAAGCCCAATCCACAATACATGAGCCCAGAGGCCTTCCTTATCACTAAACTGACACCCACTTTCTTAAAAATATCATGGGTCTAAATAGCCTTTTCAGGCTGAGAGAAGCACTTTGGTGACATTTAACTGTTACTTGTTCCCAGTACATTCTGAGTGGCTGGTGACTGTGTGTTTTACCTAAAAGTGCCCAAATAGAATCCCAATCCAAAATACATGAGCCCAGAGGCCTTCCTTATCACTAAACTGACACCCACTTTCTTAAAAATATAATGGGTCTAAATATCCTTTTCAGGCTGAGAGAAGCACTTTGGTAACATTTGGCTGTAACTTGTTCCCAGTACTTTCTGAGTGGCTGGTGACTGTGTGTTGTACCTAAAAGTGGCCAAATAGAATCCCAATGCACTATACATGGGCCCAAATGCCTTCCTTATGACAAAACTGACACTCATTTTCTTTAAAAAATCATTGGTCAAAATAGCCTTTTCAGGCCGAGAGAAGCACTTTCGTGACATTTGGCTGTAACTGGTTTCCAGTACATTCTGAGTGGCTGCTGGCTGTGTGACTTGGCTAAAAGTGCCCAAATAGAAGCCCAATCCACAATATATGAGCCCAGAGGCCTTCCTTATGACTAAACTGACACCCACTTTCTTAAAAATAAAATGGGTCTAAATAGCCTTTTCAGGCTGAGAGAAGCACTTTGGTAACATTTGGCTGTAACTTGTTGCCAGTACTTTCTGAGAGGCTGGTGACTGTGTGTTGTACCTAAAAGTGCCCAAATAGAATCCCAATGCACTATACATGGGCCTAAATGCCTTCCTTATGACAAAACTGACACCCACTGTCTTAAAAATATCATAGGTCTAAATAGCCTTTTCAGGCTGAGAGAAGCACTTTGGTAACATTTGGCTGTAACTTGTTGCCAGTACTTTCTGAGAGGCTGGTGACTGTGTGTTGTACCTAAAAGTGCCCAAATAGAATCCCAATGCACTATACATGGGCCTAAATGCCTTCCTTATGACAAAACTGACACCCACTGTCTTAAAAATATCATAGGTCTAAATAGCCTTTTCAGGCTGAGAGAAGCACTTTGGTGACATTTGGCTCTAACTGGTTCCCAGTACATTCTGAGTGGCTGCTGGCTGTGTGATTTGGCTAAAAGTGGCCAAATAGAAGCCCAATCCACAAAAAATGAACCCAGAGGCCTTCCTTATGACTAAACTGACACCCACTTTCTTAAAAATATCATGGGTCTAAATAGCCTTTTCAGGCTGAGAAAAGCACTTTGGTGACATTTGGCTCTAACTGGTTCCCAGTACATTCTGAGTGGCTGCTGGCTGTGTGACTTGGCTAAAAGTGCCCAAATAGAAGCCCAATCCGCAATACATGAGCCCAGAGGCCTTCCTTATCACTAAACTGACACCCACTTTCTTAAAAATATAATGGGTCTAAATAGCCTTTTCAGGCTGAGAGAAGCAATTTGGTGATATTTGGCTCTAACTGGTTCCCAGTACATTCTGAGTGGCTGCTGGCTGTGTGACTTGGCTAAAAGTGGCCAAATAGAAGCCCAATCCACAATACATGAGCCCAAAGGCCTTCCTTATGACTAAACTGACACCCACTTTCTTAAAAATATAATGGGTCTAAATAGCCTTTTCAGGCTTAGAGAAGCACTTTGGTAACATTTGGCTTAAACTTGTTGCCAGTACTTTCTGAGAGGCTGGTGACTGTGTGTTGTACCTAAAAGTGCCCAAATAGAATCCCAATGCACTATACATGGGCCTAAATGCCTTCCTTATGACAAAACTGACACCCACTGTCTTAAAAATATCATGGGTCTAAATAGCCTTTTCAGGCTTCGAGAAGCACTTTGGTGACATTTGGCTCTAACTGGTTCCCATACATTCTAAGTGGCTGCTGGCTGTGTGACTTGGCTAAAAGTGGCCAAATAGAAGCCCAATCCACAATACATGAGCCCAGAGGCCTTCCTTATCACTAAACTGACACCCACTTTCTTAAAAATATCATGGGTCTAAATAGCCTTTTCAGGCTGAGAGAAGCACTTTGGTGACATTTGGCTGTAACTTGTTCCCAGTACATTCTGAGTTGCTGGTGACTGTGTGTTTTACCTAAAAGTGCCCAAATAGAATCCCAATGCACTATACATGGGCCCAAATGCCTTCCTTATGACAAAACTGACACTCATTTTCTTAAAAAAATCATTGGTCAAAATAGCCTTTTCAGGCTGAGAGAAGCACTTTGGTGACATTTGGCTGTAACTTGTTCCCAGTACATTCTGAGTGGCTGGTGACTGTGTGTTTTACCTAAAAGTGCCCAAATAGAATCCCAATGCACTATACATGGGCCCAAATGCCTTCCTTATGACAAAACTGACACTCATTTACTTAAAAAAATCATTGGTCAAAATAGCCTTTTCAGGCTGAGAGAAGCACTTTGGTGACATTTGGCTGTAACTTGTTCCCAGTACATTCTGAGTGGCTGCTGGCTGTGTGACTTGGCTAAAAGTGCCCAAATAGAAGCCCAATCCACAATACATGAGCCCAGAGGCCTTCCTTATGACTAAACTGACACCCACTTTCTTAAAAATATCATGGGTCTAAATAGCCTTTTCAGGCTGAGAAAAGCACTTTGGTGACATTTGGCTCTAACTGGTTCCCAGTACATTCTGAGTGGCTGCTGGCTGTGTGACTTGGCTAAAAGTGCCCAAATAGAAGCCCAATCCACAATACATGAGCCCAGAGGCCTTCCTTATCACTAAACTGACACCCACTTTCTTAAAAATATAATGGGTCTAAATATCCTTTTCAGGCTGAGAGAAGCACTTTGGTAACATTTGGCTGTAACTTGTTCCCAGTACTTTCTGAGTGGCTGGTGACTGTGTGTTGTACCTAAAAGTGCCCAAATACAATCCCAATGCACTATACATGGGCCCAAATGCCTTCCTTAAGACAAAACTGACACCCATTTTCTTTAAAAAATCCTTGGTCAAAATAGTCTTTTCAGGCTGAGAGAAGCACTTTGGTGACATTTAACTGTTACTTGTTCCCAGTACAATCTGAGTGGCTGCTGACTGTGTGACTTGGCTAAAAGTGCCCAAATAGAAGCCCAATCCACAATACATGAGCCCAGAGGCCTTCCTTATGACTAAACTGACACCCACTTTCTTAAAAATATAATGGGTCTAAATATCCTTTTCAGGCTGAGAGAAGCACTTTGGTAACATTTGGCTGTAACTTGTTGCCAGTACTTTCTGAGAGGCTGGTGACTGTGTGTTGTACCTAAAAGTGCCCAAATAGAATCCCAATGCACTATACATGGGCCTAAATGCCTTCCTTATGACAAAACTGACACCCACTGTCTTAAAAATATCATAGGTCTAAATAGCCTTTTCAGGCTGAGAGAAGCACTTTGGTGACATTTGGCTCTAACTGGTTCCCAGTACATTCTGAGTGGCTGCTGGCTGTGTGACTTGGCTAAAAGTGGCCAAATAGAAGCCCAATCCACAAAAAATGAACCCAGAGGCCTTCCTTATGACTAAACTGACACCCACTTTCTTAAAAATATCATGGGTCTAAATAGCCTTTTCAGGCTGAGAAAAGCACTTTGGTGACATTTGGCTCTAACTGGTTCCCAGTACATTCTGAGTGGCTGCTGGCTGTGTGACTTGGCTAAAAGTGCCCAAATAGAAGCCCAATCCGCAATACATGAGCCCAGAGGCCTTCCTTATCACTAAACTGACACCCACTTTCTTAAAAATATAATGGGTCTAAATAGCCTTTTCAGGCTGAGAGAAGCAATTTGGTGATATTTGGCTCTAACTGGTTCCCAGTACATTCTGAGTGGCTGCTGGCTGTGTGACTTGGCTAAAAGTGGCCAAATAGAAGCCCAATCCACAATACATGAGCCCAAAGGCCTTCCTTATGACTAAACTGACACCCACTTTCTTAAAAATATAATGGGTCTAAATAGCCTTTTCAGGCTTAGAGAAGCACTTTGGTAACATTTGGCTTAAACTTGTTGCCAGTACTTTCTGAGAGGCTGGTGACTGTGTGTTGTACCTAAAAGTGCCCAAATAGAATCCCAATGCACTATACATGGGCCCAAATGCCTTCCTTATGACAAAACTGACACTCATTTTCTTAAAAAAATCATTGGTCAAAATAGCCTTTTCAGGCTGAGAGAAGCACTTTGGTGACATTTGGCTGTAACTTGTTCCCAGTACATTCTGAGTGGCTGGTGACTGTGTGTTTTACCTAAAAGTGCCCAAATAGAATCCCAATGCACTATACATGGGCCCAAATGCCTTCCTTATGACAAAACTGACACTCATTTTCTTAAAAAAATCATTGGTCAAAATAGCCTTTTCAGGCTGAGAGAAGCACTTTGGTGACATTTGGCTGTAACTTGTTCCCAGTACATTCTGAGTGGCTGGTGACTGTGTGTTTTACCTAAAAGTGCCCAAATAGAATCCCAATGCACTATACATGGGCCCAAATGCCTTCCTTATGACAAAACTGACACTCATTTTCTTAAAAAAATCATTGGTCAAAATAGCCTTTTCAGGCTGAGAGAAGCACTTTGGTGACATTTGGCTGTAACTTGTTCCCAGTACATTCTGAGTGGCTGCTGGCTGTGTGACTTGGCTAAAAGTGCCCAAATAGAAGCCCAATCCACAATACATGAGCCCAGAGGCCTTCCTTATGACTAAACTGACACCCACTTTCTTAAAAATATCATGGGTCTAAATAGCCTTTTCAGGCTGAGAAAAGCACTTTGGTGACATTTGGCTCTAACTGGTTCCCAGTACATTCTGAGTGGCTGCTGGCTGTGTGACTTGGCTAAAAGTGCCCAAATAGAAGCCCAATCCACAATACATGAGCCCAGAGGCCTTCCTTATCACTAAACTGACACCCACTTTCTTAAAAATATAATGGGTCTAAATATCCTTTTCAGGCTGAGAGAAGCACTTTGGTAACATTTGGCTGTAACTTGTTCCCAGTACTTTCTGAGTGGCTGGTGACTGTGTGTTGTACCTAAAAGTGCCCAAATACAATCCCAATGCACTATACATGGGCCCAAATGCCTTCCTTAAGACAAAACTGACACCCATTTTCTTTAAAAAATCCTTGGTCAAAATAGTCTTTTCAGGCTGAGAGAAGCACTTTGGTGACATTTAACTGTTACTTGTTCCCAGTACAATCTGAGTGGCTGCTGACTGTGTGACTTGGCTAAAAGTGCCCAAATAGAAGCCCAATCCAAAATACATGAGCCCAGAGGCCTTCCTTATCACTAAACTGACACCCACTTTCTTAAAAATATAATGGGTCTAAATATCCTTTTCAGGCTGAGAGAAGCACTTTGGTAACATTTGGCTGTAACTTGTTCCCAGTACTTTCTGAGTGGCTGGTGACTGTGTGTTGTACCTAAAAGTGGCCAAATAGAATCCCAATGCACTATACATGGGCCCAAATGCCTTCCTTATGACAAAACTGACACTCATTTTCTTTAAAAAATCATTGGTCAAAATAGCCTTTTCAGGCCGAGAAAAGCACTTTGGTGACATTTGGCTGTAATTGGTTTCCAGTACATTCTGAGTGGCTGCTGGCTGTGTGACTTGGCTAAAAGTGCCCAAATAGAAGCCCAATCCACAATATATGAGCCCAGAGGCCTTCCTTATGACTAAACTGACACCCACTGTCTTAAAAATATCATAGGTCTAAATAGCCTTTTCAGGCTGAGAGAAGCACTTTGGTGACATTTGGCTCTAACTGGTTCCCAGTACATTCTGAGTGGCTGCTGGCTGTGTGACTTGGCTAAAAGTGGCCAAATAGAAGCCCAATCCACAAAAAATGAACCCAGAGGCCTTCCTTATGACTAAACTGACACCCACTTTCTTAAAAATATCATGGGTCTAAATAGCCTTTTCAGGCTGAGAAAAGCACTTTGGTGACATTTGGCTCTAACTGGTTCCCAGTACATTCTGAGTGGCTGCTGGCTGTGTGACTTGGCTAAAAGTGCCCAAATAGAAGCCCAATCCGCAATACATGAGCCCAGAGGCCTTCCTTATGACTAAACTGACACCCACTTTCTTAAAAATATAATGGGTCTAAATAGCCTTTTCAGGCTGAGAGAAGCACTTTGGTAACATTTGGCTGTAACTTGTTGCCAGTACTTTCTGAGAGGCTGGTGACTGTGTGTTGTACCTAAAAGTGCCCAAATAGAATCCCAATGCACTATACATGGGCCTAAATGCCTTCCTTATGACAAAACTGACACCCACTGTCTTAAAAATATCATAGGTCTAAATAGCCTATTCAGGCTGAGAGAAGCACTTTGGTGACATTTGGCTCTAACTGGTTCCCAGTACATTCTGAGTGGCTGCTGGCTGTGTGACTTGGCTAAAAGTGGCCAAATAGAAGCCCAATCCACAAAAAATGAACCCAGAGGCCTTCCTTATGACTAAACTGACACCCATTTTCTTTAAAAAATCCTTGGTCAAAATAGTCTTTTCAGGCTGAGAGAAGCACTTTGGTGACATTTAACTGTTACTTGTTCCCAGTACAATCTGAGTGGCTGCTGACTGTGTGACTTGGCTAAAAGTGCCCAAATAGAAGCCCAATCCAAAATACATGAGCCCAGAGGCCTTCCTTATCACTAAACTGACACCCACTTTCTTAAAAATATAATGGGTCTAAATATCCTTTTCAGGCTGAGAGAAGCACTTTGGTGATATTTGGCTCTAACTGGTTCCCAGGACATTCTGAGTGGCTGCTGGCTGTGTGACTTGGCTAAAAGTGGCCAAATAGAAGCCCAATCCACAATACATGAGCCCAAAGGCCTTCCTTATGACTAAACTGACACCCACTTTCTTAAAAATATAATGGGTCTAAATAGCCTTTTCAAGCTTAGAGAAGCACTTTGGTAACATTTGGCTTAAACTTGTTGCCAGTACTTTCTGAGAGGCTGGTGACTGTGTGTTGTACCTAAAAGTGCCCAAATAGAATCCCAATGCACTATACATGGGCCTAAATGCCTTCCTTATGACAAAACTGACACCCACTGTCTTAAAAATATCATGGGTCTAAATAGCCTTTTCAGGCTTCGAGAAGCACTTTGGTGACATTTGGCTCTAACTGGTTCCCAGTACATTCTGAGTGGCTGCTGGCTGTGTGACTTGGCTAAAAGTGGCCAAATAGAAGCCCAATCCACAATACATGAGCCCAGAGGCCTTCCTTATCACTAAACTGACACCCACTTTCTTAAAAATATCATGGGTCTAAATAGCCTTTTCAGGCTGAGAGAAGCACTTTGGTGACATTTGGCTGTAACTTGTTCCCAGTACATTCTGAGTGGCTGGTGACTGTGTGTTTTACCTAAAAGTGCCCAAATAGAATCCCAATGCACTATACATGGGCCCAAATGCCTTCCTTATGACAAAACTGACACTCATTTTCTTAAAAAAATCATTGGTCAAAATAGCCTTTTCAGGCTGAGAGAAGCACTTTGGTGACATTTGGCTGTAACTTGTTCCCAGTACATTCTGAGTGGCTGGTGACTGTGTGTTTTACCTAAAAGTGCCCAAATAGAATCCCAATGCACTATACATGGGCCCAAATGCCTTCCTTATGACAAAACTGACACTCATTTTCTTAAAAAAATCATTGGTCAAAATAGCCTTTTCAGGCTGAGAGAAGCACTTTGGTGACATTTGGCTGTAACTTGTTCCCAGTACATTCTGAGTGGCTGCTGGCTGTGTGACTTGGCTAAAAGTGCCCAAATAGAAGCCCAATCCACAATACATGAGCCCAGAGGCCTTCCTTATGACTAAACTGACACCCACTTTCTTAAAAATATCATGGGTCTAAATAGCCTTTTCAGGCTGAGAAAAGCACTTTGGTGACATTTGGCTCTAACTGGTTCCCAGTACATTCTGAGTGGCTGCTGGCTGTGTGACTTGGCTAAAAGTGCCCAAATAGAAGCCCAATCCACAATACATGAGCCCAGAGGCCTTCCTTATCACTAAACTGACACCCACTTTCTTAAAAATATAATGGGTCTAAATATCCTTTTCAGGCTGAGAGAAGCACTTTGGTAACATTTGGCTGTAACTTGTTCCCAGTACTTTCTGAGTGGCTGGTGACTGTGTGTTGTACCTAAAAGTGCCCAAATACAATCCCAATGCACTATACATGGGCCCAAATGCCTTCCTTAAGACAAAACTGACACCCATTTTCTTTAAAAAATCCTTGGTCAAAATAGTCTTTTCAGGCTGAGAGAAGCACTTTGGTGACATTTAACTGTTACTTGTTCCCAGTACAATCTGAGTGGCTGCTGACTGTGTGACTTGGCTAAAAGTGCCCAAATAGAAGCCCAATCCAAAATACATGAGCCCAGAGGCCTTCCTTATCACTAAACTGACACCCACTTTCTTAAAAATATAATGGGTCTAAATATCCTTTTCAGGCTGAGAGAAGCACTTTGGTAACATTTGGCTGTAACTTGTTCCCAGTACTTTCTGAGTGGCTGGTGACTGTGTGTTGTACCTAAAAGTGGCCAAATAGAATCCCAATGCACTATACATGGGCCCAAATGCCTTCCTTATGACAAAACTGACACTCATTTTCTTTAAAAAATCATTGGTCAAAATAGCCTTTTCAGGCCGAGAGAAGCACTTTGGTGACATTTGGCTGTAACTGGTTTCCAGTACATTCTGAGTGGCTGCTGGCTGTGTGACTTGGCTAAAAGTGCCCAAATAGAAGCCCAATCCACAATATATGAGCCCAGAGGCCTTCCTTATGACTAAACTGACACCCACTTTCTTAAAAATATAATGGGTCTAAATAGCCTTTTCAGGCTGAGAGAAGCACTTTGGTAACATTTGGCTGTTACTTGTTCCCAGTACTTTCTGAGTGGCTGGTGACTGTGTGTTGTACCTGAAAGTGCCCAAATACAATCCCAATGCACTATACATGGGCCCAAATGCCTTCCTTAAGACAAAACTGACACCCATTTTCTTTAAAAAATCCTTGGTCAAAATAGTCTTTTCAGGCTGAGAGAAGCACTTTGGTGACATTTAACTGTTACTTGTTCCCAGTACAATCTGAGTGGCTGCTGACTGTGTGACTTGAATAAAAGTGGCCAAATAGAAGCCCAATCCACAATACATGAGCCCAAAGGCCCTCCTTATGACTAAACTGACACCCACTTTCTAAAAATATCATGGGTCTAAATAGCCTTTTCAGGCTGAGAGAAGCAATTTGGTGACATTTGGCTGTAACTTGTTCCCAGTACATTCTGATTGGCTGCTGACTGTGTGACTTGGCTAAAAGTGGCCAAATAGAAGCCCAATCCACAATACATAAGCCCAAAGGCCTTCCTTATGACTAAACTGACACCCACTTTCTTAAAAATATAATGGGTCTAAATAGCCTTTTCAGGCTGAGAGAAGCACTTTGGTAACATTTGGCTGTAACTTGTTCCCAGGACTTTCTGAGTGGCTGGTGACTGTATGTCGTACCTAAAAGTGCCCAAATTGAATCCCAATGCACTTTACATGGGCCCAAATGCCTTCCTTATGACAAAACTGACACCCATTTTCTTTAAACAATCCTTGGTCAAAATAGCCTTTTCAGGCCGAGAGAAGCACTTTGGTGACGTTTAACTGTAACTTGTTCCCAGTACAGTCTAAGTGGCTGCTGACTGTGTGACTTCGCTAAAAGTGTCCAAATAGAAGCCCAATCCACAATAAATGAGCCCAAAGGCCTTCCTTATGACAAAACTGACACCCACTGTCTTAAAAATATCATGGGTCTAAATAGCCTTTTCAGGCTGAGAGAAGCACTTTGGTGACATTTGGCTGTAACTTGTTCCCAGTACATTCTGATTGGCTGCTGACTGTGTGACTTGGCTAAAAGTGGCCAAATAGAAGCCCAATCCACAATACATGAGCCCAAAGGCCCTCCTTATGACTAAACTGACACCCACTTTCTAAAAATATCATGGGTCTAAATAGCCTTTTCAGGCTGAGAGAAGCAATTTGGTGACATTTGGCTGTAACTTGTTCCCAGTACATTCTGATTGGCTGCTGACTGTGTGACTTCGCTAAAAGTGGCCAAATAGAAGCCCAATCCACAATACATGAGCCCAAAGGCCTTCCTTATGACTAAACTGACACCCACTTTCTTAAAAATATAATGGGTCTAAATAGCCTTTTCAGGCTGAGAGAAGCACTTTGGTAACATGTGGCTGTAACTTGTTGCCAGTACTTTCTGAGAGGCTGGTGACTGTGTGTTGTACCTAAAAGTGCCCTAATAGAATCCCAATGCACTATACATGGGCCTAAATGCCTTCCTTATGACAAAACTGACACCCACTGTCTTAAAAATATCATAGGTCTAAATAGCCTTTTCAGGCTGAGAGAAGCACTTTGGTGACATTTGGCTGTAACTGGTTCCCAGTACATTCTGAGTGGCTGCTGGCTGTGTGACTTGGCTAAAAGTGGCCAAATAGAAGCCCAATCCACAAAAAATGAACCCAGAGGCCTTCCTTATGACTAAACTGACACCCACTTTCTTAAAAATATCATGGGTCTAAATAGCCTTTTCAGGCTGAGAAAAGCACTTTGGTGACATTTGGCTCTAACTGGTTCCCAGTACATTCTGAGTGGCTGCTGGCTGTGTGACTTGGCTAAAAGTGCCCAAATAGAAGCCCAATCCGCAATACATGAGCCCAGAGGCCTTCCTTATCACTAAACTGACACCCACTTTCTTAAAAATATAATGGGTCTAAATAGCCTTTTCAGGCTTAGAGAAGCACTTTGGTAACATTTGGCTTAAACTTGTTGCCAGTACTTTCTGAGAGGCTGGTGACTGTGTGTTGTACCTAAAAGTGCCCAAATAGAATCCCAATGCACTATACATGGGCCTAAATGCCTTCCTTATGACAATACTGACACCCACTGTCTTAAAAATATCATGGGTCTAAATAGCCTTTTCAGGCTGAAAGAAGCACTTTGGTGACATTTGGCTCTAACTGGTTCCCAGTACATTCTGAGTGGCTGCTGGCTGTGTGACTTGGCTAAAAGTGGCCAAATAGAAGCCCAATCCACAATACATGAGCCCAGAGGCCTTCCTTATCACTAAACTGACACCCACTTTCTTAAAAATATCATGGGTCTAAATAGCCTTTTCAGGCTGAGAGAAGCACTTTGGTGACATTTGGCTGTAACTTGTTCCCAGTACATTCTGAGTGGCTGGTGACTGTGAGTTTTACCTAAAGGTGCCCAAATAGAATCCCAATGCACTATACATGGGCCCAAATGCCTTCCTTATGACAAAACTGACACTCATTTTCTTAAAAAAATCATTGGTCAAAATAGCCTTTTCAGGCTAAGACAAGCACTTTGGTGACATTTGGCTGTAACTTGTTCCCAGTACATTCTGAGTGGCTGGTGACTGTGTGTTTTACCTAAAAGTGCCCAAATAGAATCCCAATGCACTATACATGGGCCTAAATGCCTTCCTTATGACAAAACTGACACCCACTGTCTTAAAAATATCATAGGTCTAAATAGCCTTTTCAGGCTGAGAGAAGCACTTTGGTGACATTTGGCTCTAACTGGTTCCCAGTACATTCTGAGTGGCTGCTGGCTGTGTGACTTGGCTAAAAGTGCCCAAATAGAAGCCCAATCCACAATATATGAGCCCAGAGGCCTTCCTTATGACTAAACTGACACCCACTTTCTTAAAAATATAATGGGTCTAAATAGCCTTTTCAGGCTGAGAGAAGCACTTTGGTAACATTTGGCTGTTACTTGTTCCCAGTACTTTCTGAGTGGCTGGTGACTGTGTGTTGTACCTGAAAGTGCCCAAATACAATCCCAATGCACTATACATGGGCCCAAATGCCTTCCTTAAGACAAAACTGACACCCATTTTCTTTAAAAAATCCTTGGTCAAAATAGTCTTTTCAGGCTGAGAGAAGCACTTTGGTGACATTTAACTGTTACTTGTTCCCAGTACAATCTGAGTGGCTGCTGACTGTGTGACTTGAATAAAAGTGGCCAAATAGAAGCCCAATCCACAATACATGAGCCCAAAGGCCCTCCTTATGACTAAACTGACACCCACTTTCTAAAAATATCATGGGTCTAAATAGCCTTTTCAGGCTGAGAGAAGCAATTTGGTGACATTTGGCTGTAACTTGTTCCCAGTACATTCTGATTGGCTGCTGACTGTGTGACTTGGCTAAAAGTGGCCAAATAGAAGCCCAATCCACAATACATAAGCCCAAAGGCCTTCCTTATGACTAAACTGACACCCACTTTCTTAAAAATATAATGGGTCTAAATAGCCTTTTCAGGCTGAGAGAAGCACTTTGGTAACATTTGGCTGTAACTTGTTCCCAGTACTTTCTGAGTGGCTGGTGACTGTATGTTGTACCTAAAAGTGCCCAAATAGAATCCCAATGCACTTTACATGGGCCCAAATGCCTTCCTTATGACAAAACTGACACCCATTTTCTTTAAACAATCCTTGGTCAAAATAGCCTTTTCAGGCCGAGAGAAGCACTTTGGTGACGTTTAACTGTAACTTGTTCCCAGTACATTCTGATTGGCTGCTGACTGTGTGACTTGGCTAAAAGTGGCCAAATAGAAGCCCAATCCACAATACATGAGCCCAAAGGCCCTCCTTATGACTAAACTGACACCCACTTTCTAAAAATATCATGGGTCTAAATAGCCTTTTCAGGCTGAGAGAAGCAATTTGGTGACATTTGGCTGTAACTTGTTCCCAGTACATTCTGATTGGCTGCTGACTGTGTGACTTGGCTAAAAGTGGCCAAATAGAAGCCCAATCCACAATACATGAGCCCAAAGGCCTTCCTTATGACTAAACTGACACCCACTTTCTTAAAAATATAATGGGTCTAAATAGCCTTTTCAGGCTGAGAGAAGCACTTTGGTAACATGTGGCTGTAACTTGTTGCCAGTACTTTCTGAGAGGCTGGTGACTGTGTGTTTTACCTAAAAGTGCCCAAATAGAATCCCAATGCACTATACATGGGCCTAAATGCCTTCCTTATGACAAAACTGACACCCACTGTCTTAAAAATATCATAGGTCTAAATAGCCTTTTCAGGCTGAGAGAAGCACTTTGGTGACATTTGGCTCTAACTGGTTCCCAGTACATTCTGAGTGGCTGCTGGCTGTGTGACTTGGCTAAAAGTGCCCAAATAGAAGCCCAATCCACAATATATGAGCCCAGAGGCCTTCCTTATGACTAAACTGACACCCACTTTCTTAAAAATATAATGGGTCTAAATAGCCTTTTCAGGCTGAGAGAAGCACTTTGGTAACATTTGGCTGTTACTTGTTCCCAGTACTTTCTGAGTGGCTGGTGACTGTGTGTTGTACCTGAAAGTGCCCAAATACAATCCCAATGCACTATACATGGGCCCAAATGCCTTCCTTAAGACAAAACTGACACCCATTTTCTTTAAAAAATCCTTGGTCAAAATAGTCTTTTCAGGCTGAGAGAAGCACTTTGGTGACATTTAACTGTTACTTGTTCCCAGTACAATCTGAGTGGCTGCTGACTGTGTGACTTGAATAAAAGTGGCCAAATAGAAGCCCAATCCACAATACATGAGCCCAAAGGCCCTCCTTATGACTAAACTGACACCCACTTTCTAAAAATATCATGGGTCTAAATAGCCTTTTCAGGCTGAGAGAAGCAATTTGGTGACATTTGGCTGTAACTTGTTCCCAGTACATTCTGATTGGCTGCTGACTGTGTGACTTGGCTAAAAGTGGCCAAATAGAAGCCCAATCCACAATACATAAGCCCAAAGGCCTTCCTTATGACTAAACTGACACCCACTTTCTTAAAAATATAATGGGTCTAAATAGCCTTTTCAGGCTGAGAGAAGCACTTTGGTAACATTTGGCTGTAACTTGTTCCCAGTACTTTCTGAGTGGCTGGTGACTGTATGTTGTACCTAAAAGTGCCCAAATAGAATCCCAATGCACTTTACATGGGCCCAAATGCCTTCCTTATGACAAAACTGACACCCATTTTCTTTAAACAATCCTTGGTCAAAATAGCCTTTTCAGGCCGAGAGAAGCACTTTGGTGACGTTTAACTGTAACTTGTTCCCAGTACATTCTGATTGGCTGCTGACTGTGTGACTTGGCTAAAAGTGGCCAAATAGAAGCCCAATCCACAATACATGAGCCCAAAGGCCCTCCTTATGACTAAACTGACACCCACTTTCTAAAAATATCATGGGTCTAAATAGCCTTTTCAGGCTGAGAGAAGCAATTTGGTGACATTTGGCTGTAACTTGTTCCCAGTACATTCTGATTGGCTGCTGGCTGTGTGACTTGGCTAAAAGTGGCCAAATAGAAGCCCAATCCACAATACATGAGCCCAAAGGCCTTCCTTATGACTAAACTGACACCCACTTTCTTAAAAATATAATGGGTCTAAATAGCCTTTTCAGGCTGAGAGAAGCACTTTGGTAACATGTGGCTGTAACTTGTTGCCAGTACTTTCTGAGAGGCTGGTGACTGTGTGTTGTACCTAAAAGTGCCCAAATAGAATCCCAATGCACTATACATGGGCCTAAATGCCTTCCTTATGATAAAACTGACACCCACTGTCTTAAAAATATCATAGGTCTAAATAGCCTTTTCAGGCTGAGAGAAGCACTTTGGTGACATTTGGCTCTAACTGGTTCCCAGTACATTCTGAGTGGCTGCTGGCCGTGTGACTTGGCTAAAAGTGGCCAAATAGAAGCCCAATCCACAAAAAATGAACCCAGAGGCCTTCCTTATGACTAAACTGACACCCACTTTCTTAAAAATATCATGGGTCTAAATAGCCTTTTCAGGCTGAGAAAAGCACTTTGGTGACATTTGGCTCTAACTGGTTCCCAGTATATTCTGAGTGGCTGCTGGCTGTGTGACTTGGCTAAAAGTGCCCAAATAGAAGCCCAATCCGCAATACATGAGCCCAGAGGCCTTCCTTATCACTAAACTGACACCCACTTTCTTAAAAATATAATGGGTCTAAATAGCCTTTTCAGGCCGAGAGAAGCACTTTGGTGACGTTTAACTGTAACTTGTTCCCAGTACATTCTGATTGGCTGCTGACTGTGTGACTTGGCTAAAAGTGGCCAAATAGAAGCCCAATCCACAATACATGAGCCCAAAGGCCCTCCTTATGACTAAACTGACACCCACTTTCTAAAAATATCATGGGTCTAAATAGCCTTTTCAGGCTGAGAGAAGCAATTTGGTGACATTTGGCTGTAACTTGTTCCCAGTACATTCTGATTGGCTGCTGACTGTGTGACTTGGCTAAAAGTGGCCAAATAGAAGCCCAATCCACAATACATGAGCCCAAAGGCCTTCCTTATGACTAAACTGACACCCACTTTCTTAAAAATATAATGGGTCTAAATAGCCTTTTCAGGCTGAGAGAAGCACTTTGGTAACATGTGGCTGTAACTTGTTGCCAGTACTTTCTGAGAGGCTGGTGACTGTGTGTTGTACCTAAAAGTGCCCAAATAGAATCCCAATGCACTATACATGGGCCTAAATGCCTTCCTTATGATAAAACTGACACCCACTGTCTTAAAAATATCATAGGTCTAAATAGCCTTTTCAGGCTGAGAGAAGCACTTTGGTGACATTTGGCTCTAACTGGTTCCCAGTACATTCTGAGTGGCTGCTGGCCGTGTGACTTGGCTAAAAGTGGCCAAATAGAAGCCCAATCCACAAAAAATGAACCCAGAGGCCTTCCTTATGACTAAACTGACACCCACTTTCTTAAAAATATCATGGGTCTAAATAGCCTTTTCAGGCTGAGAAAAGCACTTTGGTGACATTTGGCTCTAACTGGTTCCCAGTACATTCTGAGTGGCTGCTGGCTGTGTGACTTGGCTAAAAGTGCCCAAATAGAAGCCCAATCCGCAATACATGAGCCCAGAGGCCTTCCTTATCACTAAACTGACACCCACTTTCTTAAAAATATAATGGGTCTAAATAGCCTTTTCAGGCTGAGAGAAGCAATTTGGTGATATTTGGCTCTAACTGGTTCCCAGTACATTCTGAGTGGCTGCTGGCTGTGTGACTTGGCTAAAAGTGGCCAAATAGAAGCCCAATCCACAATACATGAGCCCAAAGGCCTTCCTTATGACTAAACTGACACCCACTTTCTTAAAAATATAATGGGTCTAAATAGCCTTTTCAGGCTGAGAGAAGCACTTTGGTAACATGTGGCTGTAACTTGTTGCCAGTACTTTCTGAGAGGCTGGTGACTGTGTGTTGTACCTAAAAGTGCCCAAATAGAATCCCAATGCACTATACATGGGCCTAAATGCCTTCCTTATGATAAAACTGACACCCACTGTCTTAAAAATATCATAGGTCTAAATAGCCTTTTCAGGCTGAGAGAAGCACTTTGGTGACATTTGGCTCTAACTGGTTCCCAGTACATTCTGAGTGGCTGCTGGCCGTGTGACTTGGCTAAAAGTGCCCAAATAGAAGCCCAATCCGCAATACATGAGCCCAGAGGCCTTCCTTATCACTAAACTGACACCCACTTTCTTAAAAATATAATGGGTCTAAATAGCCTTTTCAGGCTGAGAGAAGCAATTTGGTGATATTTGGCTCTAACTGGTTCCCAGTACATTCTGAGTGGCTGCTGGCTGTGTGACTTGGCTAAAAGTGGCCAAATAGAAGCCCAATCCACAATACATGAGCCCAAAGGCCTTCCTTATGACTAAACTGACACCCACTTTCTTAAAAATATAATGGGTCTAAATAGCCTTTTCAGGCTTAGAGAAGCACTTTGGTAACATTTGGCTTAAACTTGTTGCCAGTACTTTCTGAGAGGCTGGTGACTGTGTGTTGTACCTAAAAGTGCCCAAATAGAATCCCAATGCACTATACATGGGCCTAAATGCCTTCCTTATGACAATACTGACACCCACTGTCTTAAAAATATCATGGGTCTAAATAGCCTTTTCAGGCTGAGAGAAGCACTTTGGTGACATTTGGCTCTAACTGGTTCCCAGTACATTCTGAGTGGCTGCTGGCTGTGTGACTTGGCTAAAAGTGGCCAAATAGAAGCCCAATCCACAATACATGAGCCCAGAGGCCTTCCTTATGACTAAACTGACACCCACTTTCTTAAAAATATAATGGGTCTAAATAGCCTTTTCAGGCTGAGAGAAGCACTTTGGTAACATGTGGCTGTAACTTGTTGCCAGTACTTTCTGAGAGGCTGGTGACTGTGTGTTGTACCTAAAAGTGCCCAAATAGAATCCCAATGCACTATACATGGGCCTAAATGCCTTCCTTATGACAAAACTGACACCCACTGTCTTAAAAATATCATAGGTCTAAATAGCCTTTTCAGGCTGAGAGAAGCACTTTGGTGACATTTGGCTCTAACTGGTTCCCAGTACATTCTGAGTGGCTGCTGGCTGTGTGACTTGGCTAAAAGTGGCCAAATAGAAGCCCAATCCACAAAAAATGAACCCAGAGGCCTTCCTTATGACTAAACTGACACCCACTTTCTTAAAAATATCATGGGTCTAAATAGCCTTTTCAGGCTGAGAGAAGCACTTTGGTGACATTTGGCTCTAACTGGTTCCCAGTACATTCTGAGTGGCTGCTGGCTGTGTGACTTGGCTAAAAGTGCCCAAATAGAAGCCCAATCCGCAATACATGAGCCCAGAGGCCTTCCTTATCACTAAACTGACACCCACTTTCTTAAAAATATAATGGGTCTAAATAGCCTTTTCAGGCTGAGAGAAGCAATTTGGTGATATTTGGCTCTAACTGGTTCCCAGTACATTCTGAGTGGCTACTGGCTGTGTGACTTGGCTAAAAGTGGCCAAATAGAAGCCCAATCCACAATACATGAGCCCAAAGGCCTTCCTTATGACTAAACTGACACCCACTTTCTTAAAAATATAATGGGTCTAAATAGCCTTTTCAGGCTTAGAGAAGCACTTTGGTAACATTTGGCTTAAACTTGTTGCCAGTACTTTCTGAGAGGCTGGTGACTGTGTGTTGTACCTAAAAGTGCCCAAATAGAATCCCAATGCACTATACATGGGCCTAAATGCCTTCCTTATGACAAAACTGACACCCACTGTCTTAAAAATATCATGGGTCTAAATAGCCTTTTCAGGCTGAGAGAAGCACTTTGGTGACATTTGGCTCTAACTGGTTCCCAGTACATTCTGAGTGGCTGCTGGCTGTGTGACTTGGCTAAAAGTGGCCAAATAGAAGCCCAATCCACAATACATGAGCCCAGAGGCCTTCCTTATCTCTAAACTGACACCCACTTTCTTAAAAATATCATGGGTCTAAATAGCCTTTTCAGGCTGAGAGAAGCACTTTGGTGACATTTGGCTGTAACTTGTTCCCAGTACATTCTGAGTGGCTGGTGACTGTGAGTTTTACCTAAAAGTGCCCAAATAGAATCCCAATGCACTATACATGGGCCCAAATGCCTTCCTTATGACAAAACTGACACTCATTTTCTTAAAAAAATCATTGGTCAAAATAGCCTTTTCAGGCTAAGAGAAGCACTTTGGTGACATTTGGCTGTAACTTGTTCCCAGTACATTCTGAGTGGCTGGTGACAATGGCCCTCATTTATCAACGCAGCGTATAAACCGCCATATATTTTTCCATATATTCGGCCGTACACCAACGTCGAAGTCACATTTATCAAAGGATCCTACACAGCTGATCCAAGCGTACATTTGGTCCCAGCGTTGATAAATGTCACGGCTGAAACCGAGCGTCATTTGAATAACACGCCCTTAAATATTCTCAAAACGCCCCGATTTTACGACATGAAGACGAACCAGAATACGACCAAAGACATGAAAAGCCAATAAGAAATACTTTCCCCCGATCACTTCGCTTCATCTCGCCGCACACGCACACGCCCCTCTCTCTCTCTCTCTCACACACACACACACACACACACACACACACACACACACACACACACACACACACACACACACACACACACACACTCCGTACCGTAGCGGTACAATCTAATTGTCACGTAGGCTTGTAGCCTACATGAATGACATATTATGAAACCAATTACATCGCCATGAATGGAATACGTTTGTATATTTATTTATTTACCCCATACCGAGCAGTGCGCGTTCCAAGTTACACTAAAGCAGTCATGTAGTAGGCTATATTCCCCATGAGACTCGGGCGGTCTGCAGACTGCAGTGATCCCGCGCCGCCCACGTTATAAGAGATTGGAGCGTCAGGTTTATATCCTTAACCCAGCCAGGTTGTAGCCTATAACTCCCTATGACATAACTCCATACCATAGGACAAGCTACTGTAAGTTAGTAGACCTCACTGTCCCGACCGCGCGACTCCCGACGCAAAAGCGCTCGTTGTTTTGAAAATAGCAGATCTACAAGCTCACAACGCGTCACGATGCGATGCTGGCTTGTGAGCTTGTAGATTTGCTATTTTCAATGCAGCCAGATCTACAATCTTATCTGAATGACTGCTAAAGCAGTTTGTTTAAATTAATTTATAATGTTATATTTTCACAGGGATTATTTATTAGTTTAGATATACATTTTGGAGTGGATATATGTGTCCAGATGCCTGTCAGACCGTCAGACAATGCTGCTCCGCAGGTCTAGGATGAAATAAACGGGTGCAGCCAACGTCAACAACTGGTCTCGACCAGACGTGAGATCTCAGCGTACCGTAGGATAAAGCCCACGTCAGGATATATTGATAAATGCCGAAAATTGCGGTGAAAACGCCGTACGCCCATTATTTGGGCTGCACCGCGTTGATAAATGAGGGCCTGTGTGTTTTACCTAAAAGTGCCCAAATAGAATCCCAATGCACTATACATGGGCCTATATGCCTTCCTTATGACAAAACTGACACCCACTGTCTTAAAAATATCATGGGTCTAAATAGCCTTTTCAGGCTGAGAGAAGCACTTTGGTGACATTTGGCTGTAACTTGTTCCCAGTACATTCTGATTGGCTGCTGACTGTGTGACTTGGCTAAAAGTGGCCAAATAGAAGCCCAATCCACAATACATGAGCCCAAAGGCCTTCCTTATGACTAAACTGACACCCACTTTCTTAAAAATATAATGGGTCTAAATATCCTTTTCAGGCTGAGAGAAGCACTTTGGTAACATTTGGCTGTAACTTGTTCCCAGTACTTTCTGAGTGGCTGGTGACTGTATGTTGTACCTAAAAGTGCCCAAATAGAATCCCAATGCACTTTACATGGGCCCAAATGCCTTCCTTATGACAAAACTGACACCCATTTTCTCAAAAAAATCCTTGGTCAAAATAGCCTTTTCAGGCCGAGAGAAGCACTTTGGTGACGTTTAACTGTAACTTGTTCCCAGTACATTCTGATTGGCTGCTGACTGTGTGACTTGGCTAAAAGTGGCCAAATAGAAGCCCAATCCACAATACATGAGCCCAAAGGCCTTCCTTATGACAAAACTGACACCCACTGTCTTAAAAATATCATGGGTCTAAATAGCCTTTTCAGGCTGAGAGAAGCACTTTGGTGACATTTGGCTGTAACTTGTTCCCAGTACATTCTGATTGGCTGCTGACTGTGTGACTTGGCTACAAGTGGCCAAATAGAAGCCCAATCCACAATACATGAGCCCAAAGGCCCTCCTTATGACTAAACTGACACCCACTTTCTAAAAATATCATGGGTCTAAATAGCCTTTTCAGGCTGAGAGAAGCAATTTGGTGACATTTGGCTGTAACTTGTTCCCAGTACATTCTGATTGGCTGCTGACTGTGTGACTTGGCTAAAAGTGGCCAAATAGAAGCCCAATCCACAATACATGAGCCCAAAGGCCTTCCTTATGACTAAACTGACACCCACTTTCTTAAAAATATAATGGGTCTAAATAACCTTTTCAGGCTGAGAGAAGCACTTTGGTAACATGTGGCTGTAACTTGTTGCCAGTACTTTCTGAGAGGCTGGTGACTGTGTGTTGTACCTAAAAGTGCCCAAATAGAATCCCAATGCAATATACATGGGCCTAAATGCCTTCCTTATGACAAAACTGACACCCACTGTCTTAAAAATATCATGGGTCTAAATAGCCCTTTCAGGCTGAGAGAAGCACTTTGGTGACATTTGGCTCTAACTGGTTCCCAGTACATTCTGAGTGGCTGCTGGCTGTGTGACTTGGCTAAAAGTGGCCAAATAGAAGCCCAATCCACAAAAAATGAACCCAGAGGCCTTCCTTATGACTAAACTGACACCCACTTTCTTAAAAATATCATGGGTCTAAATAGCCTTTTCAGGCTGAGAAAAGCACTTTGGTGAAATTTGGCTCTAACTGGTTCCCAGTACATTCTGAGTGGCTGCTGGCTGTGTGACTTGGCTAAAAGTGCCCAAATAGAAGCCCAATCCGCAATACATGAGCCCAGAGGCCTTCCTTATCACTAAACTGACACCCACTTTCTTAAAAATATAATGGGTCTAAATAGCCTTTTCAGGCTGAGAGAAGCACTTTGGTGACATTTGGCTGTAACTTGTTCCCAGTACATTCTGATTGGCTGCTGACTGTGTGACTTGGCTAAAAGTGGCCAAATAGAAGCCCAATCCACAATACATGAGCCCAAAGGCCTTCCTTATGACAAAACTGACACCCACTGTCTTAAAAATATCATGGGTCTAAATAGCCTTTTCAGGCTGAGAGAAGCACTTTGGTGACATTTGGCTGTAACTTGTTCCCAGTACATTCTGATTGGCTGCTGACTGTGTGACTTGGCTACAAGTGGCCAAATAGAAGCCCAATCCACAATACATGAGCCCAAAGGCCCTCCTTATGACTAAACTGACACCCACTTTCTAAAAATATCATGGGTCTAAATAGCCTTTTCAGGCTGAGAGAAGCAATTTGGTGACATTTGGCTGTAACTTGTTCCCAGTACATTCTGATTGGCTGCTGACTGTGTGACTTGGCTAAAAGTGGCCAAATAGAAGCCCAATCCACAATACATGAGCCCAAAGGCCTTCCTTATGACTAAACTGACACCCACTTTCTTAAAAATATAATGGGTCTAAATAACCTTTTCAGGCTGAGAGAAGCACTTTGGTAACATGTGGCTGTAACTTGTTGCCAGTACTTTCTGAGAGGCTGGTGACTGTGTGTTGTACCTAAAAGTGCCCAAATAGAATCCCAATGCAATATACATGGGCCTAAATGCCTTCCTTATGACAAAACTGACACCCACTGTCTTAAAAATATCATGGGTCTAAATAGCCCTTTCAGGCTGAGAGAAGCACTTTGGTGACATTTGGCTCTAACTGGTTCCCAGTACATTCTGAGTGGCTGCTGGCTGTGTGACTTGGCTAAAAGTGGCCAAATAGAAGCCCAATCCACAAAAAATGAACCCAGAGGCCTTCCTTATGACTAAACTGACACCCACTTTCTTAAAAATATCATGGGTCTAAATAGCCTTTTCAGGCTGAGAAAAGCACTTTGGTGAAATTTGGCTCTAACTGGTTCCCAGTACATTCTGAGTGGCTGCTGGCTGTGTGACTTGGCTAAAAGTGCCCAAATAGAAGCCCAATCCGCAATACATGAGCCCAGAGGCCTTCCTTATCACTAAACTGACACCCACTTTCTTAAAAATATAATGGGTCTAAATAGCCTTTTCAGGCTGAGAGAAGCACTTTGGTGACATTTGGCTGTAACTTGTTCCCAGTACATTCTGATTGGCTGCTGACTGTGTGACTTGGCTACAAGTGGCCAAATAGAAGTCCAATCCACAATACATGAGCCCAAAGGCCCTCCTTATGACTAAACTGACACCCACTTTCTAAAAATATCATGGGTCTAAATAGCCTTTTCAGGCTGAGAGAAGCAATTTGGTGACATTTGGCTGTAACTTGTTCCCAGTACATTCTGATTGGCTGCTGACTGTGTGACTTGGCTAAAAGTGGCCAAATAGAAGCCCAATCCACAATACATGAGCCCAAAGGCCTTCCTTATGACTAAACTGACACCCACTTTCTTAAAAATATAATGGGTCTAAATAACCTTTTCAGGCTGAGAGAAGCACTTTGGTAACATGTGGCTGTAACTTGTTGCCAGTACTTTCTGAGAGGCTGGTGACTGTGTGTTGTACCTAAAAGTGCCCAAATAGAATCCCAATGCAATATACATGGGCCTAAATGCCTTCCTTATGACAAAACTGACACCCACTGTCTTAAAAATATCATGGGTCTAAATAGCCTTTTCAGGCTGAGAGAAGCACTTTGGTGACATTTGGCTCTAACTGGTTCCCAGTACATTCTGAGTGGCTGCTGGCTGTGTGACTTGGCTAAAAGTGGCCAAATAGAAGCCCAATCCACAAAAAATGAACCCAGAGGCCTTCCTTATGACTAAACTGACACCCACTTTCTTAAAAATATCATGGGTCTAAATAGCCTTTTCAGGCTGAGAAAAGCACTTTGGTGAAATTTGGCTCTAACTGGTTCCCAGTACATTCTGAGTGGCTGCTGGCTGTGTGACTTGGCTAAAAGTGCCCAAATAGAAGCCCAATCCGCAATACATGAGCCCAGAGGCCTTCCTTATCACTAAACTGACACCCACTTTCTTAAAAATATAATGGGTCTAAATAGCCCTTTCAGGCTGAGAGAAGCAATTTGGTGATATTTGGCTCTAACTGGTTCCCAGTACATTCTGAGTGGCTGCTGGCTGTGTGACTTGGCTAAAAGTGGCCAAATAGAAGCCCAATCCACAATACATGAGCCCAAAGGCCTTCCTTATGACTAAACTGACACCCACTTTCTTAAAAATATAATGGGTCTAAATAGCCTTTTCAGGCTTAGAAAAGCACTTTGGTAACATTTGGCTTGAACTTGTTGCCAGTACTTTCTGAGAGGCTGGTGACTGTGTGTTGTACCTAAAAGTGCCCAAATAGAATCCCAATGCACTATACATGGGCCTAAATGCCTTCCTTATGACAAAACTGACACCCACTGTCTTAAAAATATCATGGGTCTAAATAGCCTTTTCAGGCTGAGAGAAGCACTTTGGTGACATTTGGCTCTAACTGGTTCCCAGTACATTCTGAGTGGCTGCTGGCTGTGTGACTTGGCTAAAAGTGGCCAAATAGAAGCCCAATCCACAAAAAATGAACCCAGAGGCCTTCCTTATGACTAAACTGACACCCACTTTCTTAAAAATATCATGGGTCTAAATAGCCTTTTCAGGCTGAGAAAAGCACTTTGGTGAAATTTGGCTCTAACTTGTTCCCAGTACATTCTGATTGGCTGCTGACTGTGTGACTTGGCTACAAGTGGCCAAATAGAAGCCCAATCCACAATACATGAGCCCAAAGGCCCTCCTTATGACTAAACTGACACCCACTTTCTAAAAATATCATGGGTCTAAATAGCCTTTTCAGGCTGAGAGAAGCAATTTGGTGATATTTGGCTCTAACTGGTTCCCAGTACATTCTGAGTGGCTGCTGGCTGTGTGACTTGGCTAAAAGTGGCCAAATAGAAGCCCAATGCACTATACATGGGCCTAAATGCCTTCCTTATGACAAAACTGACACCCACTGTCTTAAAAATATCATGGGTCTAAATAGCCTTTTCAGGCTGAGAGAAGCACTTTGGTGACATTTGGCTCTAACTGGTTCCCAGTACATTCTGAGTGGCTGCTGGCTGCGTGACTTAGCTAAAAGTGGCCAAATAAAAGCCCAATCCACAATACATGAGCCCAAAGGCCTTCCTTATGACTAAACTGACACCCACTTTCTTAAAAATATAATGGGTCTAAATAGCCTTTTCAGGCTTAGAGAAGCACTTTGGTAACATTTGGCTGTAACTTGTTGCCAGTACTTTCTGAGAGGCTGGTGACTGTGTGTTGTACCTAAAAGTGCCCAAATAGAATCCCAATGCACTATACATGGGCCTAAATGCCTTCCTTATGACAAAACTGACACCCACTGTCTTAAAAATATCATGGGTCTAAATAGCCTTTTCAGGCTGAGAGAAGCACTTTGGTGACATTTGGCTCTAACTGGTTCCCAGTACATTCTGAGTGGCTGCTGGCTGCGTGACTTAGCTAAAAGTGGCCAAATAAAAGCCCAATCCACAATACATGAGCCCAAAGGCCTTCCTTATGACTAAACTGACACCCACTTTCTTAAAAATATAATGGGTCTAAATAGCCTTTTCAGGCTTAGAGAAGCACTTTGGTAACATTTGGCTGTAACTTGTTGCCAGTACTTTCTGAGAGGCTGGTGACTGTGTGTTGTACCTAAAAGTGCCCAAATAGAATCCCAATGCACTATACATGGGCCTATATGCCTTCCTTATGACAAAACTGACACCCACTGTCTTAAAAATATCATGGGTCTAAATAGCCTTTTCAGGCTGAGAGAAGCACTTTGGTGACATTTGGCTGTAACTTGTTCCCAGTACATTCTGATTGGCTGCTGACTGTGTGACTTGGCTAAAAGTGGCCAAATAGAAGCCCAATCCACAATACATGAGCCCAAAGGCCTTCCTTATGACTAAACTGACACCCACTTTCTTAAAAATATAATGGGTCTAAATAGCCTTTTCAGGCTGAGAGAAGCACTTTGGTAACATTTGGCTGTAACTTGTTCCCAGTACTTTCTGAGTGGCTGGTGACTGTATGTTGTACCTAAAAGTGCCCAAATAGAATCCCAATGCACTTTACATGGGCCCAAATGCCTTCCTTATGACAAAACTGACACCCATTTTCTTTAAACAATCCTTGGTCAAAATAGCCTTTTCAGGCCGAGAGAAGCACTTTGGTGACGTTTAACTGTAACTTGTTCCCAGTACAGTCTAAGTGGCTGCTGACTGTGTGACTTCACTAAAAGTGTCCAAATAGAAGCCCAATCCACAATACATGAGCCCAAAGGCCTTCCTTATGACAAAACTGACACCCAATGTCTTAAAAATATCATGGGTCTAAATAGCCTTTTCAGGCTGAGAGAAGCACTTTGGTAACATTTGGCTGTTACTTGTTCCCAGTACTTTTTGAGTGGCTGGTGACTGTGTGTTGTACCTAAAAGTGCCCAAATACAATCCCAATGCACTATACATGGGCCCAAATGCCTTCCTTATGACAAAACTGACACTCATTTTCTTTAAAAAATCATTGGTCAAAATAGCCTTTTCAGGCTGAGAGAAGCACTTTGGTGTTATTTGGCTGTAACTTGTTCCCAGTATATTCTGAGTGGCTGCTGACTGTGTGACTTGGCTAAAAGTGGCCAAATAGAAGCCCAATCCACAATACATGAGCCCAGAGGTCTTCCTTATGACTAAACTGACACCCACTATCTTAAAAATATAATGGGTCTAAATAGCGTTTTCAGGCTAAGAGAAGCACTTTGGTAACATTTGGCTGTAACTTGTTCCCAATACTTTCTGAGTGGCTGGTGACTGTGTGTTATACCTAAAAGTGCCAAAATAGAATCCCAATGCACTATACATGGGCCCAAGTGCCTTCCTTATGACAAAACTGACACCCATTTTCTTAAAAATATCATGGGTATAAATAGCGTTTTCAGGCTGAGAGAAGCATTGGTGACATTTGGCTGTAAATGGTTCCCAGTACATTCTGAGTGGCTTTTGGCTGTCTGACTTGGCTAAAAGTGCCCAAATAGAAGCCCAATCCACAATACATGAGCCCAGAGGCCTTCCTTATGACTAAACTGACACCCACTATCTTAAAAATATAATGGGTCTAAATAGCGTTTTCAGGCTGAGAGAAGCAATTTGGTGACATTTGGCTGTAACTTGTTCCCAGTATATTCTGAGTGGCTGCTGACTGTGTGACTTGGCTAAAAGTGGCCAAATAGAAGCCCAATTCACAATACATGAGCCCAGAGGCCTTCCTTATGACTAAACTGACACCCACTATCTCTGGCGTCGCGGTCTAGGCACCCTTGGTTGAAATCCCTTAACAGACAGCGTGCCGCGGGTTCGCGTCCCGTTCCCGACGGCCTTTGCTGCGTGTCTTCCCCCATCTCTCTCCCCATTTCCTGTCAGACTACTTTCTCTGTCCCTCTCCAAATAAAGCAATAAAAAAGCCCCAAAAAAAATCTTTTAAAAAAAAAATATAATGGGTCTAAATAGCGTTTTCAGGCTGAGAGAAAAACTTTGGTAACATTTGGCTTGAACTTGTTGCCAGTACTTTCTGAGAGGCTGGTGACTGTGTGTTGTACATAAAAGTGCCCAAATAGAATCCCAATGCACTATACATGGGCCTAAATGCCTTCCTTATGACAAAACTGACACCCACTTTCTTAAAAATAATCATTGGTAAAAATAGCCCTTTCAGGCCGAGAGAAGCACTTTGGTGACGTTTAACTGTAACTTGTTCCCAGTACAGTCTAAGTGGCTGCTGACTGTGTGACTTGGCTAAAAGTGGCCAAATAGAAGCCCAATCCACAATACATGAGCCCAGAGGCCTTCCTTAAGACTACACTAACACCCGCTTTCTCAAAAATATCATGGGTCTAAATAGCCTTTTCAGGCTGAGAGAAAAACTTTGGTAACATTTGGCTGTAACTTGTTACCAGAACTTTCTGAGTGGCTGGTGACTGTGTGTTGTACCTAAAAGTGCCCAAATACAATCCCAATGAACTATTATGGGCCCAAGTGCCTTCCTTATGACAAAACTGACACTCATTTTCTTTAAAAAAATCATTGGTCAAAATAGCCTTTTCAGGCTGAGAGAAGCACTTTGGTGACATTTGAATGTAACTTGTTCCCAGTATATTCTGAGTGGCTGCTGACTCTGTGACTTGGCTAAAAGTGGCCAAATAGAAGCCCAATCCACAATACATGAGCTTAGAGGCCTTCCTTATGACTAAACTGACACCCACTTTCTTAAAAATATAATGGATCTAAATAGCCTTTTCAGGCTGAAAGAAGCACTCTGGTGACATTTGGCTGTAACTGGTTCCCAGTACATTCTGAGTGGCTGCTGGCTGTGTGACTTGGCTAAAAGTGCCCAAATAGAAGCCCAATCCACAATACATGAGCCTAGAGGCCTTCCTTATGACTAAACTGACACCCACTTTCTTAAAAATATAATGGATCTAAATAGCCTTTTCAGGCTGAGAGAAGCACTTTGGTAACATTTGGCTGTAACTTGTTCCCAGTACTTTCTGAGTGGCTGGTGACTGTGTGTTGTACCTAAAAGTGCCCAAATAGAATCCCAATGCACTATACATGGGCCCAAGTGCCTTCCTTATGACAAAACTGACACTCATTTTCTTAAAAAAATCATTGGTCAAAATAGCCTTTTCAGGCTGAAAGAAGCACTTTGGTGTTATTTGGCTGTAACTTGTTCCCAGTATATTCTGAGTGGCTGCTGACTGTGTGACTTGGCTAAAAGTGGCCAAATAGAAGCCCAATCCACAATACATGAGCCTAGAGGCCTTCCTTATGACCAAACTGACACCCACTTTCTTAAAAATATAATGGATCTAAATAGCCTTTTCAGGCTGAAAGAAGCACTCTGGTGACATTTGGCTGTAACTGGTTCCCAGTACATTCTGAGTGGCTGCTGGCTGTGTGACTTGGCTAAAAGTGCCCAAATAGAAGCCCAATCCACAATACATGAGCCTAGAGGCCTTCCTTATGACTAAACTGACACCCACTTTCTTAAAAATATAATGGATCTAAATAGCCTTTTCAGGCTGAGAGAAGCACTTTGGTAACATTTGGCTGCAACTTGTTCCCAGTACTTTCTGAGTGGCTGGTGACTGTGTGTTGTACCTAAAGGTGCCCAAATAGAATCCCAATGCACTACATGGGCCCAAATGCCTTCCTTATGACAAAATTGACACCCACTTTCTTAAAAAAAATCATTGGTAAAAATAGCCTTTTCAGGCCGAGAGAAGCACTTTGGTGACGTTTAACTGTAACTTGTTCCCAGTACAGTCTAAGTGGCTGCTGACTGTGTGACTTGGCTAACAGTGGCCAAATAGAAGCCCAATCCACAATACATGAGCCCAGAGGCCTTCCTTAAGACTACACTAACACCCGCTTTCTCAAAAATATCATGGGTCTAAATAGCCTTTTCAGGCTGAGAGAAAAACTTTGGTAACATTTGGCTGTAACTTGTTACCAGAACTTTCTGAGTGGCTGGTGACTGTGTGTTGTACCTAAAAGTGCCCAAATACAATCCCAATGAACATGGGCCCAAGTGCCTTCCTTATGACAAAACTGACACTCATTTTCTTTAAAAAAATCATTGGTCAAAATAGCCTTTTCAGGCTGAGAGAAGCACTTTGGTGACATTTGAATGTAACTTGTTCCCAGTATATTCTGAGTGGCTGCTGACTCTGTGACTTGGCTAAAAGTGGCCAAATAGAAGCCCAATCCACAATTCATGAGCCCAGAGGTCTTCCTTATGACTAAACTGACACCCACTTTCTTAAAAATATCATGGGTCTAAATAGCCTTTTCAGGCTGAGAGAAGCACTTTGGTGACATTTGGCTGTAACTGGTTCCCAGTACATTCTGAGTGGCTGCTGGCTGTTTGACTTGGCTAAAAGTGCCCAAATAGAAGCCCATCCACAATACATGAGCCCAAAGGCCTTCCTTATGACTAAACTGACACCCACTATCTTAAAAATATAATGGGTCTAAATAGCGTTTTCAGGCTGAGAGAAGCACTTTGGTAACATTTGGCTGTTACTTGTTCCCAGTACTTTCTGAGTGGCTGGTGACTGTGTGTTGTACCTAAAAGTGCCCAAATACAATCCCAATGCACTATACATGGGCCCAAATGCCTTCCTTAAGACAAAACTGACACCCATTTTCTTTAAAAAATCCTTGGTCAAAATAGTCTTTTCAGGCTGAGAGAAGCACTTTGGTGACATATAACTGTTACTTGTTCCCAGTACAATCTGAGTGGCTGCTGACTGTGTGACTTGGCTAAAAGTGCCCAAATAGAAGCCCAATCCACAATACATGAGCCCAGAGGCCTTCCTTATGACTAAACTGACACCCACTATCTTAAAAATATAATGGGTCTAAATAGCGTTTTCAGGCTGAGAGAAGCACTTTGGTAACATTTGGCTTTAACTTGTTCCCAGTACTTTCTGAGTGGCTGGTGACTGTGTGTTGTACCTAAAAGTGCCCAAATAGAATCCCAATGCACTAGACATGGGCCCAAGTGCCTTCCTTATGACAAAACTGACACTCATTTTCTTAAAAAAATCATTGGTCAAAATAATCTTTTCAGGCTGAGAGAAGCACTTTGGTGTTATTTGGCTGTAACTTGTTCCCCGTATATTCTGAGTGGCTGCTGACTGTTTGACTTGGCTAAAAGTGGCCAAATAGAAGCCCAATCCACAATACATGAGCCTAGAGGCCTTCCTTATGACTAAACTGACACCCACTTTCTTAAAAATATAATGGATCTAAATAGCCTTTTCAGGCTGAGAGAAGCATTGGTGACATTTGGCTGTAAATGGTTCCCAGTACATTCTGAGTGGCTTTTGGCTGTCTGACTTGGCTAAAAGTGCCCAAATAGAAGCCCAATCCACAATACATGAGCCCAGAGGCCTTCCTTATGACTAAACTGACACCCACTATCTTAAAAATATAATGGGTCTAAATAGCGTTTTCAGGCTGAGAGAAGCACTTTGGTAACATTTGGCTGTTACTTGTTCCCAGTACTTTCTGAGTGGCTGGTGACTGTGTGTTGTACCTAAAAGTGCCCAAATACAATCCCAATGAACTATACATGGGCCCAAGTGCCTTCCTTATGACAAAACTGACACTCATTTTCTTTAAAAAATCATTGGTCAAAATAGCCTTTTCAGGCTGAGAGAAGCACTTTGGTGACATTTGAATGTAACTTGTTCCCAGTATATTCTGAGTGGCTGTTGACTCTGTGACTTGGCTAAAAGTGCCCAAATAGAAGCCCAATCCACAATACATGAGCCCAGAGGCCTTCCTTATGACTAAACTGACACCCACTATCTTAAAAATATAATGGGTCTAAATAGCGTTTTCAGGCTGAGAGAAGCAATTTGGTGACATTTGGCTGTAACTTGTTCCCAGTATATTCTGAGTGGCTGCTGACTGTGTGACTTGGCTAAAAGTGGCCAAATAGAAGCCCAATTCACAATACATGAGCCCAGAGGCCTTCCTTATGACTAAACTGACACCCACTATCTGTGGCGTCGCGGTCTAGGCACCCTTGGTTGAAATCCCTTAACAGACAGCGTGCCGCGGGTTCGCGTCCCGTTCCCGACGGCCTTTGCTGCGTGTCTTCCCCCATCTCTCTCCCCATTTCCTGTCAGACTACTTTCTCTGTCCCTCTCCAAATAAAGCAATAAAAAAGCCCCAAAAAAAATCTTTAAAAAAAAAAATATAATGGGTCTAAATAGCGTTTTCAGGCTGAGAGAAAAACTTTGGTAACATTTGGCTTGAACTTGTTGCCAGTACTTTCTGAGAGGCTGGTGACTGTGTGTTGTACATAAAAGTGCCCAAATAGAATCCCAATGCACTATACATGGGCCTAAATGCCTTCCTTATGACAAAACTGACACCCACTTTCTTAAAAATAATCATTGGTAAAAATAGCCCTTTCAGGCCGAGAGAAGCACTTTGGTGACGTTTAACTGTAACTTGTTCCCAGTACAGTCTAAGTGGCTGCTGACTGTGTGACTTGGCTAAAAGTGGCCAAATAGAAGCCCAATCCACAATACATGAGCCCAGAGGCCTTCCTTAAGACTACACTAACACCCGCTTTCTCAAAAATATCATGGGTCTAAATAGCCTTTTCAGGCTGAGAGAAAAACTTTGGTAACATTTGGCTGTAACTTGTTACCAGAACTTTCTGAGTGGCTGGTGACTGTGTGTTGTACCTAAAAGTGCCCAAATACAATCCCAATGAACTATTATGGGCCCAAGTGCCTTCCTTATGACAAAACTGACACTCATTTTCTTTAAAAAAATCATTGGTCAAAATAGCCTTTTCAGGCTGAGAGAAGCACTTTGGTGACATTTGAATGTAACTTGTTCCCAGTATATTCTGAGTGGCTGCTGACTCTGTGACTTGGCTAAAAGTGGCCAAATAGAAGCCCAATCCACAATACATGAGCTTAGAGGCCTTCCTTATGACTAAACTGACACCCACTTTCTTAAAAATATAATGGATCTAAATAGCCTTTTCAGGCTGAAAGAAGCACTCTGGTGACATTTGGCTGTAACTGGTTCCCAGTACATTCTGAGTGGCTGCTGGCTGTGTGACTTGGCTAAAAGTGCCCAAATAGAAGCCCAATCCACAATACATGAGCCTAGAGGCCTTCCTTATGACTAAACTGACACCCACTTTCTTAAAAATATAATGGATCTAAATAGCCTTTTCAGGCTGAGAGAAGCACTTTGGTAACATTTGGCTGTAACTTGTTCCCAGTACTTTCTGAGTGGCTGGTGACTGTGTGTTGTACCTAAAAGTGCCCAAATAGAATCCCAATGCACTATACATGGGCCCAAGTGCCTTCCTTATGACAAAACTGACACTCATTTTCTTAAAAAAATCATTGGTCAAAATAGCCTTTTCAGGCTGAAAGAAGCACTTTGGTGTTATTTGGCTGTAACTTGTTCCCAGTATATTCTGAGTGGCTGCTGACTGTGTGACTTGGCTAAAAGTGGCCAAATAGAAGCCCAATCCACAATACATGAGCCTAGAGGCCTTCCTTATGACCAAACTGACACCCACTTTCTTAAAAATATAATGGATCTAAATAGCCTTTTCAGGCTGAAAGAAGCACTCTGGTGACATTTGGCTGTAACTGGTTCCCAGTACATTCTGAGTGGCTGCTGGCTGTGTGACTTGGCTAAAAGTGCCCAAATAGAAGCCCAATCCACAATACATGAGCCTAGAGGCCTTCCTTATGACTAAACTGACACCCACTTTCTTAAAAATATAATGGATCTAAATAGCCTTTTCAGGCTGAGAGAAGCACTTTGGTAACATTTGGCTGCAACTTGTTCCCAGTACTTTCTGAGTGGCTGGTGACTGTGTGTTGTACCTAAAGGTGCCCAAATAGAATCCCAATGCACTACATGGGCCCAAATGCCTTCCTTATGACAAAATTGACACCCACTTTCTTAAAAAAAATCATTGGTAAAAATAGCCTTTTCAGGCCGAGAGAAGCACTTTGGTGACGTTTAACTGTAACTTGTTCCCAGTACAGTCTAAGTGGCTGCTGACTGTGTGACTTGGCTAACAGTGGCCAAATAGAAGCCCAATCCACAATACATGAGCCCAGAGGCCTTCCTTAAGACTACACTAACACCCGCTTTCTCAAAAATATCATGGGTCTAAATAGCCTTTTCAGGCTGAGAGAAAAACTTTGGTAACATTTGGCTGTAACTTGTTACCAGAACTTTCTGAGTGGCTGGTGACTGTGTGTTGTACCTAAAAGTGCCCAAATACAATCCCAATGAACATGGGCCCAAGTGCCTTCCTTATGACAAAACTGACACTCATTTTCTTTAAAAAAATCATTGGTCAAAATAGCCTTTTCAGGCTGAGAGAAGCACTTTGGTGACATTTGAATGTAACTTGTTCCCAGTATATTCTGAGTGGCTGCTGACTCTGTGACTTGGCTAAAAGTGGCCAAATAGAAGCCCAATCCACAATTCATGAGCCCAGAGGTCTTCCTTATGACTAAACTGACACCCACTTTCTTAAAAATATCATGGGTCTAAATAGCCTTTTCAGGCTGAGAGAAGCACTTTGGTGACATTTGGCTGTAACTGGTTCCCAGTACATTCTGAGTGGCTGCTGGCTGTTTGACTTGGCTAAAAGTGCCCAAATAGAAGCCCATCCACAATACATGAGCCCAAAGGCCTTCCTTATGACTAAACTGACACCCACTATCTTAAAAATATAATGGGTCTAAATAGCGTTTTCAGGCTGAGAGAAGCACTTTGGTAACATTTGGCTGTTACTTGTTCCCAGTACTTTCTGAGTGGCTGGTGACTGTGTGTTGTACCTAAAAGTGCCCAAATACAATCCCAATGCACTATACATGGGCCCAAATGCCTTCCTTAAGACAAAACTGACACCCATTTTCTTTAAAAAATCCTTGGTCAAAATAGTCTTTTCAGGCTGAGAGAAGCACTTTGGTGACATATAACTGTTACTTGTTCCCAGTACAATCTGAGTGGCTGCTGACTGTGTGACTTGGCTAAAAGTGCCCAAATAGAAGCCCAATCCACAATACATGAGCCCAGAGGCCTTCCTTATGACTAAACTGACACCCACTATCTTAAAAATATAATGGGTCTAAATAGCGTTTTCAGGCTGAGAGAAGCACTTTGGTAACATTTGGCTTTAACTTGTTCCCAGTACTTTCTGAGTGGCTGGTGACTGTGTGTTGTACCTAAAAGTGCCCAAATAGAATCCCAATGCACTATACATGGGCCCAAGTGCCTTCCTTATGACAAAACTGACACTCATTTTCTTAAAAAAATCATTGGTCAAAATAATCTTTTCAGGCTGAGAGAAGCACTTTGGTGTTATTTGGCTGTAACTTGTTCCCCGTATATTCTGAGTGGCTGCTGACTGTTTGACTTGGCTAAAAGTGGCCAAATAGAAGCCCAATCCACAATACATGAGCCTAGAGGCCTTCCTTATGACTAAACTGACACCCACTTTCTTAAAAATATAATGGATCTAAATAGCCTTTTCAGGCTGAGAGAAGCATTGGTGACATTTGGCTGTAAATGGTTCCCAGTACATTCTGAGTGGCTTTTGGCTGTCTGACTTGGCTAAAAGTGCCCAAATAGAAGCCCAATCCACAATACATGAGCCCAGAGGCCTTCCTTATGACTAAACTGACACCCACTATCTTAAAAATATAATGGGTCTAAATAGCGTTTTCAGGCTGAGAGAAGCACTTTGGTAACATTTGGCTGTTACTTGTTCCCAGTACTTTCTGAGTGGCTGGTGACTGTGTGTTGTACCTAAAAGTGCCCAAATACAATCCCAATGAACTATACATGGGCCCAAGTGCCTTCCTTATGACAAAACTGACACTCATTTTCTTTAAAAAAATCATTGGTCAAAATAGCCTTTTCAGGCTGAGAGAAGCACTTTGGTGACATTTGAATGTAACTTGTTCCCAGTATATTCTGAGTGGCTGTTGACTCTGTGACTTGGCTAAAAGTGGCCAAATAGAAGCCCAATCCACAATTCATGAGCCCAGATGTCTTCCTAATGACTAAACTGACACCCACTTTCTTAAAAATATCATGGGTCTAAATAGCCTTTTCAGGCTGAGAGAAGCACTTTGGTGACATTTGGCTGTAACTGGTTCCCAATACATTCTGAGTGGCTGCTGGCTGTGTGACTTGGCTAAAAGTGCCCAAATAGAAGCCCATCCACAATACATGAGCCCAAAGGCCTTCCTTATGACTAAACTGACACCCACTATCTTAAAAATATAATGGGTCTAAATAGCGTTTTCAGGCTGAGAGAAGCACTTTGGTAACATTTGGCTGTTACTTGTTCCCAGTACTTTCTGAGTGGCTGATGACTGTGTGTTGTACCTAAAAGTGCCCAAATACAATCCCAATGCACTATACATGGGCCCAAATGCCTTCCTTAAGACAAAACTGACACCCATTTTCTTTAAAAAATCCTTGGTCAAAATAGTCTTTTCAGGCTGAGAGAAGCACTTTGGTGACATTTAACTGTTACTTGTTCCCAGTACAATCTGAGTGGCTGCTGACTGTGTGACTTGGCTAAAAGTGCCCAAATAGAAGCCCAATCCACAATACATGAGCCCAGAGGCCTTCCTTATGACTAAACTGACACCCACTATCTTAAAAATATAATGGGTCTAAATAGCGTTTTCAGGCTAAGAGAAGCACTTTGGTAACATTTGGCTGTAACTTGTTCCCAATACTTTCTGAGTGGCTGGTGACTGTGTGTTATACCTAAAAGTGCCAAAATAGAATCCCAATGCATGGGTCCAAGTGCCTTCCTTATGACAAAACTGACACTCATTTTCTTAAAAATATCATGGGTATAAATAGCGTTTTCAGGCTGAGAGAAGCATTGGTGACATTTGGCTGTAAATGGTTCCCAGTACATTCTGAGTGGCTTTTGGCTGTCTGACTTGGCTAAAAGTGCCCAAATAGAAGCCCAATCCACAATACATGAGCCCAGAGGCCTTCCTTATGACTAAACTGACACCCACTATCTTAAAAATATAATGGGTCTAAATAGCGTTTTCAGGCTGAGAGAAGCACTTTGGTAACATTTGGCTGTTACTTGTTCCCAGTACTTTCTGAGTGGCTGGTGACTGTGTGTTGTACCTAAAAGTGCCCAAATACAATCCCAATGAACTATACATGGGCCCAAGTGCCTTCCTTATGACAAAACTGACACTCATTTTCTTTAAAAAATCATTGGTCAAAATAGCCTTTTCAGGCTGAGAGAAGCACTTTGGTGACATTTGAATGTAACTTGTTCCCAGTATATTCTGAGTGGCTGTTGACTCTGTGACTTGGCTAAAAGTGGCCAAATAGAAGCCCAATCCACAATTCATGAGCCCAGATGTCTTCCTTATGACTAAACTGACACCCACTTTCTTAAAAATATCATGGGTCTAAATAGCCTTTTCAGGCTGAGAGAAGCACTTTGGTGACATTTGGCTGTAACTGGTTCCCAATACATTCTGAGTGGCTGCTGGCTGTGTGACTTGGCTAAAAGTGCCCAAATAGAAGCCCATCCACAATACATGAGCCCAAAGGCCTTCCTTATGACTAAACTGACACCCACTATCTTAAAAATATAATGGGTCTAAATAGCGTTTTCAGGCTGAGAGAAGCACTTTGGTAACATTTGGCTGTTACTTGTTCCCAGTACTTTCTGAGTGGCTGGTGACTGTGTGTTGTACCTAAAAGTGCCCAAATACAATCCCAATGCACTATACATGGGCCCAAATGCCTTCCTTAAGACAAAACTGACACCCATTTTCTTTAAAAAATCCTTGGTCAAAATAGTCTTTTCAGGCTGAGAGAAGCACTTTGGTGACATTTAACTGCAACTTGTTCCCAGTACTTTCTGAGTGGCTGGTGACTGTGTGTTGTACCTAAAGGTGCCCAAATAGAATCCCAATGCACTACATGGGCCCAAATGCCTTCCTTATGACAAAATTGACACCCACTTTCTTAAAAAAAATCATTGGTAAAAATAGCCTTTTCAGGCCGAGAGAAGCACTTTGGTGACGTTTAACTGTAACTTGTTCCCAGTACAGTCTAAGTGGCTGCTGACTGTGTGACTTGGCTAAAAGTGGCCAAATAGAAGCCCAATCCACAATACATGAGCCCAGAGGCCTTCCTTAAGACTACACTAACACACGCTTTCTCAAAAATATCATGGGTCTAAATAGCCTTTTCAGGCTGAGAGAAAAACTTTGGTAACATTTGGCTGTAACTTGTTACCAGAACTTTCTGAGTGGCTGGTGACTGTGTGTTGTACCTAAAAGTGCCCAAATACAATCCCAATGAACTATACATGGGCCCAAGTGCCTTCCTTATGACAAAACTGACACTCATTTTCTTTAAAAAAATCATTGGTCAAAATAGCCTTTTCAGGCTGAGAGAAGCACTTTGGTGACATTTGAATGTAACTTGTTCCCAGTATATTCTGAGTGGCTGCTGACTCTGTGACTTGGCTAAAAGTGGCCAAATAGAAGCCCAATCCACAATTCATGAGCCCAGAGGTCTTCCTTATGACTAAACTGACACCCACTTTCTTAAAAATATCATGGGTCTAAATAGCCTTTTCAGGCTGAGAGAAGCACTTTGGTGACATTTGGCTGTAACTGGTTCCCAGTACATTCTGAGTGGCTGTTGGCTGTTTGACTTGGCTAAAAGTGCCCAAATAGAAGCCCATCCACAATACATGAGCCCAAAGGCCTTCCTTATGACTAAACTGACACCCACTATCTTAAAAATATAATGGGTCTAAATAGCGTTTTCAGGCTGAGAGAAGCACTTTGGTAACATTTGGCTGTTACTTGTTCCCAGTACTTTCTGAGTGGCTGGTGACTGTGTGTTGTACCTAAAAGTGCCCAAATACAATCCCAATGCACTATACATGGGCCCAAATGCCTTCCTTAAGACAAAACTGACATCCATTTTCTTTAAAAAATCCTTGGTCAAAATTGTCTTTTCAGGCTGAGAGAAGCACTTTGGTGACATTTAACTGTTACTTGTTCCCAGTACAATCTGAGTGGCTGCTGACAGTGTGACTTGGCTAAAAGTGCCCAAATAGAAGCCCAATCCACAATACATGAGCCCAGAGGCCTTCCTTATGACTAAACTGACACCCACTATCTTAAAAATATAATGGGTCTAAATAGCGTTTTCAGGCTGAGAGAAGCACTTTGGTAACATTTGGCTGTAACTTGTTCCCAGTACTTTCTGAGTGGCTGGTGACTGTGTGTTATACCTAAAAGTGCCAAAATAGAATCCCAATGCACTATACATGGGCCCAAGTGCCTTCCTTATGACAAAACTGACACTCATTTTCTTAAAAATATCATGGGTATAAATAGCGTTTTCAGGCTGAGAGAAGCATTGGTGACATTTGGCTGTAAATGGTTCCCAGTACAGAGTGGCTTTTGGCTGTCTGACTTGGCTAAAAGTGCCCAAATAGAAGCCCAATCCACAATACATGAGCCCAGAGGCCTTCCTTATGACTAAACTGACACCCACTATCTTAAAAATATAATGGGTCTAAATAGCGTTTTCAGGCTGAGAGAAGCACTTTGGTAACATTTGGCTGTTACTTGTTCCCAGTACTTTCTGAGTGGCTGGTGACTGTGTGTTGTACCTAAAAGTGCCCAAATACAATCCCAATGCACTATACATGGGCCCAAATGCCTTCCTTAAGACAAAACTGACACCCATTTTCTTTAAAAAATCCTTGGTCAAAATAGTCTTTTCAGGCTGAGAGAAGCACTTTGGTGACATTTAACTGTTACTTGTTCCCAGTACAATCTGAGTGGCTGCTGACTGTGTGACTTGGCTAAAAGTGCCCAAATAGAAGCCCAATCCACAATACATGAGCCCAGAGGCCTTCCTTATGACTAAACTGACACCCACTATCTTAAAAATATAATGGGTCTAAATAGCGTTTTCAGGCTAAGAGAAGCACTTTGGTAACATTTGGCTGTAACTTGTTCCCAATACTTTCTGAGTGGCTGGTGACTGTGTGTTATACCTAAAAGTGCCAAAATAGAATCCCAATGCATGGGTCCAAGTGCCTTCCTTATGACAAAACTGACACTCATTTTCTTAAAAATATCATGGGTATAAATAGCGTTTTCAGGCTGAGAGAAGCATTGGTGACATTTGGCTGTAAATGGTTCCCAGTACATTCTGAGTGGCTTTTGGCTGTCTGACTTGGCTAAAAGTGCCCAAATAGAAGCCCAATCCACAATACATGAGCCCAGAGGCCTTCCTTATGACTAAACTGACACCCACTATCTTAAAAATATAATGGGTCTAAATAGCGTTTTCAGGCTGAGAGAAGCACTTTGGTAACATTTGGCTGTTACTTGTTCCCAGTACTTTCTGAGTGGCTGGTGACTGTGTGTTGTACCTAAAAGTGCCCAAATACAATCCCAATGAACTATACATGGGCCCAAGTGCCTTCCTTATGACAAAACTGACACTCATTTTCTTTAAAAAATCATTGGTCAAAATAGCCTTTTCAGGCTGAGAGAAGCACTTTGGTGACATTTGAATGTAACTTGTTCCCAGTATATTCTGAGTGGCTGTTGACTCTGTGACTTGGCTAAAAGTGGCCAAATAGAAGCCCAATCCACAATTCATGAGCCCAGATGTCTTCCTTATGACTAAACTGACACCCACTTTCTTAAAAATATCATGGGTCTAAATAGCCTTTTCAGGCTGAGAGAAGCACTTTGGTGACATTTGGCTGTAACTGGTTCCCAATACATTCTGAGTGGCTGCTGGCTGTGTGACTTGGCTAAAAGTGCCCAAATAGAAGCCCATCCACAATACATGAGCCCAAAGGCCTTCCTTATGACTAAACTGACACCCACTATCTTAAAAATATAATGGGTCTAAATAGCGTTTTCAGGCTGAGAGAAGCACTTTGGTAACATTTGGCTGTTACTTGTTCCCAGTACTTTCTGAGTGGCTGGTGACTGTGTGTTGTACCTAAAAGTGCCCAAATACAATCCCAATGCACTATACATGGGCCCAAATGCCTTCCTTAAGACAAAACTGACACCCATTTTCTTTAAAAAATCCTTGGTCAAAATAGTCTTTTCAGGCTGAGAGAAGCACTTTGGTGACATTTAACTGCAACTTGTTCCCAGTACTTTCTGAGTGGCTGGTGACTGTGTGTTGTACCTAAAGGTGCCCAAATAGAATCCCAATGCACTACATGGGCCCAAATGCCTTCCTTATGACAAAATTGACACCCACTTTCTTAAAAAAAATCATTGGTAAAAATAGCCTTTTCAGGCCGAGAGAAGCACTTTGGTGACGTTTAACTGTAACTTGTTCCCAGTACAGTCTAAGTGGCTGCTGACTGTGTGACTTGGCTAAAAGTGGCCAAATAGAAGCCCAATCCACAATACATGAGCCCAGAGGCCTTCCTTAAGACTACACTAACACACGCTTTCTCAAAAATATCATGGGTCTAAATAGCCTTTTCAGGCTGAGAGAAAAACTTTGGTAACATTTGGCTGTAACTTGTTACCAGAACTTTCTGAGTGGCTGGTGACTGTGTGTTGTACCTAAAAGTGCCCAAATACAATCCCAATGAACTATACATGGGCCCAAGTGCCTTCCTTATGACAAAACTGACACTCATTTTCTTTAAAAAAATCATTGGTCAAAATAGCCTTTTCAGGCTGAGAGAAGCACTTTGGTGACATTTGAATGTAACTTGTTCCCAGTATATTCTGAGTGGCTGCTGACTCTGTGACTTGGCTAAAAGTGGCCAAATAGAAGCCCAATCCACAATTCATGAGCCCAGAGGTCTTCCTTATGACTAAACTGACACCCACTTTCTTAAAAATATCATGGGTCTAAATAGCCTTTTCAGGCTGAGAGAAGCACTTTGGTGACATTTGGCTGTAACTGGTTCCCAGTACATTCTGAGTGGCTGTTGGCTGTTTGACTTGGCTAAAAGTGCCCAAATAGAAGCCCATCCACAATACATGAGCCCAAAGGCCTTCCTTATGACTAAACTGACACCCACTATCTTAAAAATATAATGGGTCTAAATAGCGTTTTCAGGCTGAGAGAAGCACTTTGGTAACATTTGGCTGTTACTTGTTCCCAGTACTTTCTGAGTGGCTGGTGACTGTGTGTTGTACCTAAAAGTGCCCAAATACAATCCCAATGCACTATACATGGGCCCAAATGCCTTCCTTAAGACAAAACTGACATCCATTTTCTTTAAAAAATCCTTGGTCAAAATTGTCTTTTCAGGCTGAGAGAAGCACTTTGGTGACATTTAACTGTTACTTGTTCCCAGTACAATCTGAGTGGCTGCTGACAGTGTGACTTGGCTAAAAGTGCCCAAATAGAAGCCCAATCCACAATACATGAGCCCAGAGGCCTTCCTTATGACTAAACTGACACCCACTATCTTAAAAATATAATGGGTCTAAATAGCGTTTTCAGGCTGAGAGAAGCACTTTGGTAACATTTGGCTGTAACTTGTTCCCAGTACTTTCTGAGTGGCTGGTGACTGTGTGTTATACCTAAAAGTGCCAAAATAGAATCCCAATGCACTATACATGGGCCCAAGTGCCTTCCTTATGACAAAACTGACACTCATTTTCTTAAAAATATCATGGGTATAAATAGCGTTTTCAGGCTGAGAGAAGCATTGGTGACATTTGGCTGTAAATGGTTCCCAGTACAGAGTGGCTTTTGGCTGTCTGACTTGGCTAAAAGTGCCCAAATAGAAGCCCAATCCACAATACATGAGCCCAGAGGCCTTCCTTATGACTAAACTGACACCCACTATCTTAAAAATATAATGGGTCTAAATAGCGTTTTCAGGCTGAGAGAAGCACTTTGGTAACATTTGGCTGTTACTTGTTCCCAGTACTTTCTGAGTGGCTGGTGACTGTGTGTTGTACCTAAAAGTGCCCAAATACAATCCCAATGCACTATACATGGGCCCAAATGCCTTCCTTAAGACAAAACTGACACCCATTTTCTTTAAAAAATCCTTGGTCAAAATAGTCTTTTCAGGCTGAGAGAAGCACTTTGGTGACATTTAACTGTTACTTGTTCCCAGTACAATCTGAGTGGCTGCTGACTGTGTGACTTGGCTAAAAGTGCCCAAATAGAAGCCCAATCCACAATACATGAGCCCAGAGGCCTTCCTTATGACTAAACTGACACCCACTATCTTAAAAATATAATGGGTCTAAATAGCGTTTTCAGGCTGAGAGAAGCACTTTGGTAACATTTGGCTGTAACTTGTTCCCAGTACTTTCTGAGTGGCTGGTGACTGTGTGTTGTACCTAAAAGTGCCCAAATAGAATCCCAATGCACTATACATGGGCCTAAATGCCTTCCTTATGACAAAACTGACACCCACTGTCTTAAAAATATCATGGGTCTAAATAGCCTTTTCAGGCTTCGAGAAGCACTTTGGTGACATTTGGCTCTAACTGGTTCCCAGTACATTCTGAGTGGCTGCTGGCTGTGTGACTTGGCTAAAAGTGGCCAAATAGAAGCCCAATCCACAATACATGAGCCTAGAGGCCTTCCTTATGACTAAACTGACACCCACTTTCTTAAAAATATAATGGATCTAAATAGCCTTTTCAGGCTGAAAGAAGCACTCTGGTGACATTTGGCTGTAACTGGTTCCCAGTACATTCTGAGTGGCTGCTGGCTGTGTGACTTGGCTAAAAGTGCCCAAATAGAAGCCCAATCCACAATACATGAGCCTAGAGGCCTTCCTTATGACTAAACTGACACCCACTTTCTTAAAAATATAATGGATCTAAATAGCCTTTTCAGGCTGAGAGAAGCACTTTGGTAACATTTGGCTGCAACTTGTTCCCAGTACTTTCTGAGTGGCTGGTGACTGTGTGTTGTACCTAAAGGTGCCCAAATAGAATCCCAATGCACTACATGGGCCCAAACGCCTTCCTTATGACAAAATTGACACTCATTTTCTTTAAAAAAATCATTGGTAAAAATAGCCTTTTCAGGCTGAGAGAGGCACTTTGGTGACGTTTAACTGTAACTTGTTCTCAGTACATTCTGAGTGGCTGCTGACTGTGTGTTGTACATAAAAGTGCCCAAATAGAATCCCAATGCACTATACATGGGCCTAAATGCCTTCCTTATGACAAAACTGACACCCACTTTCTTAAAAAAAATCATTGGTAAAAATAGCCTTTTCAGGCCGAGAGAAGCACTTTGGTGACGTTTAACTGTAACTTGTTCCCAGTACAGTCTAAGTGGCTGCTGACTGTGTGACTTGGCTAAAAGTGGCCAAATAGAAGCCCAATCCACAATACATGAGCCCAGAGGCCTTCCTTAAGACTACACTAACACCCGCTTTCTCAAAAATATCATGGGTCTAAATAGCCTTTTCAGGGTGAGAGAAAAACTTTGGTAACATTTGGCTGTAACTTGTTACCAGAACTTTCTGAGTGGCTGGTGACTGTGTGTTATACCTAAAAGTGCCCAAATACAATCCCAATGAACTATACATGGGCCCAAGTGCCTTCCTTATGACAAAATTGACACTCATTTTCTTTAAAAAAATCATTGGTAAAAATAGACTTTTCAGGCTGAGAGAGGCACTTTGGTGACGTTTAACTGTAACTTGTTCCCAGTACATTCTGAGTGGCTGCTGACTGTGTGTTGTACATAAAAGTGCCCAAATAGAATCCCAATGCACTATACATGGGCCTAAATGCCTTCCTTATGACAAAACTGACACCCACTTTCTTAAAAATAATCATTGGTAAAAATAGCCTTTTCAGGCCGAGAGAAGCACTTTGGTGACGTTTAACTGTAACTTGTTCCCAGTACAGTCTAAGTGGCTGCTGACTGTGTGACTTGGCTAAAAGTGGCCAAATAGAAGCCCAATCCACAATACATGAGCCCAGAGGCCTTCCTTAAGACTACACTAACACCCGCTTTCTCAAAAATATCATGGGTCTAAATAGCCTTTTCAGGCTGAGAGAAAAACTTTGGTAACATTTGGCTGTAACTTGTTACCAGAACTTTCTGAGTGGCTGGTGACTGTGTGTTGTACCTAAAAGTGCCCAAATACAATCCCAATGAACTATTATGGGCCCAAGTGCCTTCCTTATGACAAAACTGACACTCATTTTCTTTAAAAAAATCATTGGTCAAAATAGCCTTTTCAGGCTGAGAGAAGCACTTTGGTGACATTTGAATGTAACTTGTTCCCAGTATATTCTGAGTGGCTGCTGACTCTGTGACTTGGCTAAAAGTGGCCAAATAGAAGCCCAATCCACAATACATGAGCCTAGAGGCCTTCCTTATGACTAAACTGACACCCACTTTCTTAAAAATATAATGGATCTAAATAGCCTTTTCAGGCTGAAAGAAGCACTCTGGTGACATTTGGCTGTAACTGGTTCCCAGTACATTCTGAGTGGCTGCTGGCTGTGTGACTTGGCTAAAAGTGCCCAAATAGAAGCCCAATCCACAATACATGAGCCTAGAGGCCTTCCTTATGACTAAACTGACACCCACTTTCTTAAAAATATAATGGATCTAAATAGCCTTTTCAGGCTGAGAGAAGCACTTTGGTAACATTTGGCTGTAACTTGTTCCCAGTACTTTCTGAGTGGCTGGTGACTGTGTGTTGTACCTAAAAGTGCCCAAATAGAATCCCAATGCACTATACATGGGCCCAAGTGCCTTCCTTATGACAAAACTGACACTCATTTTCTTAAAAAAATCATTGGTCAAAATAGCCTTTTCAGGCTGAAAGAAGCACTTTGGTGTTATTTGGCTGTAACTTGTTCCCAGTATATTCTGAGTGGCTGCTGACTGTGTGACTTGGCTAAAAGTGGCCAAATAGAAGCCCAATCCACAATACATGAGCCTAGAGGCCTTCCTTATGACTAAACTGACACCCACTTTCTTAAAAATATAATGGATCTAAATAGCCTTTTCAGGCTGAAAGAAGCACTCTGGTGACATTTGGCTGTAACTGGTTCCCAGTACATTCTGAGTGGCTGCTGGCTGTGTGACTTGGCTAAAAGTGCCCAAATAGAAGCCCAATCCACAATACATGAGCCTAGAGGCCTTCCTTATGACTAAACTGACACCCACTTTCTTAAAAATATAATGGATCTAAATAGCCTTTTCAGGCTGAGAGAAGCACTTTGGTAACATTTGGCTGTTACTTGTTCCCAGTACTTTCTGAGTGGCTGGTGACTGTGTGTTGTACCTAAAGTGCCCAAATACAATCCCAATGCACTATACATGGGCCCAAATGCCTTCCTTAAGACAAAACTGACACCCATTTTCTTTAAAAAATCCTTGGTCAAAATAGTCTTTTCAGGCTGAGAGAAGCACTTTGGTGACATTTAACTGTTACTTGTTCCCAGTACAATCTGAGTGGCTGCTGACTGTGTGACTTGGCTAAAAGTGCCCAAATAGAAGCCCAATCCACAATACATGAGCCCAGAGGCCTTCCTTATGACTAAACTGACACCCACTATCTTAAAAATATAATGGGTCTAAATAGCGTTTTCAGGCTGAGAGAAGCACTTTGGTAACATTTGGCTGTAACTTGTTCCCAGTACTTTCTGAGTGGCTGGTGACTGTGTGTTGTACCTAAAAGTGCCCAAATAGAATCCCAATGCACTATACATGGGCCCAAGTGCCTTCCTTATGACAAAACTGACACTCATTTTCTTTAAAAAATCATTGGTCAAAATAGCCTTTTCAGGCTGAGAGAAGCACTTTGGTGTTATTTGGCTGTAACTTGTTCCCAGTATATTCTGAGTGGCTGCTGACTGTGTGACTTGGCTAAAAGTGGCCAAATAGAAGCCCAATCCACAATACATGAGCCCAGAGGTCTTCCTTATGACTAAACTGTTACCCACTATCTTAAAAATATAATGGGTCTAAATAGCGTTTTCAGGCTAAGAGAAGCACTTTGGTAACATTTGGCTGTAACTTGTTCCCAATACTTTCTGAGTGGCTGGTGACTGTGTGTTATACCTAAAAGTGCCAAAATAGAATCCCAATGCACTATACATGGGCCCAAGTGCCTTCCTTATGACAAAACTGACACTCATTTTCTTAAAAATATCATGGGTATAAATAGCGTTTTCAGGCTGAGAGAAGCATTGGTGACATTTGGCTGTAAATGGTTCCCAGTACAGAGTGGCTTTTGGCTGTCTGACTTGGCTAAAAGTGCCCAAATAGAAGCCCAATCCACAATACATGAGCCCAGAGGCCTTCCTTATGACTAAACTGACACCCACTATCTTAAAAATATAATGGGTCTAAATAGCGTTTCAGGCTGAGAGAAGCACTTTGGTAACATTTGGCTGTTACTTGTTCCCAGTACTTTCTGAGTGGCTGGTGACTGTGTGTTGTACCTAAAAGTGCCCAAATACAATCCCAATGAACTATACATGGGCCCAAGTGCCTTCCTTATGACAAAACTGACACTCATTTTCTTTAAAAAATCATTGGTCAAAATAGCCTTTTCAGGCTGAGAGAAGCACTTTGGTGACATTTGAATGTAACTTGTTCCCAGTATATTCTGAGTGGCTGTTGACTCTGTGACTTGGCTAAAAGTGGCCAAATAGAAGCCCAATCCACAATTCATGAGCCCAGATGTCTTCCTTATGACTAAACTGACACCCACTTTCTTAAAAATATCATGGGTCTAAATAGCCTTTTCAGGCTGAGAGAAGCACTTTGGTGACATTTGGCTGTAACTGGTTCCCAATACATTCTGAGTGGCTGCTGGCTGTGTGACTTGGCTAAAAGTGGCCAAATAGAAGCCCAATCCACAATACATGAGCCCAGAGGTCTTCCTTATGACTAAACTGTTACCCACTATCTTAAAAATATAATGGGTCTAAATAGCGTTTTCAGGCTAAGAGAAGCACTTTGGTAACATTTGGCTGTAACTTGTTCCCAATACTTTCTGAGTGGCTGGTGACTGTGTGTTATACCTAAAAGTGTCAAAATAGAATCCCAATGCACTATACATGGGCCCAAGTGCCTTCCTTATGACAAAACTGACACTCATTTTCTTAAAAATATCATGGGTATAAATAGCGTTTTCAGGCTGAGAGAAGCATTGGTGACATTTGGCTGTAAATGGTTCCCAGTACAGAGTGGCTTTTGGCTGTCTGACTTGGCTAAAAGTGCCCAAATAGAAGCCCAATCCACAATACATGAGCCCAGAGGCCTTCCTTATGACTAAACTGACACCCACTATCTTAAAAATATAATGGGTCTAAATAGCGTTTTCAGGCTGAGAGAAGCACTTTGGTAACATTTGGCTGTAACTTGTTCCCAGTACTTTCTGAGTGGCTGGTGACTGTGTGTTGTACCTAAAAGTGCCCAAATAGAATCCCAATGCACTATACATGGGCCCAAGTGCCTTCCTTATGACAAAACTGACACTCATTTTCTTTAAAAAATCATTGGTCAAAATAGCCTTTTCAGGCTGAGAGAAGCACTTTGGTGTTATTTGGCTGTAACTTGTTCCCAGTATATTCTGAGTGGCTGCTGACTGTGTGACTTGGCTAAAAGTGGCCAAATAGAAGCCCAATCCACAATACATGAGCCCAGAGGTCTTCCTTATGACTAAACTGTTACCCACTATCTTAAAAATATAATGGGTCTAAATAGCGTTTTCAGGCTAAGAGAAGCACTTTGGTAACATTTGGCTGTAACTTGTTCCCAATACTTTCTGAGTGGCTGGTGACTGTGTGTTATACCTAAAAGTGCCAAAATAGAATCCCAATGCACTATACATGGGCCCAAGTGCCTTCCTTATGACAAAACTGACACTCATTTTCTTAAAAATATCATGGGTATAAATAGCGTTTTCAGGCTGAGAGAAGCATTGGTGACATTTGGCTGTAAATGGTTCCCAGTACAGAGTGGCTTTTGGCTGTCTGACTTGGCTAAAAGTGCCCAAATAGAAGCCCAATCCACAATACATGAGCCCAGAGGCCTTCCTTAAGACTACACTAACACCCGCTTTCTCAAAAATATCATGGGTCTAAATAGCCTTTTCAGGGTGAGAGAAAAACTTTGGTAACATTTGGCTGTAACTTGTTACCAGAACTTTCTGAGTGGCTGGTGACTGTGTGTTATACCTAAAAGTGCCCAAATACAATCCCAATGAACTATACATGGGCCCAAGTGCCTTCCTTATGACAAAATTGACACTCATTTTCTTTAAAAAAATCATTGGTAAAAATAGCCTTTTCAGGCTGAGAGAGGCACTTTGGTGACGTTTAACTGTAACTTGTTCCCAGTACATTCTGAGTGGCTGCTGACTGTGTGTTGTACATAAAAGTGCCCAAATAGAATCCCAATGCACTATACATGGGCCTAAATGCCTTCCTTATGACAAAACTGACACCCACTTTCTTAAAAATAATCATTGGTAAAAATAGCCTTTTCAGGCCGAGAGAAGCACTTTGGTGACGTTTAACTGTAACTTGTTCCCAGTACAGTCTAAGTGGCTGCTGACTGTGTGACTTGGCTAAAAGTGGCCAAATAGAAGCCCAATCCACAATACATGAGCCCAGAGGCCTTCCTTAAGACTACACTAACACCCGCTTTCTCAAAAATATCATGGGTCTAAATAGCCTTTTCAGGCTGAGAGAAAAACTTTGGTAACATTTGGCTGTAACTTGTTACCAGAACTTTCTGAGTGGCTGGTGACTGTGTGTTGTACCTAAAAGTGCCCAAATACAATCCCAATGAACTATTATGGGCCCAAGTGCCTTCCTTATGACAAAACTGACACTCATTTTCTTTAAAAAAATCATTGGTCAAAATAGCCTTTTCAGGCTGAGAGAAGCACTTTGGTGACATTTGAATGTAACTTGTTCCCAGTATATTCTGAGTGGCTGCTGACTCTGTGACTTGGCTAAAAGTGGCCAAATAGAAGCCCAATCCACAATACATGAGCCTAGAGGCCTTCCTTATGACTAAACTGACACCCACTTTCTTAAAAATATAATGGATCTAAATAGCCTTTTCAGGCTGAAAGAAGCACTCTGGTGACATTTGGCTGTAACTGGTTCCCAGTACATTCTGAGTGGCTGCTGGCTGTGTGACTTGGCTAAAAGTGCCCAAATAGAAGCCCAATCCACAATACATGAGCCTAGAGGCCTTCCTTATGACTAAACTGACACCCACTTTCTTAAAAATATAATGGATCTAAATAGCCTTTTCAGGCTGAGAGAAGCACTTTGGTAACATTTGGCTGTAACTTGTTCCCAGTACTTTCTGAGTGGCTGGTGACTGTGTGTTGTACCTAAAAGTGCCCAAATAGAATCCCAATGCACTATACATGGGCCCAAGTGCCTTCCTTATGACAAAACTGACACTCATTTTCTTAAAAAAATCATTGGTCAAAATAGCCTTTTCAGGCTGAAAGAAGCACTCTGGTGACATTTGGCTGTAACTGGTTCCCAGTACATTCTGAGTGGCTGCTGGCTGTGTGACTTGGCTAAAAGTGCCCAAATAGAAGCCCAATCCACAATACATGAGCCTAGAGGCCTTCCTTATGACTAAACTGACACCCACTTTCTTAAAAATATAATGGATCTAAATAGCCTTTTCAGGCTGAGAGAAGCACTTTGGTAACATTTGGCTGTTACTTGTTCCCAGTACTTTCTGAGTGGCTGGTGACTGTGTGTTGTACCTAAAGTGCCCAAATACAATCCCAATGCACTATACATGGGCCCAAATGCCTTCCTTAAGACAAAACTGACATCCATTTTCTTTAAAAAATCCTTGGTCAAAATTGTCTTTTCAGGCTGAGAGAAGCACTTTGGTGACATTTAACTGTTACTTGTTCCCAGTACAATCTGAGTGGCTGCTGACTGTGTGACTTGGCTAAAAGTGCCCAAATAGAAGCCCAATCCACAATACATGAGCCCAGAGGCCTTCCTTATGACTAAACTGACACCCACTATCTTAAAAATATAATGGGTCTAAATAGCGTTTTCAGGCTGAGAGAAGCACTTTGGTAACATTTGGCTGTAACTTGTTCCCAGTACTTTCTGAGTGGCTGGTGACTGTGTGTTGTACCTAAAAGTGCCCAAATAGAATCCCAATGCACTATACATGGGCCCAAGTGCCTTCCTTATGACAAAACTGACACTCATTTTCTTTAAAAAATCATTGGTCAAAATAGCCTTTTCAGGCTGAGAGAAGCACTTTGGTGTTATTTGGCTGTAACTTGTTCCCAGTATATTCTGAGTGGCTGCTGACTGTGTGACTTGGCTAAAAGTGGCCAAATAGAAGCCCAATCCACAATACATGAGCCCAGAGGTCTTCCTTATGACTAAACTGTTACCCACTATCTTAAAAATATAATGGGTCTAAATAGCGTTTTCAGGCTAAGAGAAGCACTTTGGTAACATTTGGCTGTAACTTGTTCCCAATACTTTCTGAGTGGCTGGTGACTGTGTGTTATACCTAAAAGTGCCAAAATAGAATCCCAATGCACTATACATGGGCCCAAGTGCCTTCCTTATGACAAAACTGACACTCATTTTCTTAAAAATATCATGGGTATAAATAGCGTTTTCAGGCTGAGAGAAGCATTGGTGACATTTGGCTGTAAATGGTTCCCAGTACAGAGTGGCTTTTGGCTGTCTGACTTGGCTAAAAGTGCCCAAATAGAAGCCCAATCCACAATACATGAGCCCAGAGGCCTTCCTTATGACTAAACTGACACCCACTATCTTAAAAATATAATGGGTCTAAATAGCGTTTCAGGCTGAGAGAAGCACTTTGGTAACATTTGGCTGTTACTTGTTCCCAGTACTTTCTGAGTGGCTGGTGACTGTGTGTTGTACCTAAAAGTGCCCAAATACAATCCCAATGAACTATACATGGGCCCAAGTGCCTTCCTTATGACAAAACTGACACTCATTTTCTTTAAAAAATCATTGGTCAAAATAGCCTTTTCAGGCTGAGAGAAGCACTTTGGTGACATTTGAATGTAACTTGTTCCCAGTATATTCTGAGTGGCTGTTGACTCTGTGACTTGGCTAAAAGTGGCCAAATAGAAGCCCAATCCACAATTCATGAGCCCAGATGTCTTCCTTATGACTAAACTGACACCCACTTTCTTAAAAATATCATGGGTCTAAATAGCCTTTTCAGGCTGAGAGAAGCACTTTGGTGACATTTGGCTGTAACTGGTTCCCAATACATTCTGAGTGGCTGCTGGCTGTGTGACTTGGCTAAAAGTGGCCAAATAGAAGCCCAATCCACAATACATGAGCCCAGAGGTCTTCCTTATGACTAAACTGTTACCCACTATCTTAAAAATATAATGGGTCTAAATAGCGTTTTCAGGCTAAGAGAAGCACTTTGGTAACATTTGGCTGTAACTTGTTCCCAATACTTTCTGAGTGGCTGGTGACTGTGTGTTATACCTAAAAGTGTCAAAATAGAATCCCAATGCACTATACATGGGCCCAAGTGCCTTCCTTATGACAAAACTGACACTCATTTTCTTAAAAATATCATGGGTATAAATAGCGTTTTCAGGCTGAGAGAAGCATTGGTGACATTTGGCTGTAAATGGTTCCCAGTACAGAGTGGCTTTTGGCTGTCTGACTTGGCTAAAAGTGCCCAAATAGAAGCCCAATCCACAATACATGAGCCCAGAGGCCTTCCTTATGACTAAACTGACACCCACTATCTTAAAAATATAATGGGTCTAAATAGCGTTTTCAGGCTGAGAGAAGCACTTTGGTAACATTTGGCTGTAACTTGTTCCCAGTACTTTCTGAGTGGCTGGTGACTGTGTGTTGTACCTAAAAGTGCCCAAATAGAATCCCAATGCACTATACATGGGCCCAAGTGCCTTCCTTATGACAAAACTGACACTCATTTTCTTTAAAAAATCATTGGTCAAAATAGCCTTTTCAGGCTGAGAGAAGCACTTTGGTGTTATTTGGCTGTAACTTGTTCCCAGTATATTCTGAGTGGCTGCTGACTGTGTGACTTGGCTAAAAGTGGCCAAATAGAAGCCCAATCCACAATACATGAGCCCAGAGGTCTTCCTTATGACTAAACTGTTACCCACTATCTTAAAAATATAATGGGTCTAAATAGCGTTTTCAGGCTAAGAGAAGCACTTTGGTAACATTTGGCTGTAACTTGTTCCCAATACTTTCTGAGTGGCTGGTGACTGTGTGTTATACCTAAAAGTGCCAAAATAGAATCCCAATGCACTATACATGGGCCCAAGTGCCTTCCTTATGACAAAACTGACACTCATTTTCTTAAAAATATCATGGGTATAAATAGCGTTTTCAGGCTGAGAGAAGCATTGGTGACATTTGGCTGTAAATGGTTCCCAGTACAGAGTGGCTTTTGGCTGTCTGACTTGGCTAAAAGTGCCCAAATAGAAGCCCAATCCACAATACATGAGCCCAGAGGCCTTCCTTATGACTAAACTGACACCCACTATCTTAAAAATATAATGGGTCTAAATAGCGTTTCAGGCTGAGAGAAGCACTTTGGTAACATTTGGCTGTTACTTGTTCCCAGTACTTTCTGAGTGGCTGGTGACTGTGTGTTGTACCTAAAAGTGCCCAAATACAATCCCAATGAACTATACATGGGCCCAAGTGCCTTCCTTATGACAAAACTGACACTCATTTTCTTTAAAAAATCATTGGTCAAAATAGCCTTTTCAGGCTGAGAGAAGCACTTTGGTGACATTTGAATGTAACTTGTTCCCAGTATATTCTGAGTGGCTGTTGACTCTGTGACTTGGCTAAAAGTGGCCAAATAGAAGCCCAATCCACAATTCATGAGCCCAGATGTCTTCCTTATGACTAAACTGACACCCACTTTCTTAAAAATATCATGGGTCTAAATAGCCTTTTCAGGCTGAGAGAAGCACTTTGGTGACATTTGGCTGTAACTGGTTCCCAATACATTCTGAGTGGCTGCTGGCTGTGTGACTTGGCTAAAAGTGGCCAAATAGAAGCCCAATCCACAATACATGAGCCCAGAGGTCTTCCTTATGACTAAACTGTTACCCACTATCTTAAAAATATAATGGGTCTAAATAGCGTTTTCAGGCTAAGAGAAGCACTTTGGTAACATTTGGCTGTAACTTGTTCCCAATACTTTCTGAGTGGCTGGTGACTGTGTGTTATACCTAAAAGTGCCAAAATAGAATCCCAATGCACTATACATGGGCCCAAGTGCCTTCCTTATGACAAAACTGACACTCATTTTCTTAAAAATATCATGGGTATAAATAGCGTTTTCAGGCTGAGAGAAGCATTGGTGACATTTGGCTGTAAATGGTTCCCAGTACAGAGTGGCTTTTGGCTGTCTGACTTGGCTAAAAGTGCCCAAATAGAAGCCCAATCCACAATACATGAGCCCAGAGGCCTTCCTTATGACTAAACTGACACCCACTATCTTAAAAATATAATGGGTCTAAATAGCGTTTTCAGGCTGAGAGAAGCACTTTGGTAACATTTGGCTGTTACTTGTTCCCAGTACTTTCTGAGTGGCTGGTGACTGTGTGTTGTACCTAAAAGTGCCCAAATACAATCCCAATGCACTATACATGGGCCCAAATGCCTTCCTTAAGACAAAACTGACACCCATTTTCTTTAAAAAATCCTTGGTCAAAATAGTCTTTTCAGGCTGAGAGAAGCACTTTGGTGACATTTAACTGTTACTTGTTCCCAGTACAATCTGAGTGGCTGCTGACTGTGTGACTTGGCTAAAAGTGCCCAAATAGAAGCCCAATCCACAATACATGAGCCCAGAGGCCTTCCTTATGACTAAACTGACACCCACTATCTTAAAAATATAATGGGTCTAAATAGCGTTTTCAGGCTGAGAGAAGCACTTTGGTAACATTTGGCTGTAACTTGTTCCCAGTACTTTCTGAGTGGCTGGTGACTGTGTGTTGTACCTAAAAGTGCCCAAATAGAATCCCAATGCACTATACATGGGCCCAAGTGCCTTCCTTATGACAAAACTGACACTCATTTTCTTAAAAAAATCATTGGTCAAAATAGCCTTTTCAGGCTGAGAGAAGCACTTTGGTGTTATTTGGCTGTAACTGGTTCCCAGTACATTCTGAGTGGCTGCTGGCTGTGTGACTTGGCTAAAAGTGCCCAAATAGAAGCCCAATCCACAATACATGAGCCTAGAGGCCTTCCTTATGACTAAACTGACACCCACTTTCTTAAAAATATAATGGATCTAAATAGCCTTTTCAGGCTGAGAGAAGCACTTTGGTAACATTTGGCTGCAACTTGTTCCCAGTACTTTCTGAGTGGCTGGTGACTGTGTGTTGTACCTAAAGGTGCCCAAATAGAATCCCAATGCACTACATGGGCCCAAACGCCTTCCTTATGACAAAATTGACAATCATTTTCTTTAAAAAAATCATTGGTAAAAATAGCCTTTTCAGGCTGAGAGAGGCACTTTGGTGACGTTTAACTGTAACTTGTTCCCAGTACATTCTGAGTGGCTGCTGACTGTGTGTTGTACATAAAAGTGCCCAAATAGAATCCCAATGCACTATACATGGGCCTAAATGCCTTCCTTATGACAAAACTGACACCCACTTTCTTAAAAAAAATCATTGGTAAAAATAGCCTTTTCAGGCCGAGAGAAGCACTTTGGTGAAGTTTAACTGTAACTTGTTCCCAGTACAGTCTAAGTGGCTGCTGACTGTGTGACTTGGCTAAAAGTGGCCAAATAGAAGCCCAATCCACAATACATGAGCCCAGAGGCCTTCCTTAAGACTACACTAACACCCGCTTTCTCAAAAATATCATGGGTCTAAATAGCCTTTTCAGGCTGAGAGAAAAACTTTGGTAACATTTGGCTGTAACTTGTTACCAGAACTTTCTGAGTGGCTGGTGACTGTGTGTTGTACCTAAAAGTGCCCAAATACAATCCCAATGAACTATACATGGGCCCAAGTGCCTTCCTTATGACAAAACTGACACTCATTTTCTTAAAAATATCATGGGTCTAAATAGCCTTTTCAGGCTGAGAGAAGCACTTTGGTGACATTTGGCTGTAACTGGTTCCCAGTACATTCTGAGTGGCTGCTGGCTGTTTGACTTGGCTAAAAGTGCCCAAATAGAAGCCCATCCACAATACATGAGCCCAAAGGCCTTCCTTATGACTAAACTGACACCCACTATCTTAAAAATATAATGGGTCTAAATAGCGTTTTCAGGCTGAGAGAAGCACTTTGGTAACATTTGGCTGTTACTTGTTCCCAGTACTTTCTGAGTGGCTGGTGACTGTGTGTTGTACCTAAAAGTGCCCAAATACAATCCCAATGCACTATACATGGGCCCAAATGCCTTCCTTAAGACAAAACTGACATCCATTTTCTTTAAAAAATCCTTGGTCAAAATTGTCTTTTCAGGCTGAGAGAAGCACTTTGGTGACATTTAACTGTTACTTGTTCCCAGTACAATCTGAGTGGCTGCTGACAGTGTGACTTGGCTAAAAGTGCCCAAATAGAAGCCCAATCCACAATACATGAGCCCAGAGGCCTTCCTTATGACTAAACTGACACCCACTATCTTAAAAATATAATGGGTCTAAATAGCGTTTTCAGGCTGAGAGAAGCACTTTGGTAACATTTGGCTGTAACTTGTTCCCAGTACTTTCTGAGTGGCTGGTGACTGTGTGTTATACCTAAAAGTGCCAAAATAGAATCCCAATGCACTATACATGGGCCCAAGTGCCTTCCTTATGACAAAACTGACACTCATTTTCTTAAAAATATCATGGGTATAAATAGCGTTTTCAGGCTGAGAGAAGCATTGGTGACATTTGGCTGTAAATGGTTCCCAGTACAGAGTGGCTTTTGGCTGTCTGACTTGGCTAAAAGTGCCCAAATAGAAGCCCAATCCACAATACATGAGCCCAGAGGCCTTCCTTATGACTAAACTGACACCCACTATCTTAAAAATATAATGGGTCTAAATAGCGTTTTCAGGCTGAGAGAAGCACTTTGGTAACATTTGGCTGTTACTTGTTCCCAGTACTTTCTGAGTGGCTGGTGACTGTGTGTTGTACCTAAAAGTGCCCAAATACAATCCCAATGCACTATACATGGGCCCAAATGCCTTCCTTAAGACAAAACTGACACCCATTTTCTTTAAAAAATCCTTGGTCAAAATAGTCTTTTCAGGCTGAGAGAAGCACTTTGGTGACATTTAACTGTTACTTGTTCCCAGTACAATCTGAGTGGCTGCTGACTGTGTGACTTGGCTAAAAGTGCCCAAATAGAAGCCCAATCCACAATACATGAGCCCAGAGGCCTTCCTTATGACTAAACTGACACCCACTATCTTAAAAATATAATGGGTCTAAATAGCGTTTTCAGGCTGAGAGAAGCACTTTGGTAACATTTGGCTGTAACTTGTTCCCAGTACTTTCTGAGTGGCTGGTGACTGTGTGTTGTACCTAAAAGTGCCCAAATAGAATCCCAATGCACTATACATGGGCCTAAATGCCTTCCTTATGACAAAACTGACACCCACTGTCTTAAAAATATCATGGGTCTAAATAGCCTTTTCAGGCTTCGAGAAGCACTTTGGTGACATTTTGCTCTAACTGGTTCCCAGTACATTCTGAGTGGCTGCTGGCTGTGTGACTTGGCTAAAAGTGGCCAAATAGAAGCCCAATCCACAATACATGAGCCTAGAGGCCTTCCTTATGACTAAACTGACACCCACTTTCTTAAAAATATAATGGATCTAAATAGCCTTTTCAGGCTGAAAGAAGCACTCTGGTGACATTTGGCTGTAACTGGTTCCCAGTACATTCTGAGTGGCTGCTGGCTGTGTGACTTGGCTAAAAGTGCCCAAATAGAAGCCCAATCCACAATACATGAGCCTAGAGGCCTTCCTTATGACTAAACTGACACCCACTTTCTTAAAAATATAATGGATCTAAATAGCCTTTTCAGGCTGAGAGAAGCACTTTGGTAACATTTGGCTGCAACTTGTTCCCAGTACTTTCTGAGTGGCTGGTGACTGTGTGTTGTACCTAAAGGTGCCCAAATAGAATCCCAATGCACTACATGGGCCCAAACGCCTTCCTTATGACAAAATTGACACTCATTTTCTTTAAAAAAATCATTGGTAAAAATAGCCTTTTCAGGCTGAGAGAGGCACTTTGGTGACGTTTAACTGTAACTTGTTCTCAGTACATTCTGAGTGGCTGCTGACTGTGTGTTGTACATAAAAGTGCCCAAATAGAATCCCAATGCACTATACATGGGCCTAAATGCCTTCCTTATGACAAAACTGACACCCACTTTCTTAAAAAAAATCATTGGTAAAAATAGCCTTTTCAGGCCGAGAGAAGCACTTTGGTGACGTTTAACTGTAACTTGTTCCCAGTACAGTCTAAGTGGCTGCTGACTGTGTGACTTGGCTAAAAGTGGCCAAATAGAAGCCCAATCCACAATACATGAGCCCAGAGGCCTTCCTTAAGACTACACTAACACCCGCTTTCTCAAAAATATCATGGGTCTAAATAGCCTTTTCAGGGTGAGAGAAAAACTTTGGTAACATTTGGCTGTAACTTGTTACCAGAACTTTCTGAGTGGCTGGTGACTGTGTGTTATACCTAAAAGTGCCCAAATACAATCCCAATGAACTATACATGGGCCCAAGTGCCTTCCTTATGACAAAATTGACACTCATTTTCTTTAAAAAAATCATTGGTAAAAATAGCCTTTTCAGGCTGAGAGAGGCACTTTGGTGACGTTTAACTGTAACTTGTTCCCAGTACATTCTGAGTGGCTGCTGACTGTGTGTTGTACATAAAAGTGCCCAAATAGAATCCCAATGCACTATACATGGGCCTAAATGCCTTCCTTATGACAAAACTGACACCCACTTTCTTAAAAATAATCATTGGTAAAAATAGCCTTTTCAGGCCGAGAGAAGCACTTTGGTGACGTTTAACTGTAACTTGTTCCCAGTACAGTCTAAGTGGCTGCTGACTGTGTGACTTGGCTAAAAGTGGCCAAATAGAAGCCCAATCCACAATACATGAGCCCAGAGGCCTTCCTTAAGACTACACTAACACCCGCTTTCTCAAAAATATCATGGGTCTAAATAGCCTTTTCAGGCTGAGAGAAAAACTTTGGTAACATTTGGCTGTAACTTGTTACCAGAACTTTCTGAGTGGCTGGTGACTGTGTGTTGTACCTAAAAGTGCCCAAATACAATCCCAATGAACTATTATGGGCCCAAGTGCCTTCCTTATGACAAAACTGACACTCATTTTCTTTAAAAAAATCATTGGTCAAAATAGCCTTTTCAGGCTGAGAGAAGCACTTTGGTGACATTTGAATGTAACTTGTTCCCAGTATATTCTGAGTGGCTGCTGACTCTGTGACTTGGCTAAAAGTGGCCAAATAGAAGCCCAATCCACAATACATGAGCCTAGAGGCCTTCCTTATGACTAAACTGACACCCACTTTCTTAAAAATATAATGGATCTAAATAGCCTTTTCAGGCTGAAAGAAGCACTCTGGTGACATTTGGCTGTAACTGGTTCCCAGTACATTCTGAGTGGCTGCTGGCTGTGTGACTTGGCTAAAAGTGCCCAAATAGAAGCCCAATCCACAATACATGAGCCTAGAGGCCTTCCTTATGACTAAACTGACACCCACTTTCTTAAAAATATAATGGATCTAAATAGCCTTTTCAGGCTGAGAGAAGCACTTTGGTAACATTTGGCTGTAACTTGTTCCCAGTACTTTCTGAGTGGCTGGTGACTGTGTGTTGTACCTAAAAGTGCCCAAATAGAATCCCAATGCACTATACATGGGCCCAAGTGCCTTCCTTATGACAAAACTGACACTCATTTTCTAAAAAAAATCATTGGTCAAAATAGCCTTTTCAGGCTGAAAGAAGCACTTTGGTGTTATTTGGCTGTAACTTGTTCCCAGTATATTCTGAGTGGCTGCTGACTGTGTGACTTGGCTAAAAGTGGCCAAATAGAAGCCCAATCCACAATACATGAGCCTAGAGGCCTTCCTTATGACTAAACTGACACCCACTTTCTTAAAAATATAATGGATCTAAATAGCCTTTTCAGGCTGAAAGAAGCACTCTGGTGACATTTGGCTGTAACTGGTTCCCAGTACATTCTGAGTGGCTGCTGGCTGTGTGACTTGGCTAAAAGTGCCCAAATAGAAGCCCAATCCACAATACATGAGCCTAGAGGCCTTCCTTATGACTAAACTGACACCCACTTTCTTAAAAATATAATGGATCTAAATAGCCTTTTCAGGCTGAGAGAAGCACTTTGGTAACATTTGGCTGTTACTTGTTCCCAGTACTTTCTGAGTGGCTGGTGACTGTGTGTTGTACCTAAAGTGCCCAAATACAATCCCAATGCACTATACATGGGCCCAAATGCCTTCCTTAAGACAAAACTGACATCCATTTTCTTTAAAAAATCCTTGGTCAAAATTGTCTTTTCAGGCTGAGAGAAGCACTTTGGTGACATTTAACTGTTACTTGTTCCCAGTACAATCTGAGTGGCTGCTGACTGTGTGACTTGGCTAAAAGTGCCCAAATAGAAGCCCAATCCACAATACATGAGCCCAGAGGCCTTCCTTATGACTAAACTGACACCCACTATCTTAAAAATATAATGGGTCTAAATAGCGTTTTCAGGCTGAGAGAAGCACTTTGGTAACATTTGGCTGTAACTTGTTCCCAGTACTTTCTGAGTGGCTGGTGACTGTGTGTTGTACCTAAAAGTGCCCAAATAGAATCCCAATGCACTATACATGGGCCCAAGTGCCTTCCTTATGACAAAACTGACACTCATTTTCTTTAAAAAATCGTTGGTCAAAATAGCCTTTTCAGGCTGAGAGAAGCACTTTGGTGTTATTTGGCTGTAACTTGTTCCCAGTATATTCTGAGTGGCTGCTGACTGTGTGACTTGGCTAAAAGTGGCCAAATAGAAGCCCAATCCACAATACATGAGCCCAGAGGTCTTCCTTATGACTAAACTGTTACCCACTATCTTAAAAATATAATGGGTCTAAATAGCGTTTTCAGGCTAAGAGAAGCACTTTGGTAACATTTGGCTGTAACTTGTTCCCAATACTTTCTGAGTGGCTGGTGACTGTGTGTTATACCTAAAAGTGCCAAAATAGAATCCCAATGCACTATACATGGGCCCAAGTGCCTTCCTTATGACAAAACTGACACTCATTTTCTTAAAAATATCATGGGTATAAATAGCGTTTTCAGGCTGAGAGAAGCATTGGTGACATTTGGCTGTAAATGGTTCCCAGTACAGAGTGGCTTTTGGCTGTCTGACTTGGCTAAAAGTGCCCAAATAGAAGCCCAATCCACAATACATGAGCCCAGAGGCCTTCCTTATGACTAAACTGACACCCACTATCTTAAAAATATAATGGGTCTAAATAGCGTTTCAGGCTGAGAGAAGCACTTTGGTAACATTTGGCTGTTACTTGTTCCCAGTACTTTCTGAGTGGCTGGTGACTGTGTGTTGTACCTAAAAGTGCCCAAATACAATCCCAATGAACTATACATGGGCCCAAGTGCCTTCCTTATGACAAAACTGACACTCATTTTCTTTAAAAAATCATTGGTCAAAATAGCCTTTTCAGGCTGAGAGAAGCACTTTGGTGACATTTGAATGTAACTTGTTCCCAGTATATTCTGAGTGGCTGTTGACTCTGTGACTTGGCTAAAAGTGGCCAAATAGAAGCCCAATCCACAATTCATGAGCCCAGATGTCTTCCTTATGACTAAACTGACACCCACTTTCTTAAAAATATCATGGGTCTAAATAGCCTTTTCAGGCTGAGAGAAGCACTTTGGTGACATTTGGCTGTAACTGGTTCCCAATACATTCTGAGTGGCTGCTGGCTGTGTGACTTGGCTAAAAGTGGCCAAATAGAAGCCCAATCCACAATACATGAGCCCAGAGGTCTTCCTTATGACTAAACTGTTACCCACTATCTTAAAAATATAATGGGTCTAAATAGCGTTTTCAGGCTAAGAGAAGCACTTTGGTAACATTTGGCTGTAACTTGTTCCCAATACTTTCTGAGTGGCTGGTGACTGTGTGTTATACCTAAAAGTGCCAAAATAGAATCCCAATGCACTATACATGGGCCCAAGTGCCTTCCTTATGACAAAACTGACACTCATTTTCTTAAAAATATCATGGGTATAAATAGAGTTTTCAGGCTGAGAGAAGCATTGGTGACATTTGGCTGTAAATGGTTCCCAGTACAGAGTGGCTTTTGGCTGTCTGACTTGGCTAAAAGTGCCCAAATAGAAGCCCAATCCACAATACATGAGCCCAGAGGCCTTCCTTATGACTAAACTGACACCCACTATCTTAAAAATATAATGGGTCTAAATAGCGTTTTCAGGCTGAGAGAAGCACTTTGGTAACATTTGGCTGTAACTTGTTCCCAGTACTTTCTGAGTGGCTGGTGACTGTGTGTTGTACCTAAAAGTGCCCAAATAGAATCCCAATGCACTATACATGGGCCCAAGTGCCTTCCTTATGACAAAACTGACACTCATTTTCTTTAAAAAATCATTGGTCAAAATAGCCTTTTCAGGCTGAGAGAAGCACTTTGGTGTTATTTGGCTGTAACTTGTTCCCAGTATATTCTGAGTGGCTGCTGACTGTGTGACTTGGCTAAAAGTGGCCAAATAGAAGCCCAATCCACAATACATGAGCCCAGAGGTCTTCCTTATGACTAAACTGTTACCCACTATCTTAAAAATATAATGGGTCTAAATAGCGTTTTCAGGCTAAGAGAAGCACTTTGGTAACATTTGGCTGTAACTTGTTCCCAATACTTTCTGAGTGGCTGGTGACTGTGTGTTATACCTAAAAGTGCCAAAATAGAATCCCAATGCACTATACATGGGCCCAAGTGCCTTCCTTATGACAAAACTGACACTCATTTTCTTAAAAATATCATGGGTATAAATAGCGTTTTCAGGCTGAGAGAAGCATTGGTGACATTTGGCTGTAAATGGTTCCCAGTACAGAGTGGCTTTTGGCTGTCTGACTTGGCTAAAAGTGCCCAAATAGAAGCCCAATCCACAATACATGAGCCCAGAGGCCTTCCTTATGACTAAACTGACACCCACTATCTTAAAAATATAATGGGTCTAAATAGCGTTTCAGGCTGAGAGAAGCACTTTGGTAACATTTGGCTGTTACTTGTTCCCAGTACTTTCTGAGTGGCTGGTGACTGTGTGTTGTACCTAAAAGTGCCCAAATACAATCCCAATGAACTATACATGGGCCCAAGTGCCTTCCTTATGACAAAACTGACACTCATTTTCTTTAAAAAATCATTGGTCAAAATAGCCTTTTCAGGCTGAGAGAAGCACTTTGGTGACATTTGAATGTAACTTGTTCCCAGTATATTCTGAGTGGCTGTTGACTCTGTGACTTGGCTAAAAGTGGCCAAATAGAAGCCCAATCCACAATTCATGAGCCCAGATGTCTTCCTTATGACTAAACTGACACCCACTTTCTTAAAAATATCATGGGTCTAAATAGCCTTTTCAGGCTGAGAGAAGCACTTTGGTGACATTTGGCTGTAACTGGTTCCCAATACATTCTGAGTGGCTGCTGGCTGTGTGACTTGGCTAAAAGTGGCCAAATAGAAGCCCAATCCACAATACATGAGCCCAGAGGTCTTCCTTATGACTAAACTGTTACCCACTATCTTAAAAATATAATGGGTCTAAATAGCGTTTTCAGGCTAAGAGAAGCACTTTGGTAACATTTGGCTGTAACTTGTTCCCAATACTTTCTGAGTGGCTGGTGACTGTGTGTTATACCTAAAAGTGCCAAAATAGAATCCCAATGCACTATACATGGGCCCAAGTGCCTTCCTTATGACAAAACTGACACTCATTTTCTTAAAAATATCATGGGTATAAATAGCGTTTTCAGGCTGAGAGAAGCATTGGTGACATTTGGCTGTAAATGGTTCCCAGTACAGAGTGGCTTTTGGCTGTCTGACTTGGCTAAAAGTGCCCAAATAGAAGCCCAATCCACAATACATGAGCCCAGAGGCCTTCCTTATGACTAAACTGACACCCACTATCTTAAAAATATAATGGGTCTAAATAGCGTTTCAGGCTGAGAGAAGCACTTTGGTAACATTTGGCTGTTACTTGTTCCCAGTACTTTCTGAGTGGCTGGTGACTGTGTGTTGTACCTAAAAGTGCCCAAATACAATCCCAATGAACTATACATGGGCCCAAGTGCCTTCCTTATGACAAAACTGACACTCATTTTCTTTAAAAAATCATTGGTCAAAATAGCCTTTTCAGGCTGAGAGAAGCACTTTGGTGACATTTGAATGTAACTTGTTCCCAGTATATTCTGAGTGGCTGTTGACTCTGTGACTTGGCTAAAAGTGGCCAAATAGAAGCCCAATCCACAATTCATGAGCCCAGATGTCTTCCTTATGACTAAACTGACACCCACTTTCTTAAAAATATCATGGGTCTAAATAGCCTTTTCAGGCTGAGAGAAGCACTTTGGTGACATTTGGCTGTAACTGGTTCCCAATACATTCTGAGTGGCTGCTGGCTGTGTGACTTGGCTAAAAGTGGCCAAATAGAAGCCCAATCCACAATACATGAGCCCAGAGGTCTTCCTTATGACTAAACTGTTACCCACTATCTTAAAAATATAATGGGTCTAAATAGCGTTTTCAGGCTAAGAGAAGCACTTTGGTAACATTTGGCTGTAACTTGTTCCCAATACTTTCTGAGTGGCTGGTGACTGTGTGTTATACCTAAAAGTGCCAAAATAGAATCCCAATGCACTATACATGGGCCCAAGTGCCTTCCTTATGACAAAACTGACACTCATTTTCTTAAAAATATCATGGGTATAAATAGCGTTTTCAGGCTGAGAGAAGCATTGGTGACATTTGGCTGTAAATGGTTCCCAGTACAGAGTGGCTTTTGGCTGTCTGACTTGGCTAAAAGTGCCCAAATAGAAGCCCAATCCACAATACATGAGCCCAGAGGCCTTCCTTATGACTAAACTGACACCCACTATCTTAAAAATATAATGGGTCTAAATAGCGTTTTCAGGCTGAGAGAAGCACTTTGGTAACATTTGGCTGTTACTTGTTCCCAGTACTTTCTGAGTGGCTGGTGACTGTGTGTTGTACCTAAAAGTGCCCAAATACAATCCCAATGCACTATACATGGGCCCAAATGCCTTCCTTAAGACAAAACTGACACCCATTTTCTTTAAAAAATCCTTGGTCAAAATAGTCTTTTCAGGCTGAGAGAAGCACTTTGGTGACATTTAACTGTTACTTGTTCCCAGTACAATCTGAGTGGCTGCTGACTGTGTGACTTGGCTAAAAGTGCCCAAATAGAAGCCCAATCCACAATACATGAGCCCAGAGGCCTTCCTTATGACTAAACTGACACCCACTATCTTAAAAATATAATGGGTCTAAATAGCGTTTTCAGGCTGAGAGAAGCACTTTGGTAACATTTGGCTGTAACTTGTTCCCAGTACTTTCTGAGTGGCTGGTGACTGTGTGTTGTACCTAAAAGTGCCCAAATAGAATCCCAATGCACTATACATGGGCCCAAGTGCCTTCCTTATGACAAAACTGACACTCATTTTCTTAAAAAAATCATTGGTCAAAATAGCCTTTTCAGGCTGAGAGAAGCACTTTGGTGTTATTTGGCTGTAACTTGTTCCCAGTATATTCTGAGTGGCTGCTGACTGTGTGACTTGGCTAAAAGTGGCCAAATAGAAGCCCAATCCACAATACATGAGCCTAAAGGCCTTCCTTATGACTAAACTGACACCCACTTTCTTAAAAATATAATGGATCTAAATAGCCTTTTCAGGCTGAAAGAAGCACTCTGGTGACATTTGGCTGTAACTGGTTCCCAGTACATTCTGAGTGGCTGCTGGCTGTGTGACTTGGCTAAAAGTGCCCAAATAGAAGCCCAATCCACAATACATGAGCCTAGAGGCCTTCCTTATGACTAAACTGACACCCACTTTCTTAAAAATATAATGGATCTAAATAGCCTTTTCAGGCTGAGAGAAGCACTTTGGTAACATTTGGCTGCAACTTGTTCCCAGTACTTTCTGAGTGGCTGGTGACTGTGTGTTGTACCTAAAGGTGCCCAAATAGAATCCCAATGCACTACATGGGCCCAAACGCCTTCCTTATGACAAAATTGACAATCATTTTCTTTAAAAAAATCATTGGTAAAAATAGCCTTTTCAGGCTGAGAGAGGCACTTTGGTGACGTTTAACTGTAACTTGTTCCCAGTACATTCTGAGTGGCTGCTGACTGTGTGTTGTACATAAAAGTGCCCAAATAGAATCCCAATGCACTATACATGGGCCTAAATGCCTTCCTTATGACAAAACTGACACCCACTTTCTTAAAAAAAATCATTGGTAAAAATAGCCTTTTCAGGCCGAGAGAAGCACTTTGGTGAAGTTTAACTGTAACTTGTTCCCAGTACAGTCTAAGTGGCTGCTGACTGTGTGACTTGGCTAAAAGTGGCCAAATAGAAGCCCAATCCACAATACATGAGCCCAGAGGCCTTCCTTAAGACTACACTAACACCCGCTTTCTCAAAAATATCATGGGTCTAAATAGCCTTTTCAGGCTGAGAGAAAAACTTTGGTAACATTTGGCTGTAACTTGTTACCAGAACTTTCTGAGTGGCTGGTGACTGTGTGTTGTACCTAAAAGTGCCCAAATACAATCCCAATGAACTATACATGGGCCCAAGTGCCTTCCTTATGACAAAACTGACACTCATTTTCTTAAAAATATCATGGGTCTAAATAGCCTTTTCAGGCTGAGAGAAGCACTTTGGTGACATTTGGCTGTAACTGGTTCCCAGTACATTCTGAGTGGCTGCTGGCTGTTTGACTTGGCTAAAAGTGCCCAAATAGAAGCCCATCCACAATACATGAGCCCAAAGGCCTTCCTTATGACTAAACTGACACCCACTATCTTAAAAATATAATGGGTCTAAATAGCGTTTTCAGGCTGAGAGAAGCACTTTGGTAACATTTGGCTGTTACTTGTTCCCAGTACTTTCTGAGTGGCTGGTGACTGTGTGTTGTACCTAAAAGTGCCCAAATAGAATCCCAATGCACTATACATGGGCCCAAGTGCCTTCCTTATGACAAAACTGACACTCATTTTCTTAAAAAAATCATTGGTCAAAATAATCTTTTCAGGCTGAGAGAAGCACTTTGGTGACGTTTAACTGTAACTTGTTCCCAGTACATTCTGAGTGGCTGCTGACTGTGTGTTGTACATAAAAGTGCCCAAATAGAATCCCAATGCACTATACATGGGCCTAAATGCCTTCCTTATGACAAAACTGACACCCACTTTCTTAAAAAAAATCATTTGTAAAAATAACCTTTTCAGGCCGAGAGAAGCACTTTGGTGACGTTTAACTGTAACTTGTTCCCAGTACAGTCTAAGTGGCTGCTGACTGTGTGACTTGGCTAAAAGTGGCCAAATAGAAGCCCAATCCAATATACATGAGCCCAGAGGCCTTCCTTAAGACTACACTAACACCCGCTTTCTCAAAAATATCATGGGTCTAAATAGCCTTTTCAGGCTGAGAGAAAAACTTTGGTAACATTTGGCTGTAACTTGTTACCAGAACTTTCTGAGTGGCTGGTGACTGTGTGTTGTACCTAAAAGTGCCCAAATACAATCCCAATGAACTATACATGGGCCCAAGTGCCTTCCTTATGACAAAACTGACACTCATTTTCTTAAAAATATCATGGGTCTAAATAGCCTTTTCAGGCTGAGAGAAGCACTTTGGTGACATTTGGCTGTAACTGGTTCCCAGTACATTCTGAGTGGCTGCTGGCTGTTTGACTTGGCTAAAAGTGCCCAAATAGAAGCCCATCCACAATACATGAGCCCAAAGGCCTTCCTTATGACTAAACTGACACCCACTATCTTAAAAATATAATGGGTCTAAATAGCGTTTTCAGGCTGAGAGAAGCACTTTGGTAACATTTGGCTGTTACTTGTTCCCAGTACTTTCTGAGTGGCTGGTGACTGTGTGTTGTACCTAAAAGTGCCCAAATAGAATCCCAATGCACTATACATGGGCCCAAGTGCCTTCCTTATGACAAAACTGACACTCATTTTCTTAAAAAAATCATTGGTCAAAATAATCTTTTCAGGCTGAGAGAAGCACTTTGGTGACGTTTAACTGTAACTTGTTCCCAGTACATTCTGAGTGGCTGCTGACTGTGTGTTGTACATAAAAGTGCCCAAATAGAATCCCAATGCACTATACATGGGCCTAAATGCCTTCCTTATGACAAAACTGACACCCACTTTCTTAAAAAAAATCATTTGTAAAAATAACCTTTTCAGGCCGAGAGAAGCACTTTGGTGACGTTTAACTGTAACTTGTTCCCAGTACAGTCTAAGTGGCTGCTGACTGTGTGACTTGGCTAAAAGTGGCCAAATAGAAGCCCAATCCAATATACATGAGCCCAGAGGCCTTCCTTAAGACTACACTAACACCCGCTTTCTCAAAAATATCATGGGTCTAAATAGCCTTTTCAGGCTGAGAGAAAAACTTTGGTAACATTTGGCTGTAACTTGTTACCAGAACTTTCTGAGTGGCTGGTGACTGTGTGTTGTACCTAAAAGTGCCCAAATAGAATCCCAATGCACTATACATGGGCCTAAAGGCCTTCCTTATGACAAAACTGACACCCATTTTCTTAAAATAATCATTGGTCAAAATAGCCTTTTCAGGCTGAGAGAAGCACTTTGGTGACATTTGAATGTAACTTGTTCCCAGTATATTCTGAGTGGCTGCTGGCTGTGTGACTTGGCTAAAAGTGCCCAAATAGAAGCCCATCCACAATACATGAGCCCAAAGGCCTTCCTTATGACTAAACTGACACCCACTATCTTAAAAATATAATGGGTCTAAATAGCGTTTTCAGGCTGAGAGAAGCACTTTGGTAACATTTGGCTGTTACTTGTTCCCAGTACTTTCTGAGTGGCTGGTGACTGTGTGTTGTACCTAAAAGTGCCCAAATACAATCCCAATGCACTATATATGGGCCCAAATGCCTTCCTTAAGACAAAACTGACACCCATTTTCTTTAAAAAAATCCTTGGTCAAAATAGTCTTTTCAGGCTGAGAGAAGCACTTTGGTGACATTTAACTGTTACTTGTTCCCAGTACTAAAAGTGTCCAAATAGAAGCCCAATCCACAATACATGAGCCCAGAGGCCTTCCTTATGACTAAACTGACACCCACTATCTTAAAAATATAATGGGTCTAAATAGCGTTTTCAGGCTGAGAGAAGCACTTTGGTAACATTTGGCTGTAACTTGTTCCCAGTACTTTCTGAGTGGCTGGTGACTGTGTGTTGTACCTAAAAGTGCCCAAATAGAATCCCAATGCACTATACTTGGGCCCAAGTGCCTTCCTTATGACAAAACTGACACTCATTTTCTTAAAAAAATCATTGGTCAAAATAGCCTTTTCAGGCTGAGAGAAGCACTTTGGTGTTATTTGGCTGTAACTTGTTCCCAGTATATTCTGAGTGGCTGCTGACTGTGTGACTTGGCTAAAAGTGGCCAAATAGAAGCCCAATCCACAATACATGAGCCCAGAGGTCGACCTTATGACTAAACTGACACCCACATTCTTAAAAATATAATGGATCTAAATAGCCTTTTCAGGCCGAGAGAAGCACTTTGGTGACATTTGGCTGTAACTGGTTCCCAGTACATTCTGAGTGGCTGCTGGCTGTGTGACTTGGCTAAAAGTGCCCAAATAGAAGCCCAATCCACAATACATGAGCCTAGAGGCCTTCCTTATGACTAAACTGACACCCACTTTCTTAAAAAATTAATGGATCTAAATAGCCTTTTCAGGCTGAGAGAAGCACTTTGGTGACGTTTAACTGTAACTTGTTCCCAGTACTTTCTGAGTGGCTGGTGACTGTGTGTTGTACCTAAAGGTGCCCAAATAGAATCCCAATGCACTACATGGGCCCAAATGCATTCCTTATGACAAAATTGACACTCATTTTCTTAAAAAAAATCATTGGTAAAAATAGCCTTTTTAGGCTGAGAGAAGCACTTTGGTGACGTTTAACTGTAACTTGTTCCCAGTACATTCTGAGTGGCTGCTGACTGTGTGTTGTACATAAAAGTGCCAGAATCCCAATGCACTATACATGGGCCTAAATGCCTTCCTTATGACAAAACTGACACCCACTTTCTTTAAAAAAATCATTGGTAAAAATAGCCTTTTCAGGCCGAGAGAAGCACTTTGGTGACGTTTAACTGTAACTTGTTCCCAGTACAGTCTAAGTGGCTGCTGACTGTGTGACTTGGCTAAAAGTGGCCAAATAGAAGCCCAATCCACAATACATGAGTCCAGAGGCCTTCCTTAAGACTAAACTAACACCAACTTTCTCAAAAATATCATGGGTCTAAATAGCCTTTTCAGGCTGAGAGAAAAACTTTGGTAACATTTGGCTGTAACTTGTTACCAGAACTTTCTGAGTGGCTGGTGACTGTGTGTTGTACCTAAAAGTGCCCAAATACAATCCCAATGCACTATACATGGGCCCAAATGCCTTCCTTAAGACAAAACTGACACCCATTTTCTTTAAAAAATCCTTGGTCAAAATAGTCTTTTCAGGCTGAGAGAAGCACTTTGGTGACATTTAACTGTTACTTGTTCCCAGTACAATCTGAGTGGCTGCTGACTGTGTGACTTGGCTAAAAGTGCCCAAATAGAAGCCCAATCCACAATACATGAGCCCAGAGGCCTTCCTTATGACTAAACTGACACCCACTATCTTAAAAATATAATGGGTCTAAATAGCGTTTTCAGGCTGAGAGAAGCACTTTGGTAACATTTGGCTGTAACTTGTTCCCAGTACTTTCTGAGTGGCTGGTGACTCTGTGTTGTACCTAAAAGTGCCCAAATAGAATCCCAATGCACTATACATGGGCCCAAGTGCCTTCCTTATGACAAAACTGACACTCATTTTCTTAAAAAAATCATTGGTCAAAATAGCCTTTTCAGGCTGAGAGAAGCACTTTGGTGTTATTTGGCTGTAACTTGTTCCCAGTATATTCTGAGTGGCTGCTGACTGTGTGACTTGGCTAAAAGTGGCCAAATAGAAGCCCAATCCACAATACATGAGCCCAGAGGTCTTCCTTATGACTAAACTGACACCCACATTCTTAAAAATATAATGGATCTAAATAGCCTTTTCAGGCTGAAAGAAGCACTTTGGTGACATTTGGCTGTAACTGGTTCCCAGTACATTCTGAGTGGCTGCTGGCTGTGTGACTTGGCTAAAAGTGCCCAAATAGAAGCCCAATCCACAATACATGAGCCTATAGGCCTTCCTTATGACTAAACTGACACCCACTTTCTTAAAAGTATAATGGATCTAAATAGCCTTTTCAGGCTGAGAGAAGCACTTTGGTAACATTTGGCTGCAACTTGTTCCCAGTACTTTCTGAGTGGCTGGTGACTGTGTGTTGTACCAAAAGGTGCCCAAATAGAATCCCAATGCACTATATGGGCCCAAATGCCTTCCTTATGACAAAATTGACACTCATTTTCTTTCAAAAAATCATTGGTAAAAATAGCCTTTTCAGGCCGAGAGAAGCACTTTGGTGAAGTTTAACTGTAACTTGTTCCCAGTACAGTCTAAGTGGCTGCTGACTGTGTGACTTGGCTAAAAGTGGCCAAATAGAAGCCCAATCCACAATACATGAGCCCAGAGGCCTTCCTTAAGACTACACTAACACCCGCTTTCTCAAAAATATCATGGGTCTAAATAGCCTTTTCAGGCTGAGAGAAAAACTTTGGTAACATTTGGCTGTAACTTGTTACCAGAACTTTCTGAGTGGCTGGTGACTGTGTGTTGTACCTAAAAGTGCCCAAATAGAATCCCAATGCACTATACATGGGCCTAAAGGCCTTCCTTATGACAAAACTGACACCCATTTTCTTAAAATAATCATTGGTCAAAATAGCCTTTTCAGGCTGAGAGAAGCACTTTGGTGACATTTGAATGTAACTTGTTCCCAGTATATTCTGAGTGGCTGCTGGCTGTGTGACTTGGCTAAAAGTGCCCAAATAGAAGCCCATCCACAATACATGAGCCCAAAGGCCTTCCTTATGACTAAACTGACACCCACTATCTTAAAAATATAATGGGTCTAAATAGCGTTTTCAGGCTGAGAGAAGCACTTTGGTAACATTTGGCTGTTACTTGTTCCCAGTACTTTCTGAGTGGCTGGTGACTGTGTGTTGTACCTAAAAGTGCCCAAATACAATCTCAATGCACTATACATGGGCCCAAATGCCTTCCTTAAGACAAAACTGACACCCATTTTCTTTAAAAAATCCTTGGTCAAAATAGTCTTTTCAGGCTGAGAGAAGCACTTTGGTGACATTTAACTGTTACTTGTTCCCAGTACAATCTGAGTGGCTGCTGACTGTGTGACTTGGCTAAAAGTGCCCAAATAGAAGCCCAATCCACAATACATGAGCCCAGAGGCCTTCCTTATGACTAAACTGACACCCACTATCTTAAAAATATAATGGGTCTAAATAGCGTTTTCAGGCTGAGAGAAGCACTTTGGTAACATTTGGCTGTAACTTGTTCCCAGTACTTTCTGAGTGGCTGGTGACTGTGTGTTGTACCTAAAAGTGCCCAAATAGAATCCCAATGCACTATACATGGGCCCAAGTGCCTTCCTTATGACAAAACTGACACTCATTTTCTTTAAAAAATCATTGGTCAAAATAGCCTTTTCAGGCTGAGAGAAGCACTTTGGTGTTATTTGGCTGTAACTTGTTCCCAGTATATTCTGAGTGGCTGCTGACTGTGTGACTTGGCTAAAAGTGGCCAAATAGAAGCCCAATCCACAATACATGAGCCCAGAGGTCTTCCTTATGACTAAACTGACACCCACATTCTTAAAAATATAATGGATCTAAATAGCCTTTTCAGGCTGAGAGAAGCACTTTGGTGACATTTGGCTGTAACTGGTTCCCAGTACATTCTGAGTGGCTGCTGGCTGTGTGACTTGGCTAAAAGTGCCCAAATAGAAGCCCAATCCACAATACATGAGCCTAGAGGCCTTCCTTATGACTAAACTGACACCCACTTTCTTAAAAATATAATGGATCTAAATAGCCTTTTCAGGCTGAGAGAAGCACTTTGGTGACGTTTAACTGTAACTTGTTCCCAGTACTTTCTGAGTGGCTGGTGACTGTGTGTTGTACCTAAAGGTGCCCAAATAGAATCCCAATGCACTACATGGGCCCAAATGCCTTCCTTATGACAAAACTGACACCCACTTTCTTTAAAAAAATCATTGGTAAAAATAGCCTTTTCAGGCCGAAAGAAGCACTTTGGTGACGTTTAACTGTAACTTGTTCCCAGTACAGTCTAAGTGGCTGCTGACTGTGTGACTTGGCTAAAAGTGGCCAAATAGAAGCCCAATCCACAATACATGAGTCCAGAGGCCTTCCTTAAGACTAAACTAACACCCACTTTCTCAAAAATATCATGGGTCTAAATAGCCTTTTCAGGCTGAGAGAAAAACTTTGGTAACATTTGGCTGTAACTTGTTACCAGAACTTTCTGAGTGGCTGGTGACTGTGTGTTGTACCTAAAAGTGCCCAAATAGAATCCCAATGCACTATACATGGGCCTAAAGGCCTTCCTTATGACAAAACTGACACCCATTTTCTTAAAATAATCATTGGTCAAAATAGCCTTTTCAGGCTGAGAGAAGCACTTTGGTGACATTTAACTGTAACTTGTTCCCAGTACATTCTGAGTGGTTGCTGGCTGTGTGACTTGGCTAAAAGTGCACAAATAGAAGCCCAATCCACAATACATGAGCCTAGAGGCCTTCCTCATGACTAAACTGACACCCACTTTCTTAAAAATATAATGGATCTAAATAGTTCCATCAACTGCTTCACCCTACAGGTCAGAAAAAGAATTATCTCACAGTTAATATTACCGATATTAGACTATGCTGACATTGTTTATCAAAATACCTCTGAAACAAACCCCCATCCTATCTATGTTATTTAAAACAGTCTTTGCAGATTTATCCTGAGGTTTCCTTACATAACCCACCACTGTTTATTTTACGAGTCACTTAACTGGCTAACACCGACATCTAGGAGACACTCCCACTGGCTGCTATTTGTTTTTAAATGCATACATTTTAACTATCCTCACTATCTAAAACAATATTTACGTCCCTTCAGCTCACCATACAACCTAAGGCATACAGAGCAACCTTACTTCATTATCCCCACCAGAATCAGTAAAGAAGTTGGTCGACGTGCTTTTAAATATAAAGCCCCATCTGATTGGAACGATCTCCCCAGTTCCCTTAGAACTATTAACTCCTTTAATATTTTCAAAGCTGCCATCTTTACTCATCTCCAAATTACCTGTTCTAGTTTCTAAAAGTTTCTGATTGAATTTTTACTGTACCTGTGACTTATGAGGAATATACTGCAATTTCATTTAATTTAAATCCCAAAGTGCATGTGCATGTTTGTTTTATGTTTACTTGCATGTGTATGTCATTGCATGTGCATATCATTGCATGTGCATGTCATTGCTTGCTACCTGCTATGTGCATGTAAAGGTTTGTCTCGTGTTTTTGATTAGGGTACTTCATTAATGCAGGTAATATGTTATTTTGTGGGTGCTCAGGTGGGGTTGGAGCGGACAGTTTCAGGAGAGCTTTTGTTCTGTTTTGTTTTGTCAAGTCTGTTTTGTCCTGTTATGTATAGTATGCATGGTTGTACTTATTGTATTGTTTTGTCTATTGTATTTTTTGTCATAAGGACCCTCTCGAAAACGAGATGACTCATCTCAAGGGGTTAATCCTTTCAATAAAGGTACTATTATTAAATAGCCTTTTCAGGCTGAGAGAAGCACTTTGGTAACATTTGGCTGTAACTTCTTCCCAGTACTTTCTGAGTGGCTGGTGACTGTGTGTTGTACCTAAAAGTGCCCAAATAGAATCCCAATGCACTATACATGGGCCCAAATGCCTTCCTTATGACAAAACTGACACTCATTTTCTTAAAAAAATCATTGGTCAAAATAGCCTTTTCATGCTGAGAGAAGCACTTTGGTGACGTTTAACTGTAACTTGTTCCCAGTACATTCTGAGTGGCTGGTGACTGTGTGTTGTACCTAAAAGTGCCCAAATAGAATCCCAATGCACTATACATGGGCCCATGCCTGTCAGACAGTCAGACAATGCTGCTCCGCAGGTCTAGAATGGAATAAACGGGTGCAGCCAACGTCAACAACTGGTCTCGACCAGACGTGAGATCTCAGCCTACGGTAGGATGAAGCCCACGTCAGGATATATTGATAAATGCCGAAAGGTGCGGTGATCTCGCCGTACGCCCATTATTTGGGCTGCATCGCGTTGATAAATGAGGGCCACTATATTTACACACTCACTCCAGAGGAACACATTGCATATACTGTCGGGCCGTTCTATGTCACACAAAAGTAGCAAAAATAGCAGATATACAAGCTCATATAGCGCGGCACTCTCTGCCGAGCTATGAGCTTGTATATCTGCTATTTTTGAAAACTCTTGACCATTAAGTGCAAATATTTTAATACACATATTTTTAAAGGGAACATTTGTAACTCAAATCTTTCTGGGGGGGAGGGGTCCCTGTAACAAAAAATGTTTTGAGATAGGGGTCCGCGGCCAAATACATGTAATTTTGGGGGTCCTTGACATGAATAAGTTTGAGAAAGTGTTCAAGTCTTCAACAAGGGGGTTGTCAGAGTTACTACAGGGGGTCCTCTAGGGGTTCCTCAGAGTTACTACAGGGGGTCCTCTAGGGGGTCCTCAGAGTTACTACAGGTTTTTTGTTTTGTTTTTTTACATGAACCACTTGAACCCTAGCATCCATATTCCATATAGTTGAATATTTGCAGAAAATAGCAGATGTACAAGCTCACAATGCGTCACAGTGTGTTGTGAGCTGGTAAAAAAAGAGCAGACCAAGTACAGAGCTAGAGGGTTTAAGGAGTAAAAGCACAATATTTGCCCAGTGATGGAAGAAGTACTCACATGTTTTACTCAGGTAAAAGTATCAATACCCTGTTGTAGACATACTCTGTTACAAGTACACGTTTGGTATTCAAAATGTACTTGAGTAAAAGTACAAAAGTATTGGCATCAAAATGCACTTAAAGTACCAAAAGTAAAAGTACTCATTATGCGGACTGTCCCGTTTTCAAATGTATACAATGAATAAAAATCCTTTGAAAATAGCAGATCTACAAGCTCACAACACGTCACAAAGCGACGCGTTGTGAGCTTGTAGATCTGCTACTTTCAAATTGTGGAAGTATATATATATAGGTCTGAAGTGGATTTGTTATAATACTAAAAATCTACAAAGTAACTAGTAACTAAAGTGTTCAAATAATTGTAGTGGAGTAAAAAATATCTGCCTTTGAGATGTAGTGGAGTAGAAGTAAAATTGTAAAAAGTAAATTGGATATACTCCAGTAAAGTAAAAGAAAATGCAGTACTTGTCCTAATAATATTAATACACAGGAACAACGACAGATTTTCAAAACATTTATTAAAAATTTACAGTTTATTCTACAAATGACCTTACATTTGTAAGGTCATGTAAGGTCATTTGTATCTCTCTGAGAAGATGATGTCATCTTTAATGATCGTACAATAACACATGAAATGAAACATTATGAAGAATGAGAATAATATGGAATTAAAACAATGATCTAATAATGAATCAATAGATAAACAATGAATGATTTGACTTCATTGATGAATGAATGCATTTAGTGGATGTTTGAATCCAGAGTCAAATACACACCGTTCCTCAATCTGTTGTGTCAAACGAAATACATGAGTGTGTTTCTACACGTATGACCCTGATATTTATGATACATATTTATATCAAATACATGAGTGTGTTTCTACATGAGAGACACACGTATGACCCTGATATTTACATCATCACTATTTATGATACATATTTATATCAAATACATGAGTGTGTTTCTACATGAGAGACACACGTATGACACTGATATTTACATCATCATCAGTATTATGATATATGATACATATTTATACATTTGTGGAGGTTTGTGCAGTGTCTAATCTAATGTAATCAGATTTAATGTAATCTAATCTGATGTAATCTGATCTCCCTGTGGTGATGACTGAATCAAAGAAAAGGAGACTACAGTGAAGTGTTGTTAGAGATGATTTCCGTGGACCCCTCCTCTGAAAACATGTTGTACCATGGACCCCCATACAAGATCTGTGATATTAAAATGTTTCAAAACACATTCTAAAATTTGTTCCAAGATGTATTTGAAAATGGCAGATCTATAAGTTCACACGTTGCTCCTATTTTCAAAACCCTCCCTGGAACCCGCTTAAGGACTCCTGGGGGTCCCCGGACCACAGTTTGAGAACCGCTGGTCTAGACCACCGCTTTTCAAAGTCAGGTCTGGGGTCCAAATGGACCCTTACAGGTCAGTAACTCTGAGAGTTAAATGAACTCTTATAATTTGACAGTGTAGTTTGGGGTCCCAAAGATAATAAATGCTTGTAGATTGAAAAAAGAAAAATATTGAAAATGTTTGGAACATTTTGAATAATTTAGATTCTTCTGGTAAACATACATCTTCTCCTCTGGGGGTCCCTGACACAACACATTTTCAGATGGGGGTCCCTGACACAACACATTTTCAGATGGGGGTCCCTGGCACAACAGATTTTCAGATGGGGGTCCCTGGCATAACACATTTTCAGATGGGGGTCCCTGGTACAACACATTTTCAGATGGGGGTCCCTGGCATAACACATTTTCAGATGGGGGTCCCTGGTACAACATATTTTCAGATGGGGGTCCCTGGCATAACACATTTTCAGATGGGGGTCCCTGGCATAACACATTTTCAGATGGGGGTCCCTGACACAACACATTTTCAGATGGGGGTCCCTGGCAAAACACATTTTCAGATGGGGGTCCCTGGCATAACACTTTTTCAGATGGGGTCCCTGAAACAACACATTTTCAGATGGGGGTACCTGGCACAACACATTTTCAGATGGGGGTCCCTGGCACAACACATTTTCAGATGGGGGTCCCTGGCACAAAACGTTTTCAGATGGGGGTCCCTGACACAACACATTTTCAGATGGGGGTCCCTGGTAAAACACATTTTCAGATGGGGGTCCCTGGCACAACACATTATCAGATGGGGGTCCCTGTCACAACACATTCTCAGATGGGGGTCCCTGGTAAAACACATTTTCAGATGGGGGTCCCTGGCACAACACATTTTCAGATGGGGGTCCCTGGCACAACACATTTTCAGATGGGGGTCCCTGGCACAACACATTCTCAGATGGGGGTCCGCAGCCCAAATACATATTAATCTGGGGTCTTTGACTTGAACAGGTTTGAGTCCATATGGACCCCTAGTGGGCCCCGGACCTGATGTTGAGAAACAGTGTCTAGATCAGTGGTTCTCAAAGTGTGGTCTGGGGGACCCCCAGGGGTTCCCCAGCTAAATGATTGAATCAGTTGATTCAGTTACAGATCTACATGCGGCGACGCGTTGTGAGCTTGTAGATCTGCAGTTTTTCTTATTAACACATTAAGACCTGAGGCCGAAAAAAAAATACGTTTTCTAAATCCTAACGCTTTAAAAAAAATAATATATATATTTAAAGATTTGCACACATTTTCACGATTTTACAAAAATAGCAGATCTACAAGCTTATAGCGTGGCACTCGGTGCCGCGCTATGAGCTTGTATATCTGCTATTTTTGAATAGCCTAAATAAATCTAAAAAGTGACACAGATGCGTTCCCGGTCTTAATGTAAGTTAAAATGTGATTAAAAAAAATATATCTTGTCATGGGGGTCCCTGGAACAGAATATGTTCATATGGGGGTCCCTGGAACAGAATATGTTCATATGGGGGTCCTCAACATGAAAATGTTTGAGAAACACTGATTTACTGATTGAAGTACTTGTGGTAACCATGACAACATGGACTCACTCAGACATGCTGAGTAACCATGACGACCTGATGTCACCCTCACATAGAGACTCTATCTCTGCTCACACAGAAACACTGAGGAGGAGAGGGGAACAACCCTGAACCCAGGATGGAGAGGTTCAGTGAATGTGTCCCTGAAGGTGTAAAGGTGTGTCAGAATGTCCTCTGATATTTTATAGAATGACAGAGTTCCAGCAGAACAGTCTAGATACACTGCTACTCTGTTAGAGCCTCCAGAGGGACTGACAGAGAGGAGAGTCTGCTTACTATTGTGTCTGACAGTGTACATGTTACCGTACTGTTCTCCTTCACAGACCAGACACCAGGACATGTCATTGTGTCCAAGCCTATAGTCAACACCACTTCCTTTCCTGTTGATTCCTCTGTCAGTCACTGCTATATAAACCCATCCCTCCCACTCTACCTCCCAGTAACAGCATCCAGTCAGACCCTCTGAACACAGAATCTGTAGCTGTCTATCAAACCTGTCAGGATGAGGAGGATACTGATGATCCTGTCTCACATATGTCACCCTCCTGTTGTTCTCAGAGAGAGAGAGTCTTCTGTTTGTTGTGTTTGTGTCCAGTGTGAGAGGATGATAATCTGATGAGAAAAACAACAGTAAACATTAAACACATTAAACACATCATTCACTGAGACACACACACACACACACACACACACACACACACACACACACACACACACACACACACACACACACACACACACACACACACACACAGTCACACACACACACACACACACACACACACACACACACACACACACACACACACACACACACACACACACACACAGACAGACACACAGTCACACACACACAGACGCAGTCACACACACACACGCACGCACGCACGCACGCACGCACGCACGCACGCACGCACGCACGCACGCACGCACGCACGCACGCACACACAGGCACAGGCGCACGCACACACACACACACACACACACACACACACACACACACACAGACAGACAGACAGACAGACAGACAGACAGACAGACAGACAGACAGACAGACAGACAGACAGACAGACAGACAGACAGACAGACAGACAGACAGACAGACACACACACACACACACACACACACACACACACACACACACACACACACACACACACACACACACACACACACACACACACAGTCACACTAACAGACAGACGGACGGACGGACGGACAGACAGACAGACAGACAGACAGACAGACAGATAGACACACACACACACACACACACACACACACACACACACACACACACAGACACAGACAGACACAGACAGACACAGTCACACAAACACACACACACACACACACACACACACACACACACATGCCTGTCTCTATCATTGGTGGGGACCACATGCAGGGCCATCATTTCTGGGGACACCACTTTCCAGTGGTCCCACAGGCCTGAAAAAAATCAGGCAAGTTAAAATACAATTCTTTAACACAAATATCACCTCAGATTCTAGATCGGATGAAGTAATTTCCCATACCTGTCCTGAACGTGCGTCTTGGGGACCGATAGGAATCCATGGTTTATGGGGACTACATTTGCATACACACAGATCTGTGCATGAAGTCATTATTCATGGGGACCTCATTAACAAACTCATTAACATAACACACACCAGTTTTTTTTACACCAAAATGGGGACTCAATGTCCTGGGGACATTTTAATCAGTTTCATACTGAATTGTATGCAGGAAGCTTGGCGTTGCATACAGACATGTCCAGAAAGCAAGTCAGGATTCAAACTAACCCTCAACCGGTCTGAGGCTGTCTCATAGGAGAGAGGCTACAGAGGACAGCAGGGACACTGGAGGCTTTGAGGAAAAAGCATATATATATAACATGTCATTCTGTTTAGAATATGATGATCATTTTGTTCCATTGGTAGGACATTTTCCATAATATCATGGGCTTTACAATTGCCAGCAGTGCTTAATTCAAGAATCAGCCTCCTCAGTTCAACATAGCAATTTTTATTTGCCATAACAAATGTCACACATAACAAATGTCACACATACAAAAGATTTAGAATCTTTAGAACATTTAGAACATTTTTTACTTAACACATCGGGTGCCAAACACGGTCTGAACCGTGTGTTTACATAGTGGCGGTTCCGAAGCTTCGGTGCCGAACACGGTCTGAACCGTGATTTCAGTCTTTTTTTTTTTAATCGTTTCTCTCCGCGCGGGCGGGGCTAGAGCAGCTCTGGGAGCACCCATTGTAATCCTGCGAAGGAAGTGCCAGATCGCTCACCGGAAACACATTTTTCGTCGGCGGCCAAATACATATAATTGTGGGGGTCCTTGACATGAAAAACTTTGAGAACCACTGACATAGAAACTTGTCCAGAAAACTGGATTCAGAAGAATCGAATCCTCAGGTCTTAAAGATAAGTCTTAAAGTAGACAAAGATAAGAACAACAACAACAGTGTCTCTGCCTCGCTTTTTGGGGGCCCATATAATATAATGCAATGTGTGTCAGTCAACGAGTTGTGAAGTGACTAGTGTGGGAGGGATTAGGAGAAGAAGGAGGAGGAGGAGAGGAGATGGGAGGGTAGGGGTGTAGAGATGAGGAGGCAGGAGGAGAGATGAAATGGGAGGGTAGGGGTGTAGAGATGAGTGAGTGTAGAGATGATATGATTAGTGCCTAGCTAGATGTTAAACTCCTAGCTTAACATCTACATTTTTCTTTTAAGTGCAGTAATGCGGTTATGTATATAGAATTTTAAGGACCTCCAGTCCCTGTTTTTTAGAGCCAAAGGCTCAGCTTTCAAGCACCTTTCGCACTCCATCTTCCCCGGGACTCGCACTGAGTTGATAAACTTCATCATGTGCCTCTCCACTGCTTCCATCTCATTTGTCTCCCACCTCCTCTTCTTCTTGGCAGCTTTGGGGCCTGAATATGAAATACAAATCATTCAGAGAATAATGAACATACAGATAATACTACTATGCAGTTATTAATTCTACTACTGTGCAATTATTAATTCTACTACTGTGCAGTTATTAATTCTACTACTGTGCCGTTATTCATTCTAATGTGCAGTTATTCATTCTAGTAATGTGCAGTTATTCATTCTACTACTGTGCAGTTATTAGTAGTAAGTTAGTAGTAGTAATTTGCTGAGTCTGCTGACTCACTTTCAGAGGACTGCCTTGAGGGCATCAGCCCCCCCCCTCTGGGTGGTGACATCACAGCATCCGGCATCTCTTCTGCAACTGGGTTCTCTACAGGAATTGTAAAGTAATTGCCAAGCCTTAAACTCATTGTTAACATGCATAAAATATGTCTCCTCCTCTTTCCCCTCCTCCCACCTCATCTCTACACCCTTACCCTCCCATCTCATCACTACTCCTGCCTCCTCATCTCTACACCCCTACCCTCCCATCTCATCACTCCTCTTCTCTCCTCATCTCTACACCCCTACCCTCCCATCTCCTCTCTCCTCCTCTCCTCATCTCTAAACCCCTACCCTCCCATCTCATCTCCCCTTTCTCTTCTCCTTCTGTTCTCTCCCCTTCTCATGTATACAGCCCTAACCCTCATAAATTAGACCAATTTATTTAGCCATAAGACAACAGCATACCGGTCAGTCCTGATGTAGTCACAGTATCCTCTCCATCATTCATTTGTGTCTCCCGCCTCCTCTTCTTGGCAGCTTTGCGGCCTGAATATGAAATACAAGAGACCTTCGTCACTCACCACATATGGGTATGGTCGCCATATACAGGTATGGTCTGTCTGACCTACACACATACATACAGTGATTTCATCAATCACCACATATAAGGTCCGACGGGTATGGTCCATAATATAATTTAGCAAACCTCTGTATGTCCATCTGACATATATATATATATATATATATATATATATATATATATATATATATATATATATATATATATATATATATATATACAAGCTTCGCGGGACGTTTTGGCATGTATGCGCCAATCACTATCGAGGACAAGGATGTCACTCTATATATACATTTGTCTGTCACTCACCACTTACGGGTAAGGTCCAAATGGGTATGTCTAATTGTACTACTGTGCAGTTATTCATTTGCTGACTCACCTTCAGAGGACTTCCTTAAGGGTCTGCCTTGAGGGTCCTCCTCACCCCCTCTGGGTGGTGGCATCTCTTCTGAAACTGGGTGCTCTACAGGAATTGTAAATAAAGTAATAATTGACTAGAGGGAAGTAGAGGTTCCTGTTCAAGTAAAGAGGTAAGTAGACTAGAGGTACGTAGAGGTTCCTGTTCAGGTAAAGAGGTAAGTAGACTAGAGGTAAGTAGACTAGAGGTAAGTAGAGGTTCCTGTTAGGTAAAAAGGTAAGTAGACTAGAGGTAAGTAGAGGTTCCTGTTAGGTAAAAAGGTAAGTAGACTAGAGGTAAGTAGAGGTTCCTGTTAGGTAAAAAGGTAGGTAGACTAGAGGTAAGTAGAGGTTCCTGTTCAAGTAAAGAGGTAAGTAGACTAGAGGTACGTAGAGGTTCCTGTTCAGGTAAAGAGGTAAGTAGACTAGAGGTACGTAGAGGTTCCTGTTCAGGTAAAGAGGTAAGTAGACTAGCGGTAAGTAGACTAGAGGTAAGTAGAGGTTCCTGTTAGGTAAAAAGGTAAGTAGACTAGAGGTAAGTAGACTAGAGGTAAGTAGAGGTTCCTGTTAGGTAAAAAGGTAAAGAGGTAAGTAGACTAGAGGTAAAAGAAACAAACATGAATGCATCAAAAATAACAGAGTATCCCTCTCTTTTTCTTGTTTGTTCAGGTTCAGTTCAGTTTTCAGTTAGTCTAATTCCACTGCACTGGGAGGCAGCAGAGAAGGGGGACATTGAAGGGGAAATCAAGTTTAACTAATATTAAAAAATGAATTCTCTTTGTGGCTCTAATTATCTATGTAGTTATGTATCTATTAATACAATATTTATTGTTATTTATGTATTTATTGTTCTATTTTAACTCTTACAAATTTCCAAGCCTTAAACTCACGGTTAGCATGCATACAATTAGGCTTGCATCTCTGAAATTGAGTGCATACCTGCCAGTCCTGATGTAGTGGGATTATTGTTGTCATCTGTCCATTCATCGTCATCCCTGTAGGCCAGGACATTCTCTACACAGGAAATAATAAACATGTTAATACCTTTTTTTACCTTGACTATTTCTCAATGGCTGGGTTGGTTTTACAGCCCACCACCCATAAACTGAAGGTTTAGTTTCACATGAGAGACGGTCATTAAACTTTCTATAAAGCAACATACAGTTGCAATTTTACAGTATACATGTCATTATGTGTGTGGATCTGAGTTATGAGCCAAACCTTGAGGATCTATCTCGATCTGGTCCAGGTTCTTTCCTTTGAATTCCGCCAATCTCCCTTGCTCTAGCGCCATTAGGACTTTGCTTATTTTGGCAAGTTGCAGGGTCTTTTCAGGCAGGCGATAATGTTGCCGATGGATTTGAAGATCATGACCCATGAAGGTCGCAAGCTGGTCCAATTCGGTTTCATTCAAGTTCAGGACTGTAGAGAGTGTTGCTATATGTTTGCGCAACTTTGTGGATGTCAAGGCACCTTGGTTCTCTGCTCCACAAGCTTTGACAAAGGTGCGAATGCAGTCCGAACCTCTGTAGTGAGACATGTATGATGGCCTGGCAAACATGTACACATTTTCTTTTAGGACTCCACACTCTTCTCTCTTTTGCACTAGAAGCTCCAGTGCACTTAACATTTTTGGGGTCAGCAGGATGGGAACCTTTCGTCCCTTTTTCCCCCTTGTCTCAATCCGTGAGAAGTGTCTGCATAGTTGTTTCTCCACCTCAGAGAGAGCCCAGTCTATATCTTCATGAGGATCAGAGGTGTCTCTGAACACAAATGCGGTTAAGGGCATACTTGATACCTCCCCTTCCCTTCGACGGTTGAAAAGAATGACTTGAGCCAGACACACTCTTGCAAGGTAGGACCAGTTTAGAGCATTGGGCTTAGCTGTCAACTCTTGAATGGACTCCTGCTGCTTTTTATCCAGGTATGAATGCAGTGCTTGCACATCCCGTGTGAAGGGCAAGATTGTGGGTGTGTTCCACTTCTCCTCCTCGATGTTCCGCAAGGCTGCTGCAGATATTAACTCATTCCACCGAGTTGCATGGACTTGTTGGAAGCTCAAGGCCTTTTCAATTACATCTTTGCATTCTGCAATCCTTCCATTGCTCTCAACAAGTTTGGCAATTCTACTCAAGCTGAATCCCAGTTTAAGAGCCAAATGCTTTGTTTTGAAAGTTTCCGTTTCGCTGTTGTATCCACATGTAACCTGGACGGCTTTCACTGTAACCCGGTACAGCTTAGGGTCAATGAGATCCTGCATTTGTTTGATTTCCTTTGGACTGACTTTCTTTGCAGTTAAGAGGAGTCTTCCAAGTTCGCGCAACTTCTGTCTGACATGTTCATGCCTCTTCGGATTGGACCCACTTTTGTGCAGCATATACTCTCCAAACTGGAGGATACAATTGTCACTTCTGACAGCAAGAGTTATCTCATCCTGATGCATATTGTTGAGCAGCTGCCCTAGCATTTTACCGACCTGTTGTCGAACAGGACCCATGAATTCACACAGGGACTGGACACGAGTCTTTCCTGGTTTTGGAGTTTGATCTGAAGGTCGTAATGTACAGATTTTCATGTGACGCCACAGTATTTTTCTAAGGAAATATCCCTGGCAGTAGATACAATGCATGTAGTCTTTGCACTGAGATGGTTGAGCTGGTCGTTTCTTGGGAACAAGCTCCCCTTTGCCGGTCCTCAATACATGAGCATTGTGCGCATAGTTCCCTTTGTTGCGAAGATGGCTCAGATGTGTTTTTCTTTCTTTGGAACCCTTTGGATGCAAGCATGCCAGTACTACCTCCTTCTCATTTTTATGTACGTGTTCCAGATGTCTTGCCATTTTACTAAAAGGATTTAAGCAGAACAGGCAGTACTGTTTTTTGTCGTAGACGCGGGCGCCATCCCTCTTTTTGGTGAAAGCATTGATGCTTACTGTGGCTGTGTCATCAACGTCCATGCTCACAGCTCCGGTACTTGCTCTTTCTTCATCATCACTATTCACAGAACATGTTCTGGACATTCCACTTTCTGCCATCTTCACAACAGAGGTACCAGTTTCTTCCTCCGTGTCGATATCGGTGGTGCTCTCATGTAAATGGTGAACTTGTTTAGACAACTTTGGTTCCGTATGTTCTGTTGTCATTGGGATCACTTCACTCCAGTCTGAACTGCTGCTCTCACTGCATTTTGGGACTTTCCACTCCTCTCCACTGTCTTGAGATGAATCATAGAGTTCATCAGAAGATGAATCATAGAGTTCATCAGAACAATAATCTGGAACGATCACCTTCCCCTGTGGAAAAACAAAAACAACATTACAACAAGTTCTACCAGTTAAACTTTGGCTTGATTCAATAAAAGAGGTTCCTGTTCAGGTAAAGAGGTAAGTAGACTAGAGGTAAGTAGAGGTTCCTGTTCAACTAAAGAGGTAAGTAGACTAGAGGTAAGTAGAGGTTCCTGTTCAGGTAAAGATGTAAGGTGACTAGAAGTAAAAAATAAAAAAATAAAAAAAAGGTAAATGACTATGCCTTTAATTTGATATACTAGACATTAGAAAACGAAAACAAACAAAAAATCCTTGTAAGGTGTGCTCTCCCCCATTTACCTTTTTAACGGACGTTGAAGGCTTGGCGGCTGTATCATGCAGTGGTGTGGGAGAGCCATGTCTGTCTGTGGGAGAGTCTCCATCCCATGCTGCAGGTGTGTCATTCAATATCTGTGAAGAATAACATTCATTGAATATGTATAAGACAACAGGTAGGCATTACTAAACATCTCAGAAAATATAATTTTAATTAGAAGTAAAGTTAACAACTTCCTTGCTAAACAGCATCAGCCCACTGCTGTCATTGGAGTATAATATTTTGCTTTACACGTTTTCTTTACTAGTCCTTTACTGCATTTATTACTACATCCTGATGTAGTCCAATATACCATTCTGATGGACAGTACAGTAGGTATTTCAAACACACTTTCAGATATGTGATCTATGGGGACGTTTAATGCACTTTAGGCTAATGTGCATCACGGGGACACAATTACACACACACACACACACACACATATTAAAACATGCTTTCTGGGGACCCCTCCAACATCCTGATGTTGTCCAATATACAGTAGGCTTTTCAAACACTTTCAGTTATGGCGACTTTTAATACACTTTAGGTTAATGTGCATCACAGGCACATACATGTCTTCTGAAGTTTCAATTCTACCGCCTACATGCTTGCATACACATCTTAAAACATGTGTTTTGAGGGGGCCTACTTGTTAAAGTGATATACTAGACATTAGGAAATGAAAGCCAGGGTAAGTGCGAAAGGCATGTTGCTTTGCTTTCCTGTCATCAAACTGTTCAGGTAAAGATGTAAGGTGACTAGAAGTAAAAAATAATAATAATAATAAAAAGGTAAATGACTATGCCTTTAATTTGATATACTAGACATTAGAAAACGAAAACAAACTAAACATCCTTGTAAGGTGTGCTCTCCCCCATTTACCTTATTAACGGACGTTGAAGGCTTGGCGGCTGCATCATGCAGTGGTGTGGGAGAGCCATGTCTGTCTGTGGGAGAGTCTCCATCCCATGCTGCAGGTATGTCATTCAATATCTGTGAAGAATAACATTCATTGAATATGTATAAGACAACAGGTAGGCATTACTAGACATCTCAGAAAATATAATTTTAATTAGAAGTAAAGTTAACAACTTCCTTGCTAAACAGCATCAGCCCACTGCTGTCATTGGAGTATAATATTTTGCTTTACACGTTTTCTTTACTAGTCCTTTACTGCATTTATTACTACATCCTGATGTAGTCCAATATACCATTCTGATGGACAGTAGGTATTTCAAACACACTTTCAGATATGTGATCTATGGGGACGTTTAATGCACTTTAGGCTAATGTGCATCACGGGGACACAATTACACACACGCATATTAAAACATGCTTTCTGGGGACCCCTCCAACATCCTGATGTTGTCCAATATACAGTAGGCTTTTCAAACACTTTCAGTTATGGCGACTTTTAATACACTTTAGGTTAATGTGCATCACAGGCACATACATGTCTTCTGAAGTTTCAATTCTACCGCCTACATGCTTGCATAAATACACACACATCTTAAAACATGTGTTTTGAGGGGGCCTACTTGTTAAAGTGATATACTAGACATTAGGAAATGAAAGCCAGGGTAAGTGCGAAAGGCATGTTGCTTTGCTTTCCTGTCATGAAACTGTTCAGGTAAAGATGTAAGGTGACTAGAAGTAAAAAAAAAATAATAATAATAAAAAGGTAAATGACTATGCCTTTAATTTGATATACTAGACATTAGAAAACGAAAACAAACAAAAAATCCTTGTAAGGTTTGCTCTCCCCCATTTACCTTATTAACGGACGTTGAAGGCTTGGCGGCTGTATCATGCAGTGGTGTGGGAGAGCCATGTCTGTCTGTGGGAGAGTCTCCATCCCATGCTGCAGGTATGTCATTCAATATCTGTGAAGAATAACATTCATTGAATATGTATAAGACAACAGGTAGGCATTACTAAACATCTCAGAAAATATAATTTTAATTAGAAGTAAAGTTAACAACTTCCTTGCTAAACAGCATCAGCCCACTGCTGTCATTGGAGTATAATATTTTGCTTTACACGTTTTCTTTACTAGTCCTTTACTGCATTTATTACTACATCCTGATGTAGTCCAATATACCATTCTGATGGACAGTAGGTATTTCAAACACACTTTCAGATATGTGATCTATGGGGACGTTTAATGCACTTTAGGCTAATGTGCATCACGGGGACACAATTACACACACGCATATTAAAACATGCTTTCTGGGGACCCCTCCAACATCCTGATGTTGTCCAATATACAGTAGGCTTTTCAAACACTTTCAGTTATGGCGACTTTTAATACACTTTAGGTTAATGTGCATCACAGGCACATACATGTCTTCTGAAGTTTCAATTCTACCGCCTACATGCTTGCATAAATACACACACATCTTAAAACATGTGTTTTGAGGGGGCCTACTTGTTAAAGTGATATACTAGACATTAGGAAATGAAAGCCAGGGTAAGTGCGAAAGGCATGTTGCTTTGCTTTCCTGTCATCAAACTGTTCAGGAAAAGATGTAAGGTGACTAGAAGTAAAAAAAATAATAATAATAAAAAGGTAAATGACTATGCCTTTAATTTGATATACTAGACATTAGAAAACAAAAACAAACTAAAAATCCTTGTAAGGTTTGCTCTCCCCCATTTACCTTATTAACGGACGTTGAAGGCTTGGCGGCTGTATCATGCAGTGGTGTGGGAGAGCCATGTCTGTCTGTGGGAGAGTCTCCATCCCATGCTGCAGGTATGTCATTCAATATCTGTGAAGAATAACATTCATTGAATATGTATAAGACAACAGGTAGGCATTACTAGACATCTCAGAAAATATAATTTTAATTAGAAGTAAAGTTAACAACTTCCTTGCTAAACAGCATCAGCCCACTGCTGTCATTGGAGTATAATATTTTGCTTTACACGTTTTCTTTACTAGTCCTTTACTGCATTTATTACTACATCCTGATGTAGTCCAATATACCATTCTGATGGACAGTAGGTATTTCAAACACACTTTCAGATATGTGATCTATGGGGACGTGTAATGCCCTTTAGGCTAATGTGCATCACGGGGACACAATTACACACACACACACACACACATATTAAAACATGCTTTCTGGGGACCCCTCCAACATCCTGATGTTGTCCAATATACAGTAGGCTTTTCAAACACTTTCAGTTATGGCGACTTTTAATACACTTTAGGTTAATGTGCATCACAGGCACATACATGTCTTCTGAAGTTTCAATTCTACCGCCTACATGCTTGCATAAATACACACACATCTTAAAACATGTGTTTTGAGGGGGCCTACTTGTTAAAGTGATATACTAGACATTAGGAAATGAAAGCCAGGGTAAGTGCGAAAGGCATGTTGCTTTGCTTTCCTGTCATCAAACTGTTCAGGTAAAGATGTAAGGTGACTAGAAGTAAAAAATAAAAAATAAATAAAAAAAAAAGGTAAATGACTATGCCTTTTATTTGATATACTAGACATTAGAAAACGAAAACAAACAAAAAATCCTTGTAAGGTGTGCTCTCCCCCATTTACCTTTTTAACGGACGTTGAAGGCTTGGCGGCTGTATCATGCAGTGGTGTGGGAGAGCCATGTCTGTCTGTGGGAGAGTCTCCATCCCATGCTGCAGGTGTGTCATTCAATATCTGTGAAGAATAACATTCATTGAATATGTATAAGACAACAGGTAGGCATTACTAGACATCTCAGAAAATATAATTTTAATTAGAAGTAAAGTTAACAACTTCCTTGCTAAACAGCATCAGCCCACTGCTGTCATTGGAGTATAATATTTTGCTTTACACGTTTTCTTTACTAGTCCTTTACTGCATTTATTACTACATCCTGATGTAGTCCAATATACCATTCTGATGGACAGTACAGTAGGTATTTCAAACACACTTTCAGATATGTGATCTATGGGGACGTTTAATGCACTTTAGGCTAATGTGCATCACGGGGACACAATTACACACACACACACACACACATATTAAAACATGCTTTCTGGGGACCCCTCCAACATCCTGATGTTGTCCAATATACAGTAGGCTTTTCAAACACTTTCAGTTATGGCGACTTTTAATACACTTTAGGTTAATGTGCATCACAGGCACATACATGTCTTCTGAAGTTTCAATTCTACCGCCTACATGCTTGCATACACATCTTAAAACATGTGTTTTGAGGGGGCCTACTTGTTAAAGTGATATACTAGACATTAGGAAATGAAAGCCAGGGTAAGTGCGAAAGGCATGTTGCTTTGCTTTCCTGTCATCAAACTGTTCAGGTAAAGATGTAAGGTGACTAGAAGTAAAAAAAAATAATAATAATAAAAAGGTAAATGACTATGCCTTTAATTTGATATACTAGACATTAGAAAACGAAAACAAACTAAACATCCTTGTAAGGTGTGCTCTCCCCCATTTACCTTATTAACGGACGTTGAAGGCTTGGCGGCTGCATCATGCAGTGGTGTGGGAGAGCCATGTCTGTCTGTGGGAGAGTCTCCATCCCATGCTGCAGGTATGTCATTCAATATCTGTGAAGAATAACATTCATTGAATATGTATAAGACAACAGGTAGGCATTACTAGACATCTCAGAAAATATAATTTTAATTAGAAGTAAAGTTAACAACTTCCTTGCTAAACAGCATCAGCCCACTGCTGTCATTGGAGTATAATATTTTGCTTTACACGTTTTCTTTACTAGTCCTTTACTGCATTTATTACTACATCCTGATGTAGTCCAATATACCATTCTGATGGACAGTAGGTATTTCAAACACACTTTCAGATATGTGATCTATGGGGACGTTTAATGCACTTTAGGCTAATGTGCATCACGGGGACACAATTACACACACGCATATTAAAACATGCTTTCTGGGGACCCCTCCAACATCCTGATGTTGTCCAATATACAGTAGGCTTTTCAAACACTTTCAGTGATGGCGACTTTTAATACACTTTAGGTTAATGTGCATCACAGGCACATACATGTCTTCTGAAGTTTCAATTCTACCGCCTACATGCTTGCATAAATACACACACATCTTAAAACATGTGTTTTGAGGGGGCCTACTTGTTAAAGTGATATACTAGACATTAGGAAATGAAAGCCAGGGTAAGTGCGAAAGGCATGTTGCTTTGCTTTCCTGTCATCAAACTGTTCAGGTAAAGATGTAAGGTGACTAGAAGTAAAAATAATAATAATAATAAAAAGGTAAATGACTATGCCTTTAATTTGATATACTAGACATTAGAAAACGAAAACAAATTAAAAATCCTTGTAAGGTTTGCTCTCCCCCATTTACCTTATTAACGGACGTTGAAGGCTTGGCGGCTGTATCATGCAGTGGTGTGGGAGAGCCATGTCTGTCTGTGGGAGAGTCTCCATCCCATGCTGCAGGTATGTCATTCAATATCTGTGAAGAATAACATTCATTGAATATGTATAAGACAACAGGTAGGCATTACTAGACATCTCAGAAAATATAATTTTAATTAGAAGTAAAGTTAACAACTTCCTTGCTAAACAGCATCAGCCCACTGCTGTCATTGGAGTATAATATTTTGCTTTACACGTTTTCTTTACTAGTCCTTTACTGCATTTATTACTACATCCTGATGTAGTCCAATATACCATTCTGATGGACAGTAGGTATTTCAAACACACTTTCAGATATGTGATCTATGGGGACGTGTAATGCCCTTTAGGCTAATGTGCATCACGGGGACACAATTACACACACACATATTAAAACATGCTTTCTGGGGACCCCTCCAACATCCTGATGTTGTCCAATATACAGTAGGCTTTTCAAACACTTTCAGTTATGGCGACTTTTAATACACTTTAGGTTAATGTGCATCACAGGCACATACATGTCTTCTGAAGTTTCAATTCTACCGCCTACATGCTTGCATAAATACACACACATCTTAAAACATGTGTTTTGAGGGGGCCTACTTGTTAAAGTGATATACTAGACATTAGGAAATGAAAGCCAGGGTAAGTGCGAAAGGCATGTTGCTTTGCTTTCCTGTCATCAAACTGTTCAGGTAAAGATGTAAGGTGACTAGAAGTAAAAAAAATAAAAAATAAAAAAAAGGTAAATGACTATGCCTTTAATTTGATATACTAGACATTAGAAAACGAAAACAAACTAAACATCCTTGTAAGGTGTGCTCTCCCCCATTTACCTTATTAACGGACGTTGAAGGCTTGGCGGCTGTATCATGCAGTGGTGTGGGAGAGCCTTGTCTGTCTGTGGGAGAGTCTCCATCCCATGCTGCAGGTATGTCATTCAATATCTGTGAAGAATAACATTCATTGAATATGTATAAGACAACAGGTAGGCATTACTAAACATCTCAGAAAATATAATTTTAATTAGAAGTAAAGTTAACAACTTCCTTGCTAAACAGCATCAGCCCACTGCTGTCATTGGAGTATAATATTTTGCTTTACACGTTTTCTTTACTAGTCCTTTACTGCATTTATTACTACATCCTGATGTAGTCCAATATACCATTCTGATGGACAGTACAGTAGGTATTTCAAACACACTTTCAGATATGTGATCTATGGGGACGTTTAATGCACTTTAGGCTAATGTGCATCACGGGGACACAATTACACACACACACACACATATTAAAACATGCTTTCTGGGGACCCCTCCAACATCCTGATGTTGTCCAATATACAGTAGGCTTTTCAAACACTTTCAGTTATGGCGACTTTTAATACACTTTAGGTTAATGTGCATCACAGGCACATACATGTCTTCTGAAGTTTCAATTCTACCGCCTACATGCTTGCATAAATACACACACATCTTAAAACATGTGTTTTGAGGGGGCCTACTTGTTAAAGTGATATACTAGACATTAGGAAATGAAAGCCAGGGTAAGTGCGAAAGGCATGTTGCTTTGCTTTCCTGTCATCAAACTGTTCAGGTAAAGATGTAAGGTGACTAGAAGTAAAAAAATAAATAAAAAGGTAAATGACTATGCCTTTAATTTGATATACTAGACATTAGAAAACGAAAACAAACTAAAAATCCTTGTAAGGTGTGCTCTCCCCCATTTACCTTATTAACGGACGTTGAAGGCTTGGCGGCTGTATCATGCAGTGGTGTGGGAGAGCCATGTCTGTCTGTGGGAGAGTCTCCATCCCATGCTGCAGGTATGTCATTCAATATCTGTGAAGAATAACATTCATTGAATATGTATAAGACAACAGGTAGGCATTACTAAACATCTCAGAAAATATAATTTTAATTAGAAGTAAAGTTAACAACTTCCTTGCTAAACAGCATCAGCCCACTGCTGTCATTGGAGTATAATATTTTGCTTTACACGTTTTCTTTACTAGTCCTTTACTGCATTTATTACTACATCCTGATGTAGTCCAATATACCATTCTGATGGACAGTACAGTCGGTATTTCAAACACACTTTCAGATATGTGATCTATGGGGACGTTTAATGCACTTTAGGCTAATGTGCATCACGGGGACACAATTACACACACACACACACACACACATATTAAAACATGCTTTCTGGGGACCCCTCCAACATCCTGATGTTGTCCAATATACAGTAGGCTTTTCAAACACTTTCAGTTATGGCGACTTTTAATACACTTTAGGTTAATGTGCATCACAGGCACATACATGTCTTCTGAAGTTTCAATTCTACCGCCTACATGCTTGCATAAATACACACACATCTTAAAACATGTGTTTTGAGGGGGCCTACTTGTTAAAGTGATATACTAGACATTAGGAAATGAAAGCCAGGGTAAGTGCGAAAGGCATGTTGCTTTGCTTTCCTGTCATCAAACTGTCCAGGTAAAGATGTAAGGTGACTAGAAGTAAAAAAATAAAAAAAAATAAAAAGGTAAATGACTATGCCTTTAATTTGATATACTAGACATTAGAAAACGAAAACAAACTAAAAATCCTTGTAAGGTGTGCTCTCCCCCATTTACCTTATTAACGGACGTTGAAGGCTTGGCGGCTGTATCATGCAGTGGTGTGGGAGAGTCTCCATCCCCTGCTGCAGGTATGTCATTCAACATCTGTGAAGAATAACATTCATTGCATATGTATAAGACAACAGGTAGGCATTACTAAACATCTCAGAAAATACACACACACACACACACACATCTTAAAACATGCATTTTAGGGGGGCCTACTTGTTAAAGTCATTAGATTGGGTAATAAAGACATTAGGTAATAGACATTAGGAAATGAAAAGCCAGGTTAAGTTCAAAAGGCATGCTGCTTTCCTGTCCTGTCATCACACAAGTGAGGTGTCTGAAAACCTCTCCACCAACTATAAGGATTTGGATTTCATTTTCATGTACTTACTACAACCTGCTTGTGTTGAAATTTGAATCTCACTTTGAATTCACTCACCTTAGTCCGCCATGGCCAGTCAGAGTTTCCATAGTTGTAGTTCAATTCTTCACCTGGTAATATGTCTCTCACAGCAAAGAGACAGATGTGAGGTTTGCCCTCCAGGGTAATGACTCTCATTTTGCAGTTGGGAGTCCGGTGGTCATCATTCACAAGTCTCCCCAGGGACTTATCCTCTTTACACGCATCAAAACTAAACATTTAGGAATAGAAAAACAATTCAGGTTTTTTAGCATTAAAAGTAGTCATGCAATGGCGTTATTTAGCAGCAGGCCAACATTAGAGGAGCCGTAAGGCCTAGGAAAAAAAATGTGGTTTCTGATTTGCTGTCATTATAGGGCTCAGTAGGTAGGGAATGTATTTTATTTCAGGTCCATCTAGCTGGCCTACTAGTCCTCCTCGCAATCCAAAACATTTGCAAATCACACGTGATAAAATAGATGAAAGAAGACTTATTTTGACTTTGCACGACCAGGTGGTCTCACGAAAGAGAATTTTAGTGATCATAGACCTATTTTGTTTGACTCGTTGGATTTTTTAAAATCTTTTTACACTCCAACTGCCAATAAAACAATCTGGGTCGCACATATTTAATAGAGTCGGTCGGCAACCGGAAACCAAAGTATTTTTTTTTATTATGCCTAATTAATAAGGTCAGCTAAACAACTACAACAAACAAACTACTTGGCCAAAACATTTTTTGAATAATAAAAACTTACCACCAATACTTTCCATTCCATTGCACATCATACAGGAATACAGAGGCTTTCTTGGACCGTTTCCTGGCATGACTGTCGGCCTGTGTTAGAAGTTCACCACGATACTCCACCACAAACGCTCCTTTAGGAATGCCTTTGGTAGCAAAGACACCTCGCCCTTTTGTGTGAAGAAAACATATCATAAACTAGTATAAAACATTTGGTTAATGTTTTGGCAAACAAGTCAAGGTAGAGGTAGTTTGAAATTTTGCTCATACCAAGGTAACGTGAATACTCCATCATGATACTTCGTTACCTAGGACATGTTCTAAAAATTGCTCACCTTTGTATTTACTGATGAACTTTTCTTTCAGTTCAGTTTTGTCAGTCCCAGACTTGATATAATGTAGAGCTTCCTTCTCTGGATTAACTCTACTTCTTGCAGTTCTTTTATCCATCACCTAATCAAATGAATTCAAGTTATTTGCAAATAACGTGACAAGAATTACTATTACATTCAAGGCTATTAAGCCAGACTATTCAATTCAAAAGACCTGGTTCACTGGTGTGATCTGGTCTAATAATAATAATGTAAATAAATAAATAATTTCTAGCTAGAAGCAAAGCCAGTACTACTTAGATTGCAAACATAATCCAGCTACACACATTATGCTGTAAAGTTAACACACCTGCAGAGCAGCTCATGCAAGCTAGCCAGGTAGTCAACCAGTGAGTTAAGTACAATCTAGTGCTAGTTAGCTTGTAGTTTATTATCTACCACCTACTCAAATGTAGTCTAAGGCCATGGTTCTCAAAGTGGGGTCCGGGGACCCCCAGGGGTCCTTGAGTGGGTTCCAGGGGGCACCCATATAAATGTTGGATAGTTAGTAACCAAATGGACCCTTATGTTGCTGTAACTCTGAGAGTGTACAAATGGAACCAAATGGACCCTTACGGGTCCATTTGGTTCCTAACTTTCACTAACAAACACACTTCAAGTTATATGATCTGTGGGGACTATAAGTACACTGTTTAGGCTAATGTACATCACGGGGACATACATGTCATACTGAAGTTTCGATTCTTCTGCCTATTTCAAACACACTTTCAGTTTTAAGTTTTCTATGGGGACCTTTCTACTTAGCTCTCTCAGCTCAAGGTTTGGTGTGTTAGTGAACAGTAGCTAAAAACAGCAGATCTACAAGCTCAAACACATCACAATGCGACGTGTTTTGAGCTTGTAGATCTGCTATTTTCGGCTAAGAGGTTTGCTTAAGGAAAATGAGCAAACCAAGTATATATAATTCCTACATTCAATCATAAGACTAACCAGTAACAGCCACCCATGCAATGACTATTAAATGCAAGGCTATTATGCCAGACTATTCAACTCAAAAGACCTGGTTCACTGGTTTGATCTGGTCTAATAATAATAATGTAAATAAATAAATAATTTCTAGCTAGAAGCAAAGCCAGTACTACTTAGATTGCAAACATAATCCAGCTACACACATTATGCTGTAAAGTTAACACACCTGCAGAGCAGCTCATGCAAGCTAGCCAGGTAGTCAACCAGTGAGTTAAGTGCAATCTAGTGCTAGTTAGCTTGTAGTTTATTATCTACCACCTACTCAAATGTAGTCTAAGGCCATGGTTCTCAAAGTGGGGTCCGGGGACCCCCAGGGGTCCTTGAGTGGGTTCCAGGGGGCACCCATATAAATGTTGGATAGTTAGTAACCAAATGGACCCTTATGTTGCTGTAACTCTGAGAGTGTACAAATGGAACCAAATGGACCCTTACGGGTCCATTTGGTTCCTAACTTTCACTAACAAACACACTTCAAGTTATATGATCTGTGGGGACTATAAGTACACTGTTTAGGCTAATGTACATCACGGGGACATACATGTCATACTGAAGTTTCGATTCTTCTGCCTATTTCAAACACACTTTCAGTTTTAAGTTTTCTATGGGGACCTTTCCACTTAGCTCTCTCAGCTCAAGGTTTGGTGTGTTAGTGAACAGTAGCTAAAAACAGCAGATCTACAAGCTCAAACACATCACAATGCGACGTGTTTTGAGCTTGTAGATCTGCTATTTTCGGCTAAGAGGTTTGCTTAAGGAAAATGAGCAAACCAAGTATATATAATTCCTACATTCAATCATAAGACTAACCAGTAACAGCCACCCATGCAATGACTATTAAATGCAAGGCTATTATGCCAGACTATTCAACTCAAAAGACCTGGTTCACTGGTGTGATCTGGTCTAATAATAATAATGTAAATAAATAAATAATTTCTAGCTAGAAGCAAAGCCAGTACTACTTAGATTGCAAACATAATCCAGCTACACACATTATGCTGTAAAGTTAACACACCTGCAGAGCAGCTCATGCAAGCTAGCCAGGTAGTCAACCAGTGAGTTAAGTACAATCTAGTGCTAGTTAGCTTGTAGTTTATTATCTACCACCTACTCAAATGTAGTCTAAGGCCATGGTTCTCAAAGTGGGGTCCGGGGACCCCCAGGGGTCCTTGAGTGGGTTCCAGGGGGCACCCATATAAATGTTGGATAGTTAGTAACCAAATGGACCCTTATGTTGCTGTAACTCTGAGAGTGTACAAATGGAACCAAATGGACCCTTACGGGTCCATTTGGTTCCTAACTTTCACTAACAAACACACTTCAAGTTATATGATCTGTGGGGACTATAAGTACACTGTTTAGGCTAATGTACATCACGGGGACATACATGTCATACTGAAGTTTCGATTCTTCTGCCTATTTCAAACACACTTTCAGTTTTAAGTTTTCTATGGGGACCTTTCTACTTAGCTCTCTCAGCTCAAGGTTTGGTGTGTTAGTGAACAGTAGCTAAAAACAGCAGATCTACAAGCTCAAACACATCACAATGCGACGTGTTTTGAGCTTGTAGATCTGCTATTTTCGGCTAAGAGGTTTGCTTAAGGAAAATGAGCAAACCAAGTATATATAATTCCTACATTCAATCATAAGACTAACCAGTAACAGCCACCCATGCAATGACTATTAAATGCAAGGCTATTATGCCAGACTATTCAACTCAAAAGACCTGGTTCACTGGTTTGATCTGGTCTAATAATAATAATGTAAATAAATAAATAATTTCTAGCTAGAAGCAAAGCCAGTACTACTTAGATTGCAAACATAATCCAGCTACACACATTATGCTGTAAAGTTAACACACCTGCAGAGCAGCTCATGCAAGCTAGCCAGGTAGTCAACCAGTGAGTTAAGTGCAATCTAGTGCTAGTTAGCTTGTAGTTTATTATCTACCACCTACTCAAATGTAGTCTAAGGCCATGGTTCTCAAAGTGGGGTCCGGGGACCCCCAGGGGTCCTTGAGTGGGTTCCAGGGGGCACCCATATAAATGTTGGATAGTTAGTAACCAAATGGACCCTTATGTTGCTGTAACTCTGAGAGTGTACAAATGGAACCAAATGGACCCTTACGGGTCCATTTGGTTCCTAACTTTCACTAACAAACACACTTCAAGTTATATGATCTGTGGGGACTATAAGTACACTGTTTAGGCTAATGTACATCACGGGGACATACATGTCATACTGAAGTTTCGATTCTTCTGCCTATTTCAAACACACTTTCAGTTTTAAGTTTTCTATGGGGACCTTTCCACTTAGCTCTCTCAGCTCAAGGTTTGGTGTGTTAGTGAACAGTAGCTAAAAACAGCAGATCTACAAGCTCAAACACATCACAATGCGACGTGTTTTGAGCTTGTAGATCTGCTATTTTCGGCTAAGAGGTTTGCTTAAGGAAAATGAGCAAACCAAGTATATATAATTCCTACATTCAATCATAAGACTAACCAGTAACAGCCACCCATGCAATGACTATTAAATGCAAGGCTATTATGCCAGACTATTCAACTCAAAAGACCTGGTTCACTGGTGTGATCTGGTCTAATAATAATAATGTAAATAAATAAATAATTTCTAGCTAGAAGCAAAGCCAGTACTACTTAGATTGCAAACATAATCCAGCTACACACATTATGCTGTAAAGTTAACACACCTGCAGAGCAGCTCATGCAAGCTAGCCAGGTAGTCAACCAGTGAGTTAAGTGCAATCTAGTGCTAGTTAGCTTGTAGTTTATTATCTACCACCTACTCAAATGTAGTCTAAGGCCATTGTCAAGCTATTTGGTATATTTGCAGTTTCCCTGCTTGAAAGGGATGGTACAGTCCATAGGAGGTTTTAACTGGGTTTCACTCATACAATGACCACACATTTGGTTTTCCTTTTAGTTCTTCTTTACTTTAGTTTTTGTTGTTTCAGTACAGCTTATGCAGGTAGTGTGTAGTTGTAAGGTTGTAAGGTAAGTATAGCAAGGTATAGGTGAAAAACCTTTAAATGAAAAATAAGAAATAATTACTGTAAATACAATGCACATGAAATAATAAATGCAAAATATAAATGCTTTACATATATTTTTAACACTTGTGAATATTGTTTTTACTTTCTTAGTGTCTTTTTATGAATTAGGTTTTTTAAACAGTTTTTTAACATAATGCAGTCTCATATGAAATGCAAATATAATAGACTGAATTTTAGCAGCATTTAAACTGTTTCTATCAATCTACATTTCTCAATAAACAAATCACATTAGTTTTTAAAACAACAATCATGTTGCTTTAACTTGAGGACATCAAACAAACAATTGACAATGAACTTGAACACACGTTCTGACGTGCGCTACAAACGGCAAGTTTTATGACTCTTAAACAAACAAACAGTTCGTCTCTCACCGGCTGCTTCTCCAGCTTTTTATGGCTGCACCAGTGCTGCTTGATGTTCTGTGCGACGTTGCTGTTGCAGGACGCACATTTATTTGTTTGATAATGGAGGATTGTGGAGGATTCTCCTCCTTCCCCCTTCTCTTCCACTGTGGTTTGGTTTACAGGCTCCTTTCGGGTGTGGTGCTTTATAGTGTAGCGACGCTGATTAGTGATTGGGGAATGATTTCAGACAGCTGCCACTCTGTCAATCAGCCCGACTTTTTAACCCTTTTGGTTCCAGTGAGGATTTCCCAAGTTGACTTCACACCTCCCACTCGACCTTCCAGTGGAGACACATGGGAGGTCGCACGTTACAAAGGTAAACTTGGGTCTGACAGTTCGTTCTGCTCTTCAGCGGGAAGCAAGACGACCAGTCGCCTGACGTCTCTGTGAAGAACTGTCGCTGGGATCTCTTCTTTGAGTTTTTTAGATGTTTGGTGATTTGCTTTTACTTTTGCTGTGGTAGGCCTTGTGACAGGAACAGGGTAGCTTGGGAAGGTCCTGATGTTGACATCCCTCACAATTCCTTTGCTGTCTGAGTTGACACTGACCACTCTTGCAATCCTGAACTGACCCCTGAGGGCGTTTTGGTCTGCAATCCAGACGATGTCTCTGACTGCGACATTTCTCTTGGCTGTATGCCACTTGTTCCTTACGAATAGGTTAGGACCAGCGAGTTGACTCCAGTGCCTCCAGAACTTGTTAACTTGCGCTTGCATTTCTTTAAGCCTTTTGTAGGGATAGTCACTGAAGTCGAAAGTTCTGACATCTCCACTCTGCGATGCTCGTCCGAGCAGTAGACAGTTAGGAGTGATGAACTGAACGCTGTCTTCTCGGCTCTGTGTCCTAGCGTCAATTGGTCTTTCATTCGCAAGATTAGCTGCCATGTAGAGAGTTGTTTGGAATTCACTCCAACTTAGCCCCGACTCTCCTCCCAGACTCTGCAGTGCTCTCTTGACGATGCGTACAGCAGCTTCTGCGGCACCGTTCCGGTGTGGAGAATCGGCTGGATGAATTTTCCATGTCCATTCTGTGCCATTCTTGGCAGCTCTCTCTTCTAGGGTAGCTTTGTCAAGATTGGCAAGGAATTGGTACTGATCTTCTAAGACTGGCTTAGCCCCTACGAAATTGGTACCTGGATCTGACCAGATTTTCTTTGGATGACCTCGTAGTGCTGTGAACCTCTGGTAGGCGAACAGGAAACTTTCAGTGGATTGAGAGTTCACCAGCTCTGTGTGAATAGCCCTGGATGCCATGCAACAAAACACAACTCCCCAAACCTTCAGTGACACTCTTTTTTTGACATCATCCTTGACGTGGTAAGGTCCAAAGAGGTCTACTGTTGTGTATTTGAAGGGGGCAGCTGGTTCTGTCCTCTCTGGAGGTAGATCACCCATTATTTGCTGGCATCTTTTTGCTTTTGTTTTTCTGCAGAGTATACAGCCTTCGACCACTTTCTGAGCAGTTCTCCGACCCTTCACGACCCATGCTCTTCTTCTCATCTTGAGCAAGGTTCCAGCCACTCCATCGTGGTTCTCCTCGTGTGCTTCTCGTGCTAACAGTGTTGACACCCAGGCTTCATAAGGCAAGATAGGGACAGCAACTTTATCTTCATTGAAGATCTGCATGCGACCCCCACAGACCAACAAGCCAGTTTCTTGGTCTCTGTAGACTGCCAGCCTGTCTGTGGTTGTGCTTGGGAAGGATGCACCTTGCTGTTCCGCAAGAAAGATGTCTCTTAGGGCGTCTTCTCGCTCTTTCACTGAGATTACTTGTGAAGACGACACTGCCTCCCACTTTGGACTGTTTGCAGTTTGCTGTTTCCCTCCAATGAACATCTTTGCTGCTCTCCAAATCCAAGCAACTGTCTTGATGAGTCGGCTTAGGTTGCTGAACCGCTTGACGTTCACGAGGTTTAGGACAGCTGATCCTGCTGGTGGCCTTTTTGGTTGGGTTTGGGTTATAGTTGGTTCCTGATCCTGCTTTAGTTCTGATTGCTTTTGTGTGTTGGCATCCTTTGGATCTGATGGCACTTGTACCTTGGCCTTTGCTCTGGTTAGTGCAGCAGCAAACGCTTTCTTTTGCAATCTGTTGACATTGTCTCTGGCAGCTGTCACCAACTCTTTGGCAGATTTAATTGGCCATTGATCCACTGGTAACTTCAAGAATGTTGGTCCGTTCTGCCATTCTGAACTTTCATCCAGGTCTTGAGGACTGGCCCCTCTGGTTATGATGTCAGCAATATTAAGAGGACCAGGAATCCACCACCAGTCTTGGATGGCTGTTGTGTTCTGGATCTCTCCGATTCTGTTCGCGAAGAAAGTCTGATAACCATAGCTCTCTCTATGGATTGCACCGAGGACTGTTTGGCTATCGATGATATGGAACCACTTCTCAACTTGGATCTTGCTGTGTTGCTGGAAGTACTTTTTGAGGCGTGAGGAAAACACGGCTCCACACATCTCTGCCTTAACAGCATCACCTTTGTGGTCTAAAGGAGTTAGTTTCGCCTTGGACTCCACCAGAGTGACGAATGGGCCCTGGTCGGTGTTCCACCGGAGGTACATCACTGCGCCGTAGGCATGCTCGCTTCCATCCGAGAATGTTATTGCCCAAGGTTCTCCAGTGAAGCTTGGAGGCGTTATTGCCCTGGTGAATGTAACCTGCCCGAGTTGCACATACTCTTCGAAGAGTCGGATAGCATCTTCTCTGAGGCTGTCTGACAATGCTGTATCCCAGGTGTCTTTGACAGGGCAGCTGTCGCTCTTTGCCTCCTGGAATGCTCTCCGCACAAGGATGGCACCCTTCTGCTTGGCAGGAGTTACCAGGCCAACTGGATCATATAAGCCTGAGACTTGACTCAGGAGGTTCCTTCTTGTCAAAGGGTTTGGGGTTTGCGCTCTTACTTGGTCTAGTAGAAGGTCTTGGCCAAGTCGCATCTTCATCTTTCTCTTTGAGAAGTTAATGGATGACATGATATGGAGTTTATCTTCTTCCACGAGGTAGCCTAGACCAAGCGCTTTGTTATCTTCATCCCTCATTTGATTCGGGAGAACCATGTTGTTAACTTTGGTCTTTTTAGGTTCGTTGTCGTTCCCCTTCCTCCCACTTTGGCCTGAGAAGACCCAAGGCTTCAACAGGAAACCTCCAGCTTTCAGAATTTGCTCCACGTTTGTTGTGATGGTTTTCAGCTTCTCGAGGTCGTTGTGAGACGTGAGGATGTCGTCAACGTAACTGTCCTTTTGTAGTACCTCTCGCTCCTCTTCAAGGTGGGCGAAAGAAGGTAGGTTGGCTGTTTCTCGCATTGCGAGCTGTGCGATGCATCCTGCAGGCTTGTCACCTATGTTGACTCTGGTGATGGCGTACTCCTCCAACTCTTTGTCCTCAGAATCTCGCCAGAGGAACCTGTGGAGATGCATCTCTCTATCTTCCAACCATACAGAGTTGTACATTTTTCTGATGTCCCCTAATGCAGCATTGGTTCCCGCTCTGAACCTCAGAAGGACAGCACGTATCTGGTTAAGGACATCTGGACCTTTCATCAGCAGGTCGTTCATGCTGGTGCCTCTGAACTTTTGACTGCTGTTCCAGACGAGTCTTACTGGGGTTGTTGTAGAGTGTGGGTTTGGTGCAATAAGGTGACTCACAAACCATACTGGTCCTTTCCAGGTGATGATCTGCTCTTTAGTCAGCTTTACTGCAGCTCCTCTGTCAACCATGTCATGCACTTGAGCCTTGTATGCAGACTTCCATTCTGGTTCCTTGGCTAGCTGCTTCTCCGTCCTCCGGAATGTTGCTTCAACTGCACCTCTGTTGTTTGGCAGTGAGGCTGGATCCTCTAGCCAGGGATACTTCGCATGCCAATGTGGTTCTCTGCTGTGATCATCGCTCATGACATAGGTGAGTCCATCCTTTACCACCTCAAGCTCCCTTTCTTCGGCAAGGGTCATTTCTTTACCACCGGGTTGGCAGTTTCCGCACCGGCAGCCTCCACATCTGGGCTCGCATGCTGCGCCAATGCTGTCCCATTGCCACCATTTCAGGAAACTCTCTTTGCTGGTCGAAGCAGTTGATCCCTGTATTTCAGCTACTTCTTTGCTTGAGGGGTTTTGTTCTGGAATGGGGTTAGTGAGCTCTTCATATTTCACAGCTGCTGCTCTCATTGATCTTGCAAAGTGTGTCTTTGACATGTGGGCTGACACTTCAATCTCCTCAAACAGTTTGGTGTGGGTTCCTCCAACTGTTTTCCCGAGTGGTCCGTCCCACAGTACGAGGTTTCCCACGACTCTGATCCTCTGAGGAGCTAGCTGGCCTTCTCTGTGGCTGATGAGAAGCTCGACTTCTTTGGGCCTCACAAGCTCATCAAGAGGTACGTCGGGGAAGAATGGCTGCAGTTGCTCAGGTGTCACACTTTTGTGGACGTCTGCAATGTCGTCAAGCCCATAGCAAACCAATTGATGTGCTCTCAGTGTGCCCTTGGGGGTGGATACACGGATTTTGAGAAGATATCGCTTTGTCTTTACTTGGACCTTCATTCCGCCAACTCCGTGTACAATGAGCATTATATCTTCACTCTTGAGATCCAGGCGGCTCGCCGCTCTGTGAGTGATGTAATTTGTGTCAGATGCTAAGTCGATGAGTGTTCCGATTTTCTGTCCGGCGTTAGCTGTGGCGACGAGTAGCATCATGATCACTGGAAGCTCTTGCATTCCACTCTTTTCAAGTAGACTTTGGTCATTTGAGGTGTTGAAGACTCTGGAGGCAACATTTGAGAAAGCCTCCCTAAACTGCTTTGCTAGGTCTGGTGGGAGATTTTTGATGAACTCTTCTTGACCCTCTGTGTACTTCTTTTTGCCTTTATCCTTTTCAGATCTGTCAGACCTCTTTGCCACAGATTTGGGACAGAGGTAGAAGTGATGCTCAGGAGCCTCTTCATCTTTGCAGTCTTGGTTTTTGCATAGAAAGCCGGGCTTGCAAGATGACTGGTTGTCGTGAACCTCAAGGCATCTTGTACAGGCACCCAGCTTTCTTACTGAAGCCTTCTTTTCTGCTGTGTTCAGAGCCCTGAACTGCTTGCAGAAGTAGAGCTTTTTCTTGTGTTTGGCATCGCCGCAGACTACACAGCCTTGGTCATCAGCTGACTTTGTAGACTTGGTTCTGGCACTTTTCTGCTCAATTCTGGTGTCTCTCCAACTTGGCTTACTTGGTTTACTTGGCTCCTCATCTCGTAGCTGCTCAAGCTCCTCGTAGATAGTCTCTTGCTGCTTGAGAAACGCCAAGAGATAATCAAACCTTTTATCTGGTGTCACACCATTTCTTGGATCGGCTACATAGACAAGCCACTCTTTCTTCAGGGATTCAGGGAGTTTACTCTCTATTGATTTTGTTACGAGAGGATTCTTTATGGCGCCTGTGTCTCCGAGGTCACTCAGGTCTCCGAGTGCTTTCTCAACGGCTTGAATCAACTCGACAATTTTCCTTGGTTGGCTACTTCTGACAGATGGCATCTTCTGCAGGTCTTCCACTATTTCGATGGCAATAGCCGTCCGATTGCCATAGCGGTTCTCCAAGACACGGAGAATGTCATCTGCAGTGTTATAAGTAGTGAGGCGAAAGTCTTTCGTGATTTTGTCATCGAGACTGTCTAGCAACTGTATCTTTTTCACTTCTTTGGAACCAGTTGGTTCTCCCTGTTTTTGAAGCGACTCCCAGTCTCTTCTCCACCTGTGAAAATCACGCTTGTAGCCAGAGAATATGGGGAGAGCTGTTGGTTTCAGCCTAATGGTTGGGGTAAAGGTGGCATGACTGGCAGTGTTCGTTGCTCCTGACCTTGTGTCTTCCTGTCGTCTTGCCATGATGAACTCAGCCTTTCTGGAGATCAGACTGGTTGCTTGGCGTTCGATCCCTTTCAGCCGACTGCGGAACTCCCTCTGGTCTTCCACCGGAACCCACTGCTGCCACTTGCAATGAGCTCCCTTTGCGGTCTCCACCAGTGACTTCAGATGGTTGAGCATGAATTCGTAGGCCTCCTGGTTGCCATCTGGACGTACTCGAGCGACACGCTCACACTCAGCTTCTGCTAGTTCCACAGCTGTGCACAGTTCATCATCTCCAAACTTTTTCCAAAGCATGTCTCTAAGTAGCTCTCCAACTTCCTTCAGCTTTAAGTCACATTCATTTGTGGTCTTTGCTATATCGGCTTTTTGCTGTTCGGTCAGCTCGACTGACTCCTCTGACTCCTCGTCTTTCAGCTCCGCCTCCTTTGATGCAATGACCTCCGCCATGACTTCGTCATTGGTTTCCATGACTTTTTCGGCTCCCATTGAGAGTTTATTGAAGCTATCTTGGAGCTGGTCTTCTGACATGCCGTCGTGAGTTCTGATGATACTGTTAGCTAGTCGAGTGAAGGATCTTTTTGCTGCAGTCCGCTCACTTTTGAGCTGCTCAACTGTTTTCCTGACTGTGGGATCAGTCATGTTGGATTTGGGTCCCGGCTGTTTGCCGTATTTAATATTTTCCAGGTCACTGTTTTCACTGTTCCAGCTTACAGTCCCGGTTTTTCACTGTCAAGCTATTTGGTATATTTGCAGTTTCCCTGCTTGAAAGGGATGGTACAGTCCATAGGAGGTTTTAACTGGGTTTCACTCATACAATGACCACACATTTGGTTTTCCTTTTAGTTCTTCTTTACTTTAGTTTTTGTTGTTTCAGTACAGCTTATGCAGGTAGTGTGTAGTTGTAAGGTTGTAAGGTAAGTATAGCAAGGTATAGGTGAAAAACCTTTAAATGAAAAATAAGAAATAATTACTGTAAATACAATGCACATGAAATAATAAATGCAAAATATAAATGCTTTACATATATTTTTAACACTTGTGAATATTGTTTTTACTTTCTTAGTGTCTTTTTATGAATTAGGTTTTTTAAACAGTTTTTTAACATAATGCAGTCTCATATGAAATGCAAATATAATAGACTGAATTTTAGCAGCATTTAAACTGTTTCTATCAATCTACATTTCTCAATAAACAAATCACATTAGTTTTTAAAACAACAATCATGTTGCTTTAACTTGAGGACATCAAACAAACAATTGACAATGAACTTGAACACACGTTCTGACGTGCGCTACAAACGGCAAGTTTTATGACTCTTAAACAAACAAACAGTTCGTCTCTCACCGGCTGCTTCTCCAGCTTTTTATGGCTGCACCAGTGCTGCTTGATGTTCTGTGCGACGTTGCTGTTGCAGGACGCACATTTATTTGTTTGATAATGGAGGATTGTGGAGGATTCTCCTCCTTCCCCCTTCTCTTCCACTGTGGTTTGGTTTACAGGCTCCTTTCGGGTGTGGTGCTTTATAGTGTAGCGACGCTGATTAGTGATTGGGGAATGATTTCAGACAGCTGCCACTCTGTCAATCAGCCCGACTTTTTAACCCTTTTGGTTCCAGTGAGGATTTCCCAAGTTGACTTCACAGCCATGGTTCTCAAAGTGGGGTCCGGGGACCCCCAGGGGTCCTTGAGTGGGTTCCAGGGGGCACCCATATAAATGTTGGATAGTTAGTAACCAAATGGACCCTTATGTTGCTGTAACTCTGAGAGTGTACAAATGGAACCAAATGGACCCTTACGGGTCCATTTGGTTCCTAACTTTCACTAACAAACACACTTCAAGTTATATGATCTGTGGGGACTATAAGTACACTGTTTAGGCTAATGTACATCACGGGGACATACATGTCATACTGAAGTTTCGATTCTTCTGCCTATTTCAAACACACTTTCAGTTTTAAGTTTTCTATGGGGACCTTTCCACTTAGCTCTCTCAGCTCAAGGTTTGGTGTGTTAGTGAACAGTAGCTAAAAACAGCAGATCTACAAGCTCAAACACATCACAATGCGACGTGTTTTGAGCTTGTAGATCTGCTATTTTCGGCTGAAAGGTTTGCTGTAGCTTTGTATAGACTGTGTGTATAGCTAAGGCAGTGGTTCTCAACCTTTTCAGGCCCTGACCCACAAAAATAATCATAATTTTGAACTTGGGACCTCCCACCCTGACAAGCTTGGTATGTAGGAGTTGAAGCATTACATTTAGTTTGACTCGGTCGCACACATGTTGTGAAAATAGCAGATCTACAAGCTCACAACGACTCACTCTGCAAGGGATTGTGAGCTTGTAGATCTGCTATTTTCGGCTAAGAGGGTTGCTTAAGGAAAATGAGCAAACCAAGTATATATAATTCCTACATTCAATCATAAGACTAACCAGTAACAGCCACCCATGCAATGACTATTAAATGCAAGGCTATTATGCCAGACTATTCAACTCAAAAGACCTGGTTCACTGGTGTGATCTGGTCTAATAATAATAATGTAAATAAATAAATAATTTCTAGCTAGAAGCAAAGCCAGTACTACTTAGATTGCAAACATAATCCAGCTACACACATTATGCTGTAAAGTTAACACACCTGCAGAGCAGCTCATGCAAGCTAGCTAGGTAGTCAACCAGTGAGTTATGTACAATCTAGTGCTAGTTAGCTTGTAGTTTATTATCTACCACCTACTCAAATGTAGTCTAAGGCCATGGTTCTCAAAGTGGGGTCCGGGGACCCCCAGGGGTCCTTGAGTGGGTTCCAGGGGGCACCCAGATAAATGTTGGATAGTTAGTAACCAAATGGACCCTTATGTTGCTGTAACTCTGAGAGTGTACAAATGGAACCAAATGGACCCTTACGGGTCCATTTGGTTCCATTAGTACACTCTCAGAGTTATGGTGGTCCGTGGTCTAATGCAGGGGTTCCTGCATTAGACCAGGGCCCTACATACCAGGGCCCTACATACATCAGCTATTTTCCAAAAATCTTGATATTCTTTGAAAATGTTTGAATATTTTTTACATTTTTAACACCACATCTGGAACTCTTTTCAGATGGGGGTCCGCGACCAAATCCGCATTCATTTAGGGGTACTTGACCTGAAAAAGTTTGAGAACCACTGGCCTTTCAAGACTTCATCTCTCTCAGCTAAGGGGTCCCTGCTTTATCTCTCTCTCAGCTAAGGGGTCCCTGCTTCATCTGTCTCTCAGCTAAGGGGTCCCTGCTTCATATCTCTCTCAGCTAGGGTTTGGTGTATGTGAACAGTAGCTAAAAATAGCCAATCTACAAGCTCAAACACATCACAGTGCGACGTACTGACGCTTGATTGATTGATTGCTGTATTTCATTTAGTAAGACATGAGAACATCAGTACATGGAAGTACAAATTCACAATACACGGTCTACTAAACTGGAAGACTCATTAAGCACTGAACTTGTTTAAGATGAGATCCCCATGCACACAAATCATGATGAAAACACGCTAACACACGAGTCATTTGCGCACTTCCAAATAATCTTTTGATGAGTTTCTATACAAAAGAATCCACTCACTATCAGCGTAATCAAAGTTTTTCTTACCTTTTAAAGTAGTCACAAGCACATTTAGCTCCAGGAAGAACTCAAACACGCTTCAGCGTCGGTGAAAACATTTGTTACTGAAATGGTCGGTAGAATGGGAGAGCTCAGCTGTGCTAATCAATGAAGACTCACAGCTGAGTGGCGATATTGACTGAGTGACGCCCACGCGCACAGACATTGCTTTCAAAGCTACTCCTTGGGCCAGAGGGCCCATTCCCCTAGGCAAAGCCCGATTTTTGCGACCCCCCCCCCCCTCGCTACATATAAGGTAAAATATAAGGTGCTCATCCGCTTGCCCCAAATGTTAACAAGGTGTCCGAAGTATTTGTGTAATGTATTAGTCCATATTTTTCAATAAAAACGTGTTTTAATCCCATCTGTGGCTGGACGCCTCCCCCCCCCCCCGTTCACTTCATGTTTACATTGAGTGTAATTACGGCTTTTACCAGATGCGCGTCGTCACTACCGCCCATTGGGAACTTCCGACAGAATCGGCCACAGACGGGATTAAAACACTTTTTTTATTACAAAATATGGACTAATACATTAAAGATACTCCGGACACCTAGTTAACATTTGGGGCAAGCGGGTAAGCACCTTATATTTGACCTTATATGTACGTTCATTTTCGGCCCCCCCCCTCCCATGATAGCACATAGGCTGTGGACGTGGATATTGGCATTTGGTACCATTTTAGTCCAAACCTTACTATACTATACCAAATTGTTTATACTATAAACAACATAAACTTTATGGACATTATAAGTAAATTAATGATAGCCTTTCCATAGTAGTAGCATTTTATATTTTTGGGATTTTTTATTTGTTTTCATTAGCGGATTTTCATTATTTCCAAAAAGAACTCAACAGCCAATATCATATGAAAAGTAATGTAATCTTGAACCTAAGGCAACTAAAACAATTATAAATATTATAATATTATTTTTTTAATACTGTTTCATTCAAATGGCACAAAGCAAGTAAAAGTATTCCATAAATAAACAATAACCACATTGCTCCACATTTACCCATTGACAGGGGCGATTTTGTGTCCTTCAATGTGTGTTGATGTGATTTTCTCAATAGAGTCTATATGCAACCGCAGTAATAGTGTTTGTTTTTCTATACTAATGGGGACACAGTAGGGCGGGCTATGCAAATCTCTGACCTGTGATTGTGTGTGTGTGAGAGACTGCAGTACCAACTAACGTCTGATGGGGGCAGTACAGGCATCGTCCCCTTTAGTCAAAACACACACTTTTTCAGTCATGTTTCATATTTCCATGCATTATGAGACAAGGCCAAATTTTGGCACCAGACACATCAGTGACCTCTCCCCTACCCCCTGAATGATTTGTGTTGTGGGGACATACAAATTTGTCCCCATAAAGTTTTTGGTCCCCTGTACGTGACTGTGTAAACAGGTGTGTGTCCCCATCAGTATAGAAAAACAAACACACACACACACACACACACACACACACACACACACACACACACACAGTCAGTCACACACACACACACACACACACACACACACACACACACACACACACACACACACACACACACACAGACAGACACACAGTCACACACACACAGACGCAGTCACACACACACGCACGCACGCACGCACGCACGCACGCACACACAGGCACAGGCACACACACACACACACACACACACACACACGCGCGCACGCGCACGGCACGCACGAGCGAGCACTCAGCAGCAAAAAAAAAGCTTAACTAATTTCAGTTCGTCCCTATTGGTGGTCTGAGTCCACTTACCAAATTTGTACTTGGTAGCATGCTGCAAACTAGAATAATGGCTGTTTAAAGCCCAGCCAATGGGCAGACGGAGGGGGCGGGGCTTAAGTAATTACAGTTCGTCCCTATTGGTGGTCTAAGTCCACATACCAAATTTGGACTTGGTGGCATGCTGCAAACTGGACTTATGGCTGTTTAAATGCCGTGCTCAAACGGACGGACATAACATACGGACGGACATACGGACGTCAAGTGTGTGTGTGTGTGTGTGTGTGTGTGTGTGTGTGTGTGTGTGTGTGTGTGTGTGTGTGTGTGTGTGTTGAAGTGGCGCATGTGTTGCTTCTTTGCCGTGTTCAAACATACGGACGGATATAACATACGGACGGGCGGACGGACGGACGGACGTAGAGCGTCAAAGGCGTCAAATGTAGAGCGGCTGGCACCGCTAGAAATAAATACAAAATTGCTGCGTGTCCAAAACACTCTCTTTTGGCACAAAGGCGCTACTATGTTGCAAAAAACACCATCCAAGTTTCAATTTTATGAACAACATTAAATCCTGTGGGTTAATGATTAATCACCATGCTGTTGGAGAGAGGGACTCACACAGCCAGTGTGGTCCGTTCAGCCAAAACGTCTGACTTGCGTTTCAAATCGCATTCTTTGATCTGCTGGTGATATAACTAAACTGACACATACATGTGTGGATTACGGATACATATGAATGAAATGTTGCTCAGGGACGTGCGCTGTAGACTAGGGTTTAACATTTTCCGGGAAATAGCTCATTTTAATTCCCGGGAATTTTCAGACCTTTTCCCGGGCTTCGCGGGAATTCCTGTTAAAGGGTAAAAAAGTGCCCACTAAAATGCATTTACATGTAGATACTTACATTGCCAATTTTACATTGAGGTGCCCAGATGTCCCTATTGTAACCACCTATCCACCTACCCTAAGGACCAGGCCAAGAGCAGAGAAACCCTCTGAATTCCCTGGAAGTTCTACTGAAGAGTTTTCAGGACAGCATCCAAGGAGGGAGGGGCTAATAGAGTATAAAAACAGTGTATGACACAGACAGACGGACGGACGGACGGACGGACGGACGGACGGACGGACGGACGGACGGACGGACGGACAGACAGACAGACAGACAGACAGACAGACACTCAAATTTTTTAAGGAGATGAGGTTTAATCCAGTGTTCTATCCAGTGTTCTCCTCCGTGATTCACACTGTGAAAGCAGAAAAATAATGCATCAATGCCTGACTGTCTAACAGTACCTGACACTATTATTATTATTACCCTTATTATTATTATTATTATTATGTACACTCAATTGGCTGTGGCAATTGGCTGTGGCCTGCTTTTTTGGAACCAAGGTAGGGCAGGTGCCCTACCTTGGTTCCAAAAAAGCAGGTCAGTCCCTGTACGTCTGTGGGAGTTGTTTTTTTTTGCGAGGTCAGGCATATAGTGGGTAGTGGGATGTGTGATGCTTGTGTTTTCTGCCATGTAGTTGATTGATTTGGCCAGCATTGGTAATGCAAGACATGAGTTACAAGAATATGTAGTTGTTACCTAATAAGAAGTTGTTTAGAATTTGTTGTTACATTTGTAATGTTTACATTACAATTGATTAGGATTCTATTTCAATATTTAACCATTAAGAATTGGTACAGTAAAACATCTTGGTAATAAGCACAGATGGACTTGAGGAGGTGTGGTACAAGAATCAATATATCAACCAATAACTCATACTAAATATCAACAACGTTTTAGAAACAGGAACTCCAACTCTGTGAACCCCTCTTTGCAAACGTTATTGTAATATTTAAAGTCCTGTTTATTATTGTAAGCCTATATAATAAGTGTCATGAATCATCAGGGCATTAATTCACACGTTGTGATGCATTGTGAGCTTGGAGATCCATTGTTAGCTTTTAGGAATTTAGCCCCATTTGAAACCTCTCCCTCAGCAGCGATTGGAGTTATTGTCAGCTGTTCAGACACCTAACTTTGTTTGGACAAAACTCCTAACTCCACTTGAGCTGGATTTGGGTAAACTGGTGATCATATATGACACATGCAAGTATCTGACAATATATATATATATATAGTCACTATACCAACTTTGATGAGGCAGTATTGCTTTTTATAATATAATGATTTCTTTATTTCCTGAAAAAATTGCGTTGTGGAGTTAGTTGGTTGCTGCTGGACAGCAGAGATATATTATATTAATTATTGTAATCAAATGTTATATTATAATGATATGTATTATAATGTATATGATATATTATAATATAATACATTTCGTATTAATGATATTTTTTTTTTTTTTTTTTTTTTTTACCTTTATTTCACCAGAGAAATCACATTGAGACTAGTGTCTCTTTTACAAGTGTGCCCTGGCCAAGAGAAGAGGCAAATAAAATGTTACACAGCTCTGCCAGTAACGACAATACAGGACATAACAAAACAAAGACAAACATGACATCCGTAATACCAAAGACCTACTACCAATAGCACCAATACAGACTATTTAAAATACTAATAACAACAATACATCATAAAACTAATAAACTAATATAAGACTAAGATCACAGCAATTGCTACTTGTCAAAGCAGGAGCAATGGTTGGAGAATGTGCCCATGGCAATCCTCTTAAAAGACACTAGAGGGATCAATGAAGCCAATTTTAATCTGGTCTGTAGATCGTTCCACGACCAAGGCCCAAAAAACGCAAGGGTTTTTTTCCCTGCCTCAGATTTAGTAGTGGGTACGACATAGCGCATCCAGGCATTCGATCTGAGGTTAAGCGAATTTTGGACAAGATTAAATTTTGAACAAATGTACGAGGGGGAATTTCCAAGAATGGCTTTATATATAAAAGTGTACCAATGTAGCAACCTGCGAGATGCTAAGGAGGACCACCCTACTAGGGAATACAGAATACAATGATGTGTCCTATAGGTGGAGCTGGTAATGAACCTCAACGCAGCATGATAAAGGGGATCAAGTCTACCCAATATTGAGGGACAGGCGAATCGATACACAATGTCGCCATAGTCGAGTTGCGACAAACAGGCCAGTGACCAGCCTTTTCCTTGAAGCAAAAGAAAAACAGGACTTCATTCTATAAAAGAAGCTTACTGTGAATTTTAACTTCTTAATCAACGCTTCAATGTGATGATTGAAGTTTAACTTGTTATCCAACCAAATTCCCAGATATTTGTAAAGCACCACCCATTCGATGGTTACTCCTTCCAAGGTGGTGATATTTGGGGGGATAATGTCAGCTCTATTTGGAGTAAATAGCATGGCCTTGGTTTTTTGGCCGTTTAATAGCAATTTGCTATTTACCAATTCATGCTGCAATGAGACAAAATCTGAGGCCAAGTTTGACACTGCTACATCAAAAGAAGGAGCACAAGAGTACAGAATTGTGTCATCGGCATACATATGATACTTACAATGCTTAGATTGACTACAAATATGATTGACATACAAGAGAAAAAGCAATGGACCAAGAATGGAACCTTGGGGGACTCCTTTCTCAAGGGTGATGGAATCAGAAATGGTATCACCAAATTTGACACACTGTGTGCGGCCAACTAAATAGTTTTTAAACCAACCAAGCACATTTTGGCAAAAAACAGCTTTAGAAAGGACCTTGAGCAGTACGTGAGGATCCACGGTATCGAAGGCCTTACTCAAATCAATGAATAAGGCCGCACAAAAAGATTTCTTACCCAGGGCTGCCCTGATGTCGTCGATAACATTAAGGCATGCCGTTACAGTGCTATGTTTTGCTCTAAAACCTGACTGCATGGGGTTCAAAATAGAGTATGAATCAAGAAAAACCTTTACCTGATTTGATACTTGGCCCTCTAAGATCTTTGCCAAGGTGGAAAGGTTAGAAATGGGCCTGTAATTGTTTACATCACAAGGATCGCCAGCCTTGAGAAGAGGGGAAACATTTGCTTGTTTCCACTCTTCAGGTAGACTTTGAGTGGCTAAGGAGATATTGAACATATCAGTGACAGGTTGAGCAATGATAGCCGATGATAATTTTAGGAAAAAAGGGTCAAGGCCGTCTGGGCCTGCAGATTTTTTAGGGTCTAAGGTAGACAGGGCGTGTAGAACATCCGATACCAGGATGGGAGAAAAGTCAAAAACAGAAACAGAAACAACAGATGAGTCAATGTTATCATCATGGGCGTCTTGATGAGGAGCATTGGCAATTTGCTCATCAAAAATGTGTCCCGCCCTTTTAAAATGCGAATTGAAAGCATTTGACATGATTTTTTTATCAGAAATAAAGGACTCGCCCACCCGAATCTTAGGCGGGGGGCCTGCTGCTCCTTTCTGTTGCAGGGATTTGACTACTCTCCAGAAGGTACAATGATTGCTAGAGGTATCAGTAGTGAGAGATAAATAATGTTCCGATCTTAACTTCCTGGTGAGGACCGTACATTTATTTCTCAAGACACGAAACAGAAGCCAATCATGACTTGAATTAGACTTTCTTGCAAGTGACCATTGTCTATTTCTTTCATGAATCAGATCAGCCAGGTCCCTAGAGAACCAGGGATTTGCACGGTTCTTAATTCTGATTTTTTTGAGAGGTGCATGTTTATTCATCAGGTAGAGAAACTGTTCGTGAAAGAACCGAAAGGCCTCATCCATTGATGGAATTAAGGACATGCGAAACCAATCAACTGCAGCCAAATCATGAAGAAAGGCTTGTTCAGAGAAATGTTTAAAGCAGCGCCTGATGACAGTCAGGCCTTTGGTTTTGGGCAGCTTAGTGTTTCTGACACATGCAATAGCACAGTGGTCACTCAAGTCATTTGCAAACACACCAATTGAGGCATATTTGTGCGGTGCATTTGTTAGAATAATATCAATCAAAGTGTCACCATCCGGTCTGGCAGGGTTTAATCTAGTGGGGCTATGGATGATCTGTGTTAAATTTAGGGAATCACATTGCTGTTTAAAACTAGCAGATTTATCAGTCAACCAATCCCAATTCAGATCAGCGAGAAGGGCAATCTCGGAACTAGTACACTTAGAAATTAAGTCTACTAGGTTTCCCATAGCTTCACTAGATGCAGAAGGAGGCCTATAACAGCAGATAATAGTCAAAGGAGAGTTAGCCACAACTATCTGGACGGCTAAAAATTCAAACTGCCTAGGTATAGTTACAGAATGAAGAACAGACCCTTGAAATCTATCAGAGATGTACAGAGCAACTCCCCCACATCTGCCTTTACGATCGGTTCTATAGATATTATAGCCAGGCACACGAACCACATTATCAGTAGTGCCAGGTTTTAACCAGGTTTCTGAAACCGCGACCACATCAGGCTTGGCTATTTCAAACCAACAACGAAAAGTGGGCAATTTAGGCACCAGGCTTCTAGCATTAAAATGGAGGAAGCCAAGGCCATGTCTACAGCTAAAATCATGGGGGGTAGACAACGTTGGTAGGGCCTCAAAGAGGGGGTCCGGTCCAGGATTAATGTGTACATTACCTGAGATAAACAGCATTAGTAAAATCAACAACCTTGTTGATGTTCTCCTAAACACTGAAACAACACCAGGGGCTCTGGAGGAAGACATGCAAGAGTGAGCAGTACAACAGGGATCGCGCCATAATCCAAGAATCACCATATCCAAAGCAGGCTGAGAAAAGCAATTCAGAGAAACACGTTTACATGGTCTTTGTGGCCAAAGTACATTTTCCAGAAATCCGGATGTAACGCGTGTTTTACCAGCAGTGTTTAGGTTCGAGTGTGGCAAAGAAGTGGTGTTACCCAGATGGAGAGTGTCCAGTGACATGAGACCCATGCCCAACGAGACAATCAACACAGCCAACATATTGCAAGTCAACATGTTAAACATATCACCACAGGGCATACACAATACAATGTATGCCCTGTGGTGATATAATCTAATATATTAATAATGTTATATGTTGTTTTATTGTATAACGTGATAAAGAATGTTTTCTGTGGGATGTTGCGTGCTGGTGGTATGAAGAAGTTATCCCATGCGCCCGCCATGTCTTAAAGGAGCATTTCACCACTGGAAGAAACTGCAATCACATGTTAATAGTATTTGTAGTAGATAACAGTAGAACAATTTAAAATTTGCACCCTATGGCCAGGAAAATAATGAACAAATAATGAAGTGACAGGGGCGGCCATAGCTGAGTGGTTAGTGAGCCCGCCTAGGGAGCCAGAGGCCCTGCTTGCCCCAGGTTCAATTCCAGGCCACGCCAGCATGTGTCGATGAAATTAAATTTGTCCCTGAGCAAGACTCTTAACCCCTAATTGCTCACAGGTTCTCATTGGAAACAAGACCGCAAGGACTTTCATGAACGACCTGTTAAAAGGAATTACTAGGATTTGACTGGAACGCTGCAATACTACAATGACCATAATGCTTTGGTGCACTGCCCCTCCTTGAGGGGGAGTGGAGACTGCCTGTGGGTGTGATCTTCAACGACAACACACAACATGTGTAGCGGTGTTCAGTGTTGCCATATCTACTTATTATAAGCGGCTTCTTTCTAAAATGTAGTTGATATTTGGGCTTGTATCCAAATGTTTTGATTGTTGTTTAAACCAGTGGTTCTCAAACATGTTCATGTATTTTTCCACGGTCCCCCATCTGAAATTATAATTTGTGCCAGGGAGCCCCAACCAAATATGTGTTGTTAAAACGATTAAAAAATACTCCACATTTTGCACTTTTTCCCCCTCAAGATTTTTTTGGAAAATAGCAGATCTACAAGCTCACAATGGGTAACATGTGTGTGTGTTGTGAGCTTGTAGATCGGCATTTTTCAAATATATGATATCCCATGTCTAGGTTTAAAGTGCTCTTGGCCTAGTTATCTTCTTTTGGGCTTGTTTTCATAGACCTGGTTTCTTATTTCTTTCACAATATCTGGCAACATTGTAAGTCAAAAGCGTCCATCTCATCCTTCATGTTCAAGGATTCATTAGTGATGTCACATCACTGACAAATCCTTGGTCTCTTTATGCCGTTCTACTTCCGTGTAGCATATTAGCGACATAACTGTCGAATCCTTGGAATTTTGATCCTAGCCTTTCAATGTGTTTGTTTACCGTCGCTCCATGCTGTATTTGAATTCTTTCACGCTTGCGCTTATGAAACACTAAACAGGATTATAATTTCATGTCAACATTCAAGTACAACTATCAGAAGATGTAACTCAGGTAAAGTAATGTGTCACTCTGTAAATTTAACTAAAGTTTTCCACCTGTACAAAGTAATTTCTTATACAGACATCAAGGCTGGACATAATGATTTTTTAATCATCCTTCCCTTGTCAATATCTCGCCATTTAGGGCAATGATATAACATTATGTAGTGATTCGATGCCCGCTGGCTGTATGAGCAGCAGCCGCTGCTGCCTCAACTCTATGGGGTGGAGTCCAAGACGGTTCAAGGTTGGACCTTTGGAGCTGGTCTGACTGAGACGTGTCGAGACAACATGAAGTGCGGAAAGGAATGAGAGCATACGATCGTGACGTAAATAACGTCACGATATATTCGAAGATTACTAGATATCTAAAAAATGAGATTATACACAAAAAAAACACAGGATCTTGTTTCCTGAGTCCTAAACTAAATTAAAATAAGATCTGGTTGCAAAATCGGCAAAATGTCCCTATAAAGCGCAGTGTGAGTGTCCAGGGGCCGTAAATCCTTTGTAAGTTTGCCTTTGGCGTTGTGGGCTGGAAGATTTTCACAGTGAGCTTGTAGATCTGCTATTTTCAAAAAGTTCAATTCTTGAAAAGAAATAATATTTCATATCTATCTATATCTATAGCCTATCAATAGATAGATAGATAGATAGATATCAAATATTATTTCACTATTTATTTTAAATAGCAGATTTACGAGCTCACTGAGCTTGTAGATCGGCTATTTTCACCACATATATGTATTAATTCAGATGGGGGTCTGCGAAGAAATACAATAATTTGGCATGCACATGTTTGAGGACTGTTTAAACAATAACATCAACAAAGTAACTACACTTTAAAAGCCCAAAAACCCACAACACGCAACAACCAATATTTACAGGCAACTTTACAGGATAAACAAGCACAAAGTCGCTTACAATAAGCCGACATGGCAACCCACAGATCAGTTGTGCACTACAGCGTTTTCAATCAGTGTTGCGTCACCATCTAAAGGCAAAATAAAAAGTGAGAACGTAAAGGCACTTTAACGTTTTCACTAGAGAGAACGTTGTCATCTAAACGTGCAAACACGTGTAAATGAAAGTTTAAGTTTAACTGTGTGTGTGCGCTTGAGGCAGGCGAGGCAGCAACAGCCTGCCTGCCTGACCTGTGTCTGTGTCTGTGTCTGTGTCTGTGTCTGTGTCTGTGCTTGTGTCTGTGTCTGTGCTTGTGTCTGTGTGTGTCTGTGTGTGTGTGTGTGTGTGTGTGTGTGTGTGTGTGTGTGTGTGTGTGTGTGTGTGTGTGTGTGTGTGTGTGTGTGTGTGTGTGTGTGTGTGTGTGTGTGTGTGTGTGTGTGTGTGTCTGTGTCTGTGTCTGTGTCTGTGCTTGTGTCTGTGCTTGTGTCTGTGCTTGAAATGGGTCTCTCTCTCTCTCTCTGAATTGTGGGCGTGCATAGAGTGTGTATAGAGACTGGGAGACTTCGTCAACCGTCTAATCTTTTTTTTATCATGAATAGTAGCCTAATGCAGGTGTAAGACCATTGTGTTTGTATTGTGTTATAAGGTATAATGCATAGTTTTCTATGCATTTCGGGGGTCTTGGGGGGTTTGACCCCCAAATCTGTTTCGTCCGCACGCCTTTGCCGCGCTCAGGATAGGTGTCCCTTACTTCAATCTCTGGGAGTTGGAAACCCTAACCTTGCCATAGGGTTAGGGTTAGGGTTAGGGTAACTGACATCACTGTGTACACTACAGTGTTTCTCCTTCCATTATCTTGACCAGGCAGCCCGCCCGGACAAACTCAATGTCTAAGCCCGCCTTAGAGGAAAGGGGTAAGAAATGTTTCTTGTATTTTTTTGAGGGGGGTTGTTGTTTCTTCTTTTATTTATTTTTCTTCTTCCTGTAGTTGCAGCATTTCCACTACCATAGAGTGCTGAACTGGTTGAAATACAAGTTTTATTTATCATTCATTTTCAATGCTGATATGAAGAGGATGTAAATACTTTCTACATGGATGTAAAATAGTGCAGTTCTGTTCCCTTTGCTAACACACACACACACACACACACACACACACACACACACACACACACACACACACACACACACACACACACACACACACACACACACACACACACACACACACACACACACACACACACACAAACACACAGTATTAATGAGTCAGTTCAACCCCCCACAAGAAAAAATAAATAATAATACAAGTCATTTGATAACAAGCTCACAACACAATGCATTGTGAGCTTGTAGATCGGCTGTTTTCGACAGAGAGATTTGGGGCCCTATCATCCATCCTGAGCTAACCCTTGGCACTACCCGCTACCCGTTAATTACGCACAAGGCAGCTGGCGCTGTACCCAAACAGTATCTTACGGCCACGCCGTATACATTATGCCCACTCTGTTATTTGCGCCTGGAGGTTTGGCCATGGGCGTGTTGTTGCGTTATCCCTAAATCTGCTATTATGACCACACACACACACATAAGGGAAAACGCATAACGGATTCTTAAACCACCCGCTATGCCCAATCCGTTTGTTAGAGCGTGACTGAAAAGGACGTCATCCCGGGGACCCGGCGGGACACGCTCGAATATAACGGAAATAGAGGGACGCTCGAGTGGAACGGAGGTCCGGCGGAGCGAGGTAGGAGGAGGGGATTGATTATCAACAAGTATAGACTTGCGACAGTGTGAAACAGGTCAGTCCCTGTATGTCTGTGGGAGGTGTTTTTTTCCGAGGTCAATTCAATTCAATTCAATTCAATTTTATTAAAGTGTCAAATCACAACAAGTTGTCTCAAGACACTTTACATGTAGAGAAGAGACCCGACAATCCCACCCTGAACAAGCAATTTTTGCGACAGTGGCAACGAAAAACTCCCTCTTAACTGGAAGAAACGTCAGGCAGACCCTAGGTTCTAGGGCGGGGGCCTTCTGCCTCGACCGTGTCGGGGGAAAGAGGAGAGAGAGAGGGAGAGAGAGAGAGAGAGAGAGAGAGAGAGAGAGAGAGAGGCAGGCATGTAGTGGGTAGTAGGATGTGTGATGCTTGTGTTTTCTGCCATGTAGTTGATTGATTTGGCCAGTATTGGTAATGCAAGACATGAGTTACAAGAATATGTAGTTGGTACCTGATAACAAGTTGTTTAGAATGTGTTATTACATTTGTAATGTTTACTATGTAATGTATAATATACTAAATATCAACAAAGTTTTAGAAACAGGGACAAACTGCAACCACTAGTCTTTACAGTTAGACTCTAAATCAGTCTAACTCCACCTAAAAAATGCAGCATGCTATGCCACCATAGGGTTAGGGTTGCCACTTAGTGGTGTATGGGTCATTGTCAGTGAATTTGTTTTTGTTTTATTGTCCTGGGTTATTGTAAATGTGAAGTGTGATATTTTTGGATTCAAGTCCTGATTGTTTATTTGATTGTGAAATATTGAAACTGGTTTAATACTGCAACTGAGTTGCATACAGTTATTGTCAGTCAGTGTAGTTGGGTGCACCCTAATGATTTAGAGGTCCATTGATACCAGGGTATACTACCTACCTCATTTATTGCCTATTGTCCTATGTTTGTGCGCACTGTTTTATGTTTGTTTTTTGTTACCCATTTCATTCAATATATAAAATTGAGCCGGCCAACTCAAAGTGATTTGCATCTGGTCTCATCATTTACCCCTCTGAATCCAGTAGACGAACCTAACTAGTCCAACTTTTAATCCTCCATTGTAATTAAGTAACTGTCTTACACTACATTTTCGACACAGGTGTTACACTGATCTTTTCTGACATTTATTATAGGCGAATTTAGCGCCCTATTTCACGTCGGGGTCCATTTCGTTCCATATGTGTCCTCTTACTTGAGGTTACAAAAACAGCCTAAAGATTCATCTGCAACACCGTTTTATACAACAGCCTATGTACTGGGGGTCCCTGCTTGATCTCTCTCTCAGCTATAGGGTCCTTGACCTGAAAAATGTTGAAGACCCTGGACCTAGACTGTATTATTGTATATTATATGAATTTAATCCAGTATGCTATTTTTTAATTTATTATGTTTTAAAAACATAGCAGACCTACAAGCTCACAACGCGTCGCATCCACGACGCGTTGTCAGCTTGTAGGTCTGCTATTTTAGGCGCGTGACACCGTCGTGCGGCGAAGTATAAAGTAAGCTCTATAGCCCCTCTTCTCTCAGCAGCAGAGACTAAGCTGGCCTTACACTACAAGATAATCGGGGTAAAAAACAACCCTCCCGGGTATCGGGGGGGGGGGGTCGAATTCTGACAGCCCAGAACTCACCATCTCTTTACGGGCCAAGTATGTGAGTCAGATGTTTGCGATGCCACAGGAGCATGATAGCTCGCGTGTGGATTCCCTGGGTTACTCAGGTGGTCTGGTGTCTCATCCTTGATGTAAAGCTTTCCCATTGTATTCATTTTATTGTGAGTAAGGGCGTGGCTTGAGCTTTGATGGGTGTTTCCTGGATCTGTAGATCGCAGCTCGTGCGTGCGAAGTTCTGTGAATTGCTGCTGTTGGCTTGTGCTTTGATGGGTGTGGCATGGAACGTTAGATGTTGGCTCCTGTGTGTGAGGATCTGCAAATTGATGCTGATCATGTTGATAGTGAGAATGTTTCTCCACATAATCACTGGTGCGTTGAGCTCTGTTCTCAGTGAGCCTCATTGTCTGTGCCAACTCATCGTGATATTCTTCTCCCTGTGCAGCTGCTGCTTCATATATTGCTGCCTCTGTAGATGCCGCTGCAGCCTCCTGCTGTAGATTTAACAAATAGAGGTCGGCCGATATCCGGGCTTGCTCTTTCATCATGAAGGCTGCTTCTGTTGCATAGGCCACCTTTACCCTGGCTGACTCTGCTTTGGCCCTGGCTCTTACAGCAGCGCTACTAGCAGAAGATGAGCCTGATTTGGCTGAGACCTAATGCTGCCAGTCTCTATTTGGTCCTTTTGATCCCCATTATGATTTTCCATCATCTTAGTTGGGGGTATGATGCAGTGTGCAAATGCCAGTACTGTCTTTCACTGTCTTCACCCGTTGTGTAAATATCCTTTTACTGTTCTGCCCTGGCAATTGCGTTCTTAGCAAAGCTTAGACAGACAGATAACAAAATGAAGGTCCATTCCATAATTTCCTCAGAATGTGATCTTTACTGTGAGATTCTTCATAATTTTGTAAAACTGAAAACATAGACAGAAAAAAATGCATTTTACCAAACAACATAAGGCATGACATTGTTTACACTTATACATTGTAACAATGAAATATAGCTTTAGTTACAAATAGCTTTTTAGCCATTTTAAGTATTTTAACCATTAGTGTGTTTTTAACATTTTACAGTAGGCAGGTAAGTATGAATTGTATTTTTCTAACAGCTCACCAAGTATGTATACAAGCCCAATACTGTTCTACACCATAAAGTTGCATGTATTCAGAAACAAATAACATTACAGGGGATATACAGCATGTAGTATTTAGAAGATTAACTAAATAGCATGTGGCAACATGGAAAATAACAAACAATCCTTTCAATAAACTCAACATCAAACAAATGTTCTACACTCTAAAATAATCCACATTTGCCATTTATGGCACTGTTAACACTCACGGATAAATCTACTCCAAGGTTTGGACGTGGAAAAACAACTGGAATAGCACTGCTTGCATTCATGTAGCTCAAGACCTAATGGCAGATAAACAGGAAGTAAAACGTAATAAAGACGTCTCTGGTGCAGTACCAAACCCCGTCAATAGATGGCGGTCACTAATCACTCACTGTAGTTAGAAGTCAATGTAAAGGCATGTATTCAACAAAGCTTGTCATAACAATGCACGCAGAAAGATTATTACAACAAAACACCAGAATAATTCAAAACATAAGAATATACACATTTTGGCTTTGTCCTTTTTTTTTGAAGACAGAACACTATTCACAAATAGAAAGTGTGTGTGTGTGTGTGTGTGTGTGTGTGTGTGTGTGTGTGTGTGTGTGTGTGTGTTTCGCTGGCTGTCGGAAAAAAACACATTGAATCGATTCTCCACAATAGCCAGTCAGTGATGGCAAAATATATATAAATATTTTTTAAATTTAGGCTTAATGTTGCCTAGAATACCTTTAATGTGTGTGTGTGTGTGTGTGTGTGTGTGTGTGTGTGTGTGTGTGTGTGTGCCCCGGTGGAATTGTGGGCGTTCACTCCATCTCTTACTTATAGGGGGGCTTGGCTAAAGGAAATTACGTCAATTCAGTTTATGGAGACTGACGTCACCAGTATAAAAACATACTTCAGTATGCACGCCTGAAATGGACAAGGAACTGTTTGGACAGTGGCTGAAGTCACACTATGCGGCTATGGAGCAGCAGCCCGGCAGCTCTTCTAACCAGACTCATAGGCCGTTTCTCAATACCCGAACTTGGGAAGCACGGACTTGCGTCCTTGGAAGTTCAGACTTGCAAGTTCGCCTCGGGAGTATCAACTTGCGAGGACGCCACCATCTCAGCTCGTCCACAGTGTGGGATATGCAGAGCAGATCTACAAGCTAACAACGCATCGCTGAGCAACGCGGTGTGAGCTTGTAGATCTGTTTTTTTTGTACAACAGAACATAACGTACATTTTACAATAATGATATTATATAAACATAAGATATATTAACGTATATCTATATATATAAATGTTAAAACATCGCTTTTGTTAATTTAATGTATTTAGCCTCCTCTCAGAAAAAAACTTATAGAAATATGCCATTTGGTATTTATTTATTATGATACTGACCGATTGTGTAACAACTTAAATGACTTACAGACCCACCAGGGTATAACAGGATAGTGGGCACAAGGGACATCTGGGCACCTCGATGTAAAATTGTCTATTTTGTCCCAAATGTTAAAAAAAATATATATTTTATGAAAAATGTTCTAAGGTAAAGTAGCCTATATATGATTATAACATGCTTAAACATTCGACAACCAAGGTCTAATATTTCTACAACTGCTACAAAACTTGTATATCCAGTCATTTGGGAGCATAAATTAGAATACATCGAGGTGCCCAGATGTCCATATTGCCCACCTATCCTGTATCCGTTGGCATACCTCATACCTGCTGGAGGCGATTGCGGGTGAGAAGCCTGCGTTGGCAAGGGTCTGGGAGCACTGGACCAAATACCCGTGTGGAATAAAGTTGATCAGAACGGGAGGCTGGCGAGCGAGGCGAACGTGATGTTATTATTCTCTGGCTTTTTGTAAAAAATGTTTTCCCCCTAGGTATCACTTGTGTATTGAGTGAGTGGTATATTATAGAATATAAAACTAAACAGAATAAACATAATATAACCGAATAAACATATATATACGCACACACACATAACATTTAGCCTAAGGCTATTAACACATTTGAAAATATAGTGCCGTCATTGTGGATTATATTAGTTAAAAGTAAATAGCCTAAGTAGGCTACACTATAATTAACAATAGGTCTGCACATCAAAAGAAGTTAAAACGTACATTCACACATACAAAAGTCAAGTGGCCTATAGTCAGATAAAATCGCACACAAATAAGAGTGGACCTCAAATTTTATTTCTAAAATATAAATAACCAGAGTGAAATTGATGCAATGACAAAATAAAAAATACATGAATGATGTACAGGCGTACGACATGAATCAAGCTTGATAAATATTCATAAACACCAGTGGTGGAAAGTAACTAAGTATATTTACTTAAGTACTGTATAAGTCCAATTTTGAGGTAGTTTTACTTTACTGGTATATTTGCAATTTTCAGTAGCCTACTCTTACTCCACTATGCCTCAGAGGCAAATGTTGTACTTTTACTCCACTACAGTTATTTGAAAACTTTAATTAATAGTTACTTTGTAGATTTAGATTATTATTACAAAACATACATTAACCACTTGAGCCATATCTACATTTCGGCCATTAGAAAATAGCCGATCTATAAGCTCACTTGTAGGACTTGTAGGTCTGCTATTTTCAAAAGATTTCTTTACATTTTATACATCAGAAAACTTGTGAAATGGGACATTCTGGATTACTTTCAACTTTTGGTATTTAAGTACATTTTTATACCAACTTTTTTACTTTTACTCAAGTACATTTTTAATTCCGGACTTCTGCTTGTAACAGAGTATTTCTACATTGCAGTATTGTTACTTTTACTCAAGTAAAACATGTGAGTACTTTTTCCACAACTGATAAACACATGCATATTTCTCTGGATGAAGTCCTCTTGCTTGGTGAAAAGTCTCGTTGACAGCTCAGCGCAGAATGAACTCCCTGGACGCATACCTTCAATTGAAGTAAAATAACGTTAATACTACTCGCATAAACACATATCAAACATTAGTCAGAGGCAGTTCTATCTCCCCAAAATTGGCTGAGACTTTAGAAGTCCAATAAATATATCCACAACTAATTAGATCTCATTTGAACCACTACAAAGAAGACCCAGCTGAACCAGCGGACACTTTCAAAAGGACTGGCCGCAAATGAGGCTTCATAGGCGGGGTACAGTGGTCTGACGGGCCGGTCATCTGCGGCCGGGTTAACAGCGGCTAGCCGGCTAAACAAACGTCCGAAAGTTCGGTGCACAAATCAGCCACAGATTTGAAGTCAATTAGCAACATTCAAGCCTAAAATAAATCTTAAAATTACATTCTGTGGCAAAACTAAAAAATAATTCGGACATTTCTTACCGTGGTCCGTGTCCGCCATATTGGTCCTGTTTTTCAAGCGCTCCGGTCCGGTGCGGTGTTGCATTCTGGGCAATCTGCTGTGAAAAGTCCTCTGCGAGTCTAGTCTGAAGCATGCTCGGTAAAGGGGGCGGATCAAGTTCCCGTCCGGGTATTTGGTCTGTACTTAGGCAAATGCGAACTTAGAATTGGAACAGTACTTGGGCAGCGACTGATGACGTTTCACAAGTTCGTGAGGACGGGAGTACAGACAAGGATCTGGAGGAGCTGGAGGATCTGAGTTTGGCAGATAAACTTTATTTTAGCCTGTTTATCCAATCCAATATGGCAGCATGTTTTCCAATATGGCTGCCGATAAATTGTAGAAATGTACATCTGCTTATAGTTAATCCACATAAGCTTGTAGCACATGTATTTGTATTAATTACCACTAGGGGGATATGAGCACCCAAGGCCCGGGAAAGGGTGCAGGTGAAAGTACAGACCTTGCTGCTTGTTTCTCGCGCGAAACCTGCCAACGTCATCTCCCATTGTTTGACACATAATGCACAGATTTTAGCGCGAGCCGTCGCGCCCGCGCACACCCACACACCCACTCACGACTGGATACTAAACTCAAGGACCTGGGCCTGCACCCGTCCATGTGCAGTTGGATACTGGACTTCCTATCGGGCCGACGTCAGGTGGTGAGAATGGGCAACATTACATCGGACCCCCTGACCCTCAACACAGGAGCCCCCCAGGGCTGTGTGCTGAGCCCTCTCCTCTACTCTCTGTATAGTTTCAACTGCGCAGCCACACACAGCTCAGTGGTGCCAGGAGAACAACCTGGCTCTCAATGTCGATAAGACCAAGGAGATCATCGTGGACTTCAGAAGGCAGGAGAGAGAGCATGCACCCATCTGCATCAATGGCGTTGCAGTGGAACAGGTCGCGGACTTCAAGTTCCTCGGAATAAACATTTCGAGGGACCTCAAGTGGACCACACATACCACGCAGGTGGTGAAAAAAGCCCAACAACGGCTGTACTGCCTCCGGCGTCTGAAAAAGTTCCGAGTGAGCCCCCGCATCCTCAGGGCGTTCTACACCAGCACCATTGAGAGCATCCTGATGAGCGGCACCACCACCTGTGGTACAGTTTCCGAACGCCTGGTTCGGAAACTGTACCACAGCCGAACGCAAGGCTCTACAGAGAGTGGTGCGAACGGCGCAGCGCATCGTGGGTGGTGAGCTTCCCCCTCTCCAGGCCATACATGAAAAAAGATGTGTGGCTAAGGCCGGAAGCATCATCAAGGACACTTTCCACCCGAGCCACGGTCTGTTCAAGCCGCTGCGACACCCACGGCCAGGCAAGCGATGAAGGAGCATTGGTAGCAGCACCACTAGACTCTGGAACAGCTTTTATCCAGCAGTAATTAGGCTGTTGAATGAGAACTAAACTTGAGGACACTGTGCACTGAGCTCACTGAACTTGTGTGTTTATATAGATATGATCTATATTTTAATTACAGACACATTTTCCCTTAACTTATTACTTACATTAAGCCACTCTCTTAAATGCACTTTACATTCTATCTTTTAACTGCATTAATGGGCTTGTACAATTAAGAATTTCACCCATATTACCTGTAATGTGTTGTGACAATAAAGTTTGATTCTGATTGATTCTGATTGATTCTGATTCACGGCCGTCGCGAGCGAGCGTGCGCGCGCACACACCACGGAGATGTGACGCAGACACACACGGCCGTCGCGCGAACACACAGGTGCGAGCCGTAGCGACGCAGACGGCAACACGGCAACAGTGTGTCGCGAGCGAGCGCGCACACACACACACACACACACACACACACACACACACACACACGCACAGAATGGTTGTTTGGATTGGATGCGACGCATGCGCAGTTTGATCGGGCACAGACCAAGACACCACCCAAGACACCGGAGGTTAGTCAAATTATAGGAGGATACACATAATCCATTCATGGTTAATATGTTGTGTCTGGGCGAGGACCCCTATATTATATGCAAGGGATAATGCATGGGGGCGATTAACCACCTCGGCTGCGCCTCGGTGGTTAATCGCCCTGTCGGGCTTTAAATTTCAATAATGACTGCCTCCCCATGCATTATCCCGCTTATTACACGGCTACTTAATAAATATATAAATAAATTTACCCAAAAGTAACAACAAAACGAAGTATTTCCTTGCTTACGGCAATGAAAGTATTCCATAAGTAGCCTATTGGGCTGGGCGGAGTTTGCCTCGGAAAACAAATGACAAAATAGAAAAAAACTCGCCCCAAAACACACTCGCCCCCCATTCTATATACTGCCGATTTGCCTGTAATACCGCCGGATTTGCCCCGGGGCGACTGTGTTTTGGGGCGAGCGTTTTGGTATTTCCCCCGTAGCCACGATAAACAAGAAAGTGCAGTGGATCAAATAGAATCACTTTTCGGTCATTGCATCGTCTATTTCTCACTTCAAATGTTTTCAAAAACATTCTTGAGAGCAACGTTTAGTTGTAAATGACATTGGTTGTTTGTTTACATGGCTGTCATGTTGGATAAAGCATAAAACAAAGCAGCGGAGGTTGATATGAGCAGGTGTTCTGAGTCTCTGATTACACAGCGGTCCGTTATTGAGCTCAGCGGTCATTATCGAGAAATAATGACCGATGACTGACCAATCAGAATCGAGCATTCAACCAAGCCGTGTAATAAGTGTTATTAGTGTCGTCTGAAACTATGTGGTTTACGGTTAGTGAGAACTTACTGCACTTGTCCCTTAAGCTTGTATACTTGTATTTATTTATTGTGTGTAAAGCACTTTGCATCTATGTTTTTTAAAGTATTTTTAAACTCAAGCTGATGGTGTGGTGGACACTAGATGGAGGTATCTCACCTCAGAATAGACTGGGTGGGTTTTAATGGGAGGATATTAGGAAGTGACTGTACCTGTGTGCCTTCTTGAAATGTTCAAACACTGGTGAGACATTCAATTTAAACACACTGTCATTCAATATGCGTTTGCCTCTTCAGTTTTAAAATATGTAATTGTCATCATCACAATAGTAGGCTACAGTAGTTATACAAATTAAAATATTTTGAAAATAGCAGATCTACAAGCAGATTTCACAATGTAAAACATGCTGCCTCCAAGTACCAACTACTACTACCAACTTCGTGTTTTCTTGAAATATGACAGGAAAATTGGATATTGTCCCTGATATTTCTGGTTAGGGCTTTACCACAAAACATGCACTTTGCAGCACATGCTTCTTCTTTGCAATAGTCTTGCAAATAAACTCTAACCAAACCACACAATAGCTGAATTTGCCGACATCTTCTTGAAAGTACACAATTAACCTTTTTTGGTGTCAGTTTCCGACCGAAACCTTTCAAATGAATGGCTCTTCTTCAAATAAAAACAACACAATCATCCAATGGTGTACCTAAGTACATTTACTCAAGTACTGTACTACTTACAATTTTGAGGTATTTTTACTTTACTGAAGTATTTCCAATTATCAATACTTTTACTCCACTACATCTCTCAAATATTGTACTTTTACTCGGCTACAATTGTTTGAAAACTTCAGTTACTAGTTACTTTGGAGATATAAATTATGACATTATACATAATTACATTAACCACTTCAGCCCTATTTTATACATAGGCTATTTGAAAATACAAGCTCACCATTGTGAGCTTGTAGATTTGCTATTTTCAAACATTTAGTACTTTTACCTTTGGTACTTTAAGTATATTTTGAAGCCAACAGTTTTGTTCTCTTACTCAAGTAACATTTTGAACACAGGCCTCTACTTGTAACAGAGTATTTGCCTCGTGAATACAGGTCGATGCTTTTATATTCATGGTGAAAACGTTTGTGGATGTAGGCCTACTTAATTCTTTATTGCATGAAATAAATAGAACGCGGAGGATGAAAAGCAGAAAGAGGTAAGTCTCCCAGTGCGTAATAATGCACAATGTGGTACAACATACTAGATCATTTAAGTGATTTGCACATTTACATGTAGGTTATATCTCCAGACAAGCTGACAACAGTATCGGTCAGGATCTAATGTTAATTCATGTTTTTAGTTTTGCTGCTTGGACTGAGATATTTACTGCAGTGAGTGACACAGTATAATGTACGCAACTGAAAGCAGTCTCTAATCATCTTTAGAGAACCTTGTTCATTAAAACAACCACAGGCTACAACACAGTGAACACACACACACAAACAAACACCTGGAAAGCTTACGCTGTTCGTGGAAATAATTTAAAAAGAATATAAACTAGAGGGACAGGGCAGAGGTGGAGTGTGGTGTCTGTTGGGCTGCCGGTGTTCTGCTGCGCTGTCTGTCAACCACAAGAGCTGGTGGGCGCATTATAAACACACAATACCATAGACAATCGTAAAGAAAATATACACACACAGAGTACTTGATTTGCCAACAGTGTATTCACTTATTTCCCCACAAACCCCCCAGTCAGTGCTCAACACAATATCACAGATCCACAAGGTAATAAATGTTCAGATACAGAGCGAATGTTCAATAGCGCAACCCTTCAAACGAGTCAAAACAAAACGTTCATTAACAGTCCACCTCCGCAATAAAAGAAACAAGTCAGTTGTACGTCACGTCACTGTCAGTCACTCACGATCAGGGGGACGCTGTGAATCTCCTTACAGAGTGGTGATGTGGGTCGGTTCCCATATCATATAAACATCTCGGGGAGAATTCACTTTAGCGTTGACGGCGGCCGTCATAAACCGGCGTTACCTCCCGTAACGAGGACTGGAGCAGAGGACACCACAGCAGCAGCGCTTCGACGGCAGACGATCACCATCCACGATCGCGTCGATCACGGCGCAGCGTGGGCTACAAACAAACGGACTGTATGTTTCACGGGCCAGAGGTAGGCTACTAGTGCGAGAGGATCTCAGGGAACGACACCCCCCGTGTTTGACAGGAGCCGACTCATAGTGCTCGCGCTCTTTCCTTTGTTTCATTCATAATTTCCTGGAGAGGCGTGGGAACGGGTGACGTACGGAGCAGCGTTAAAGGCGCAGATCGCCACAGCGCTCCATTACTAAACAAGACATGTGTCCATAAGTGACAGACAGCTTACTTATAATGATAATGTGAATGGGCTCCTCATAATATCAGTATAATAAAATGTCAATGCATTCGTAGTGACACGGACTCGAGTGGATCCGGTGGAGGTAGAGTCCCGAGTCCCTTAGTCTGAGACTGAGTCAAGACCGAGTAAAATCATGGGCGAGACCGAGACAAGACCAAGTAAATCAAAATGCAGACTACAACCAGTTTTTTTTCGAACCCAAGATGCACTGTCAGGTGCATTTGAGCCTATATGTGGTATGCGCCTGGACCGCTAGGCCGGCGGACGCTCCAAAACAGTCCTGTTTAAGTTTGCTGAAAAGCATAAACTTTTGCCTCCTGTCATGCACCATGCCCCTGTTTCACTAGGATATACAGCACACAATTATAAATAAATACTGTAAAAACATGTCTTTAAAAAGTGGACATGCATGAATTAATAAAGTCATGATTTCTGTGCAGAAATTTAAATGAAGCCTGGATAAGTTGGGATTCGATCCAGGGACCTTCTGACTGATAGGTAGAAACTGTACTTACTGAGCTACAGCAAGCACAGAATTGAAACTGAGAGAAAGATGGCCATGCACAGCTGTTTTTTTTTTGTCTGTTTATGAAGCCATGCCCTCTACAATATTCATTGGCTCATGGAGGCTTCACTTTTTTCACATACAAACCTCCCATCTTAAGATCCCATCGTTTAGCTGATGACCCAAGAACAAGAGCTGCACCAGACACTCTAAACAAATCTAACATTCCTGACCGTTGAACTGATATGAACACACTCCATATTTGAGCGTAGCTGCATTGGGAACTCCTTATATGGTTATAGCTGAGTCATGGTGACATGAGCGTGACGTCAGAGGTTTGTGCCGATTGCTAAAACATCCCACGCAAAGTACGCATTTAACAGTTTTTCATATATTCTACTATATTATAATTGCCTATAGGGTGGGTGGACCGAGGACAATGGTCACAAACGTAACATCCAGACCTGCGAGGCGCACAGTTGCTCCGATCCACACCAAACTTTAGCCACACCCTCACAACAACATGCAGTAATCCTGGTCTCTATACTGCCTCCCCCTGGTCAGCCGGGGCGCCTGATTGAGGGGAAAGGAAGTGATTGGAATAACGTGTTCCTTCTACGTGCTACGTCCAACCGGGGAAACTCCCCCCTGTCAGGTGATTGATAAGAAGCGGACTGATCACTCCTCATGCATTGAAGGAAGCATGAGCTCAGTTCGGGGCTCTCTCCAGGCTGGCAAAGGGTAGCAGTAGCACCCAGGATTACAAGCTTAGGCAATTGGCATTGGGTGTAAAATCGGTTACAAAATCGTGGGATAAAAAAAAAAGATAAAAAAGAATGGCCACACTAGGGACCACGTGTGTGGGTCACCATTGCTCCGCCTCCTCTGTGTTCCTATTGGCTGGGGTTTAAACAGCCATAAGGGCTTCCGGTCGCTGCGTCATGGAGTAGTAGACCCTTCCACCACGCTCCCACTCAATTTTTTTATTCAATATTTCTAGCCCTTTTATATTCACCAAATGCACACCAAACAGCTTAGTAATGTATAAAGTTTGCCCTTAAACAAGAAATGACCAGAAACCCACGTACAATTTGAGATCGGACGATGCGAAAAAAGACTGCCTGGTGGCGCAGACATGGACGCCAGTGCAGTTATGCTGGAGAAGCACAAAGAGGCCATGTTCTCCAAATTTAAAGATGGATTTTCTACTCTCGAGAAGAAACTGGACCTTATCAACTCAAAAGTAGAAGATAATGAACAACGTGTTTCATCCCTTGAGTCCAACGCCAACACAACCAGCGACCGTATAACAACATCCGTATAATCGGCTTGCTTGAGTCCACTGGAGGGGCTTGCCCCTCCGAATTCCTTCCTGGGTTCCTGGTTGAAGTCTTGGGTGACCAGGTGCTATCCTCTCCCCCAGAATTGGACCGTTCGCATCGCGTCCCTTCATCCACAAAGCCAAGAGTAATTGTTGCTCGCTTCCATAAGACCTGTGACCTGGTGGTTCGTGAGGCACGCAAGATGAGGGCTAAACTGAAATATCGAGGCTTCACGATACAGATTTTCGAGGATCTTCCCGCGGAGATTCTGGAGGAGAAGAAAAGCTACCGCAACGTCGTGGCGGAGCTCTACACCCATGGCCTGAAACCGGCTCTTCGCCACCCTGCCAGACTCTTCGCCTCTACCGTGACAGGCGGCCCGCAACGGGAGCTTAGTCTCCAGGAGGCTTGTCAACTTGTGTCTTCAGCACAGAGCAATGATTCTCGCTTTTTACTTTGAGCTGTGGTCAGTAGCCAAGTGGGACGGGGCCCACTTTCGACCCATCTAGTTTTGTCATTCTGTTTAACAGCTATTTTATTTCCATTTTTGTATTGGGACTCTTATTTGTTGCACTGTGGTGGTTCAACACAAAGTTTTTGTCACACTTTTTTTCCTAGGTGTTGTTTTCATTTTATAGCCATTACTTTTCAAATGTGCAAATGTGATTCCCATTTTCTATTTTAGTTACTACTTATTCAAGCTTGTAACCCTACTAGTGACGTCACCTATTCCTCCTGTAGTATGTGGGTTTTCTATGTTTGATTTGTTTCTACAATATTGGTCATATAGCGCCTCCCTCTGGCCTTTTTTTGTATAGCTTTTTAAATCTACATTGTAAAGTTGACATTGTTTTTCTGGTGTGTATAAGGTGTTTTTGGCCAGCTTTTTATTTCAGTGGTTTGTGGTCTTTGACCTGTTAGCCCAAGTTATGGTGAGTTGTAGCCGTTGCTACATTTTGGGGATTTACCCCATTGGGGAGGGTTGGGTTTTTTACTGTGTGTTTTTTGTTTTTTTCCTCAGCCTTTTTTGTACATATTTGCTCTTTCACTCTTGACAGCAGTTGTTTACCGTGTATAACAAAGCCAAGTGATAGGCCTAACCCATAATGCATCTGTTTCTCGAGCACAGGGTAGGGGTTTCAGGTTTATGAGTTGGAATGTCAGAGGCTTGGGTCATATTGTAAAGAGAGCTGAAGATCTCTTTCAGCTGATATAATGTTTTTGCAAGAAACACATATTGAGCACAAAGTCAGGGGCAGGCTCAAGGTTGGTTGGGTGGACCAGGTCTACCAGTCCTGTTTTAGCTATAAAGCAAGAGGGGTGGCAATTTGAATTAGGAAAAACGTCCCCTTTATTCACTCCTCCACAATCAGTGATCCTAATGGTAGATACCTCATAATAGTTGGTGTCCTCAACTCCACGCCTGTTGCATTCGTTAATATATATTTTTTAAGGAGATTTTTAATTTAATCCCTAATTTTTCAGGTACCAACTTATCTTTGGTGGAGATCTGAACTTGACCCTTGATCCCCTTTTGGACAAGCAGTCCTCTAAGTCCCCACAGCCATCAAACGCCAGTGCTTGTTTGAACATTTTGATGTCCAACTCCAATTTAGTGGATATTTGGCGACTCCTCCATCCATCCACTAGAGATTATAGTTTCTTAAGTCCGGTTCATAAGAGTAGTAGTCGCATTGACTATTTTCTCCTGGATGCTAAATTAATTTCGACAGTTAGGTCAGTAACATACCACCCTATTGTTATTTCTGATCACTCTATACTGTCCATGGATCTCAGGATTGGAGAACATAGCTCTAGAGGGCGACAGTGGCGCCTTGACCCCACACTTCTGGTTGACGAGCAGTTCACTAGCCACATGGAGAAATCAATTTCTCATTTCATTAGGGAGAACGACACTGGAGATGTTAATGTCTCTATCCTGTGGGAATCTTTTAAGGCGGTGAGTAGAGGCCACATTATATCTTTTGTCCAAACAAGAGGGAAAACGAAAGTAAGAGACTGACTGACATAGAAAATTACCTTTCCATTCAAGAAAACTCATTTAAGGACAACCCTAACGATGCAACTCTGGAGTCAATTACTAAATTAAAATTCGAATATAACACTATCCTCTCACAAAGAGTTAGCGCACTGCTTGCTAAAACCCAACAGAAATACTTTCAATTGGGCAATAAACCCCATAGTTTACTGGCAAGGCAGCTCCGGCACTCACTATCCACCCGAGCCATTCACAAAATAAAAGATAGACAAGGTAAACTTATTACTGATCCAGCCGGGATCAATAAGAGTTTTGCTCAGTTCCATGAGGAACTCTACCAATCCAAAAGGTGAGATTATAACAGCTATGTCTCAATTTCCCAACAATAAAGCCCCCGGTCCTGACGGATTTGTAATTGAGTTCTATAAAAAGTCACAAACCATAGCTCCATTGCTTTTGCGAATGTTCAAGCAGTCAAAACAAGCTTCAGAGCTGCCGCACTCTCTTTATCAGGCAAATATTGGCTTAATCTTGAAGAAAGATAGATATCCATTAGACATGTCCTCCTACCGCCAAATATCCCTTATCACTATGGAAATTAAAATTTTGAGCAAAAATAATGGCCAATAGACTCTCCAGGCACATCGCCGATCTGATCCACCCCGACCAGACGGGTTTTGTTCTGGGCCGTCACATAAATTCCAACCTACGCTGTCTTTTTAATATCATGTATCATAAGAGTCGGTGGTCATTGCCTTAGACTGCGAGAAAGCTTTTGATTGTTTAGAATGGAAATACATACTGTCTACTTTAAAACATTTTGGCTTCTGGGAAACATTTATAGACTGGATCAATATAATTTACGCCCATCCTGAGGCATCAATTGTCACTAATGGTGAGGTCTCACAGCCTTTCCATCCTAAGAGAGGGTTGAGGCAGGGGGACAGCTGCTCCCCTTATCTCTTCAATTTAGCCATCGAAGTTCTAGCCAGCCAGATTAGAGCTAATCAAGAAATCGCCCCAATCCAAGTTCACAACACTGTCAACCATCTATCGCTATTTGCTGATGATATGACTTTATTTATTTCCCGTCCTAAAACATCTATCCCACCTTTATTACGTTTAATTGATATATTTGGTAGTTTTTCGGGCTACAAGGTCAATTGGGGAAAAAGTTAATTGATGCCCATTTCTGAGAATGTTGATCCAAGCTTCCTGCGCACAACAGCCTTTAAGGTTTCCACAGACACATTTTAAACTCTGGGTATAATAGTCACTCGTAAACATGGGGAACTTTTAAAGAAGAACTGTGATTGCAAGATGCAACAGTTGAAAAATAACATTGAATTCTGGAACACTTTGCCCATATCCATGGTTGGTCATATTAATGCCATAAAGATGGTCGCTCTGCCTAGATTTTTATACCTCTTCAATTGTTTACCTGTGTTTATACCTCTCAAAAAGCTGAATTCTGTTGTTTCATCATTTATTTGGAGAAACAAATCTGTGAGGATATCTAAAAAAACATTTATGTAAGTCTACGGCAGCAGGGGGCTTTGGGATACCGCAATTTAAATTGTACTACTGGGCAGCCAACTTGTATGCGCTGTCTTTTTGGCGCAACTACCTATCAGCAGAGCATCTAAATGGACCAGCTTGGCTTCAGATTGAGATGGCTTCAGTTGCTGTTACCTCTCTTCTTGCGTTGCTTAATAATCCAGCCAAGCGTAAACTACCACCCTACATAACCAACTCTATTATACTTGACTCTTTAAAAATCTGGAATCAAATTCGTCAATGGCTGGGCCCACCTGCCCAGCCATTGAAGGACTGCATTAACCAATAGAACACAGTCCATGTCTACTCACTCAACAGTCTCCAATCCAACAGATAGCATTTCCCGGCCAGAGTCTCCTGTATGGTTGCAGTTCAGCTCCAGGTGTTTCAGGTAGGAAGGATTGAGTTTCAAAGCTGAAACCAGAGAAGAACAGCCCTCCTCTGTGACCCCACAGCCTGACAACCTGCAGAGAAATAAAGACTTTAACAAACTGAACTTGATGTTCAAGTCCAGATCCACACACAAATAAACCACATTATTTACCTCAGGGTCTGCAGTTGACAAAGTGGACTCTTCAGTCCATCTGAGAGCTTCTTCAGTGCTGCATCCTTCAGGTTGTTGAAGCTGAGGCACAATTCTCTTAGGGAGGGAACAAAGCTGAGAGCTGAGGCCAGGATCTCACAGCATCTCTCTGACAACCAGCAATGAGTCAATCTAAAGGAAGAATAAAACACAACATGTCTGATTGTGTGCTATAGTACATTTAGCACACATTTAGTTTCACTCTCACACACCGACAACAAGGGCTTGGGTGAGTGAGGTGAGTGAGTGAGTGAGTGCCCATGCTAAGAATGCAGTGTGCCATCCGAGTCGGCAATAGGTTGTCAACTTTTTCAAAATCACACGTAGCCTATGCAGGACATTGCATGAAGCAAAACAAGCATTTGCATCTCCCTAACACGAACAGTTTCCTCTTTCCAAAGAAGTATTATCATATTGATATTTGCATTCTTCATTCTGATCTTCTTAGATATTAAAATAGTTAGTGATTGATTGATTGATTGATTTATTGATTGATTGATTGATTGATTTAACATTGAGTGTTAAAAATGTTAAATATACATAGTATTAAAAAAACGGGATGGGAACAAAACATCCAAAGTCTAGTGTAATCAGAGATGTTCAAGTTTTAAATTTATCTCAGTATGCCTGTACATACTGTAGTCACTATACCCAATCATCAAACGTGTTCACACTCCTCAAATGAATAAAATGCATACTAAAACAAAACTTATCAAACTAATTATGGTAAATTAATCTGACCTAAGTTTCTCCAGTTTACAATGTGGACTCTTAAGTGCAGCACACAGTCGCTCCAGATCTGAATCGTCCAAGGCGTTGTCACTGAGATCTAGTTCTCTCAAATGGGAAGGATTAGAGCTGAGAGCTGAAGCCACAACTTCAATGCTTGTCTTGTCGAGTCCACAGCCAACAAGTCTGTACAAAGATATTGAATGCAAAATCAGAGATTATGACAATTAATTAGACCATGTTCACTGTCAAGGAAGATAACTAAGAGGCATTCTATCTAGTTATCCATTCATTAACATAAAGTAAGAACAGGCAACCAGAGAACAGAGTGAAACTTGCATGATGTATTAACTGTGTGTGTGTGTGTGTGTGTGTGTGTGTGTGTGTGTGTGTGTGTGTGTGTGTGTGTGTGTGTGTGTGAGAGTGAGCGAGTACACCTAAGTAATGTCCATGTTCATTGTTAAAATCCATTCTCTCTACACCCCTTTACGAATGGTATGATCCAGTTCTCATTGGCGGTATGGTCTGTTACGTTACGAATAGCTAAAGAGGACTCTAGCGAATAGTTTCCTGTTGTTCTGCGTGGTACCATGTTCTCTGTACCCGTGTGTGTGTGTGTGTGTTTGTGTGTGTGTGTGTGTGTGTGTGTGTGTGTGTGTGTGTGTGTGTGTGTGTGTGTGTGTGTGTGTGTGTGTGTGTGTGTGTGTGTATATCAATGTAGTACCAGAATAGATACAGTTCAATATTAGTACTACTAGTAATACTGACTATAATTTGTACAGCCACATCTCTTGTGGTTGACTTACTAGCAGTGACGTAATTTGTATAGGGTTGCTGGGTTATGAGAACCCATATACGGTACTTCCATGCAAGGGGGCCCCCCAGGAGGGGATTCATTAATTCATTTAAAGGGGCTACACCATGAATTTTAACTTTTTCTTCATCTTTGTGTGTTTTTGGTCTCCCCCACCTCTCTTCTGTTCCAACAAATACCCGACTTCGAGCATGCAGGCTTTCAAAGGCTATCTGTGTTTTTTATGTAAATTGGTCTGAAAACAGTCCGTCAGATTTGTTCCCCCGGCCTACGTCACGTCTGGGAACAATTCCTCCGGTTTTTCAGTTCTAACCAAAAAAAAAAAAAAAAAAATTGTTTTAAATGTTTTTCTTATTTTATTTTTTTACTTTTTCCACACAGAACCAGGACATAACATGCATACAAACTGGCTCAATAGCGCCCCGTGCCAAACAGTGCTTTATAAGCCAGAGAGAAGTTAGTTGGAATGAGTATTATCTGAGGCTCAAACCTTTTGAAAAACGTTTGAGGGACATAAACAATAATTATGATATTAAATATTATTATTATTTTTTAAATTCATGGTGTAGCCCCTTTAAGTTTAATTAGTTTGTTTTTAATAAACATAAAAATAGACGCCCATATCACAGTAAAGGCATCTGCTATTATATTTATTTTTGTAATTTCCAATATATTATGTAGCCTATAGTTTTATATCCCCATAATATTATTCATATTATTTCCGCAATTCTCATTGACGAGAAGATTCCGGTGGTAATCAGAACACTCGCCCCAAAACACACAGCGTGTTTTGGGAAAAGCGTTGTGCAAAGTGTGCATATTTAAGCAAGTATCTTAAAACAGTGAAACCTTCCGAGGAAAAAGACAGAAAGTGATTAGACCTGCGACTCCAGTTCAAAGTAAACTAGCGAGCACGGGAGTTCTCATCAAATCCAAAGATTCATTGTGAATAATTATAAACAAACAACCTCCTGTTGCTCCCAAGCTGGGGATCAGTTTGACCAAAACCAAAAGTGTTTAAGAGGAGGTGGAGACTATGTTGCGGCCGTCGGAGACCAAAGGATTTAGCTGTTGCAGCATCAGTCATTCTTAATGACAGGACCACTGGACCAGGCGCTACGACCAGGTAGGGTCCAAGTGTTTCCAATTGGTCTGTACCTAACCCTATCCATCAGATCCAAAGTAGACTTACTAGGTCAATTGTTTGTGACCAAAAGACCATGTATTTTGCAAGTACATAATGAAGTTGACCAAAGTTTCTCAACTAAATTTAAAAGACATTTTCGTTATTATATTTAGCCTTTAAATGTCTTAATGGCCTTTTATAGATCAAAATGATAATGTGAACAGTTTTGGCTGTTTTCTGAGTGTTTACTTAATTTTAGTATAGGCTATCTTAGTCGGTTACTGTAAATGTTGTTTAAACCAGTGAAATTGCTGCATATGATGCATCCATATCAAGGGCCCTTATGATACAAAAAACACTGCAAATAAAGTGGGTCTACGCCACTGCTTACCAGGAAACCACGAGAGATGTGAATCAGTTGTTATATGTGATATAGCATTTGTGTAGAGTTGATGTTGGTTACCACCATATGTACATGTTTTCACCTCACCTGAGTCTAATTACATGGTGGTTCTCAAACCTTGTAATTTGAAGAACCCCTATAACTCAGAGTGTACACATGGAACCAAATGGACCCTCAGGGTCCATTTGATTCCATTTGTATCTCAGAATTACGTAAAACGTTAACACTTGATCCCTTGTTCAAAAGTTGTCATTTTGTAACAACGACACATGAAATAGGGCTCAAGTGGTCAGGATTATTCTATGGTGGTCTATTGTGGGAGGGGGAGATGGTATGACTTATTATCCCGTTTGTTTATTTGTTTCTTTGTATTTCTGTAGTTTGGTACCTAAAAACTATTATGGGAAAAATATATTTTGTGTTCTGAAGACAAAACATACTAACCGAGCCTTTGTGCAGTTCCTCACAGCTGGGACCAGGTTCCGTCGCCCCTGCTTTGAAGTTTTGCATTTCTGCAGGTTCAACACCTCCAGAACCTCCTCTGACATCTGCAGCATTCTGACCAGAGCTGAACACTGGATCTCAGAGAGTTCCTTTCCTGACTCCAGGTACTGTTTGATCCCCTGACTTACTGAGTGGGCCTTCATCTCCATCAAACATTGAAAGATGTTGATACATCTGTCAGGAGAGCCACTGCAGGGATCCATCTTCTTCAGGTTATTGATGGCTTTCTGGATCTCCTCTGGACTGTTCTCTATCTGACCCAGCAGGCCTCCTAACCCTTTCTGGTTGGACTCCAGTGAGATTCCATGAAGGAAACGGACAAAGAGATCCAGGTGGCCACTTTCACTCTGCAGGGTTTTTTCCATTGCAGCTTTCAGGAAGTCAGACAGGGTACTGTTGATGTTGAAATCATCAATGTTCAAGAATGCCCTCAGTACCTCCATGTTCTTCTGTGTGAAACTGTCAAACAGGTAAACTGCAGCCAGAAACTCCTGGATGCTCAGATGAACAAAGCAGTAGACAGTTTCCTGGGAGAATTTACTGTCTTGTTTGAAGATCTCTGTGCACAGTCCTGAGTCCACTGGACCCTCTTTAATATCAAGGTGACATCTGTTCAGGTCTTCTTCGTAGAAAATGAGGCGGCCTTTCAGCAGATGTTCGAACGCCAGCCTGCCCAGCTTCAGAAGAACTGCTTTATCAGCCTTTGAGAGTTTCTTACGATTCTCACCATGCTTTAACCAATTCCTCTTTGTCTGGACAAAGATGAAGTGGCTGTAAATCTCAGCCAGGGTCTTGGGAAGCTCTCCTCTCTCATCTGTCTCCAACTTGTCCTGCAAAACGGTGGCAATGATTGAACAGAAGATTGGGGTGTCACACATGATGTGGAGGTTCTTTGAAGCTTTGACGTGTGAGATGATTCTGCTGGACTGCTTCTCATCTCCGATTCTCTTCCTGATGTACTTCTCCTTCATTTCATCATTGAATCCTTTCACCTCTATTACCATATCAACTAAGCCATCAGGGATCTGTTTGGCTGCTGCCGGGCGTGTGGTTATCCAGATTTGAGCACAGCGAAGCAGTCTCCCTTTGATGAGGTTGACCATTAAAACTTCCAGTGATGCGGCCTGGGACAGGTCCTTAGAGCATGCATGAAGGGTTTTGAAGTCTAAGTTAATATGGCTTTCATCGTAACCATCAAGGACAAAATGAACTTTGCAGGGACTCTTGTCGTAATTTGCCTCTCCTGACGTCTGCAGCTTGGTGAAGATGTCATTAAGAGCTTCTTCTGAGATGCATTCAGATGTGGGGTTGCATGCATGAATTAGCTGAGCCAAACTAAACTTTCGCTCCTTAAGCAAATTGAGTTGGCGGAATTGGAGCACAAATGTAAGATGGGGATCTTGATCTTTTTTCGTTGCCCAGTCAGAGACATACTTGTGTACGAGAAAGGTTTTGCCAACTCCTGCTTCGCCAATCGACATCACTGTTCTCATGCGTTTGTGTTTTCCAGAAGGGTGTGTAAAGATTTCACTGAGTTGGATCTCCTGCCCTGATTTCTTCCTCTCCATCTTTGCGACCTCAGGTGACCTGCTGATCTCTGTGCCACCCACACGTGCGATTGTGAGACGTGTGTAACATTCTTCAAAATCCTTCTTATCCTCCCTTTGGACTGTCCCGTCAGGTACACACGCAAATGGGTCCTCTACTTTTGTTTTAAGATCGTTTTGGTAGTGTGTAATAGGACGTGTATCTTTTTGTGTTTTCACCAGGAAATCTGTAAGGAACAAAACAATTCCTTTAGATATTGGGGGAAATTACAAGATCGGCATGACGTGTTAAAATAATGAATAACAAAATGTTTTCACTTGACATTATTATCACTATATTTTTTTGTCCAGATCTTTTATACTTTACTTTGTTTACTTTACTTTACATTATTTTACTTTACTCCAGCTGTTTTGTACAAACCTGAGGACCCATGTTATCCCAGCATGATCTGACATGTCTGATGCAACAATGCTACATGCTACCATTATCAGAAACATGTTAACTGTTATACAATGCAATGTAATGTAATTGAGTGTAAGTGTACGTTTAATGTCCAATGAAAAAAAAATCAAACAAAACAAAAAAACGTATCATTTTTCATGAAGAAAGTTACTAGGCTGAAATAGCACCAAATAGTAGGAATGACCCATCATTATTACAACAAAACATGACTTTAAACAGCACTGACCTGAGACAGAAGCAGCTGTTCCTTTGGGTTTTGTTGGACTGGGCGTAGGAGTGTTCCTGTTGTGAATTTTTTTTTTCTTTACTAACCAAACTGTATATACAGTAAATCTACCATCCTATACAAATCCTACATTACATTATAGAACCAAACATTGTCAGTAACTTATTTATCTTATTCATAGATTATAACTAAGAAATACTTTGTCTCTTGAAGATCACCTAATGCAAAGTTAACACCACAGTGACAAACATAAGATTAACTATATGAAAATATTGGGTAAACAATTCTAATTAATATTGTAAGACTTATGAATATACTGGCATTAAAGCGAATCTCTTGGAAATAGAAAGAGGATACATGAGAATGACACATGATAGTGAAAGTATCATGGCCTGAAAAGGTACATTGTCTTGTACTAATACAATGTTTGGCCTAAATAGGAAAATAAATGAGTATTACTTACAGCTCATCAAGAAGACCCTTCTCATTTGTTTCAAGACCTTTGTAGAAAATATCTTTGGCTCTTCTGCTGTTAAGGAGATTGTATAGTTCCCTCATCTTATCCTGAGGGGTTATATTGCCCATCACATTATTGTAGCCCTCCTGGATGATAACACGCTCCTGAAGGAGCAGATCCAGGATGGGTTTGACCATGGACACTCTCTGAACCAGGACAGGCCGGTGTTCATCGACAAAGTGATTATCTGAAGATAAGTGGAATGAAAATGTAGTTCTTGGTGATACGCTGTGCCAAACACATTTAAACATGTTTTTGAACATTCTACATTTTAAAATGCAAAGACTTTCCATCCCTCTGTTAATGGAATATCAATCTGGGAACCCATCGTCAAATAAAAAGGAAAAACAGCGCCCTCTGCTGTTTTTCACTTTTCCTTTTGACTCTGGGCAGAGCTGTACGGAGGACCCATGCTTAAGGAAACCGGGGTTTTGGTCTGTCCTCAGCCCTCCACTTCCGGTGGTGCGACTATTTTTTAATTCCCACAAACAATATTTCTCCACGGAACACTAACACCATTTCTCCTAAAGAACATGGATCATTTTGGTTATAAGCCCACTTGTTTCTATGATGAAAGAGCAAGTTAAAATGTTACTAACTTCCGTGGTTTTGTCGGCTCCGAGGACGCTATTGTTAAATGAGTTTTGGTTTGTCTCCAGTGGGAAATGAGCGCGGAAATGTAAATCCCGCCCACTACATTTGATTGGGTAAAATGCGGCCTGCTTCCTGATCTGAAGGCACGCCCACTTGTAGCTACTGTGCATGGGTTTTCAACACGCCTCCCGACAGATTCAAGCGCAGCAATGAATCTGTTCTTGAGAGATTAATGGAATATTAGCAAATGTTTGTATACACCTATGTCTGTTTTGGGGGGAATTTAAATAGTTCATCAATCATTGGATTAGCCAACAATCCTTCCAGTATAAAAATATATGGATGGAAAGTGATCATGTGAATGGAATGTTAGATCTGTTTCATTATGATGTATATCACCCTGTTTTAACTCAGTTTATGAAGCACTTAAAGGAATACTACAGACTACAGGTACATAATGTGAACAGCTCATAGCACATCTATTCATAGTGTCAGCTTACCTTTAGCTTTAGAGACTCCTGTACCTGTTGACGTTGGAGTTGACATTGGTGGGTCAGTGTCTGTAGCTTCATGCTGGTCTGATGTTACAACTATTATTGAGTTATAAAAGACAACAGACTTGTATAAGAAACCTGGTATTACCTGACATTAACTGATATTAAATTAATTGCATTTGTGTTAACAAATAAAGTGCACAAGGTTTTCCTGTACTGTTTCCTGGAACCTGCCTGGTGCACTCTGGGAAATCTAGAAGGTGTTCCGTCACCTCAGATGCAGATATAACACAATACATTCGCTTTTAATTAACTTATAAAGGTAATCTAAGAGTTTAAGTCCATGTTTATGATGTCCAGAAATCCATCTATTACCATGGTGCAATCATGCTACCTTTCCTTATTAGCATAAATTATGCAAGAATTTGGAAAGGCATTACAATTTGTTTTTCTCTTTTAGTCCTAAAAGTTTAGCTCTCGAATCTAAGTCTATGTTTTAATGTCGACTTACTTAATGGCCTTACTAGACTCTAATAGGCTCTATTAGGCTGTACTAGGCTCTTGTCAGCCCTGTAGCCCCTTTGCACTTGAGATTAACCACTGTGTCCACGGGCAATAGTTTTACATGGGTTTGTGTCCACCGGCAATAGTTTTACATGAAAATGTTTAGGCTATAGTATAGTACTGCCCCGTACAACCTAACAGAGCCCAGCACAGCCCACCAGAGCCAATTATAGCCCACCAGAGCTAAGCAGTCCGACACATTCCAGCACACAAAGTCCAGCCCACTGGGAGAATAGCTTAGGATATGGGCGTAGTTAAATGACTGTAATAGGATATACAGTGCTGGGCCCAGCTGGAATAGGCTAGACTAGAATGTTCTAGGCCTTACTAGACTCTAATAGCCTAGAAATGTTCATGTAAAACTATTGCCGGTGGACACAAACCCATGTGAGATTAACCATGTGGACACAGTGGTTAATCTCAAGTGCAAATGGGCTAAAGGGCTGACAAGAGCCTAGTACAGCCTAATAGAGCCTATTAGAGTCTATTAAGACCTAGAACATTCTAGTCTAGTCTATTCCAGCTGGACCCAGCCCTGTATAGTCTATTACTGTCATTTAACTACCCCCATACCCTAAGCTATTCTCCCAGTGGGCTGGACTTTGTGTGCTGGAATGTGCCGGACTGCTGGGCTTTGGTGGGCTATAATGGGCTCTGGTTGGCTGTGCTGGGCTCTGTTAGGTTGTACGGGGCAGAACTATACTATAGCCTAGAAATGTTCATGTAAAACTATTGCCGGTGGACACAAACCCTTGTAAAACTATTGCCCGTGGACACAGTGGTTAATCTCAAGTGCAAAGGGGCTACAGGGCTGACAAGAGCCTAGTACAGCCTAATAGAGCCTATTAGAGTCTAGTAAGACCTAGAACATTCTAGTCTAGCCTATTCCAGCTGGACCCAGCCCCGTATAGCCTATTACAGTCATTTAACTACCCCCATACCCTAGGCTATTCTCCCAGTGGGCTGGACTTTGTGTGCTGGAATGTGCCGGACTGCTGGGCTCTGGTGGGCTATAATGGGCTATAATGGGCTCTGGTGGGCTGTGCTGGGCTCTGTTAGGTTGTACGGGGCAGTACTATACTATAGCCTAGAAATGTTCATGCAAAACTATTGCCGGTGGACACAAACCCTTGTAAAACTATTGCCCGTGGACACAGTGGTTAATCTCAAGTGCAAAGGGGCTACAGGGCTGACAAGAGCCTAGTACAGCCTAATAGAGCCTATTAGAGTCTAGTAAGGCCTAGAACATTCTAGTCTAGCCTATTCCAGCTGGACCCAGCCCTGTATAGCCTATTACAGTCATTTAACTACCCCCATGCCCTAGGCTATTCTCCCAGTGGGCTGGACTTTGTGTGCTGGAATGTGCCGGACTGCTGGGCTCTGGTGGGCTATAATGGGCTATAATGGGCTCTGGTGGGCTGTGCTTGGCTCCGTTAGGTTGCCGTGCCCTCTTTTAGCCAGTGGTTGTGTAAAGTGCATCTGTTCTTTCTTAGGCGATGACCATCCCTGCTACAAAGTTTTGTGGCGTTATGTGAAGCCATTTGGGAGTTGGGTGTCTTTTTGCGATTGACCACGCCCATTGCCCTGCCCCCTTATGGCCGAGGGGCATGGGAAGTTAATTTGGTTCATCATCAGCCCATGCTACACCCTTCCACCAAGTTTCATAAAAGTTGGCGCAGTAGTTTTTCCGTAATCCTGCTTACAAACAGACGCTCAGACAAACAAGTGGTGGTGAAACCATATCTTCTTTGGCGGAGGAATAAAAAAAACTGGGACCCTTATTTCACTGGCATCCGGTGGATTCTTATTGGGGACACATTGAACTTTGAAAAAATGCTGGATGCCAACTTTTACTCCAAAATGCCTACATAGTTACAGAATTTTCCATTTTCGGCCCCGTCTTTAAGTATTTTTGGGGGAGAACTACTCCTTTAATGAACTAAGCAACTATTGTCTACAATATTAAATCCCTAGCTTTATATTTCACATTTATAATCAATCCAAAGTACCTACGTCTATACAAAGTCATTCCGGCTAAACACATACTCACATTGGCCCCGATTCACTAAGCAATTTACGACCATATTTTGATCGTACCGGCATTTAAAATAATTCCTACACTAGCAGTCAGATTCATTTATGTTTTTTTGTAGGTGATTTGAGCGTGAGGTGCGTCCGTTCTCAAGTCAGCCCCCCAGGGAGTAAAGCTGTGCATATGTGATTAGAATGCTTTATTCTTCTTGCAAAATAAATTACAACAGTGACAAACCTCTAATAAAATAGTATGTGCCCAACATTTGTCAACACATATATATAAAAAAGAAAAAATATGTCAAACGAGGTATTGCTTGTAGCCGATGCATAATAGACCATAGGTATAGACATGATGTAGATTCCACCACTTTTTTCCCCCCTAGGCTATCAGTTGCATTTAGAGCAGAATTATTAGGTCCCTCAGAGTGTTTGCCAGTGTCGCCCTAGGCTGCCCTAGTGCGTCTGATATCTGGTCTAGAGGGGTGGGTTCAAAATCTCCGGAGAAAACCTCCGCGTGATCCCATTGGCAGGGAAATTCTGACTCAATTGGGAAATTCTGACTCAGAATCGGCCATCAGCAGACAGCAGACAGCAGAACCGAGTTGTGGAAGTCAAGAAAGTAATCCATTATCCATGCAAGTATAACGTCAGCAAACTAAAGAATGACGGCTCAGTTCAAGTCAGTGATCCGCCCTGGGCCATTCAACGTTTCATGTATGTGATTATAGGCTGCTTTGATGATGTACTAGTCATTATATTGTGGAGTATCGCCACAATACCGCCTGTCAGGTAAGCACCACACCATGGAGAGGCCATGGGACAGAGACAGAGTGAGACCTCGCAGAGAGCGCATCAGCCTGGGCAGCGTCATAGAAGGGCGTTACCTACCACTCACCCTCATGAATCAGCCACAACTGCGCGCAGCTGTGATGACAGGCTAGGTGTGGCACCAATCTACAAAAGTGGCTACTCTGTCTCAGTCTGGCACTGGCTCTCCTGGTGAATGGACGGGTGCTACAGGCGGTAAGGCAAAACTCCACTATTCCTTCACATTACTAAATGCTCATGAATTGTAGTATTAAAGGACGTTCTCTTTTACCTCCTAGGCAACCTGTGGAGAGTGACACATTTACCTGAGCACAATGCATGGATATGAGCGATGACGCTGTGGCGCACGGATCCTAAATAATGACATTGTGATGCATGAGAAATATCCCGACCTCGGGAGGATTTTGAGTTGAACATTTATGATTTGAAGTTAAAGAAAAGTAATAACAAGGGCCCACGGGTCATTCCTGGTGTCACTAAATACCCTTAAGTGGGCTTGTACCCTGCATTTTGTGTCTTGGCATTGATCAGTTCCCCACAATATGTATAGACTGAAGCCGCTTAGGAGAAGTGATGAAGTCGGCATTTCAGCCTGATGTCTGGAAAGCCTTTGATTCACAAGACAAGTGTCTTCTGAATCATCTGGGTGCTCAGGGCTTAATTTGTGCCGGAGCTCGACTCCAGAACCTGCCTGCTGCACTCCGGGAAATCTAGTAGGTGTTCTGTAACCTCATGTCGCCCATGTGAGGGCCACGTAGCAACCTGAACTCCAGCTGTGAGGGCCACTGCTATTTTTGGTTAAAGTTCCCTCAGAATATGGACTCTTGGGTTCAAGTGGTTTATTGAATACATCTATTTATAGTGTCATCTCACCTTCAGCTGTAGAGACTCTTGTACTTGTTGACGTTGAACTTGATGGGTCGGCGTCTGTAGCTTCATGCTGGTCTGATGTTACAACTAGTGTGTCAGAAAGGAAAACAGACATAAGAAACCTGCTGTTACCTCCCAGTAATTATACAGACATTAGATTGATATTATTTGAGTTTTAGCAATTTACTGTAGCAGGAAAGATAACCAGGCACTCAAATGAGTAGTAGTGACCCGAACTCTAGATGTGAGGGCCACGTAGTGACCCGAACTCTAGATGTGAGGGCCACTGCTATTTTTGGTTAAAGTTCCCTCAGAATATGGACTCTGGGGTTCAAGTGGTTTATTGAATACATCTATTCATAGTGTCATCTCACCTTCAGCTGTAGAGACTCTTGTACGTGTTGACGTTGAACTTGGTGGGTCAGCGTCTGTAGCTTCATGCTGGTCTGATGTTACAACTATTGTGTCAGAAAAGACAACATACTTGTATAAGAAACCTGCGATTAACTCCCAGTACTTATCCTGACATTAGATTGATTTTATTTGAGTTTTTGCAATTTACAGTAGCAGGAAAGATAACCAGGCACTCAAATGAGTAAAAAGTCTGAGACAAACTATAATTCCCCTCAATTTCCCTTCCAGTGATTGAAAAGGACCATGAATGAAATGAAACTGACTTATGTTTGTAAATTATTCACTGTTAGAAAAAAATGGTTATGTCTGTGAGCCAGATGATCTGACTCCTACACTCACTACATTAGTTACAGAGGGCTATGCAAATAACGCAAAGGTCCCGCCTCCCTAGCCTGGTAAACCCTCCCTCCGGAAATCTCATTTCCATTTGATTTCTGGAGTGAGTCTGGCCTGAACGCCCATTGTGGGGGTTTCTAGTGCATTACCAAATAACCGAGCCTATCAGCGTCGTCTCTCATCGTTCTGTGATTGACAGCTTACGTTGGCTAATCAGGTGGCGAGTTGGAGTGAGCCCGAATGAAGCCGAGTGCAGCCTGAGTGCAGCCGACAAAAGACGAACGGCAGCCATTGTTGTTTGTGCGAGTGCCTTCACTTCTTACTTTCAGTTAACGGTCTCAAACTTCTTTTTTGAGGCACGGAATTTACTTATAAGATATCGTTTGGATAGAATTTAGTCGTTTAACTTCATATATGTGGTCAATTTATCATGACAGAGCCTATTTAAAAATACAAATTTAGAGAACCGGGAGGGGCGGGAAGTGACACGCATGTATCCGAATAAGGCAACCTATTTTGGGCATGGCCATCTCAAAAGTCCTGTTGCTTCACATTAGTCTGGAGGTAGTAAAAATGCACTGCAATTGGCTGAAGGGGAATAACGATTATTGGCTGAAGGGGTTGTCAGTCAACGGTATTACTCCAGCCCAACTCCAGCCCACAGCCAATATTGCAGAATGGGCGATCAGGCCAGACTCTCTCCTGAAATCGAATGGAAATGAGATTTCCGGAGGGAGGGTTTACCAGGCTACCGCCTCCCCCCTCATGTCAAAGCAAGGCCCTGCCCCATGTCAAAGCAAGGCCCCGTCTCCCCACCATGTCAAAGTAAGGCCCGCCTCCCCCTCATGTCAAAGCAAGGCCCTGCCCCATGTCAAAGCAAGGCCCCGCCTCCCCACCATGTCAAAGCAAGGCCCGCCTCCCCCTCATGTCAAAGCAAGGCCCTGCCCCATGTCAAAGCAAGGCCCTGCCTCCCCACCATGTCAAAGCAAGGCCCGCCTCCCCCTCATGTCAAAGCAAGGCCCTGCCCCATGTCAAAGCAAGGCCCCGCCTCCCCACCATGTCAAAGCAAGGGCCCGCCTCCCCCTCATGTCAAAGCAAGTTCAAGTGCTTTTCTCCAAAGCACTTTACAATACGATGTACTTAAAATTCACTTATTCACACACACAGACACACACACACACACAGACATTCACACACACAGACATTCACACACACACACGCACACGCGCACGCGCACGCGCGCGCACGCACGCACGCACGCACACGCACACACACACCGATGGTGGAGGAAACCATGTAAGGCACCAACCTGCTCATAGGGAGCAGTTTAGGGGTTCAGTGTCTTGCTTAATGACACTTTGACACTTAGCCAGGAGGAGCCAGGAATCGAACTGGAACCTTTGGATTCCAAGACGGCCGCTCTACCTCCTGAGCCACTGCCACCCACAATAATAAAAGAGCCACATACAGAGGAACACAGACCTGCATGTACTGTATGCATCATAACTTTGCGTGATGGCGCATGCTTAAAAAGAACAGATCTACAAGCTAATATCCTGTACCATCGCACAGTGTTGATAGCTTGAAAATCTGTTTCTTTCTCTTTGTGACAACCTTCTACTTCCGTGATGTTTAAATGCTCTGCTCTACAGATCTGCAGCTGACTGCTGGACACAGACAGACACACCACAGCACCGGCTCATAGACAATGATACAGAGAAGAGAGAACGCTTTTATCTCATAGACAATGATACAGAGAAGAGAGAACGCTTTTATCTCATAGACAATGATACAGAGAAGAGAGAACGCTTTTATCTCATAGACAATGATACAGAGAAGAGAGAACGCTTTTATCTCATAGACAATGATACAGAGAAGAGAGAACTCTTTTATCTCGGTCAGAAACAAAAACAAATCACATTCATTTTAACATTTTACGCGAGTAATGCAGCGTTACTTGGATCAGTAATGTGTAATAATATTACTGTTTTGGCTGCTGTAATATGTTATACTACTTGTTAGTGGGTAAAGTAATAATAGTAAACGGTAATATATTACTAAGTAACGTGTTATTGCCCAACACTGGCTGTGTATTTCTACAGACTATATAAATAGTGTAAACAGACCAGACAGTTGAATCAGTTTATTGAACACATCTATTCACCTTCAGTTGTAGAGACTCCCCTCGTTGTAGAAGTTGTTGGTGGGTCAGCGTCTGTAGCTTCATGCTGCTCTGATGTTACAACTATTGTGTCAGAAAAGACAACAGACGTGTATAAGAAACCTGCTATTACCTGTCAGTAATTACATTGATTATGTTTGTGTTTTAGTAATGTAATTGACTGTTGTCTACTGACAGTTAATCTGCAGCAGGAAAGACAACCAGGTGTGTGTGTGTGTGTGTGTGTGTGTGTGTGTGTGTGTGTGTGTGTGTGTGTGTGTGTGTGTGTGTGTGCGTGTGCGTGCGTGCGTGTGTGTGTGTGGCTGCGTTCGTGCGTGCATGGGTGAGTGTGTGGATGATGGATGGATATTAATGAATTGCACCTGCTGTTCGTATCCAATTACAACACAGGAGTGTTTCAGTAGGTTTATCTTGTAAACCTACTGTATGCAGCCTCTCTTCACCTACCTTGGGATATGTCTGGAAACCTCTCCACTAGATCATTCCTGTGGATGTTCTTCAGAACATTCACCACGATCCTCTGAGCTGCTTCACTGGAGTAGCTTCTCACCATCAGATAAGCGATGGTCCTCTTGTCCTCCTCGTTTGGGGTTCTCTTTGGGATTGGAGCCAGGCCTTCAAGGACATCAGGGTGCCGCAAATGTAACTTGAACGTCTCTAACTCCAAGTCTCCCAGCTTATCCAGAGTTTTCAAGATGTGTTTCTCAAGTGGCTCAATGGTTGAGTCCTGGTACAAACAGAGGATGATAACATCTCAGCTTCATTCTCTTCATGTGTTGGTTGTGAAGAAACACAGGCTTAACCATGCTTTATATACATTAGTGAATATACATTAATGTAGAGGAACAATGTTAAATCCCTGTCCATTCATTTCATTAAGCTATATGAACTAGAGGAACAATGTTAAATCCCTGTCCAATCATTTCAAGGCTGCTCAACAGGAACACAGAGGGGGCGGGGCTTAAGCAATTACAACCTTTCCCTATTGGCCGTCTAAGAGCACCTACTAAGTTTGGGAAGTTTAGCATACTGGGAAACCATGCAACATAGCTGTCTGTCTCTAAACCATACAACATAGCTGTCTGTCTCTAAACCATACAACATAGCTGTCTGTCTCTAAACCATACAAAATAACTGTCTGTCTCTAAACCATACAACATAGCTGTCTGTCTCTAAACCATACAACATGGCTGTCTGTCTCTAAACCATACAACATATCTGTCCGTCTCTAAACCATACAACATAGCTGTCTGTCTCTAAACCATACAACATAGCTGTCTGTCTCTAAACCAAACAACATAGCTGTCTGTCTCTAAACCAAACAACATATCTGTCTGTCTCTAAACCAAACAACATAGCTGTCTGTCTCTAAACCAAACAACATATCTGTCTGTCTCTAAACCATACAACATAGCTGTCTGTCTCTAAACCATACAACATAGTTGTCTGTCTCTAAACCATACAACATAGCTGTTTGTCTCTAAACCATACAACATAGTTGTCTATCTCTAAACCATACAACCTAGCTGGTCTCACCACTGTCTTGTACATCTTTCCTTTCATTCTTGCTGATACTTTCCTATCACACATCTCACCTGACACTTTTCTCCACCCGTTCCAACCTGCTTACAGTCGTTTCTCCACCTCTTTCCACACTCTCCATTGCTTTGGAATTAACTTAAAATCCTTCTTTACCTCTACTCCCTGTAACCTCACTGTTCCTCTTGTGTTCCTCTCTTTCACACACATATATTCTGTCTGGCTAACCTTCATTCCTCTCCTTTACAGAGCATACTGTATCTCCACCTCTCTAGATGTTCCTCTACCTGCTCACTGCTCTCACTACAGATCACAATGTCATCAGCACTGATTAATAAAAAGATAACTGATAGCTGGTTTCTGTCCGACAGCAACGATATGCTTATCTGGTCCTTCCCCTATGGCAGGTGAGCACCTAAATGATTGATAGGTTGGAACAGTGCTGTGTGTGTGTGTGTGTGTGTGTGTGTGTGTGTGTGTGTGTGTGTGTGTGTGTGTGTGTGTGTGTGTGTGTGTGTGTGTGTGTGTGTGTGTGTGTGTGTGTGTGTGAGTGTGTGTGAGAGAGAGAGAGAGAGAGAGAGAGAGAGAGAGAGAGAGAGAGAGAGAGAGAGAGAGAGAGAGAGAGAGAGAGAGAGAGAGAGAGAGAGAGAGAGAGAGTGAGTGTGAGCACTATGGCCATGATATGGAAAGTGCTCCTGCGCTCAAAAGGCGTTCTCTGTGGACAAGCCCCTCATAGTTTAAATAATGTTACTATATGAATGTAGAACGTTGAATTAGATGGGATATACACAACAACTAAGGCGTGGCTGTGCAAAAGAAAATAGATATTAAAACCTCAGATACAATAGAGCATCCTATTAAGGACTGGTTTGTGAATGTCTATAATGTATTTAAACACTGAACTCTGGTCTTTAATTTGTTTGTTCTTACAGTGAATGTCTATGTCTGTGTCTATGTCTGTGTTTTCAGTGGTTTTACGCTAGATGGCGCTGTTCCCTAAACTATGAGTCACCGTTTGACTCCCAGTGAAGGAGTGAAGGAGCAAATCATCTGGAAAAAAAAACTGCCACTGGGAAAATGGCCTTTTCTCAGCTTTCTGTGCTTTTTGGAGAAAACAACCCACATTCAACTGCCCACTATGGAATGGATTATTAAGGGGGGTTTTCTTAGATTCTACGAGACCCCCAACGTCTTTTAAAGTGATCGGCAGGTGGATCGTTGTGAAGAATGATATTCTATGATTATAATATTAATTAATATTAAAATTCTATGATAAATACTATAATCTCTGTTGCCACACCCCCTACCTCTGTCTCTGTTGTCCCTGCTGCCACACCCCCTACCTCTGTCTCTGTTGTCCCTGCTGCCACACCCCCTACCTCTGTCTCTGTTGTCCCTGCTGCCACACCCCCTACCTCTTGCTCTGTTGTCCCTGCTGCCACACCCCTACCTCTGTCTCTGTTGTCCCTGCTGCCACACCCCCTACCTCTGTCTCTGTTGTCCCTGCTGCCACACCCCCTACCTCTGTCTCTGTTGTCCCTGCTGCCACACCCCCTACCTCTGTCTCTGTTGTCCCTGCTGCCACACCCCCTACCTCTGTCTCTGTTGTCCCTGCTACCACACCCCCTACCTCTGTCTCTGTTGTCCCTGCTACCACACCCCTAACTCTGTCTCTGTTGTCCCTTCTGCCACACCCCCTACCTCTGTCTCTGTTGTCCCTGCTGCCACACCCCCTACCTCTGTCTCTGTTGTCCCTGCTACCACACCCCCTACCTCTGTCTCTGTTGTCCCTGCTACCACACCCCCTACCTCTGTCTCTGTTGTCCCTGCTACCACACCCCCTACCTCTGTCTCTGTTGTCCCTGCGATCATGGCCTCCTCTCCTGTCGTAGGAGGAGTCTCTGCGGTCGCCCTCGTATCGGTAGCGGTTGCTGCCCTGCATGGAGCTCCTCTCGTAGCCGTGGTCCGCCGCTGTGTGCTCTGCACTCCTCTCGCACACGCCCGCACCGTTACCCCGCGACTCCTAACTGTCATGGCTGCTCTCCCGCTGGAAGCCCCGGGAGTTTCTGCTGGAGCCTGATGGAAGAGGAGACACATGATGTTACCGCCATTTTTATTTGTTTTCCACATGAGGCGCTCTAACGCAACTTTGGAATGATTCACGGACCCTGTAAAATGGAATGGACGGATGTCAATCGAGTCCAAAAAACCTACCCATAGGCCCACAGGTTGTTCTACATGTAACCACCCCCCCCCAAGAGCCACAATGTAAAACATATGTTAGACATGGAAGAAAGAGAACATTACCATCCTTGTGCTCATGCCGGCGCTCCTGGACGGATGGCAGGCTCCTCTCCCTCTCGTCGCGGCTCCTCTCGTGGCCCTGCTAGTGGCGCCGGGCGGCCGGGCTGGACCTGTCGGAGCGCCCCCCCCCCGGTGGGGCGACGAGATGTCGTGGGAGGAGGAGGGGAGGGGCGACCGGGAGCGGTGGTGGAGGTGGTCCGGGGAGAGGGAGTGGTGGTGGTGTGGGGGCGGCGAAGAGTGCCTCTGGGTGGAGGAACCCAAGTGGGAGGAAGGAGAGCGGTGGCGGGGGGAGGTGGGTGTTCGCTGGCGTTGAGGGGGACTGGGAGACCTGCAGGAGGGGGGCACATCAGAGACATGTTGCTATAATCAGTGGTTCTCAAACTTGTTCATGTCAAGGACCCCCAAATGATATGTATTTGGCCGCGGACCCCTCAGAAGCAAAGACTTGAGTTACAAATGTTCAAATATACATATTTCCAAAGATTTGCACACATTTTCACGGAAATAAAAATAAAAATAGCAGATCGACAAGCTGCTATGAGCTTGTATATCTCCTATTTTTGAATAGCCAGATAAATCTTAAAATGACACAGATGCGTTCCCAGTCTAAAAGGGTTATGGTACAGACATGTTCCTACAGTCTGTAGTAAACGTTGTGGTAAAATAAGTGTTCTTTGTTGTTGTTAACAAGCTGTGTAGAACTTTCAATTCAAAGACACAGGAGCGTGTTTCCGTGTTAAAGGTAGGGTAAGTATAAGTGTGTGTGTATATATATATATTTGCTTTTATGAAATATATGAGATCATTAGGATTATCTGGAAGATTGGACATAATGCTAGTTTGACCGCCTCAAACACTCTTTAGTCTTAGAATAATTAATAGGGGGAGACCCGGGACAAAAGTAACACTTTTTGTATTTGCCTTCATAATTCACTTGAAATATCCTAGTCATCATTTGCTATAAGAAACATATGTATGTGCCCTGATTGATAAAAGCATTTTTAAGCTTTCACTAATAAGGACAAGACTAAAGTATTAATTTGAATGCAATGAGTCACAGTGTTACAACTGCCCCCGTGACGGGGGCAGTTGTAACAGTGGTCCGGGGCAATTGTAACACTGTAAAAATAAGTCATATTAACACACTTTCTCTCAAATAAAAGCACATCACTAAATAATGTATTTTTGTAAATAATTTAACGTGTTTTATATACATAATTACAATTATTTAGATTTTTATTCGGATTATTTTATATATCAATTTTGTGTTTTCAAATGTATGTTGTTTTTTATTTAAATGTGTTTTTACTTTGAAATGTAGTGACATTTAGTGAAATATGTTCATATACTAACATGACAGTATGTAATCCCAGACAAAGAATCTGCTTGCATTGAAAACACATTGTTACAATTGACCCCGGTCACTTTGTTACAATTGCCCCCGATGGGGCAACCATGATATAATTAAGCAATATTACACGAGAGGGTGTGCTTTACCGTCATTATTGGCACGCCAGTGATGCGGTCAGGAACGAGGCGTAGCCGAGTTCCTGACCGCATCACTGAAGTGCCAATAATGTAAGGTAAAGCACACCCTCTCGTGTAATATTGCGATTATACAACAGTTACCAACAAAACACATCCAAATGTATTCATATTGTGGGGCAATTCATAATAAAAATGTTTCGCTATTATGTTTCCCTGTAAAGAGAAGAGTTTATTTGACTGAGACAAAATAGTCCCTGTAGCAGCGCTCTGAGGCACTCAGAGCGCACAACACAGCTGAGGCACAACACAGCTGATTCCAGTAGGCTATATGCTCCGTCGTACGAAGGTATCGCACGGCAAAAATAGCCGATCTACAAGCTCACAACGCGTCGCGTTGTGAACTTGTAGATTGTCTATTTTTGCTGTATGATACCTTCGTACGATAAAGTATAACATACATTGGACTGTTAACGAAATGGGAGTAATTTTACTTTAACACAGGAGGATATTTATACAGTATGGATGTTACCATTGAAATAAAGCACACTTTTTTCCCAGTTATTCCTTTTATTATAGGATTTTAGGCGATATAGGCTACAACATTTTTTTTTTTTTTTTTACATACATATGTGACAAATAGGTGATGCCATTTACAAGGCGTAGCCTACACACCAACTACAATCAGATCACTTATAGACATTGACCTGCACACTGCCATTGAAAGCACAGTTGGTGAATGTGCTGTCCATTATGTCCAAGCTGGATCTCTGTCGTTTAGCAGGTGAAGTAGAGCTGTTTGATGGGCTGGTCTCCAACGGCCTGACGTTTCCACCACTGCTGTTACCAAGCATATTGCTCCACCGTTTTCTATTACCTAGAGAAGGTGCCCAGTAGCTGTGTAAAGAACTCTCTGACTTGTGTCCGCTAATGGACATAATTTCTCTGGCTTCCAGCCCACAATCAGACAGTTTCTGAATAGCAGTGCTTCTGATGCTGTGATTTGTGTAAATCATGGATGTGCCTGCTTGTTTACAGATACGTGTTAGCATGGAAGCCAGGTCATTTACACCCATTGGCTCCAATGAGTACCACACATCACCCAACTGTTCTCCTCTCAATGGATGGAGATAAAAGGCCTTAGGCTCTTTGGGAATTTTAGACATGTACTTCTCAAATGATGAAACTGGACACAATGCACTCCCAGGGTCTTCAAACATACAGCCTCTTCTGCTTTGGCGATCCCTCTCAAAATGCTTCTTGTGGTTCTTTGTTTCCTCATTGAAGGTGAGTGTCACATATTTAGTGCCTTAAAAAATAAAACGGGAATGATTAGGGACGTTTGATCATGTTTTCGTCATCATAAACCCATTGTCATCATTTAATCTGGTTATGCAACAATAGCTATTTGATTTTTCTGAAACCTACCTGTTGTATCTCGTTTGACAATGAACGAATGTGGTCTAAGACTTCTCAGACCCTCCTTTCCTCTCCGCCCGAAATGAAGTTGGATGTCGAACCAAACTTTGTTTACCAAGCCCCGTGGTGTGTTTGTGTTCATAGCCTCCGAGCTCCACATTATTTTCAGGTCCTCTTCAGTGATTGCCGGATAATATTCAGTTGTGTCATGGCCTGCTCTCCTCAGAGACTTTATGAGTCCATTGAAGACATTGTTGGACGTTGTGAACTCATTGTCCACCATGCCCGGCTAAGAGGAGGGTCGTTGATGAAACGGTTAATGCCAGCTCTCAATCCAACGTAACTACTCATGGAGTAGTGCTTACCCTGGCAATTTCTAACCGAGCCATAAAACTCCCGGAGTATGCTGTTGAGGTGCTCCTTTTTAACAGTAGCAAAATCCACGTCTTGCTTTGTTTTTTTGCGTATAGTCCCGGAAACATTTCACAGCCCAAGCTGTTGACCTGGCTCTAGTGACTTCATTCCTAGACTTCTCTAATTTATCTAGTTCTTCATTTGTCATCGGAACATGTCTCTCATTTGGTTTCGCGTTCTCCTTCTCATCCTCTTCTAACCATTGATCAACCGGAAGTCCACCAAATAAATCAAAATTAACAACATAGTCCATTTTGCGTAGCTGTTTGTTCTCTGGTGGCGGCGGTGGGTCAGGATACTCTCTGTTTGTTTTCGTACCGTGGGACAGCGTGACGTCACAGCACAGCTGTGCCATATATGGTCTAAGCAGGCGCGGACTGCAGTGCGGAGTGATTTATTAATGTGATTCGGCCCGTGCTATGATGCTGGTTTGAAGCACGGCTAGAAAGCTATTTCAACCAATCAGATTGCTTGGTCGGAACTACCTGTTGTATAATCCCACATTCTAGCTAGAAACACCTATACTAGCATAGGCTGCTGACGTTAATTTGTGACCTATAACTTAGAGGTACAATTCATCCAAGTTTAAATTAGCTGACATCTTATCTTTAGACAGCAGAAGGAAAATACCGTACACTCAAAAATGTACGTTTACACCTCACAATCTGTTTTTGTTGAAAACGTCTGCTGAGATGAAATGATCATTCTATCCTTCCATAGGCAGAGAGAGGACCCTACTGAGCATGTGCACAAGAAGTGTCACCCCTCTAGCTTATTTCTGATTAGAATTATTGTGTGTGTTACGTTTGCCCCCTGTTACCTTTGACCCCGGTCTCCCCCTAACCGAAAATAGGCCATTGATTGATTGATGTACTTTATTTAGTAAGACATGAGAACAACAGTACATGGAAGTACAAATTCACAATACAAGGTCTACTAAACTGGAAAACTCATAAAAGCACTAAGCTTGTTTAAGATAAGATCCCCATGCACACAAATCATGATGACATATAAGAGACAGACACATATACACACTACTATACATATAAGAGACAGACATATATACACACTACTATACATATAAGAGACAGACACATATACACACTACTATACATATAAGAGACAGACAGATATACACACTACTATACAGAATGTAATACGATCAGTTGACAGGTTTCTGGTATGAAGAGTGAAAAATATGTACAAAAGAAGAAAGAGAAAGGGGGGGTAGGGGGGTAGGTTAGGACTTGGGGTAGGTTAAGACTTGGACAGGGGCCATTTTTGAATTGCAGCCTCCTGAAGGTGTATCTTTAGGGCAGTTTTGAAAGTGAGTAGGGTTTTACACTCCTTTACTCCTTTTGGTAGGGCATTCCACATTTTTGATGAATAGCATGAGAACGAGTTCATTCCCTTTGTTGAGCCAAATCTGGGTTGAACATGATTTGTGGAGCTGCCTCTGGCTGCTTCTGCCATCTGCCTCTGCCATCTACAAGCTTACAACGTGTCTGCGTGGTATGGAGTGGTGTAAAGTAACTAAGTGCATTTACTCAAGTACTGTACTTCAGTAAAATGTTGAGGTATTTTTACTTTACTAGCCGCTGCCCAGTCCTGGATGATAAGGCTATATGTATGTGACGGAGTATTGAGCTACAACGATGCCCCCCCCCCGCTCCCCGTTCATTTGCTAACAAGCTAATTCATTCATACTCCCACAAGTCAGTACGTTCAACCTCACGCCATTCTCAAACTCCCTCACGCCCTCATTCCCACTGTGGAATTATCCATGATTGTGAAAGATAACAGTGGATTATAATTGGTGCTACAATAATGTGCTTTATTGATTGTCCTGCTGGAGTTATAAATGTACTATTAAAGTTGGGCCTAGTGGGACAAAATAGCAGCAGTAGAGTGTCAGCACCTAAATCAACAGCCCAGAACAGATGTCCTGCTGAGCTAGCAGCTTCAAAGGATTCTACATTCCAGCGGGGGTAGATGAGATAACAAACAATAGTGTGAGACAGGGTAAAATGGTGGACTGGGCATAAGGCCAGGGCTAGCCAGCCCTTGTGTAACAAGAAACAGTACCAAGCGCAAAGCCTTGTGGGTAAACTGGCCTGGAGTCGGGTCAGTGTGAAAAGTTGTTAAATTAGTCTCAGATCAGAGACTCATATTCGATTAAGCTGGGCCAGAGTATGGGATCTGGCGCCACTAACTAACATCATGGCGAGAGAGGAATGGGCTAAAGTAAGTGAGAATTAACGCTGTAATGATTATAATTCTGATGTGTTCATAATGGGATGAGGATTCATGTCATTTAATATTGTTGTGTTATGTGTTTGTTCTCTTCCAGGTTTAATAACCTAACCGGTCTGTCTGTAACTGACCATGTAACTTATGTATTAGATTTATGTTTGTATTACGTGTGATTAGTAAATAAACATCTAAAAGACACCTGGTTCGAGTAATTAGCTTAAAACACCTTCCTCTTTTGACCCCCTTTTTCATGGGTTTAGCAACCGTAGCTTAAACTGCACAAAGCAGGAGTACGATGCTATAAAATGAACACCCACAGTGCCTCTCTGGCGGTTCATTTAAGCAGCCTCTGTTCAACTGTTCAGTCTACATACCTAGCTGTCAGTGTCAAAATTCCTCCCTGAGGCATTTGTTATTGTTAAAAGGATGATTTGTGGATTGTACTGTGGTTCTATGGATTGTGCTATGATATGTGGTGGTATAATTATGTATTGAAAGTTCAATGTTATGTTGTTATGGGATCTGTAGTCCTGCTTGAGCAGGTAATCTGTAATATCACATGAGCAGAGTCACACCGCTAAATGTGAATGCAATATCATTGCAGTAAATGGTTAATATTACTGTAATGGTTATATATGCAATATATGGTAATGGGTGATAAATGGTATTGGTTATTCCTGAGCTGAAGTGTCTAAATGAATGAATCATGACGTAGCATGTCATAATGGTGACAGCCCTACTGATACGTGCCTGGTCTTAAGCTCCTCGTGGGCGTCTCGCGCCGCCCGCACGTCCCTGGGGTCGTCTCTCCTCTCGCAGACTGACTCCTCCCTTCTGCCCTGGTGCATGCTGGGAGAAGACGCTCTCGGCGCTGAAAGAAAACACAAACAGGCATTGGGTTAAGAACAACCAATCACAAATTTGTCACAACAATTTGTCTGCTGCTCAGCACATTGTACGCCATTTCATTTCCATCAGGAGATCATGTACGTGTGTGCGTGTGCGTGTGCGTGCGTGTGTGTGTGTGTGTGTGTGTGCGTGTGTGCAGTTAATCCTGCATACTACTAGGTAATAAAACTGTGATGAACATCATTTCTTGTGCAGTTCAACAAGTCAAGGATCTCAGCTCTGTGCATTAACTCTTTGACTGCCAATGAAGAGATTTCTCGTCATATATTGCTAAGGAGCAGACTGCCAATGACAAGAACGACGAGATTTTGTGTTTTCAGTGGTTTTACGCTAGATGGCGCTGTTTTAAAATCTATGAGTCACCATTTGACTCCCAGTGAAGGAAAGAAGGAGCAAATCATCGGGGAAAAGAAACTGCTACTGGGAAAATGTCCTTTTCTCAGCTTTCTGTACTTTTTGGAAAAAACAACCCACATTCAACTGCCCACTATGGAATGGATTATTGCGTTTTTTTAGCGGTGCCAACCGCTCTACATTTGACTTTGTCTCCGTGTCCGTCCGTATGAGCACGGGATGAGCACGGCAAAGAAGAAACACATACAAACACACACGCACACACACACACACACACACACACACACGGACTTGGAGATTGCCTATGCCATCTCTCCTCTCATTGCCCACACGTGCCACTGGTTATCAAAGAGGGGTCCAGGGACCCCCAGCGTATGTTATGTACGTCCGCCCGTATGAGCAGGGGATGAGCACGGGATTTTAAACAGCTATAACTCCAGTTTGCAGCATGCCACCAAGTCCACATTTGGTATGTGGACTTAGACCACCAATAGGGACGAGCATGAATTGCTGAAGCCCCGCCCCCTCTGTCTTCCCATTGGCTGGCCTTTAAACAACCATAACGCACGTTCGCAGCATGCTACGGAGTACAAATTTGGTACATGGACTAAAACCACCAATAGGGACGAACTGTAATTAGTTAAGCCCCGCCCCCTCTGTCTGCCCATTGGCTGGGCTTTAAACAGCCATCATTCCAGTTTGCAGCATGCTACCAAGTACAAATTTGGTAAGTGGACTCAGACCACCAATAGGGACGAACTGAAATGAGTTAAGCCCCGCCCCAAACGCACCGCTTCCTTCACACAGGGTGTGATTTTTTTCTTAGATTCTACGAGACCCCCAACATCTTTTAAAGTGATCGGCAGGTGGAAGAATGATATTCTATGATTATAATATTAATATTAATATTCTATGATACATATTCTATTCTTTGTTGTCCCTGCTGCCACACCCCCACATCTGTCTCTGTTGTCCCTGCTACCACACCCCCTACCTCTGTTTCTGTTGTCCCTGCTACCACACCCCCTACCTCTGTCTCTGTTGTCCCTGCTGCCACACCCCCTACATCTGTCTCTGTTGTCCCTGCTGCCACACCCCCTACCTCTGTCTCTGTTGTCCCTGCGATCATGGCCTCCTCTCCTGTCGTAGGAGGAGTCTCTGCGGTCGCCCTCGTATCGGTAGCGGTTGCTGCCCTGCATGGAGCTTCTCTCGTAGCCGTGGTCCGTCGCTGTGCGCTCTGCCCTCCTCTCGCACACACCCGCGCCGTTGCCCCGCGACTCCTAACTGTCATGGCTGCTCTCCCGCTGGAAGCCCCGCGAGTTTCTGCTGGAGCCTGATGGAAGAGGAGACACATGATGTTACCGCCATTTTTATTTGTTTTCCACATGAGACGCTCTAACGCAACTTTGGAATGATCCACGGACCCTGTAAAATGGAATGGACGGATGTCAATCGAGTCCAAAAAACCTACCCATAGGCCCACAGGTTGTTCTACATGTAACCACCACCCCCCCCCCCCCCCCCCCCCCCCCCCTCAAAGAGCCACAGTGTAAAAAACATGTTAGACATGGAAGAAAGAGAACATTACCATCCCTGTGCTCATGCCGGCGCTGCTGGACGACGGCGGGCTCCTCTCCCTCTCGTCGCGGCTCCTCTCGTGGCCCTGCTAGTGGCGCCGGGCGGCCGGGCTGGACCTGTCGGAGCGACCCCCCCGGTGGGGCGACGGCGTGTCGTGGGAGGAGGAGGGGAGGGGCGACCGGGAGCGCCTGCAGGAGGAGCCACTCGAGGGCGGTGAGGAGCCGGCGACGCCCCCACCTTGGCCGCCAGCGCCACGGTGGTGGTGGTTGGCCGGGGAGAAGGAGTGGGAGGAAGAGAGTGGTGGCGGGGGGAGGTGGGTGTTCGCTGGCATTTAGGTTCCAGGGGACCCACCAGAAGCAAAGACTTGAGTTACACATGTTCACTAAAACAATATGTATATGTATTCAAAGATTTTCACATATTTTCACGATAAAAAAATAGATAGCAGATCTACAAGCTCGTAGCGTTTTTTCTAAATGGGGTAAAGGAGCATGAAACCCAGGCTGATTATGTCTGGGTTTTTTTCCGGTTCAGTTTCCAAACTACAGCAGAGTGAAAACATGGCTCTTATAGCAGCGCCTGTGATGTAACATTGTTTTGTTTCATAGTGTAGTGTCATAATGTTTACACAGGCTTTATCAACCAGCATACAGACTAAAGAAGAGCCTGTGATGTAAGCATTGTTTACCGTTGTTTCATAGTGTAGTGTCACAATGTTTACAGGCTTTATCAACCAGCATACAGACTAAAGAAGAGCCTGTGATGTAAGCATTGTGTACCGTTGTTTCATAGTGTAGTGTCACAATGTTTACACAGGCTTTATCAACCAGCATACAGACTAAAGCAGAGCCTGTGATGTAAGCATTGTTGTCTCCGCCAGGCCGAAAGGCATGGCGAGAGAATATGTTTTACCCTCCGTCTGTCGGTGTTTGTGTCCGTGTGTGTGTCCGTGTGTCCTGTCCGTGTGTTACCAGCTAATCTCAGGCACCGTTGGCCCGGTCGTGTGAAACTGTGCACACACACTCCCTGGATGCTAATTTAGAACCTCTGCCTCATGTTTTTTACATGGGCCTGTTATAGCGCCACCTGGAGGCCGATTTTTTACCTTACTCCTACAGATTTTATCCAAACGTCATGCAAATCGGTACACAGTATCTCTATAGTCATGTCATCAACACGGATCTGTCCGATTTCCCATATTCCATCCTCATTGGCTAGTAATAATAATAAACTTTATTTGTATAGCACCTTTCATGACATGAAATGCAGCGCAAAGTGCTTTACAGAGCAAGAATACAAATAAATCAGTAAATGAATCAGCTAAAAGCAAGAGTGAAGAAATAGGTCTTGAGCTGTGCTTTAAAGCTATCGACAGAGGCTGCCTGTCTTAGGTGTAATGGGAGTTTATTCCACACTGTCGGTCCGTAAAAGCAGAATGCTGCTTCACCGTATTTTTTATATGTCATTGTAGGCACCTCGAGCAGGTCAGCACTTGAAGACCTGAGGGGCCGGTTTGGAACATATCTCTCTAGGCAGTTTTAGTTAAAATTCTGGCTGCCGCATTTTGAACAAGTTGTAATCTGTCAGTTGTTTTCTTTGGCAGGCCAGAGTAGAGTGCGTTGCAGTAGTCAAGCCGAGAGAAAACAAAAGCGTGGATCAACGTTTTTGCATCGTCTAACGACAGATAGTCTCTAATTCGCGCAATATTTCTAAGATGAAAGAAAGCAATCTTGGTGACATGATTAATGTGTGTATTAAAATTCAATTCAGAATCGATAATAACCCCCAGGTTCTTTACTGTGGTGTTACTTTCTACAGCCAGGTTACCAAGTCTACTTATTATTGATTTTCTCTGCTCACTGGAGCCAATTATGAGAACTTCTGTTTTATCCTCATTAAGCTTAAGAAAGTTCTCACTCATCCAGCATTTTATACTGGACAGACAGGTCAACAATGGGTCTAGAGCGCAGGGGTCGTCTGGAGCTACCGAAAGATACAGCTGGGTATCATCAGCATAGAAATGGAAGTTCACTCCGTGATCGGCGATGAGTTCTCCCAGCGGTAGAATATACAGGGAGAACAATAAGGGACCCAGAATTGAGCCCTGTGGAATACCAGAGCAGATGTCGTGTTTGTCTGAGTCAAAGTTAGCTAGGCTGACAAAATAGCTTCTGCCTGTTTGGTAAGAGTAAAACCAAGTCAAGGCTGTGCCTGACAAACCAATCCAGTACTCCATGCGTTGTAGTAGAATTTTGTGATCAATCATGTCAAAAGCAGCGGTTAAATCAAGGAGTAGGAGAACAGATACATTTTTGTCGTCAGCGGACACCCTAAGATCATTAATTACTTTCACAAGTGCTGTTTCTGTGCTATGACCTTTCTTGAAGCCAGATTGGAATTTGTTATGAACCTTATTGTTCTGTAGGAACACATCCAGTTGATGAAAGATACTTTTTTCTAAGACCTTGCCCAGAAATGGCAGATTAGAGATTGGTCTATAATTACCCAGCACCAATGGATCAAGGTTGTGTTTCTTGAGTAACGGCCTGACTACAGCCGTTTTCAGTGAGTCTGGAAAGACGCCTGAAAGTAGAGAGCTGTTTACAATTCTTAGGATATCTCCAATCACGCTGTCTAAAACCTCTTTGAGAAACGGGGTGGGTATTGCATCCAGTGAACAAGATGATGATGTCATCTGTGATATAGTTTTACGGAGTTCCTCTTCATTAATTGCGCAGAATGATATTAGACTTCCTCTGGAGTGATATACATTTTTGCACCATGCACCATTTGCCGCATTTGCAGTGCTAGCAGCAGCATTCATAATACCAGCTCGAATGCTAAAAATGTTGTTTTCAAAAAAGGATGCAAACTCATCACACTTAGCTTTAGAAGCAGGGAGCGACTCCTTGTAAGCCTGGGGGGGGGGGGGGTTTTAAGAGATGTTCAATGGTAGAGAATAAGACTCTGGCATTTTGCTTGTTGTCATTGATAATGCCTTAAAAATATGACTGCCTTGCCAAGTGCAGTGCTTTGTTATAGGCCACTGTTGACTTCTTAAAAATCTCTAGGTGGATAGTGAGTTTGTTTTTTCTCCAAATTCGCTCAGCTCTACGACATTCTTTCTTGAGTAAGCGCATGTGCTCGTTGATCCAGGGTGTTACTCTAGAGTTACATTTCTTTTTAGTTTTCATAGGAGCCACTACTATGTCGAGAGCTGACTCTAATTTGAGATTAAAATGTTGAACCATATCATTCACTGAGGGAGCATCAAGTAGGGGGGGCACCTGCACACACGCCAGATGACAAGGAAACTCGTTTGTATTATATTCTGTATTATTTTTCCCTAGATCAGAGACAGTCATATTAAAACACAATAAATAGTGGTCTGTTAGTTCAGACTTATCAATAATACTGTCAACAGTGATATTCAAACCTTTAGTGATCACCAAGTCCAGGGTGTGGCCATGTTTATGTGTTGGCCCAACAACATGTTGAATAAAGTCAAAATTGTGCAGTAATAATAATAAATATAGCTGCAAGCAGCAATGAGCGGTTTCGAGAATAAGAGAGAGACTGTGGCAGACTGGCAGACTGGCAGACAGACAGACTGTGGCAGACTGGCAGACAGACAGACAGTGACAGAGTGGCAGACTGGCAGACTGGCAGACTGTGACAGACTGGCAGACTGGCAGACTGTGACAGAGTGGCAGACTGTGACAGAGTGGCAGACTGGCAGACTGTGACAGAGTGGCAGACTGGCAGACTGTGACAGACTGGCAGACTGGCAGACTGGCAGACTGTGACAGAGTGGCAGACTGGCAGACTGTGGCAGACTGGCAGACTGGCAGACTGGCAGACTGTGACAGAGTGGCAGACTGGCAGACTGTGACAGAGTGGCAGACTGGCAGACTGGCAGACTGTGACAGAGTGGCAGACTGGCAAACTGTGACAGAGTGGCAGACTGGCAGACAGACAGACTGTGACAGAGTGGCAGACTGGCAGACAGACAGACTGTGACAGAGTGGCAGACTGGCAGACAGACAGACAGTGACAGAGTGGCAGACTGTGACAGAGTGGCAGACAGGCAAACTGGCAGACAGACAGACTGTGGCAGACTGGCAGACTGGCAGACAGACAGACAGTGACAGAGTGGCAGACTGGCAGACTGTGACAGAGTGGCAGACTGGCAGACTGTGACAGAGTGGCAGACTGCAGACTGTGACAGAGTGGCAGACTGGCAGGCTGTGACAGAGTGGCAGACTGGCAGACTGGCAGACTGGCAGACAGACAGACAGTGACAGAGTGGCAGACTGGCAGACAGACAGACTGTGACAGAGTGGCAGACTGGCAGACTGGCAGACAGACAGACAGACAGACAGACAGACAGTGACAGAGTGGCAGACTGGCAGACTGGCAGACAGACAGACAGACAGTGACAGAGTGGCAGACTGGCAGACAGACAGACTGTGACAGAGTGACAGAGTGACAGAGTGGCAGACTGGCAGACTGGCAGACAGACAGACAGTGACAGAGTGGCAGACTGGCAGACAGACAGACAGTGACAGAGTGGCAGACTGGTAGACAGACAGACAGTGACAGAGTGGCAGACTGGCAGACAGACAGACAGACAGACAGTGACAGAGTGGCAGAGAGAGAGAGAGAGAGAGAGAGAGAGAGAGAGAGAGAGAGAGAGAGAGAGAGAGAGAGAGAGAGAGAGAGAGGGGGGGGGAGAGAGAGAGAGAGAGGGGGAGAGAGAGAGAGAGAGAGAGAGAGAGAGAGAGAGAGAGAGAGAGAGAGAGAGAGAGAGAGAGAGAGAGATAGAAAAGAAAGAGAGAGAGAGGGAGAGAGAGAGAGAGGGAGAGAAAAGAAAGAGAGAGAGAGAGGGGAGAGAGAGAGAGGGAGAGAGAGAGAGAGGGAGAGAGAGAGAGAGGCAGTGAGAAAGAGAGGCAGTAAGAGAGAGAGCGAGAGAGAAGAAGTGAACATGCATTAATTAACAAAGTCATGATTTTTGTTCAGTAAATTATATTTGGACCGGTTAAATTGGTGTTTGAACCAGGGACCTATAGACTTGTGGGTAGACAGTGTAAAGGATAAGGATAATTCCAGGTCCGTTCATGAAAGTCCTTGCGGTCTTGTTTCCAATGAGGGCCTGTGAGCAATTAGGGGTTAAGAGTCTTGCTCAGGGACAAATTTCATTTCATCGACACATTTGCTGGCCTGGCCTGGAATCGTACCTGGGGCAACCAGGGCCTCTGGCTCCCTAGGTGGGCTCACTAACCACTCAGCTATGGCCACAGTACAGACTGAGCCATTGGATAGACAGAATTGGATTTCATATGTGGTAAGTTATCATACAGCATGGGTTGCTTATTATATACATAAAAGCTCATAACGCGTCACATTGTAGATCGGCTGTATGTGGTTACTGTAGGTGTTGTATTAATAATTACATCTGCAAAGTAACAAGTAACTAAAGCTGTCATCTGCTGTAATTGTAGTAGAGTAGAGTAGTAAAGTAAAAGTACCTAAAATTGTACTGTGCATGTGGCAGGTGTGATTGGTGATGAGTGAGAGCAGGTGAGAGGGGTGGATCCAATCCATGGGAATAGGGGGAATTCCAAATGATGATCACCTCAACGCATTGTTGGGACAGGGATCGAACCAGCGACCTATGGATTCACAGGCTGCCTCTCTTCTCATTGAGCTAAAGATATGGCCTCCCTGATGGTGTCTGTTGATATCTATAGGTTTTTCCGTCCTATAGGTTCTTCCGGTGTGAGATTGTAGATCAGCTATTTTCACAAGAAAGTATGTCATACATAAAAAACAACTACTCTCAAAAGCATTTCATGTTATTGTTTAAAAATTGCACATGTCTGAATTAACAGGGTCATGTTTTGTACAATGCAATATAAATGTAAACTGTGACGAGTGGGGTTTGAACCATGGACCTCTGGCACATGAGACTAACAGTGTATTGATCAAGCTATTCAATGCACAGCCTTAGTCAGTGAAAAAGGAGAATCCAACAAAACAAAACAAAAGGGAATGAAGTACGTCATACATTGAAAATAACTACTCTCAATAAGCATTTCATTTATCAATTGCATGTTTATTCATTGATACAATCATGTTGTGTGCAATGCAATTGAGTTGAAGTCTGCATGACGTGGGATTTGAACCGGCGACTCTGCGGTATCAAGGCAGATGATTAAGCCATTGGGCCAACAGACCTGTACTAGTGAAAAGGGAGTTCACACACATGACACACTTTCACGCAAATTAGTCAGAAATCCTGGATTTAAATGTTTTAAACTGCTCAAGATTGCAGACAATCTAAGGGCAGAGCTTACTGGTCAAAGTGATACATGTGTTCCTCATGAGTCAAGGCACATGTGTAAGCAGGTTTAACGGCTGTCGGCCAAACGAGGCATGACTTTTGCCTGTTTAAAGTTTGCATTTTCAAAAAATTGCTATAGCGCCCCCCTTTGACCAATTGGAGTAAGATTGGTTTCAGTGATACTTGGAATGACCCTCTACAATATTGCAAAGTGTCAAACAAATGTGAGTCTGCATGTATGTGTTAGGGGCAGATGAATAATTGTCATAAAACTGCAATTTTCATTGGCTTATAAAAGCTTAACGTTTTCACTTATGGAAAATCCGCTTGCTCACGTCTGTCGGCATTGGTCCAAAGTTCATGTGTATACAGTTTCGTACAGATTGCTCAATCTGTACGAAGGAAGAGTCTTTTTTACTGCTTTTCATAGAATTCGAAATGGTGGGAGATCTAAAGGTCAGAGGTCAAAAGTCAGAGTGTGAAAGTTGTTAGGTATGAGGAGACGCATGTGTGCATCGAAGTTTCATGGCTGTGGGTCAAACAGGGCATGAGTTGTACCTGTTCAAAGTTGGCATATTTCAATTGAGTGCTACAGCGCCACCCTTTGGCCAATGGTTGTGAGTTTCGGGTTTTCGCCGTTTGGCATAGCCCTCTACCATATTGCCGAATTTCATAAAAAGTGACCACGCGGTTAGGCCAGAACTGGCAAAACCGGCGGAAGAATAATGAACTCTTACAGATGTAATAAGGCTTCGAGCCTATTGGCCTCGAAACCTTAATAATAATGGATTTTATTTATAACGCACTTTACATTTACAAGAAATCTCAAAGTGCTACAGAAGGCAATTGCATAAACACAGAGACATCACACCAATAAAAGAAAAAAACAATTAGGAAACTAGAATAAAACTATTAAAAACATGGGGTATAAAGCCTAGAGGTAAAACCAGCTAAGGAAAAGCTTTGCTAAAAAGGTAAGTCTTTAGTCCTCTCTTGAAGGAATCAAGTGACTGTGGAGCTCTCAGGTGGACAGGGAGTGCGTTCCACAGTTCAGGAGCGGCCGAGCAGAAAGCCCGGTCACCCATGGTGCGAAGGTTTGCCTTGTGGGTTTTGAGGAGGTATGTGTTTGCAGAGCGGGTGTTGCGGGTTGAGGGTTTTAGAGGGACTTGAGGTAGGAAGGAGCGTTGCCATGGATGCACTGATGTGTCAGCAGGGATACCTTGTATTGGGTTCTGAAGGCGACGGGGAGCCAGTGCAGTGAACGGAGGATGGGTGTGATGTGTTCATGTTTACTCTCATCAGGATCCTAGCCGCGCTGTTTTGTATATACTGGAGCCTTTTGAGGCTCTTGCTAGGGATCCCGATGAGAAGTGCGTTACAGTAGTCCAACCTGGAGGAGACGAAGGCGTGGACAAGTTTCTCTGAGTCAGCTAGTGTGAGTGTGGGGCGGAGTTTTGAAATGTTTCGGAGGTGGAAGAATGATGTTTTGCAGATATGTTTGATATGGGATTCAAAGTTCAGATGGGGGTCCATCTTTACTCCCAGGTTAGTGACCACTGGTGAGAGGGGAAGGTCCTGTCCGGAGAAGCTGATGCTGGTAATAATACAATTAGTTGCAATATACTTCTCTGTACGTAATTGTACCAAAAGTCTGTACCTCATTTTGCAGTTTAGACAGTTGCTTACGCAACAACCCGTTCACACTGCGGAGTGTCTTGACCTCGCGCTGGAGCTGCTTGCAAGCAGTATTGCGGCACACGCACTGTGAGGTTATAGGTTGATCCAGCGGGGGATCCTCATCCACATATATCAAATCAAGGTCGGTAACCAGGTTGGCCTTTGAGGCACGCAGCTTGCCAAGGCTTTGCATGGCGAAGCGCCACCTCAAAGGCCGAAGTGCAGGGACCATCTCTTCTTCAGTCATCTTGTGTAGCCTTTCAGATGATGTTTTGGGTTATAATTGCCATACATCCAAGCTTCCGGAACAGGGGACAGCGGACGTCTTCCCCATCAATGGGGGTCCTGTCACTCCCAAGGGAGCAGAGGATCCTCTGCTCTGTTGAATATGGCTTGGTGTGGTGTGTACCGCGTAGATGCGTGTCTACATGAATAACATCGGCGCAGCATACTGGGCAGAAGTTTTCGCATCCGTCGGGAAAGTCAGCCATGTCTACAGAGATAAAGACAGTCGGTCACCTTTGAAAGATTAACATTTTAAATCAGATTAATCACAGCTTCAAAATGAATTGAATCGTGATTAATCACCATTCAAACTATGTCCAAAATATGTGTTCCTGTATATTGTTGTGGAAATGGAACTGCAGCACTGGCACATCAGGCCTGCCAGGGGTATTCCTTAATGGGTAGAACAGCTTTTCAAAATAGGACCCCACATCTCCACCTCCTAAATATTATTGCTTATACATGTGTTATATTTTTAGATTAGGCATTAGACACAGCCTAACAGACTTATGAAACCTTTCAAAATTATTATATAAAATCACTTCAACTTCAGTTCATTTGACAACTACTTCCAGATTTGGGCACCATTGCTTCAACTTCAGTTAATTTGATTACTACTTTGATGAACTACTTTCAACTTTAGGAAACTTTACATTTTTTTCTTCCTCTATCATGAAGCAAAGAATTGTAAAACATAATGTTTCAAAACACTATCACAAGAAACTCCCGTACACTGGCAACATTAGCACAAACATACTAAAACATACTAAAACAGAGTTCACTTTAACTGGAGGCCCTAGGCCCTAAAAAGACCCAGGAGGAAGTGTTGACCTTTGCTGAACTGCTTCAGTTTTAGTTAATTTAACCACCTACTTTCAGATCTGGGCACCCTAACATTTGGTGTTTAAGTGTTGGGCTTGAGATACACTCTATGTGGAAATGAATAACATTTTCGTATTGAGTTTTATCATGCTGAAGGCGGTCGTCATGGTTAAATTCGTCTTTGGGGGTCCCTGGGGATCTTAAGTTTACATAATCATTTTAAACCTTTCAAAATTATTACATAAAATCACTTCAACTTCAGTTCATTTGAAAACTACTTCCAGATTTGGGAAACTTTAAATTGTTTTCTTCCTCTATCCTGAAGCAAAGAATTGTAATACATAATATTTCAAAACACTATCACAAGAAACTCCCTTACACTGGCAGCAGTAGCACAAACATACTAAAACATACTAAAACAGAGGAACATTATCTGAATAAAGTCACTACTTACTCGTGGTAATATACGCAGCCTTCACTGAACCAACTGAGCGACTGAGTGAGTGAGTGACTGAAGTGGAGAAACAACTAAGCTCTGAGCCATTAATGAAATCACACTCAGCTGTTGTCTGTTGGGTGTGCCCATTTGACCCTTCATTCAATTCAATTGACCACCTACTTTCGGATTTGGTTTTGATTTCAACTGCAGTTAATTTCTGAGCAGAATTAAGCACTTTTCCTCGGTAATCCGCCCCAAATCTCCATAAATATACACTTTATGGGAAAATGAATAACATTTTCGTATTGAGTTTTGTCGTGCTGAAGGTGGTCGTCATGGTTAAATTCGTCTTTGGGGGGTCCCTAAGGGTCTTCAGTTTATATAATAATTTTAAACCTTTCAAAATTATTATATAAAATCACTTCAACTACAGTTCATTTGACAACTACTTCCAGATTTGGGAAACTTTACTTTTTTTTTCTTCCTCTATCATGAAGCAAAGAATTGTAATACATAATATTTCAAAACACTATCATAAGAGACTCCCTTACACTGTCAACAGTAGCACAAACATACTAAAATATACTAAAACAGAGTTCACTTTAACTGGAGGTCCTAGACCCTAAAATGACCCCATGAGGAAGTGTTGACCTTTACTGAACTGCTTCAGTTTTAGTTAATTTAACCACCTACTTTCAGATCTGGGCACCCTAATATGTGGTCTTTAAGTGTTGGGCTTGAGATACACTTTATGTGGAAATGAATAACATTTTCGTATTGAGTTTTGTCATGCTGAATGTGGTCGTCATGGTTAAATTCGTCTTTGGGGGTATCTAGGGGTCTTAAGTTTACATAATCATTTTAAGCCTTTCAAAATGATTACATAAAATCACTTCAACTACAGTTCATTTGACAACTACTTCCAGATTTGGGAAACTTTACATTGTTTTCTTCCTCTATCCTGAAGCAAAGAATTGTAATACATAATATTTCAAAACACTATCACAAGAAACTCCCTTACACTGGCAACAGTAGCACAAACATACTAAAACAGAAGAACATCATCTGAATAAAGTCACTACTTACTCTTGGTAATATACGCAGCCTTCACTGAACCAACTGAGTGAGTGAGAGACTGAAGTGGAGAAACAACTAAGCTCTGAGCCATTAATGAAATCACACTCAGCTGTTGTCTGTTGGGTGTGCCCATGTGACCCTTCATTCAATTCAATTGACCACCTACTTTCGGATTTGGTTTTGATTTCAACTGCAGTTAATTTCTGAGCAGAATTAGGCACTTTTCCTGGGTAATCCGCCCCAAATCTCCATAAATATACACTTTATGGGAAAATGAATAAAATTTTCGTATTGAGTTTCGTCGTGCTGAAGGTGGTCGTCATGGTTAAATTCGTCTTTGGGGGGTCCCTAAAGGTCCTCAGTTTATATAATAATTTTAAACCTTTCAAGATTATTATATAAAATCACTTCAACTACAGTTCATTTGACAACTACTTCCAGATTTGGGAAACTTTACTTTTTTTTTCTTCCTCTATCATGAAGCAAAGAATTGTAATACATAATATTTCAAAACACTATCATAAGAGACTCCCTTACACTGGCAACAGTAGCACAAACATACTAAAACAGAGTTCACTTTAACTGGAGGTCCTAGACCCTAAAATGACCCCATGAGGAAGTGTTGACCTTTACTGAACTGCTTCAGTTTTAGTTAATTTAACCACCTACTTTCAGATCTGGGCAGCCTAATATGTGGTCTTTAAGTGTTGGGCTTGAGATACACTTTATGTGGAAATGAATAACATTTTCGTATTGAGTTTTGTCATGCTGAAGGTGGTCGTCCTGGTTAAATTCGTCTTTGGGGGTCCCTGGGGGTCTTAAGTTTACGTAATCATTTTAAACCTTTCAAAATGATTACATAAAATCACTTCAACTACAGTTCATTTGACAACTACTTCCAGATTTGGGAAACTTTACATTGTTTTCTTCCTCTATCCTGAAGCAAAGAATTGTAATACATAATATTTCAAAACACTATCACAAGAAGTTTCTTGTGATAGTGTTTTGAAATATTATGTCCTAGACCCCCTTACACTGGCAACAGTAGCACAAACATACTAAAACATACTAAAACAGAGGAACATCATCTGAATAAAGTCACTACTTACTCGTGGTAATATACGCAGCCTTCACTGAACCAACTGAGTGACTGAGTGAGTGAGTGACTGACTGAAGTGGAGAAACAACTAAGCTCTGAGCCATTAATGAAATCACACTCAGCTGTTGTCTGTTGGGTGTGCCCATGTGACCCTTCATTCAATTCAATTGACCACATACTTTCGGATTTGGTTTTGATTTCAACTGCAGTTAATTTCTTAGCAGAATTAGGCACTTTTCCTGGGTAATCCGCCCAAAATCTCCATAAATATACACTTTATGGGAAAATGAATAACATTTTCGTATTGAGTTTCGTCGTGCTGAAGGTGGTCGTCATGGTTAAATTCGTCTTTGGGGGGTCCCTAAGGGTCCTCAGTTTATATAATAATTTTAAACATTTCAAAATTATTATATAAAATCACTTCAACTACAGTTCATTTGACAACTACTTCCAGATTTGGGAAACTTTACATCTTTTTTTCCTCTATCATGAAGCAAAGAATTGTAATACATAATATTTCAAAACACTATCATAAGAGACTCCTTTACACTGGCAACAGTAGCACAAACATACTAAAACATACTAAAACAGATTTCACTTTAACTGGAGGTCCTAGGCTCTAAAATGACCCCAGGAGGAAGTGTTGACCTTTGCTGAACTGCTTCAGCTTTAGTTAATTTAACCACCTACTTTCAGATCTGGGCACCCTAACATTTGGTCTTTAAGTGTTGGGCTTGAGATACACTTTATGTGGAAATGAATAACATTTTCGTATTGAGTTTTGTCATGCTGAAGGCGCTCGTCATGGTTAAATTCGTCTTTGGGGGTCCCTTGGGGTCTCAGTTCATTTTTAAATTACTTCCATATTTGGGAAACTTTACATTGTTTTCTTCCTCTATCCTGATGCAAATAATTGTAATACATAATATTTCAAAACACTATAACAAGAAACTCCCTTACACTGGCAACAGTAGCACAAACATACTAAAACAGAGGAACATCATCTCAATAAAGTCACTACTTACTCTTGGTAATATACGCAGCCTTCACTGAACCAACTGAGTGAGTGAGTGACTGAAGTGGAGAAACAACTAAGCTCTGAGCCATTAATGAAATCACACTCAGCTGTTGTCTGTTGGGTGTGCCCATTTGACCCTTCATTCAATTCAATTGACCACCTACTTTCGGATTTGGTTTTGATTTCAACTGCAGTTAATTTCTGAGCAGAATTAAGCACTTTTCCTCGGTAATCCGCCCCAAATCTCCATAAATATACACTTTATGGGAAAATGAATAACATTTTCGTATTGAGTTTTGTCGTGCTGAAGGTGGTCGTCATGGTTAAATTCGTCTTTGGGGGGTCCCTAAGGGTCTTCAGTTTATATAATAATTTTAAACCTTTCAAAATTATTATATAAAATCACTTCAACTACAGTTCATTTGACAACTACTTCCAGATTTGGGAAACTTTACTTTTTTTTTCTTCCTCTATCATGAAGCAAAGAATTGTAATACATAATATTTCAAAACACTATCATAAGAGACTCCCTTACACTGTCAACAGTAGCACAAACATACTAAAATATACTAAAACAGAGTTCACTTTAACTGGAGGTCCTAGACCCTAAAATGACCCCATGAGGAAGTGTTGACCTTTACTGAACTGCTTCAGTTTTAGTTAATTTAACCACCTACTTTCAGATCTGGGCACCCTAATATGTGGTCTTTAAGTGTTGGGCTTGAGATACACTTTATGTGGAAATGAATAACATTTTCGTATTGAGTTTTGTCATGCTGAATGTGGTCGTCATGGTTAAATTCGTCTTTGGGGGTATCTAGGGGTCTTAAGTTTACATAATCATTTTAAGCCTTTCAAAATGATTACATAAAATCACTTCAACTACAGTTCATTTGACAACTACTTCCAGATTTGGGAAACTTTACATTGTTTTCTTCCTCTATCCTGAAGCAAAGAATTGTAATACATAATATTTCAAAACACTATCACAAGAAACTCCCTTACACTGGCAACAGTAGCACAAACATACTAAAACAGAAGAACATCATCTGAATAAAGTCACTACTTACTCTTGGTAATATACGCAGCCTTCACTGAACCAACTGAGTGAGTGAGAGACTGAAGTGGAGAAACAACTAAGCTCTGAGCCATTAATGAAATCACACTCAGCTGTTGTCTGTTGGGTGTGCCCATGTGACCCTTCATTCAATTCAATTGACCACCTACTTTCGGATTTGGTTTTGATTTCAACTGCAGTTAATTTCTGAGCAGAATTAGGCACTTTTCCTGGGTAATCCGCCCCAAATCTCCATAAATATACACTTTATGGGAAAATGAATAAAATTTTCGTATTGAGTTTCGTCGTGCTGAAGGTGGTCGTCATGGTTAAATTCGTCTTTGGGGGGTCCCTAAAGGTCCTCAGTTTATATAATAATTTTAAACCTTTCAAGATTATTATATAAAATCACTTCAACTACAGTTCATTTGACAACTACTTCCAGATTTGGGAAACTTTACTTTTTTTTTCTTCCTCTATCATGAAGCAAAGAATTGTAATACATAATATTTCAAAACACTATCATAAGAGACTCCCTTACACTGGCAACAGTAGCACAAACATACTAAAACAGAGTTCACTTTAACTGGAGGTCCTAGACCCTAAAATGACCCCATGAGGAAGTGTTGACCTTTACTGAACTGCTTCAGTTTTAGTTAATTTAACCACCTACTTTCAGATCTGGGCAGCCTAATATGTGGTCTTTAAGTGTTGGGCTTGAGATACACTTTATGTGGAAATGAATAACATTTTCGTATTGAGTTTTGTCATGCTGAAGGTGGTCGTCCTGGTTAAATTCGTCTTTGGGGGTCCCTGGGGGTCTTAAGTTTACGTAATAATTTTAAACCTTTCAAAATGATTACATAAAATCACTTCAACTACAGTTCATTTGACAACTACTTCCAGATTTGGGAAACTTTACATTGTTTTCTTCCTCTATCCTGAAGCAAAGAATTGTAATACATAATATTTCAAAACACTATCACAAGAAGTTTCTTGTGATAGTGTTTTGAAATATTATGTCCTAGACCCCCTTACACTGGCAACAGTAGCACAAACATACTAAAACATACTAAAACAGAGGAACATCATCTGAATAAAGTCACTACTTACTCGTGGTAATATACGCAGCCTTCACTGAACCAACTGAGTGACTGAGTGAGTGAGTGACTGACTGAAGTGGAGAAACAACTAAGCTCTGAGCCATTAATGAAATCACACTCAGCTGTTGTCTGTTGGGTGTGCCCATGTGACCCTTCATTCAATTCAATTGACCACCTACTTTCGGATTTGGTTTTGATTTCAACTGCAGTTAATTTCTTAGCAGAATTAGGCACTTTTCCTGGGTAATCCGCCCAAAATCTCCATAAATATACACTTTATGGGAAAATGAATAACATTTTCGTATTGAGTTTCGTCGTGCTGAAGGTGGTCGTCATGGTTAAATTCGTCTTTGGGGGGTCCCTAAGGGTCCTCAGTTTATATAATAATTTTAAACATTTCAAAATTATTATATAAAATCACTTCAACTACAGTTCATTTGACAACTACTTCCAGATTTGGGAAACTTTACTTTTTTTTTCTTCCTCTATCATGAAGCAAAGAATTGTAATACATAATATTTCAAAACACTATCATAAGAGACTCCCTTACACTGGCAACAGTAGCACAAACATACTAAAACATACTAAAACAGATTTCACTTTAACTGGAGGTCCTAGGCTCTAAAATGACCCCAGGAGGAAGTGTTGACCTTTGCTGAACTGCTTCAGCTTTAGTTAATTTAACCACCTACTTTCAGTTCTGGGCACCCTAACATTTGGTCTTTAAGTGTTGGGCTTGAGATACACTTTATGTGGAAATGAATAACATTTTCGTATTGAGTTTTGTCATGGTGAAGGCGCTCGTCATGGTTAAATTCGTCTTTGGGGGTCCCTTGGGGTCTCAGTTCATTTTTAAATTACTTCCATATTTGGGAAACTTTACATTGTTTTCTTCCTCTATCCTGATGCAAAGAATTGTAATACATAATATTTCAAAACACTATAACAAGAAACTCCCTTACACTGGCAACAGTAGCACAAACATACTAAAACAGAGGAACATCATCTCAATAAAGTCACTACTTACTCTTGGTAATATACGCAGCCTTCACTGAACCAACTGAGTGAGTGAGTGACTGAAGTGGAGAAACAACTAAGCTCTGAGTCATTAATGAAATCACACTCAGCTGTTGTCTGTTGGGTGTGCCCATGTGACCCTTCATTCAATTCAATTGACCACCTACTTTCGCACTTGGCCCCAAATCTCCATAAATATACACTTTATGGGAAAATGAATAACATTTTCGTATTGAGTTTCGTCGTGCTGAAGGTGGTCGTCATGGTTAAATTCGTCTTTGGGGGGTCCCTAAGCGTCCTCAGTTTATATAATAATTTTAAACCTTTCAAAATTATTATATAAAATCACTTCAACTACAGTTCATTTGACAACTACTTCCAGATTTGGGAAACTTTACTTTTTTTTTCTTCCTCTATCATGAAGCAAAGAATTGTAATACATAATATTTCAAAACGCTATCATAAGAGACTCCCTTACACTGGCAACAGTAGCACAAACATACTAAAACATACTAAAACAGATTTCACTTTAACTGGAGGTCCTAGGCTCTAAAATGACCCCAGGAGGAAGTGTTGACCTTTGCTGAACTGCTTCAGTTTTAGTTAATTTAACCACCTACTTTCAGATCTGGGCAACCTAACATTTGGTCTTTAAGTGTTGGGCTTGAGATACACTTTATGTGGAAATGAATAACATTTTCGTATTGAGTTTTGTCATGCTGAAGGTGGTCGTCCTGGTTAAATTCGTCTTTGGGGGTCCCTGGGGGTCTTAAGTTTACGTAATCATTTTAAACCTTTCAAAATGATTACATAAAATCACTTCAACTTCAGTTCATTTGAAAATTACTTCCATATTTGGGAAACTTTACATTGTTTTCTTCCTCTATCCTGAAGCAAAACATTGTAATACATAATATTTCAAAACACTATAACAAGAAACTCCCTTACACTGGCAACAGTAGCACAAACATACTAAAACAGAGGAACATCATCTCAATAAAGTCACTACTTACTCTTGGTAATATACGCAGCCTTCACTGAACCAACTGAGTGAGTGAGTGACTGAAGTGGAGAAACAACTAAGCTCTGAGCCATTAATGAAATCACACTCAGCTGTTGTCTGTTGGGTGTGCCCATGTGACCGTTCATTCAATTCAATTGACCACCTACTTTCGGATATGGCCCCAAATCTCCATAAATATACACTTTATGGGAAAATGAATAACATTTTCGTATTGAGTTTCGTCGTGCTGAAGGTGGTCGTCATGGTTAAATTCGTCTTTGGGGGGTCCCTAAGGGTCCTCAGTTTATATAATAATTTTAAACCTTTCAAAATTATTATATAAAATCACTTCAACTACAGTTCATTTGACAACTACTTCCAGATTTGGGAAACTTTACATTTTTTTTCTTCCTCTATCATGAAGCAAAGAATTGTAATACATAATATTTCAAAACACACTCCTTTACACTGGCAACAGTAGCACAAACATACTAAAACATACTACAACAGAGTTCACTTTAACTGGAGGTCCTAGCCCCTAAAATGACCCCATGAGGAAGTGTTGAGCTTTGCTGAACTGCTTCAGTTTTAGTTAATTTAACCACCTACTTTCAGATCTGGGCACCCTAATATGTGGTCTTTAAGTGTTGGGCCTGAGGTCATCCTAGGGGCTAGGAGGTCTAGTTAAAGGCCTATATACTCTCACGAGATGGAGGAACAACATATTGCAATCTGGGAACCCTAGGCCTTTTTATGCCTGCAGAGCGACTGGTTCTTTTGGCATGCAAAAACCTCATTCTTTTAATTGTTTTTTGTATCATATCTTGGAAACGATAAGGAGTTGGGGTCCAATCTTTTGATACGTTGTTGAGCTTTTCAAGGCGAACACATGGATATCTTATTTGTCCGGATAAGTCACTCCTAACTTTGCTTCCTTCACTTTTGGAAGGTACATAGAGACTTACATCCTAAGACCATATTGAAAGCCAAAATTGAGAAATCGAGCTTCGCGTAGGAATGTCGGACAAGAACGAACAAGACATCCACGCGTGCGTCTCAGCCAGCTGAATAACATATCCAAAATATGGACCATAATTCTTTATAGTATTTGAGATATTAAGTGATATAGTGAGCCAATTATGAGACCAATTAAGAGAACCATAAGTCTGTGTGTGAGGAAAGTTATATGGGTGCGTTCGGGGTAAAGCGCTGATCAAGAAACTGTTCTTGGTTTTCCGCCAAACCCTTAGGGGGGCTAAGTAGCGAAATAAGGGTCGTGGAGCTTTGCGACATTTTTTTGGGGGTTCAGCGTTAAAAAGTAGGTCCAAATAGATATATACATTTGGATTTTTCTTTTTAAAGCAAAATTGAAAAAAAAAAAGTGAAAAAATATCAATCTCCACGACCGCACGATGTTGGGATGGGTGGGGGAGGGGATGCAAAAGTGTCCAAAGTTGAAGGTTGATGATCAAATGACCTGAAGTTGAAGCTTTTCCCGTGGGGCCCCCTGAGGGCCTGGATAGCCTCAAGAAGGACACAATGCTTTATTGGGATGTGGGAACAATATATTGAAATATTGGAGCTCATATCTGTCAGGGGGAAAAAAAGATCCTAATAGCCCAAGAATGGGGGAGGGTGTTTGACTTAGAGCCTGAAACAGCATTTATGGATCTTGGTCTGATTAGAGACATTTTTTTTCCTGACATATCTGCGCTCCAATTTTTCAATATATTGTTCCCACATCTCAACAGAGCATTGTGTCCTTTTTTCGGACTTCTGGGCCCTCAGGGGCCCCCAGGGGGAAAGCTTCTAATTCAGGTCATTTGACTACTGCTTTCAATTTTGGTTCAGTGCTCAAATGAACTTCAGTTCATTTGAGCATCAACTTTCAACTTTGGGCACTTCTACATCTGTAAACTCTCCACAGAATTCAAGCTTCAACTTCAGTTCATTTGAGCATCAACCTTCGGATTTGGGCATTGGGCGGGGCTTCGGGCATCGGGCGGGGCTTAGATTGTCAATCTTCAAATTCAGTTCATTTGAGAATCAACCTTCAGATTTGGGCACTGGGCGCGGCTTAGATTGAAAGGGGGCGGTACCGGGCGGGGCTTAGATTGGAAGGGGGTGGAGACCCTTCAACTTTGGGAACCCGACAACTACAGCTTCAGATTTAAAAAATCAGCGTGTTTTGTGAAGCAGAATTCACCAAGCGTTGGATTGTTCACCCACTAATAGGGAACGTGAGCTGGGTTTAGACCGTCGTGAGACAGGTTAGTTTTACCCTACTGATGATGTGTTGTTGCAATAGTAATCCCGCTCAGTACGAGAGGAACCGCAGGTTCAGACATTTGGTGCATGTACTTGGCTGAGGAGCCACTGGGGCGACGCTACCATCTGCGGGCTTATGACTGAACGCCTCTAAGTCAGAATCCCGCCTAGACGGAACGATATCTGGGCGCCGAGGACTCTCGGCTGGCCTCGCGTAGCCCGGCCTCGTGCCGGGTGCGGAGGGCGGTTCGTGACTGGGCCGGGGGGTCGCCGAAAGATGGCGGCCCCCCTCCGGACGTGCACTTCATGTTTGTGAACAACTTGGCGCCAAATGACTCGTAAACGACCTGATTCTGGGTCAGGGTCTCGTAAGTAGCAGAGCGGCTGTATGACCGCGATATATTGAGAGTCAACCCTCGATCCAACCTTTTGTCCGGGACGCCGGGGCTGGCACGTGGCCCCCCGGCGCACCTGACGTTAAACTAACAACCTTTTTCGGACACCGCCGCACTCCCAGGGGGTGGCGGCGCCGCCTCCGAGTGTCAGTGGCACGGGCTTGACTTGAGAGCCTTGACATCGAGAGGCTCGACTCCCCGCCCGGCAGAGGCCAGGCCCGGTCGCACGGGGGCCTGGCCGGTGTCAGTCTGCCCAAAAGTCCACGATAGCCCCATGGGCGCGGGTCGCCGTTTGTACCACCAGGTCCACGCGGAGCTTTGGCCGCGGCCGGTGAGCCGGGTCTGACGCGCTAAGTCCATAATAGTCCCATGGGCGAACCTCGCCGTTTGTACCACCAGGTCCACGCGGAGCTTTGGCCGCGGCCTGCCAGTCCACTTAATGCCCGCCGAGGGGTGCTTAAGAGTGGGTCCACGGGACCGCCTGGAGAGCCGGGTGTCCCCCGGAGGTGGGGGTCCCCCGGACCGGAGCCAGTACCCAGCCTCGGGGCTCCCTGGGCCGGGTGGAGGCCTCGCCGGGGGTCCCTGGTGGTCCCCGGCCGGAGAGCGCCCGAGCCGAGCGGCCAGGCCGGGGCCTCTGGAGCCAGGGACCCGGGGGTCCCCGGAGTGGAGCGAGTACCCAGCCCTCGGGACTCCCCGGGCCGGGTCGAGGCCTCGCCGGGGGTCCCTGGGGCCTCCGGTCGGGCACGGCCAGGTGGCCGTGCGCCCTGGAGGTCCTCGCGTAGCCCATGATGACCTGGGCTATTCCGTGGCCCCCTCCTTTGAAATTCTCTCCCGGGAGTTTGGGCAACTTTTCCCAGAACGATAGTATATCACCCATGAAGGTGTTTATGGTTCATGGTAAGGTTATGGTTAGGTCTATACCCAGAAATAAAGCTCCTTTCTCGGGGTAGGTAGGTTAGGGACGGCTAGGGCCAGAAAAATAAAACCGAGTCACCGGGCGAGGCTATTTTGACCAATGATTCTTTTAAGAAAATGAGTGTCAGTTTTGTCATAGGGAAGGCATTTGGGCCCATGTATAGTGCAGTAGGATTCTATTTGGGCACTTTTAGGTACAACACACAGTCACCAGCCACTCAGAATGTACTGGGAACAAGTTACAGTTAAAACGTCACTAAAGTGCTTCCAGCGCGCCACTTTGGTGAAGTTATTTTAAAGGCAGTCTTGTCTTCATCACTCTCTTCATCACTGACAAAGTTCGCGTCCGCACCACTGAGGTAGTCCAAGTCCTCTCTCTCTCCTCCCTTCTGCCCAATCTTGACCCGTTTCTTGAAAAGCTGTGTAACAGATGAGAAGAGGAGGTTAGACTTTTAAAGCGACCAACAAAACTAAATAAAGTTTTTAAACTAAATAAGTAAATACAGTATGAGGGTTATATTATGGCTAGCTCTAGTCCCGATCATTAGAAAGTTCTCGCTAACCTCTGGACCAGGAACAGTGCATTTTCCATGGACTATAAAAATGAATTATGACAAGGGCTCCGGGCTGTGACCCCCCTTCATAATATTTAACTGGGGACCCCCCACCCTGACAAGCACTTGGAATTTTAGGAGTTGACATTACATTTAGTTGACACAGTTCCACAGATAAATGTTGTGAAAATAGCTGATCTACAAACTCACAACCTGAGGACGTCCTCAGAGTTACTACAGGGGGTCCGCCAAATCTTTGTTTGATATGATTTTTTTTTGTTACATTAACCACTTGAACCCTAGCATCCCTTTTCTGAGGAGAACTTTAGCCAAAAATAGCAGATCTACAAGCTCACAACGCCTCGCGCTGCGAGGCGTTGTGAGCTTGTAGATCGGCTATTTTTGGCTATAGGTGTAGGGGGAAAAAAGATCAGCAAAAGTTTATCTGAAACACAATTTTATACAATATAGAGGGGGTCCCTGCTTCAACTCTCTCTCAGCTTGGCCTGAAAACGTTGAAGACCCCTGCATTAAACAGTATGTTGGTTTGTTTACTGTCGTATGAGAAAACAATGTTGCACTAAGGTAATCTGGGGACCCCCCAAATCATTTGGGGACCCCCAGTTTGGGAGGTCCCCAAATATGATGGGGGTAGTATGATCACTACACTTGAGTAAACGTAAGTATGATTTTGATATTCGCTTAAACAAAGGCAGTTTCATGATGCTGAAAGCCTATTGTCTATGATGGGAAGCCTCTCAAGACCTCCACATTTTGTGTAAAATCCACTTTTTGGCAAGGAAATAAAATATGTCCACCAGAGAGTGTGTTTATTCAAGTCCTGCATCACCCTGTTAGCGTATTTATCAGTAATGACCACCTCACTGTTAATTATCCCTTACATAAAAAGGCAATTGATAATAATACACGTGATCAATCAAATGCAACAGTAATAGAGCAGGGCAATAACTCACCCGATCTGTCCTGCAGGTAAGGGTCTTCGTCTTTTTTATGTCCTCTGGTCCCGTCCAGCTCCATCTTTTCACTGCCTCCTAGTGAATGAAAATTACAACACAAATACCATGTTATGAACTCTAAATGTATTATATTAAGACATCTCAAAAGGATAGTGATCACTCAAAATGCACACTAAATGTACTCTCCTGATGAGGAAATGTATTTTGTTTATTTGAGAGCTAGAAGAGACAGGGAGACTCCTGTTATTTAGCAAACACTATAGAAATGATAACCATTTGAATAGCAAACTAACCTTTTTTTTACACCAATGTTACATTTTGCAATATTAGATGGTCAGTGTGCCATCTGTCATCTTTAACCGTGTCAAATCAACACTAATGTACAATGTAGGCATTTAGCAGACGCTTTGTATCCAGAGTGATTAAGCAAGGTTATCACATTCATGCAGAGACAGAGACAGAGACAGTGTAGTGCCTTAGTAAACTAGGATCACAGGTAAGCCAGGTCATCAAAATGTTAAAATCCCAACCAATTTAAGGTCATATTACTACTCAGATTAACAGCCTGATATAAAACTTACTTTGGAGTTGGTGGAGGCTCAACGTTGGTGTCTCAATCCTTTATTGTCTGGATCACAGCAGTTATAACCTCCTTATGAAGCGTTCGGAAGCTGAAGACAGACAGACAGACAGACAGACAGACAGACAGACAGACAGACAGACAGACACACTTTTGTTAAGCTGAAGACCTTCAGCATAACATACAGTACATGATGCAAGTTGGCTGATATGTTACTCTTTTATGTTACTTTACAAACAGATGCATTTAAAAACCAAGACCAGACCAAGGCCTGTATGAATACAGTGGTGTCCAAGGCAATGATGTGCTGTGGAAGGCAGATAATTATAATTGGATGCTTGGTCAAACATATCAATAATAATTTAGAAACAAATGTAGTCTGGGAAAGCCAGACGATCAGAGATCTCTGCCTACTGACATGTCTGTGGTCATCTAAATTCAAAATGGTCACCATTATGTTAAATATATGGACTCAAGGCAGACTGTTTCACGATTATAAACATTTTGATATTGACCATTTGAGTACATACTGTACAGCTACCTTCACCAGTGGAATGCAAGTATGGATTATTGTAAATACTAGTAGCCTACCAATTTGGAATGAGTAAAATGATTTTTCTCAAAATCTGCTGCCTTTTAAAATGTACATGTTTTGGGGGGTCTTTTTTGGATTGAGATGGTCCAGGGGCTGGGTCTGGCCCCCAGGCCCATGTAAAGGCTACACAATAAAGAGTGTATGAATGGTACCAATAAATGAACCCAATTACGCCCCATCTTAGGTGTGCGCTGGTGTCACACAAAAATAGCTGATCTACAAGTGCTGCAACACATTGTGAGCTTGTAGACCAACTATTTTTAATACAGGCACCTTGTGCAACAAAGTATAAACCAGGCTTTATGGTTTATTTGGGTTTCATTTGTATCTCTGAGTTAAATTGTGTATCAACGCGTTAATCTTTATATACAGACAAATAAATGATTATGACATCACAGAAATGTAACAGATGCCTGTTAAGTTGCACTGACAAGACTATTCATTCATATTCACACTTGATAGTGTAAATATACTCATAGTATTGACAGTAGCAATAATCTACTCATTATATTCACTGCTGATGGTTTAACACAGCCACAATTGGCACAGTGTACAGTAGGCTACAATAATTTAGATTACATTAGTAAAGGTCAATTGTAATGATATTTGCCTTATTTTCTCACTGTTTGCATTTGCCCAAATTATTACTATCTCTATTATTTACCTGTCTCTGCACCAAAAGGTAGACACAAACATGAAATAGCATAAGAGATTGGATGACAGCTCATTTTGGTTAAAGGTAGGGTAAGTGATATTTTTTGGTTAAAACAAACAATTTTTAAGGTTAAAGTACTATATTGTGATAGTAATCATTGGTACTGTATAGCAGGGGTCTTCAACAGGTGGTCCTCAGAGTTACTATAGGGGGCCAACACATGTTTGTGTGATAGGAACTTTTTTTTTTACCTCTTGAAACCTAGAATTCCTTTTCTGAGGGGAACATTAGCCAAAAATAGCAGATCTACAAGCTTGTAGATCTGTAGGCATGTAGGCATTTGGGGTTCAGGGAGGGACCACCAGAGGTCCCTGAGGAGGTTCCCTAGCTATATTAGTTAATATAGCATTAAAAAAAAAAACAGTTTAACCACTTAACCCTATTACATCAGCTATTTGAAAATAGCAGATCTACAAGCTCAGGTTGCAAATATTTTCAGAAGGGGGTCTGCAGCCTATATTTTGGATTTGGGGGTCCTTGACATGAAGGACCACTGCGGTATGAATTTCAAATTTAGCAAAAGCAGTCATGAGAAAATATAAAAGCTTTACATTACCTGTGATATTATCTCACTGCTCCAATCTCTGTGACTGTGTCTCTGCATGCCAAAAGTCTCCTTGGTGTATGAAATCCCACAAATAAATCAGCAGCTTGTAGCAACTTACTTTCTTGTCCAACAGTCTTTTAGTGCCTTTATTAGGTTTCGAGAGCCATCAGGCTTCGAAAGCTATTACATCTCTACACTTTCACTATTATTATTATTATTATTATGGGGCCAGGCTTCCAGCATGGACCCATATTGTTATTGGCATTATTCCGTTTCTTCTTCTTCTGCCACTTTTGGCAGTTCTGGCTGAACCGTGCAGTCGCTTTTTATGAAACTCGGCCATATGATAGATGGTCATGAAAAACGATCAAGAAATAATTCTCACAATCTTTCGTCAAAAGGTGGCGCTATAGCACTCAATTGAAAAATGCCAACTTTGATCAGGTACAACTCATGCCCTGTTTCACCTACAGCCATGAAACTTCGATGCACACATGCGTCTCCTCATGCTGAACAACTTTCACACTCTGACTTTTGACCTCTGACCCTTAGATCTCCCACCATTTTGAATTATATGAAAAACAGTTAAAACCTATCTCCTCCTGGGATTTTTGAGTAATCTGCACGAAACTTTTTACACATGAACTTTGGACCTATACCAAAAAACGTTTGCAAAATATCTTCCATAAGTGAAAAAATGAAGCTTTAATGAGCCAATGAATATTGCAGTTTTATGACAATTATTCATCTGCCCCTAACTCATACATGCAGACTTACCATTCTTTGAAACTTTGCAGAAATGTAAAGGGCCATTCCAAATATCACTGAACCCAATCTTACTCCAATTGGTCAAACGGGGGCGCTATAGCAATTTTTTGAAAATTGAAACTTTAAACAGGCAAAAGTCATGCCTCGTTTGGCCGACAGCCATTAGACCTGCTTACACATGTGCCTTGACTAATGAGGAACACATCTATCACGTTGACCAGTAAGCACCGCCCTTAGGTTGTCCGCAATCTTGAGCAGTTTGAAAAACACTTAAACCCAGGATTTTTCAGCTATTTGCGTGAAACTGTATGATCAGTGTGATCTCTTTTTTCAGAGGTTTGTCTCTTGGTCCAATAGCGTCCTGCTTAAGTGTATGTCTCACAACCTCAAGGTCACAGGTTCAAGCCTCACTTGGTGCAGACTTCATCTAAGTTGCATTTCACACAACATGACTATCAATGAATACATTTGCAATTGTTAAAGATAACATGAAATACTTAATTGAGTGTTTTTTACATACTTCATTGTGAAAATAGCTGATCTATAATCTCACAACTTTTCAGATAGCAATGAGAGTATGTTTTTTCAATGTATAACATACTTCATTGTGAAAATAGCCGATGTACAATCTGACAACTTTTAATGGTTTGTGAGCTTGTAGATCGGCTACTTTCACTAGTTTTGGTTCTGAGGAGATGTACAATTTCTTCATTGGTAAATGGTTTGTGAACGAGTGATCTTTGTGTTAGTGAAACAGGGGCTTGGGTCATGACAGAAGGCAAGAGTTTGTGATCCTCAACAGACGATATCAGCCTGGACAAAGCTATAGCACTATAGGTAGTGTTGCAGCTACCTAAGAGTGCCTCATGATCGCAAGGTTGCCGGTTCAAGCCTCACTTGATGCAGACTCATTTAAGTTGAATTGCAAAAAACATGACTCAATCTATTCCGTTTCCATGGCTCTCTCTCTCTCTTCAATCTATTTCGTTTCTATCTTCAATCTATTCCGTTTCCATGGCTCTCTCTCTCTCTCTCTCTTCAATCTATTCTGTTTCTATCTTCAATCTATTCCGTTTCAATGTCTCTGTCTCTTCAATCTATTCCGTTTCTATCTTCAATCGATTCCGTTTCCATGTTTCTGTCTCTTCAATCTATTCTCTCTCTCTCTCTCTCTCTCTCTCTCTCTCTCTCTCTCTCTCTCTCTCTCTCTCTCTCTCTCTCTCTCTCTCTCTCTCTCTCTCTCTCTCTCTCTCTCTCTCTCTCTCTCTCTCTCTCTCTCTCTCTCTCTCTCTCTCTCTCTGAGGGTCGGGTATAGCTGAGTGGTTAGTGAGCCCGCCTAGGGAGCCAGAGGCTCTGGTTGACCCAGGTACGATTCCAGGCCAGGTCAGCAAATGTGTCGATGAAACGAAATTTGTCCCTGAGCAAGACTCTTAACCCCTAATTGCTCACAGGCCCTCATTGGAAACAAGACCGCAAGGACTTTCATGAACTGACCTGTTAAAGGAATTATCATTTCTCTTTCTCTCTCCTGGCCCCGTATTATCGCTGCTTGCAGCTATATTTAAGGTTTCGAGGCCAATAGGCTCGAAGCCTTATTACATCTGTAAGAGTTCATGATCTTCCGCCGGTTTTGCCAGTTCTGGCCTAACCGCGTGGTCAATTTTTATGAAATTCGGCAATATGGTAGAGGGCTATGCCAAACGGCGAAAACCCGAAACTCACAAACATTGGCCAAAGGGTGGCGCTGTAGCACTCAATTGAAAATGCCAACTTTGAACAGGTACAGCTCATGCCCTGTTTCACCTACAGCCATGAAACTTTGATACACACATGCGTCTCCTCATGCCTAACAACTTTCACTGTTTGACTTTTGACCTCTGACCTTTAGATCTCCCACCATTTCGAATTCTATGAAAAGCAGTAAAAAGCAGTAAAAAGCCTACTCCTCCTGGGATTTATGAGCAATCTGTACGAAACTGTATACACATGAACTTTGGACCAATGCCGACAGACGTAACGAAGCGGATTTTCCATAAGTGAAAACGTTAAGCTTTTATAAGCCAATGAAAATTGCAGCTTTTTTTAAATTATTCATCTGCCCCTAACACATACATGCAGACTCACATTTGTTTGACACTTTGCAATATTGTAGAGGGTCCTTCCAAGTATCACTGAAACCAATCTTACTCCAATTGGTCAAAGGGGGGCGCTATAGCAATTTTTTTGAAAATGCAAACTTTAAACAGGCAAAAGTCATGCCTCGTTTGGCCGACAGCCGTTAAACCTGCTTACACATGTGCCTTGACTCATGAGGAACACATGTATCACTTTGACCAGTAAGCTCTGCCCTTAGATTGTCTGCAATTTTGAGCAGTTTGAAAAACATTTAAATCCAGGATTTCTGAGCAATTTGCATGAAACTGTGTCAAATACATGTTTGAGGCCCTTTTTCACAGGTTCAGGTGTGTTGGTTCAATAGCTTGATCGCTTAATCATCTGCCTTGAAACCATAGGGTAGCCGGTTCGAATCCCACCTCAGGTAGACTTAATTATAATTGCATTGCACACAACATGACTATATCAATGAATACATGTGCAATTGTTAAAGATGACGAGAAATGCATACTTGAAAGTAGTTATTTTCAATGTATGACGTACTTCATTCGCGCTTTTGTTTTGTTTTGTTGGATTCTCCCTTTTCACTGTCTAAGGCTGTGTATTGGATAGCTCCACCAGTAGAGTGTGAGTCTCATGTGCCGAAGGTCCCTGGTTCGAATCCCACTTATTACAGTTCACATTTAAATTGCATTGTACAAAACATGACCCTGTTAATTCAGACAAGTGCAATGTTTAGACAATAACACGAAATGCTTTTGAGAGTAGTTTTTTTTTATGTATGACATACTTTCTTGTGAAAATAGCCGATCTACAATCTCACACCTTTTTAGATAGCAACGCGTTGTGAGCTTGTAGATCGACTATTTTCCACTAGTTTCCATTCCGAAATATATTGAGCAGTTTGAAAAACATTTAAACCAAGGATTTCTGAGCAATTTGCGTGAAAGTGTGTCATGTGTGTGAACTCCCTTTTCACTAGTACAGGTCTGTTGGCCCAATGGCTTAATCATCTGCCTTGAAACCACAGGGTTCCTGGTTCGAATCCCACGTCATGTAGAATTCATTATAATTGCATTGCACACAACATGACTGTATCAATGAATGCATGTGCAATTGTTAACCAGTAAACTCCGCCCTTAGATTGTCTGCAATTTTGAGCAGTTTGAAAAACATTTAAATCCAGTATTTCTGAGCAATTTGCGTGAAAGTTTGTCATGTGTGTGAACTCCCTTTTCATCAGTTCGGGTCTGTTGGCCCAATGGCTTAATCATCTGCCTTGATACCAGAGCGTCGCCGGTTCAAATCTCACCTCATGCAGACCTCAACTCAATTGCATTACACACAACATGACTGTATCAATGAATAAACATGCAACTGTTAAATGAAACGCTTATTGAGAGTAGTTGTTTTCAATGTATGACGTACTTCATTCCCTCTTTTGTTTTGTTTTGTTTTGTTGGATTCTCCCTTCTCACTGACCAAGGCTGTGGATTGAATAGCTTGATCAATACAGTGTTAGTCTCATGTGCCAAAGGTCCACGGCTCAAACCCCACTTGTCACAGTTTACATTTAAATTGCATTATGCAAAACATGACCCTGTTAATTCAGACATGTGCACTTTGCTCTCTCTCTCTCTCTCTCTCTCTCTCTCTCTCTCTCTCTCTCTCTCTCTCTCTCTCTCTCTCTCTCTCTCTCTCTCTCTGTCACAGTCTGTCTGTCTGCCTGTCTGCCACTCTGTCACTGTCTGTCTGTCTGCCAGTATGCCACTCTGTCACTGTCTGTCTGTCTGTCTGTCTGTCTGTCTGTCTGTCTGTCTGTCTGTCTGTCTGTCTGTCTGTCTGTCTGCCAGTCTGCCACTCTGTCACAGTCTGTCTGTCTGCCTGTCTGCCACTCTGTCACTGTCTGTCTGTCTGTCTGCCAGTCTGCCACTCTGTCACTGTCTGTCTGTCTGTCTGCCAGTCTGCCACTCTGTCACAGTCTGTCTGTCTGTCTGTCTGTCTGCCAGTCTGCCACTCTGTCACTGTCTGTCTGTCTGCCAGTCAGCCAGTCTGCCACAGTCTGTCTGTCTGCCAGTCTGCCAGTCTGCCACTCTGTCACTGTCTGTCTGTCTGTCTGTCTGCCAGTCTGCCACTCTGCCACTCTGTCACAGTCTGTCTGTTTGTCTGTCTGCCACTCTGTCACAGTCTGCCAGTCTGCCAGTCTGTCACAGTCTGCCAGTCTGCCACTCTGTCACTGTCTGTCTGTCTGTCTGCCAGTCTGCCAGTCTGCCACAGTCTGTCTGTCTGCCAGTCTGCCAGTCTGCCACAGTCTGTCACAGTCTGCCAGTCTGCCAGTCTGCCACTCTGTCACAGTCTGCCACTCTGCCAGTCTGCCACTCTGTCAAAGTCTGCCAGTCTGCCAGTCTGCCAGTCTGCCACTCTGTCAAAGTCTGCCAGTCTGCCAGTCTGCCACTCTTGTCACAGTCTGCCAGTCTGCCATTATTCTTGAAACCGCTAATTGCTGCTTGCAGCTATATTTAGGTTTCGAGAGCCTATCAGGCTTCGAACCCTATTACATCTCTACACTTTCATTATTATTATTATGGGGCCAGGCTTCCAGCATGGACCCATATTGTTATTCGCATTATTCCATTTCTTCTTCTTCTTCTTCTTCTTCTTCTGCCACTTTTGGCAGTTCTGGCTGAACCGTGCAGTCGCTTTTTATGAAACTCGGCCATATGATAGATGGTCATGAAAAACGATCAAAAAATAAATCTCACAATCTTTCGTCAAAAGGTGGCGCTATAGCACTCAGTTGAAAATGACAACTTTGAACAGGTACAACTCATGCCCTGTTTCACCTACAGCCATGAAACTTCGATGCACACATGCGTCTCCTCATGCTGAACAACTTTCACACTCTCACTTTTGACCTCTGACCTTTAGATCTCCCACCATTTTGAATAATATGAAAAACAGTTAAAACCTATCTCCTCCTGGGATTTTTGAGTAATCTGCACGAAACTTTTTACACATGAACTTTGGACCTATACCAAAAAACGTTTGCAAAATATCTTCCATAAGTGAAAAAATGAAGCTTTAATGAGCCAATGAATATTGCAGTTTTATGACAATTATTCATCTGCCCCTAACACATACATGCAGACTTACCATTCTTTGAAACTTTGCAGAAATGTAAAGGGCCATTCCAAATATCACTGAAACCAATCTTACTCCAATTGGTCAAACGGGGGCGCTATAGCAATTTTTTGAAAATTGAAACTTTAAACAGGCAAAAGTCATGCCTCGTTTGGCCGACAGCCATTAGACCTGCTTACACATGTGCCTTGACTAATGAGGAACACATCTATCACGTTGACCAGTAAGCACCGCCCTTAGATTGTCCGCAATCTTGAGCAGTTTGAAAAACACTTAAACCCAGGATTTTTCAGCTATTTGCGTGAAACTGTATGATCTGTGTGATCTCCTTTTTCACAGGTTCTTGTCTGTTGGTGGCTTCTCGCTTAAATGTGTGCCCCACAACCTGAAGGTCACCAGTTCAAGCCTCACTTGGTGCAGACTTCATCTAAGTTGCATTTCACACAACATGACTATCAATGAATACATCTGCAATTGTTAAAGATAACATGAAATACTTAATAGAGTGTTTTTTACATACAGCTGATCTACAATCTCACAACTTTTCAGATAGCAATGAGAGTATCTTTTTTCAATGTATAACATACTTCATTGTGAAAATAGCCAATGTACAATCTGACAACTTTTAATGGTTTGTGAGCTTGTAGATCGGCTACTTTCACTAATTTTGGTTCTGAGGAGATGTACAATTTCTTCATTGGTAAATGGTTTGTGAACGAGTGATCTTAGTGTTAGTGAAACAGGGGCTTGGGTCATGACAGAAGGCAAGAGTTTGTGATCCTCAACAGACAATATCAGCCTGGACAAAGATATAGCACTATAGGTAGTGTTGCAGCTACCTAAGAGTGCTTCATGACCGTAAGGTTGCCGGTTCAAGCCTCACTTGATGCAGACTCATTTAAGTTGAAATGCAAAAAACATGACTCAATCTATTCCGTTTCCATGGCGCTCTCTCTCTCTCTTCAATCTATTCCATTTCCATGTCTTTCTCTTCAATCTATTCCGTTTCCATGTCTCTTCAATCTATTCCATTTGTCTCTCTCTATGTCTCTTCAATCTATTCCATTTGTCTCTCTCTATGTCTCTTCAATCTATTCCGTATCTATCTATCTACCTCTCTCTCTCTCTCTCTCTCTCTCTCTCTCTCTCTCTCTCTCTCTCTCTCTCTCTCTCTCTCTCTCTCTCTCTCTCTCTCTCTCTCTCTCTCTCTCTCTCTCTCTCTCTCTCTCTCTCTCTCTCTCTCTCTCTCTGAGGGGTGGCCATAGCTGAGTGATTAGTGAGCCCGCCTAGGGAGCCAGAGACTCTGCTTGCCCCAGGTACGATTCCAGGCCAGGTCAGCAAATGTGTCGATGAAATGAAATTTGTCCCTGAGCAAGACTCTTAACCCCTAATTGCTCACAGGCACTCATTGGAAACAAGACCGCAAGGACTTTCATGAACTGACCTGTTAAAGGAATTATCATTTCTCTTTCTCTCTCCTGGCCCCATATTATCGCTGCTTGCAGCTATATTTATTATTATTCTTCCGCCGTTTTTGCCAGTTCTGGCCTAACCGCCTGGTCACTTCTTATGAAATTCGGCAATATGGTAGAGGGCTATGCCAAACGGCGAAAACCCGAAACTCACAACCATTGGCCAAAGGGTGGCGCTGTAGCACTCAATTGAACATGCCAACTTTGAACAGGTACAGCTCATGCCCTGTTCGACCTACAGCCATGAAACTTCGATACACACATGCGTCTCCTCATGCCTAACAACTTTCGCTATGAAAAGCAGTAAAAAGCAGTAAAAAAAATCACTTCTCCTGGGATTTATGAGCAATCTGTACGAAACTGTATACACATGAACTTTGGACCAATGCCGACAAACGTAACTTAGCGGATTTTCCATAAGTGAAAACGTTAAGCTTTTATAAGCCAATGAAAATTGCAGCTTTTTTTAAATTATTCATCTGCCCCTAACACATACATGCAGACTCACATTTGTTTGACACTTTGCAATATTGTAGAGGGTCCTTCCAAGTATCACTGAAACCAATCTTACTCCAATTGGTCAAAGGGGGGCGCTATAGCAATTTTTTGAAAATGCAAACTTTAAACAGGCAAAAGTCATGCCTCGTTTGGCCGACAGCCGTTAAACCTGCTTACACATGTGCCTTGACTCATGAGGAACACATGTATCACTTTGACCAGTAAGCTCTGCCCTTAGATTGTCTGCAATTTTGAGCAGTTTGAGAAACATTTAAATCCAGGATTTCTGAGCAATTTGCATGAAACTGTGTCAAATACATGTTTGAGGCCCTTTTTCACAGGTTCAGGTGTGTTGGTTCAATAGCTTGATCGCTTAATCATCTGCCTTGAAACCATAGGGTAGCCGGTTCGAATCCCACCTCAGGTAGACTTAAATATAATTGCATTGCACACAACATGACTATACCAATGAATACATGTGCAATTGTTAAAGATGACGAGAAATGCATACTTGAAAGTAGTTCTTTTCAATGTATGACGTACTTCATTCGCGCTTTTGTTTTGTTTTGTTGGATTCTCCCTTTTCACTGTCTAAGGCTGTGTATTGGATAGCTCCACCAGTAGAGTGTGAGTCTCATGTGCCAAAGGTCCCTGGTTCGAATCCCACTTATTACAGTTCACATTTAAATTGCATTGTACAAAACATGACCCTGTTAATTCAGACATGTGCAATGTTTAGACAATAACACGAAATGCTTTTGAGAGTAGTTGTTTTTTATGTATGACATACTTTCTTGTGAAAATAGCCGATCTACAATCTCACACCTTTTTAGATAGCAACGCGTTGTGAGCTTGTAGATCGACTATTTTCCACTAGTTTCCATTCCGAAATATATTGAGCAGTTTGAAAAACATTTAAACCAAGGATTTCTGAGCAATTTGCGTGAAAGTGTGTCATGTGTGTAAACTCCCTTTTCACTAGTACAGGTCTGTTGGCCCAATGGCTTAATCATCTGCCTTGAAACCACAGGGTTCCTGGTTCGAATCCCACGTCATGTAGAATTCATTATAATTGCATTGCACACAACATGACTGTATCAATGAATGCATGTGCAATTGTTAACCAGTAAACTCCGCCCTTAGATTGTCTGCAATTTTGAGCAGTTTGAAAAACATTTAAATCCAGTATTTCTGAGCAATTTGCGTGAAGTGTGTCATGTGTGTGAACTCCCTTTTCATCAGTTCGGGTCTGTTGGCCCAATGGCTTAATCATCTGCCTTGATACCAGAGGGTGGCCGGTTCAAATCTCACCTCATGCAGACCTCAACTCAATTGCATTGCACACAACATGACTGTATCAATGAATGCATGTGCAATTGTTAACCAGTAAACTCCGCCCTTAGATTGTCTGCAATTTTGAGCAGTTTGAAAAACATTTAAATCCAGTATTTCTCAGCAATTTGCGTGAAAGTGTGTCATGTGTGTGAACTCCCTTTTCATCAGTTAGGGTCTGTTGGCCCAATGGCTTAATCATCTGCCTTGATACCAGAGGGTCGCCGGTTCAAATCTCACCTCATGCAGACCTCAACTCAATTGCATTGCACACAACATGACTGTATCAATGAATAATAAGCAACCCATGCTGTATGATAACTTACCACATATGAAATCCAATTCTTTCTATCCAATGGCTCAGTCTGTACTGTGGCCATAGCTGAGTGGTTAGTGAGCCCACCTAGGGAGCCAGAGGCCCTGGTTGCCCCAGGTACGATTCCAGGCCAGGCCAGCAAATGTGTCGATGAAATGAAATGTGTCCCTGAGCAAGACTCTTAACCCCTAATTGCTCACAGGCCCTCATTGGAAACAAGACCGCAAGGACTTTCATGAACGGACCTGGAATTATCCTTATCCTTTACACTGTCTACCCACAAGTCTATAGGTCCCTGGTTCAAACCCCAATTTAACCGGTCCAAATATAATTTACTGAACAAAAATCATGACTTTGTTAATTAATGCATGTTCACTTCTTCTCTCTCGCTCTCTCTCTTACTGCCTCTCTTTCTCACTGCCTCTCTCTCCCTCTCCCTCTCCCTCTCTCTCTCTCTCTCTCTCTCTCTCTCTCTCTCTCTCTCTCTCTCTCTGCCACTGTCTGTCTGTCTGCCAGTCTGCCACTCTGTCACTGTCTGTCTGTCTGCCACTCTGTCACTGTCTGTCTGTCTGTCTGTCTGCCAGTCTGCCACTCTGTCACTCTGTCACAGTCTGTCTGTCTGCCAGTCTGCCACTCTGTCACTGTCTGTCTGTCTGCCAGTCTGCCACTCTGTCACTGTCTGTCTGTCTGCCAGTCTGCCACTGTCTGTCTGTCTGCCAGTGTGCCAGTCTGCCACAGTCTGTCTGTCTGCCACTCTGTCACTGTCTGTCTGTCTGCCAGTCTGCCAGTCTGCCACTCTGCCACTCTGTCACAGTCTGTCTGTTTGTCTGTCTGCCACTCTGTCACAGTCTGCCAGTCTGCCAGTCTGTCACAGTCTGCCAGTCTGCCACTCTGTCACTGTCTGTCTGTCTGTCTGTCTGTCTGTCTGTCTGTCTGTCTGTCTGTCTGCCAGTCTGCCAGTCTGCCACAGTCTGTCTGTCTGCCAGTCTGCCAGTCTGCCACAGTCTGTCACAGTCTGCCAGTCTGCCAGTCTGCCACTCTGTCACAGTCTGCCAGTCTGCCACTCTGTCAAAGTCTGCCAGTCTGCCACTCTGTCACAGTCTGCCAGTCTGCCATTATTCTCGAAACCGCTCATTGCTGCTTGCAGCTATATTTACGGGGCCAGAGCTCTGCTCTGGACACGTATTGTTATTCGCATTATTCTGTCACTTCTTCTTCTTCTTCTTCTTCTTCTTCTTCTGCCACTTTTCGCAGTTCTGGCTGAACCGTGCAGTCGCTTTTTACGAAACTCGGCCATATGGTAGATGGCCATGAAAAACAATCAAGAAATAATTCTCATAATCTTTCGTCCAAAGGTGGCGCTATAGCACTCAATTGAAAATGGCAACTTTGAACAGGTACAACTCATGCCCTGTTTGACCTACAGCCATGAAACTTGGATACACACATGCGTCTCCTCATGCTGAACAACTTTCACACTCTGACTTTTGACCTCTGACCTTTAGATCTCCCACCATTTTGAATTATATGAAAAACAGTCATTGGCTCCTAACTTCTGCATTTTTTCACTTATGGAAAATCCGTTGGAAATTTTTGTAGAAAGTGGTCCAAAGTTCAAGTGTGAAACGTTTCGTGCAGATTGCTCAAAAATCCCAGGAGGAGATAGATTTTAACTATTACAGTTTTATGAAAATTATTCATCTGTGCCTAAAACATACATGCAGACTCACATTTCTTTGAAACTTTGCAGAAATGTAGAGGGTCATTCCAAATATCACTGAAACCAATCTTACTCCAATTGGCCAAAAGGGGGCGCTATAGCAATTTTTTGAAAAGGCAGACTTTAAACAGGCATAAGTCATGCCTCGTTTGGCCGAAAGTCGTGAAACTTGCTTACACATGTGCCTTGACTCATGAGGAACACACGTATCGATTTGACCATTAAGCTCCGCCCTTATATTTTCCGCAATTTTGAGCAGTTTGAAAAATACTTGTTTTTGCCAGTTCTGGCTTAACCGTGCATACGCTTTTTACGAAACTCGCCCATATGGTAGATGCTCATGAAAAACTACCAAGAAATAATTCTCACACTCATTCGTCAAAGGGTGGCGCTATAGCACTCAATTGAAAGTGCCAACTTTGAACAGGTACAACTCATGCCCTGTTTGACCTACAACCATGAAACTTCGATACACACATGCGTCTCTTCATGCCCGACAACTTTCGTGGTCTGACTTTTGACCTCTGACCTTTAGATCGCCCACCATTTTGAATTATATGAAAAACAGTCATTGGCTCCTAACTTCTGCATTTTTTCACTTATGGAAAATCCGTTGGAAATTTTTGTAGGCAGTGGTCCAAAGTTCATGTGTAAAATGTTTCGTGCAGATTGCTCAAAAATCCCAGGAGGAGATAGATTTTAACTATTACAGTTTTATGAAAATTATTCATCTGTGCCTAAAACATTCATGCAGACTCACATTTTTTTGAAACTTTGCAGAAATGTACAGGGTCATTCCAAATATCACTGAAACCAATCTCACTCCAATTGGCCAAAGGGGGGCGCTATAGCAATTTTTTGAAAATGCAAATTTTAAACAGGCAAAAGTCATGCCTCGTTTGGCCGAAAGTCGTGAAACTTGCTTACACTTGTGCCTTGACTCATGAGGAACACATCTATCGCTTTGACCAGTAAGCTCCGCCCTTAGATTGTCCGTAATTTTGAGCAGTTTGAAAAACATTTAAACCCAGGATTTTTCAGCTATTTGCGTGAAACTGTATCATCTGTGTGATCTCCTTTTTCACAGTTACTTGTTTGTTGGGCCAATGGCGTCTCCCTTAAATGAATGCCTCACAATCTCAAGGTCGCCAGTTCAAGCCTCACTTGATGCAGACTTAATTTAAGTTGAATTGCAAACAACATGACTGTATCAATGAATACATGTGCAAATGGTAAAGATAACCTGAAATGCTTATTTGAGAGTTCGTTTTTTCAACGTATGACATACTTCATTCTGAAAATAGCTGATCTACAATCTCACAACTTTTCATGGTTTGTGAGCTTGTAGATCGGCTACTTTCACTAGTTTTGGTTCTGAGGAGATGTACAATTTCTTCATTGGTAAATGGTTTGTGAACGAGTGATCTTAGTGTTAGTGAAACAGGGGCTTGGTTCATGAAAGAAGGCAAGAGTTTATGATCTTCAACAGACAATATCAGTCTGGACAAAGCTATAGCACTATAGGTAGTGTTGCAGCCTATTAGTCTGAAGGTTGAGAGTTCGAATCCTGTTAATGGCAGTAGGTTGAGATGTCCAATCAAACCATTATGTTTCCATCTCTCTCTCTCATCAATCTATTGTTTCCATGTCACTCTCTCTCTCTCTTCAATCTATTCCGTTTCCATGTCTCTCTCTCTCTCTATTCACTGGCCCCGTATTATCGCTGCTTGCAGCTATATTACGAATTGTTTTTCGCTCCCTCTCAATTCAAGGCTAATCTTAGTTCTGGCTTAACCGTGCTGTCGCTTTTTACGAAACTCGGCCATATGGTAGATGCTCATGAAAAACTACCAAGAAATAATTGTCACACTCATTCGTCAAAGGGTGGCGCTATAGCACTCAATTGAAAGTGCCAACTTTGAACAGGTACAACTCATGCCCTGTTTGACCTACAACCATGAAACTTCGATACACACATGCGTCTCTTCATGCCCGACAACTTTCGTGGTCTGACTTTTGACCTCTGACCTTTAGATCGCCCACCATTTTGAATTATATGAAAAACAGTCATTGGCTCCTAACTTCTGCATTTTTTCACTTATGGAAAATCCGTTGGAAATTTTTGTAGACAGTGGTCCAAAGTTCAAGTGTTAAACGTTTCGTGCAGATTGCTCAAAAATCCCAGGAGGAGATACATTTTAACTATTACAGTTTTATGAAAATTATTCATCTGTGCCTAAAACATACATGCAGACTCACATTTCTTTGAAACGTTGCAGAAATGTACAGGGTCATTCCAAATATCACTGAAACCAATCTCACTCCAATTGGCCAAAAGGGGGCGCTATAGCAATTTTTTGAAAAGGCAGACTTTAAACAGGCAAAAGTCATGCCTCGTATGGCCGAAAGTCGTGAAACTTGCTTACACTTGTGCCTTGACTCATGAGGAACACATCTATCGCTTTGACCAGTAAGCTCCGCCCTTAGATTGTCCGCAATTTTGAGCAGTTTGAAAAACACTTAAACCCAGGATTTTTCAGCTATTTGCGTGAAACTGTATCATCTGTGTGATCTCCTTTTTCACAGTTACTTGTCTGTTGGGCCAATGGTGTCTCCCTTAAATGAATGCCTCACAATCCCAAGGTTGCCAGTTCAAGCCTCACTTGATGCAGACTTAATTTAAGTTGAATTGCAAACAACATGACTGTATCAATGAATACATATGCAAATGGTAAAGATAACCTGAAATGCTTATTTGAGAGTACGTTTTTTCAACGTATGACATACTTCATTCTGAAAATAGCTGATCTACAATCTCACAACCTTTCATGGTTTGTGAGCTTGTAGATCGGCTACTTTCACTAGTTTTGGTTCTGAGGAGATGTACAATTTCTTCATTGGTAAATGGTTTGTGAACGAGTGATCTTAGTGTTAGTGAAACAGGGGCTTGGTTCATGAAAGAAGGCAAGAGTTTATGATCTTCAACAGACAATATCAGCCTGGACAAAGCTATAGCACTATAGGTAGTGTTGCAGCCTATTAGTCTGAAGGTTGAGAGTTCGAATCCTGTTAATGGCAGTAGGTTGAGATGTCCAATCAAACCATTATGTTTCCATCTCTCTCTCTCATCAATCTATTGTTTCCATGTCACTCTCTCTCTCTTCAATCTATTCCGTTTCCATGTCTCTCTCTCTCTCTATTCACTGGCCCCGTATTATCGCTGCTTGCAGCTATATTTACGGGGCCAGAGCTCTGCTCTGGACACGTATTGTTATTCGCATTATTCTGTCACTTCTTCTTCTTCTTCTTCTTCTTCTTCTTCTTCTTCTGCCACTTTTCGCAGTTCTGGCTGAACCGTGCAGTCGGTTTTTACGAAACTCGGCCATATGGTAGATGGTCATGAAAAACGATCAAAAAATAATTCTCACAATCTTTCGTCCAAAGGTGGCGCTATAGCACTCAATTGAAAATGCCAACTTTGACCAGGTACAACTCATGCCCTGTTTGACCTACAGCCATGAAACTTGGATACACATATGCGTCTCCTCATGCTGAACAACTTTCACACTCTGACTTTTGACCTCTGACCTTTAGATCTCCCACCATTTTGAATTATATGAAAAACAGTCATTGGCTCCTAACATCTGCATTTTTTCACTTATGGAAAATCCGTTGGAAATTTTTGTAGAAAGTGGTCCAAAGTTCAAGTGTGAAACGTTTCGTGCAGATTGCTCAAAAATCCCAGGAGGAGATAGATTTTAACTATTACAGTTTTATGAAAATTATTCATCTGTGCCTAAAACATACATGCAGACTCACATTTCTTTGAAACTTTGCAGAAATGTAGAGGGTCATTCCAAATATCACTGAAACCAATCTTACTCCAATTGGCCAAAAGGGGGCGCTATAGCAATTTTTTGAAAAGGCAGACTTTAAACAGGCATAAGTCATGCCTCGTTTGGCCGAAAGTCGTGAAACTTGCTTACACATGTGCCTTGACTCATGAGGAACACACGTATCGATTTGACCATTAAGCTCCGCCCTTATATTTTCCGCAATTTTGAGCAGTTTGAAAAATACTTGTTTTTGCCAGTTCTGGCTTAACCGTGCATACGCTTTTTACGAAATGCGGCCATATGGTAGATGCTCATGAAAAACTACCAAGAAATAATTCTCACACTCATTCGTCAAAGGGTGGCGCTATAGCACTCAATTGAAAGTGCCAACTTTGAACAGGTACAACTCATGCCCTGTTTGACCTACAACCATGAAACTTCGATACACACATGCGTCTCTTCATGCCCGACAACTTTCGTGGTCTGACTTTTGACCTCTGACCTTTAGATCGCCCACCATTTTGAATTATATGAAAAACAGTCATTGGCTCCTAACTTCTGCATTTTTTCACTTATGGAAAATCCGTTGGAAATTTTTGTAGGCAGTGGTCCAAAGTTCATGTGTAAAATGTTTCGTGCAGATTGCTCAAAACTCCCAGGAGGAGATAGATTTTAACTATTACAGTTTTATGAAAATTATTCATCTGTGCCTAAAACATTCATGCAGACTCACATTTCTTTGAAACTTGGCAGAAATGTACAGGGTCATTCCAAATATCACTGAAACCAATCTCACTCCAATTGGCCAAAAGGGGGCGCTATAGCAATTTTTTGAAAAGGCAGACTTTAAACAGGCATAAGTCATGCCTCGTTTGGCCGAAAGTCGTGAAACTTGCTTACACATGTGCCTTGACTCATGAGGAACACACGTATCGATTTGACCATTAAGCTCCGCCCTTAGATTGTCCGCAATTTTGAGCAGTTTGAAAAACACTTAAACCCAGGATTTTTCAGCTATTTGTGTGAAACTGTATCATCTGTCTGATCTCCTTTTTCACAGTTACTTGTCTGTTGGGCCAATGGCGTCTCCCTTAAATGAATGCCTCACAATCTCAAGGTCGCCAGTTCAAGCCTCACTTGATGCAGACTTAATTTAAGTTGAATTGCAAACAACATGACTGTATCAATGAATACATGTGCAAATGGTAAAAATAACCTGAAATGCTTATTTGAGAGTACGTTTTTTCAACGTATGACATACTTCATTCTGAAAATAGCTGATCTACAATCTCACAACTTTTCATGGTTTGTGAGCTTGTAGATCGGCTACTTTCACTAGTTTTGGTTCTGAGGAGATGTACAATTTCTTCATTGGTAAATGGTTTGTGAACGAGTGATCTTAGTGTTAGTGAAACAGGGGCTTGGTTCATGAAAGAAGGCAAGAGTTTATGATCTTCAACAGACAATATCAGCCCGGACAAAGCTATAGCACTATAGGTAGTGTTGCAGCCTATTAGTCTGAAGGTTGAGAGTTCGAATCCTGTTAATGGCAGTAGGTTGAGATGTCCAATCAAACCATTATGTTTCCATCTCTCTCTCTCATCAATCTATTGTTTCCATGTCACTCTCTCTCTCTTCAATCTATTCCGTTTCCATGTCTCTCTCTCTCTCTATTCACTGGCCCCGTATTATCGCTGCTTGCAGCTATATTACGAATTGTTTTTCGCTCCCTCTCAATTCAAGGCTAATCTTAGTTCTGGCTGAACCGTGCATACGCTTTTTACGAAACTCGGCCATATGGTAGATGGTCATGAAAAACGATCAAAAAATAATTCTCACAATCTTTCGTCAAAAGGTGGCGCTATAGCACTCAATTGAAAATGCCAACTTTGAACAGGTACAACTCATGCCCTGTTTGACCTACAGCCATGAAACTTCGATACACACATGCGTCTCTTCATGCCCGACAACTTTCGTGGTTTGACTTTTGACCTCTGACCTTTAGATCTCCCACCATTTTGAATTATATGAAAAACAGTCATTGTCTCCTAACTTCTGCATTTTTTCACTTATAGAAAATCCGTTGGAAATTTTTGTAGGCAGTGGTCCAAAGTTCAAGTGTTAAACGTTTCGTGCAGATTGCTCAAAAATCCCAGGAGGAGATAGATTTTAACTATTACAGTTTTATGAAAATTATTCATCTGTGCCTAAAACATACATGCAGACTCACATTTCTTTGAAACTTTGCAGAAATGTACAGTGTCATTCCAAATATCACTGAAACCAATCTCACTCCAATTGGCCAAAAGGGGGCGCTATAGCAATTTTTTGAAAAGGCAGACTTTAAACAGGCATAAGTCATGCCTCGTTTGGCCGAAAGTCGTGAAACTTGCTTACACATGTGCCTTGACTCATGAGGAACACACGTATCGATTTGACCATTAAGCTCCGCCCTTAGATTGTCCGCAATTTTGAGCAGTTTGAAAAATACTTGTTTTTGCCAGTTCTGGCTTAACCGTGCATACGCTTTTTACGAAACTCGGCCATATGGTAGATGCTCATGAAAAACTACCAAGAAATAATTCTCACACTAATTCGTCAAAGGGTGGCGCTATAGCACTCAATTGAAAGTGCCAACTTTGAACAGGTACAACTCATGCCCTGTTTGACCTACAACCATGAAACTTCGATACACAAATGCGTCTCTTCATGCCCGACAACTTTCGTGGTCTGACTTTTGACCTCTGACCTTTAGATCGCCCACCATTTTGAATTATATGAAAAACAGCCATTGGCTCATAACTTCTGCATTTTTTCACTTATGGAAAATCCGCCGCTTTTGTTTTGTCGGCAAAGGTCCTAACTTCATGTGTAAAATGTTTTGTGCAGATTACTCAAAAATCCCAGGAGGAAATAGATTAACTATTGCAGTTTTATGAAAATTATTCATCTGCCCCTAACACATACATGCAAGACTCACATTTCTTTGAAACGTTGCAGTAATGTAGAGAGTCATTCCAAATATCACTGAAACCAATCGCACTCCTATTGGCCAAAGGGGGGCGCTATAGCAATTTTTTCAAAATGCAAACTTTAAACAGGCAAAAGTCATGCCTCGTTTGGCCGAAAGTCGTGAAACTTGCTTACACTTGTGCCTTGACTCATGCGGAACACATCTATCGCTTTGACCATTAAGCTCCGCCCTTAGATTGTCCGCAATTTTGAGCAGTTTGAAAAACACTTAAACCCAGGATTTTTCAGCTATTTGCGTGAAACTGTATCATCTGTGTGATCTCCTTTTTCACAGTTACTTGTCTGTTGGGCCAATGGCGTCTCCCTTAAATGAATGCCTCACAATCTCAAGGTCGCCAGTTCAAGCCTCACTTGATGCAGACTTAATTTAAGTTGAATTGCAAACAACATGACTGTATCAATGAATACATGTGCAAATGGAAAAGATAACCTGAAATGCTTATTTGAGAGTACGTTTTTTCAACGTATCACATACTTCATTCTGAAAATAGCTGATCTACAATCTCACAACTTTTCATGGTTTGTGAGCTTGTAGATCGGCTACTTTCACTAGTTTTGGTTCTGAGGAGATGTACAATTTCTTCATTGGTAAATGGTTTGTGAACGAGTGATCTTAGTGTTAGTGAAACAGGGGCTTGGTTCATGAAAGAAGGCAAGAGTTTATGATCTTCAACAGACAATATCAGCCTGGACAAAGCTATAGCACTATAGGTAGTGTTGCAGCCTATTAGTCTGAAGGTTGAGAGTTCGAATCCTGTTAATGGCAGTAGGTTGAGATGTCCAATCAAACCATTATGTTTCCATCTCTCTCTCTCATCAATCTATTGTTTCCATGTCACTCTCTCTCTCTCTTCAATCTATTCCTTTTCCATGTCTCTCTCTCTCTCTATTCACTGGCCCCGTATTATCGCTGCTTGCAGCTATATTTAGGTTTCGAGAGCCTGTAAGGCTTCGAACCCTATTACATCTCTACACTTTCACTATTATTATTAGGTTTCGAGAGCCTGTAAGGCTTCGAACCCTATTACATCTCTACACTTTCACTATTATTACGGGGCCAGGCTTCCAGCATGGACCCGTATTGTTATTCGCATTATTCCATTTCTTCTTCTTCTTCTTCTGCCGTTTTTGCCAGTTCTGGCTGAACCGTGCATACGCTTTTTATGAAACTCGGCCATATGATAGATGGTCATGAAAAACGATCAAAAAATAAATCTCACAATCTTTCGTCAAAAGGTGGCGCTATAGCACTCAGTTGAAAATGCCAACTTTGAACAGGTACAACTCATGCCCTGTTTTACCTACAGCCATAAAACTTCAATACACACATGCGTCTCCTCATGATGAACAACTTTCACGCTCTGACTTTTGACCTCTGACCCTTAGATCTCCCACCATTTCGAATTATATGAAAAACAGTTAAAACCTATCTCCTCCTGGGATTTTTGAGTAATCTGCACGAAACTTTTTACACATGAACTTTGGACCTATACCAAAAAACGTTTGCAAAATATCTTCCATAAGTGAAAAAATTAAGCTTTAATGAGCCAATGAATATTGCAGTTTTATGACAATTATTCATCTGCCCCTAACACATACATGCAGACTTACCATTCTTTGAAACTTTGCAGAAATGTAAAGGGCCATTCCAAATATCACTGAAACCAATCTTACTCCAATTGGTCAAACGGGGGCGCTATAGCAATTTTTTGAAAATTGAAACTTTAAACAGGCAAAAGTCATGCCTCGTTTGGCCGACAGCCATTAGACCTGCTTACACATGTGCCTTGACTAATGAGGAACACATCTATCACGTTGACCAGTAAGCACCGCCCTTAGATTGTCCGCAATCTTGAGCAGTTTGAAAAACACTTAAACCCAGGATTTTTCAGCTATTTGCGTGAAACTGTATGATCAGCGTGATCTCTTTTTTCAGAGGTTTGTCTGTTGGTCCAATAGCGTCCCGCTTAAGTGTATGTCTCACAACCTCAAGGTCACAGGTTCAAGCCTCACTTGGTGCAGACTTCATCTAAGTTGCATTTCACACAACATGACTATCAATGAATACATTTGCAATTGTTAAAGATAACATGAAATACTTAATTGAGTGTTTTTTACATATTACATTGTGAAAATAGCTGATCTACAATCTCACAACTTTTCAGATAGCAATGAGAGTATTTTTTTTTTCAATGTATAACATACTTCATTGTGAAAATAGCCGATGTACAATCTGACAACTTTTAATGGTTTGTGAGCTTGTAGATCGGCTACTTTCACTAGTTTTGGTTCTGAGGAGATTTACAATTTCTTCAATGGTAAATGGTTTGTGAACGAGTGATCTTAGTGTTAGTGAAACAGGGGCTTGGGTCATGACAGAAGGCAAGAGTTTGTGATCCTCAACAGACAATATCAGCCTGGACAAAGCTATAGCACTATAGGTGGTGTTGCAGCTACCTAAGAGTGCCTCACGACCGCAAGGTTGCCGGTTCAAGCCTCACTTGATGCAGACTCATTTAAGTTGAATTGCAAAAAACATGACTCAATCTATTCCGTTTCCATGGCTCTCTCTCTCTCTCCAATCTATTCCGTTTCTATCTTCAATCTATTCCGTTTTCATGTCTCTCTCTCTTCAATCTATTCCGTTTCTCTCTCTCAATCTATTCCGTTTCTCTCTCTCTATCTATTCCGTTTCTCTCTCTCTATCTATTCCGTTTCTCTCTCTCTATCTATTCCGTTTCTCTCTCTCTATCTATTCCGTTTCTCTCTCTCTATCTATTCCGTTTCTCTCTCTCTCTATCTATTCCGTCTCTCTCTCTCTCTCTCTCTCTCTCTCTCTCTCTCTCTCTCTCTCTCTCTCTCTCTCTCTCTCTCTCTCTCTCTCTCTCTCTCGGTCATAGCTGAGTGGTTAGTGAGCCTCTCTCTCTCTCTCTCTCTCTCTCTCTCTCTCTCTCTCTCTCTCTCTCTCTCTCTCTCTCTCTCTCTCTCTCTCTCTCTCTCTCTCTCTCTCTCTCTCTCTCTCTCTCTCTCTCTCTCTCTCTCTCTCTCTCTCTCTCTCTCTCTCTCTCTCTCTCTCTCTCGGCCATAGCTGAGTGGTTAGTGAGCCCGCCTAGGGAGCCAGAGGCTCTGGTTGCCCCAGGTACGATTCCAGGCCAGGTCAGCAAATGTGTCAATGAAATTTGTCCCTGAGCAAGACTCTTAACCCCTAATTGCTCACAGGCCCTCATTGGAAACAAGACCGCAAGGACTTTCATGAACTGACCTGTTAAAGGAATTTTCTTTCTCTCTCCTGGCCCCGTATTATCGCTGCTTGCAGCTATATTTATTATTATTCTTCCGCCGTTTTTGCCAGTTCTGGCCTAACCGCCTGGTCACTTCTTATGAAATTCGGCATTATGGTAGAGGGCTATGCCAAACGGCGAAAACCCGAAACTCACAACCATTGGCCAAAGGGTGGCGCTGTAGCACTCAATTGAACATGCCAACTTTGAACAGGTACAGCTCATGCCCTGTTCGACCTACAGCCATGAAACTTCGATACACACATGCGTCTCCTCATGCCTAACAACTTTCACTGTTTGACTTTTGACCTCTGACCTTTAGATCTCCCACCATTTCGAATTCTATGAAAAGCAGTAAAAAGCAGTAAAAAGCCTACTCCTCCTGGGATTTATGAGCAATCTGTACGAAACGTATTACACATGAACTTTGGACCAATGCCGACAGACGTAACTTAGCGGATTTTCCATAAGTGAAAACGTTAAGCTTTTATAAGCCAATGAAAATTGCAGCTTTTTTTTAATTATTCATCTGCCCCTAACACATACATGCAGACTCACATTTGTTTGACACTTTGCAATATTGTAGAGGGTCCTTCCAAGTATCACTGAAACCAATCTTACTCCAATTGGTCAAAGGGGGGCGCTATAGCAATTTTTTGAAAATGCAAACTTTAAACAGGCAAAAGTCATGCCTCGTTTGGCCGACAGCCGTTAAACCTGCTTACACATGTGCCTTGACTCATGAGGAACACATGTATCACTTTGACCAGTAAGCTCTGCCCTTAGATTGTCTGCAATTTTGAGCAGTTTGAAAAACATTTAAATCCAGGATTTCTGAGCAATTTGCATTTAACTGTGTCAAATACATGTTTGAGGCCCTTTTTCACAGGTTCAGGTGTGTTGGTTCAATAGCTTGATTGCTTAATCATCTGCCTTGAAACCATAGGGTAGCCGGTTCGAATCCCACCTCAGGTAGACTTAATTATAATTGCATTGCACACAACATGACTATATCAATGAATACATGTGCAATTGTTAAAGATGACGAGAAATGCATACTTGAAAGTAGTTATTTTCAATGTATGACGTACTTCATTCGCGCTTTTGTTTTGTTTTGTTGGATTCTCCCTTTTCACTGTCTAAGGCTGTGTATTGGATAGCTCCACCAGTAGAGTGTGAGTCTCATGTGCCGAAGGTCCCTGGTTCGAATCCCACTTATTACAGTTCACATTTAAATTGCATTGTACAAAACATGACCCTGTTAATTCAGACAAGTGCAATGTTTAGACAATAACACGAAATGCTTTTGAGAGTAGTTTTTTTTTATGTATGACATACTTTCTTGTGAAAATAGCCGATCTACAATCTCACACCTTTTTAGATAGCAACGCGTTGTGAGCTTGTAGATCGACTATTTTCCACTAGTTTCCATTCCGAAATATATTGAGCAGTTTGAAAAACATTTAAACCAAGGATTTCTGAGCAATTTGCGTGAAATTGTGTCATGTGTTTGAACTCCCTTTTCACTATTACAGGTCTGTTGGCCCAATGGCTTAATCATCTGCCTTGAAACCACAGGGTTCCTGGTTCGAATCCCACGTCATGTAGAATTCATTATAATTGCATTGCACACAACATGACTGTATCAATGAATGCATGTGCAATTGTTAACCAGTAAACTCCGCCCTTAGATTGTCTGCAATTTTGAGCAGTTTGAAAAACATTTAAATCCAGTATTTCTGAGCAATTTGCGTGAAAGTGTGTCATGTGTGTGAACTCCCTTTTCATCAGTTCGGGTCTGTTGGCCCAATGGCTTAATCATCTGCCTTGATACCAGAGCGTCGCCGGTTCAGATCTCACCTCATGCAGACCTCAACTCAATTGCATTACACACAACATGACTGTATCAATGAATAAACATGCAATTGTTAAATGAAACGCTTATTGAGAGTAGTTGTTTTCAATGTATGATGTACTTCATTCCCTCTTTTGTTTTGTTTTGTTATGTTGGATTCTCCCTTCTCACTGACCAAGGCTGTGGATTGAATAGCTTGATCAATACAGTGTTAGTCTCATGTGCCAAAGGTCCACGGCTCAAACCCCACTTGTCACAGTTTACATTTCTCTCTCTCTCTCTCTCTCTCTCTCTCTCTCTCTCTCTCTCTCTCTCTGTCACAGTCTGCCTGTCTGCCAGTCTGCAACTCTGTCACTGTCTGTCTGTCTGCCAGTCTGCCAGTCTGCCAGTCTGCCACTCTGTCACTCTGTCACTCTGTCACAGTCTGTCTGTCTGTCTGCCTGTCTGCCACTCTGTCACTGTCTGTCTGTCTGCCAGTCTGCCACTCTGTCACTGTCTGTCTGTCTGTCTGCCAGTCTGCCACTCTGTCACAGTCTGTCTGTCTGTCTGCCAGTCTGCCACTCTGTCACTGTCTGTCTGTCTGCCAGTCTGCCAGTCTGCCACAGTCTGTCTGTCTGCCAGTCTGCCAGTCTGCCACTCTGTCACTGTCTGTCTGTCTGCCAGTCTGCCACTCTGCCACTCTGTCACAGTCTGTCTGTTTGTCTGTCTGCCACTCTGTCACAGTCTGCCAGTCTGCCAGTCTGTCACAGTCTGCCAGTCTGCCACTCTGTCACTGTCTGTCTGTCTGTCTGCCAGTCTGCCAGTCTGCCACAGTCTGTCTGTCTGCCAGTCTGCCAGTCTGCCACAGTCTGTCACAGTCTGCCAGTCTGCCAGTCTGCCACTCTGTCACAGTCTGCCACTCTGTCAAAGTCTGCCAGTCTGCCAGTCTGCCACTCTGTCAAAGTCTGCCAGTCTGCCAGTCTGCCACTCTTGTCACAGTCTGCCAGTCTGCCATTATTCTCGAAACCGCTAATTGCTGCTTGCAGCTATATTTATTATTATTATTCTTCCGCCGTTTTTGCCAGTTCTGGCCTAACCGCCTGGTCACTTCTTATGAAATTCGGCAATATGGTAGAGGGCTATGCCAAACGGCGAAAACCCGAAACTCACAACCATTGGCCAAAGGGTGGCGCTGTAGCACTCAATTGAACATGCCAACTTTGAACAGGTACAGCTCATGCCCTGTTCGACCTACAGCCATGAAACTTCGATACACACATGCGTCTCCTCATGCCTAACAACTTTCACTGTTTGACTTTTGACCTCTGACCTTTAGATCTCCCACCATTTCGAATTCTATGAAAAGCAGTAAAAAGCAGTAAAAAGCCTACTCCTCCTGGGATTTATGAGCAATCTGTACGAAACTGTATACACATGAACTTTGGACCAATGCCGACAGACGTAACTTAGCGGATTTTCCATAAGTGAAAACGTTAAGCTTTTATAAGCCAATGAAAATTGCAGCTTTTTTTAAATTATTCATCTGCCCCTAACACATACATGCAGACTCACATTTGTTTGACACTTTGCAATATTGTAGAGGGTCCTTCCAAGTATCACTGAAACCAATCTTACTCCAATTGGTCAAAGGGGGGCGCTATAGCAATTTTTTGAAAATGCAAACTTTAAACAGGCAAAAGTCATGCCTCGTTTGGCCGACAGCCGTTAAACCTGCTTACACATGTGCCTTGACTCATGAGGAACACATGTATCACTTTGACCAGTAAGCTCTGCCCTTAGATTGTCTGCAATTTTGAGCAGTTTGAAAAACATTTAAATCCAGGATTTCTGAGCAATTTGCATGAAACTGTGTCAAATACATGTTTGAGGCCCTTTTTCACAGGTTCAGGTGTGTTGGTTCAATAGCTTGATTGCTTAATCATCTGCCTTGAAACCATAGGGTAGCCGGTTCGAATCCCACCTCAGGTAGACTTAATTATAATTGCATTGCACACAACATGACTATATCGATGAATACATGTGCAATTGTTAAAGATGACGAGAAATGCATACTTGAAAGTAGTTATTTTCAATGTATGACGTACTTCATTCGCGCTTTTGTTTTGTTTTGTTGGATTCTCCCTTTTCACTGTCTAAGGCTGTGTATTGGATAGCTCCACCAGTAGAGTGTGAGTCTCATGTGCCGAAGGTCCCTGGTTCGAATCCCAGTTATTACAGTTCACATTTAAATTGCATTGTACAAAACATGACCCTGTTAATTCAGACAAGTGCAATGTTTAGACAATAACACGAAATGCTTTTGAGAGTAGTTTTTTTTTATGTATGACATACTTTCTTGTGAAAATAGCCGATCTACAATCTCACACCTTTTTAGATAGCAACGCGTTGTGAGCTTGTAGATCGACTATTTTCCACTAGTTTCCATTCCGAAATATATTGAGCAGTTTGAAAAACATTTAAACCAAGGATTTCTGAGCAATTTGCGTGAAAGTGTGTCATGTGTGTAAACTCCCTTTTTACTAGTACAGGTCTGTTGGCCCAATGGCTTAATCATCTGCCTTGAAACCACAGGGTTCCTGGTTCGAATCCCACGTCATGTAGAATTCATTATAATTGCATTGCACACAACATGACTGTATCAATGAATACATGTGCAATTGTTAACCAGTAAACTCCGCCCTTAGATTGTCTGCAATTTTGAGCAGTTTGAAAAACATTTAAATCCACTATTTCTGAGCAATTTGCGTGAAAGTGTGTCATGTGTGTGAACTCCCTTTTCATCAGTTCGGGTCTGTTGGCCCAATGGCTTAATCATCTGCCTTGATACCAGAGGGTCGCCGGTTCAAATCTCTCACACCGGAAGAACCTATAGGACGGAAAAACCTATAGATATCAACAGACACCATCAGGGAGGCCATATCTTTAGCTCAATGAGAAGAGAGGCAGCCTGTGAATCCATAGATCGCTGGTTCGATCCCTGTCCCCAACAATGCGTTGAGGTGATCATCATTTGGAATTCCCCCTATTCCCATGGATTGGATCCACCCCTCTCACCTGCTCTCACTCATCACCAATCACACCTGCCACATGCACAGTACAATTTTTAGGTACTTTTACTTTACTACTCTACTCTACTCCAATTACAGCAGATGACAGCTTTAGTTACTTGTTACTTTGCAGATGTAATTATTAATACAACACCTACAGTAACCACATACAGCCGATCTACAATGTGACGCGTTATGAGCTTGTATGTATATAATAAGCAACCCATGCTGTATGATAACTTACCACATATGAAATCCAATTCTGTCTATCCAATGGCTCAGTCTGTACTGTGGCCATAGCTGAGTGGTTAGTGAGCCCACCTAGGGAGCCAGAGGCCCTGGTTGCCCCAGGTACGAATCCAGGCCAGGCCAGCAAATGTGTCGATGAAATGAAATGTGTCCCTGAGCAAGACTCTTAACCCCTAATTGCTCACAGGCCCTCATTGGAAACAAGACCACAAGGACTTTCATGAACGGACCTGGAATTATCCTTATCCTTTACACTGTCTACCCACAAGTCTATAGGTCCCTGGTTCAAACCCCAATTTAACCGGTCCAAATATAATTTACTGAACAAAAATCATGACTTTGTTAATTAATGCATGTTCACTTCTTCTCTCTCGCTCTCTCTCTTACTGCCTCTCTTTCTCTCTCTCTCTCTCTCTCTCTCTCTCTCTCTCTCTCTCTCTCTCTCTCTCTCTCTCTCTCTCTCTCTCTCCCACTCTGTCACTGTCTGTCTGTCTGCCAGTCTGCCACTCTGTCACTGTCTGTCTGTCTGCCACTCTGTCACTGTCTGTCTGTCTGTCTGTCTGCCAGTCTGCCACTCTGTCACTCTGTCACTCTGTCACATTCTGTCTGTCTGCCAGTCTGCCACTCTGTCACTGTCTGTCTGTCTGCCAGTCTGCCACTCTGTCACTGTCTGTCTGTCTGCCAGTCTGCCACTCTGTCACAGTCTGTCTGTCTGTCTGCCAGTCTGCCACTGTCTGTCTGTCTGCCAGTCTGCCAGTCTGCCACAGTCTGTCTGTCTGCCAGTCTGCCAGTCTGCCACTCTGTCACTGTCTGTCTGTCTGCCAGTCTGCCACTCTGCCACTCTGTCACAGTCTGTCTGTTTGTCTGTCTGCCACTCTGTCACAGTCTGCCAGTCTGTCACAGTCTGCCAGTCTGCCACTCTGTCACTGTCTGTCTGTCTGTCTGTCTGTCTGTCTGTCTGTCTGTCTGTCTGTCTGTCTGCCTGCCAGTCTGCCAGTCTGCCACAGTCTGTCTGTCTGCCAGTCTGCCACAGTCTGTCACAGTCTGCCAGTCTGCCAGTCTGCCACTCTGTCACAGTCTGCCAGTCTGCCAGTCTGCCACTCTGTCAAAGTCTGCCAGTCTGCCAGTCTGCCACTCTGTCACAGTCTGCCAGTCTGCCATTATTCTCGAAACCGCTCATTGCTGCTTGCAGCTATATTTAGGTTTCGAGAGCCTGTAAGGCTTCGAACCCTATTACATCTCTACACTTTCACTATTATTATTATTATTCTTCCGCCGTTTTTGCCAGTTCTGGCCTAACCGCCTGGTCACTTCTTATGAAATTCGGCAATATGGTAGAGGGCTATGCCAAACGGCGAAAACCCGAAACTCACAACCATTGGCCAAAGGGTGGCGCTGTAGCACTCAATTGAACATGCCAACTTTGAACAGGTACAGCTCATGCCCTGTTCGACCTACAGCCATGAAACTTCGATACACACATGCGTCTCCTCATGCCTAACAACTTTCACTGTTTGACTTTTGACCTCTGACCTTTAGATCTCCCACCATTTCGAATTCTATGAAAAGCAGTAAAAAGCAGTAAAAAGCCTACTCCTCCTGGGATTTATGAGCAATCTGTACGAAACTGTATACACATGAACTTTGGACCAATGCCGACAGACGTAACTTAGCGGATTTTCCATAAGTGAAAACGTTAAGCTTTTATAAGCCAATGAAAATTGCAGCTTTTTTTAAATTATTCATCTGCCCCTAACACATACATGCAGACTCACATTTGTTTGACACTTTGCAATATTGTAGAGGGTCCTTCCAAGTATCACTGAAACCAATCTTACTCCAATTGGTCAAAGGGGGGCGCTATAGCAATTTTTTGAAAATGCAAACTTTAAACAGGCAAAAGTCATGCCTCGTTTGGCCGACAGCCGTTAAACCTGCTTACACATGTGCCTTGACTCATGAGGAACACATGTATCACTTTGACCAGTAAGCTCTGCCCTTAGATTGTCTGCAATTTTGAGCAGTTTGAAAAACATTTAAATCCAGGATTTCTGAGCAATTTGCATGAAACTGTGTCAAATACATGTTTGAGGCCCTTTTTCACAGGTTCAGGTGTGTTGGTTCAATAGCTTGATCGCTTAATCATCTGCCTTGAAACCATAGGGTAGCCGGTTCGAATCCCACCTCAGGTAGACTTAATTATAATTGCATTGCACACAACATGACTATATCAATGAATACATGTGCAATTGTTAAAGATGATGGGAAATGCATACTTGAAAGTAGTTATTTTCAATGTATGACGTACTTCATTCGCGCTTTTGTTTTGTTTTGTTGGATTCTCCCTTTTCACTGTCTAAGGCTGTGTATTGGATAGCTCCACCAGTAGAGTGTGAGTCTCATGTGCCGAAGGTCCCTGGTTCGAATCCCACTTATTACAGTTCACATTTAAATTGCATTGTACAAAACATGACCCTGTTAATTCAGACAAGTGCAATGTTTAGACAATAACACGAAATGCTTTTGAGAGTAGTTTTTTTTTATGTATGACATACTTTCTTGTGAAAATAGCCGATCTACAATCTCACACCTTTTTAGATAGCAACGCGTTGTGAGCTTGTAGATCGACTATTTTCCACTAGTTTCCATTCCGAAATATATTGAGCAGTTTGAAAAACATTTAAACCAAGGATTTCTGAGCAATTTGCGTGAAATTGTGTCATGTGTTTGAACTCCCTTTTCACTAGTACAGGTCTGTTGGCCCAATGGCTTAATCATCTGCCTTGAAACCACAGGGTTCCTGGTTCGAATCCCACGTCATGTAGAATTCATTATAATTGCATTGCACACAACATGACTGTATCAATGAATGCATGTGCAATTGTTAACCAGTAAACTCCGCCCTTAGATTGTCTGCAATTTTGAGCAGTTTGAAAAACATTTAAATCCAGTATTTCTGAGCAATTTGCGTGAAAGTGTGTCATGTCTGTGAACTCCCTTTTCATCAGTTCGGGTCTGTTGGCCCAATGGCTTAATCATCTGCCTTGATACCAGAGCGTCGCCGGTTCAAATCTCACCTCATGCAGACCTCAACTCAATTGCATTACACACAACATGACTGTATCAATGAATAAACATGCAATTGTTAAATGAAACGCTTATTGAGAGTAGTTGTTTTCAATGTATGATGTACTTCATTCCCTCTTTTGTTTTGTTTTGTTTTGTTGGATTCTCCCTTCTCACTGACCAAGGCTGTGGATTGAATAGCTTGATCAATACAGTGTTAGTCTCATGTGCCAAAGGTCCACGGCTCAAACCCCACTTGTCACAGTTTACATTTAAATTGCATTATGCAAAACATGACCCTGTTAATTCAGACATGTGCACTTTGCTCTCTCTCTCTCTCTCTCTCTCTCTCTCTCTCTCTCTCTCTCTCTCTCTCTCTCTCTCTCTCTCTCTCTCTCTCTCTCTCTCTCTCTCTCTCTCTCTGTCACAGTCTGTCTGTCTGCCTGTCTGCCACTCTGTCACTGTCTGTCTGTCTGCCAGTCTGCCACTCTGTCACTGTCTGTCTGCCAGTCTGCCACTCTGTCACTCTGTCACTCTGTCACAGTCTGTCTGTCTGCCTGTCTGCCACTCTGTCACTGTCTGTCTGTCTGCCAGTCTGCCACTCTGTCACTGTCTGTCTGTCTGTCTGTCTGTCTGTCTGTCTGCCAGTCTGCCACTCTGTCACAGTCTGTCTGTCTGTCTGTCTGTCTGCCAGTCTGCCACTCTGTCACTGTCTGTCTGTCTGTCTGCCAGTCTGCCAGTCTGCCACAGTCTGTCTGTCTGCCAGTCTGCCAGTCTGCCACTCTGTCACTGTCTGTCTGTCTGCCAGTCTGCCACTCTGTCACAGTCTGTCTGTTTGTCTGTCTGCCACTCTGTCACAGTCTGCCAGTCTGCCAGTCTGTCACAGTCTGCCAGTCTGCCACTCTGTCACTGTCTGTCTGTCTGTCTGCCAGTCTGCCAGTCTGCCACAGTCTGTCTGTCTGCCAGTCTGCCACAGTCTGTCACAGTCTGCCAGTCTGCCACTCTGTCACAGTCTGCCAGTCTGCCAGTCTGCCACTCTGTCAAAGTCTGCCAGTCTGCCAGTCTGCCAGTCTGTCAAAGTCTGCCAGTCTGCCAGTCTGCCACTCTTGTCACAGTCTGCCAGTCTGCCATTATTCTCGAAACCGCTAATTGCTGCTTGCAGCTATATTTATTATTATTCTTCCGCCGTTTTTGCCAGTTCTGGCCTAACCGCGTGGTCACTTTTTATGAAATTCGGCAATATGGTAGAGGGCTATGCCAAACGGCGAAAACCCGAAACTCACAACCATTGGCCAAAGGGTGGCGCTGTAGCACTCAATTGAAAATGCCAACTTTGAACAGGTACAGCTCATGCCCTGTTCGACCTACAGCCATGAAACTTCGATACACACATGCGTCTCCTCATGCCTAACAACTTTCACTGTTTGACTTTTGACCTCTGACCTTTAGATCTCCCACCATTTCGAATTCTATGAAAAGCAGTAAAAAGCAGTAAAAAGCCTACTCCTCCTGGGATTTATGAGCAATCTGTACGAAACTGTATACACATGAACTTTGGACCAATGCCGACAGATGTAACCAAGCGGATTTTCCATAAGTGAAAACGTTAAGCTTTTATAAGCCAATGAAAATTGCAGCTTTTTTTAAATTATTCATCTGCCCCTAACACATACATGCAGACTCACATTTGTTTGACACTTTGCAATATTGTAGAGGGTCCTTCCAAGTATCACTGAAACCAATCTTACTCCAATTGGTCAAAGGGGGGCGCTATAGCAATTTTTTGAAAATGCAAACTTTAAACAGGCAAAAGTCATGCCTCGTTTGGCCGACAGCCGTTAAACCTGCTTACACATGTGCCTTGACTCATGAGGAACACATGTATCACTTTGACCAGTAAGCTCTGCCCTTAGATTGTCTGCAATTTTGAGCAGTTTGAAAAACATTTAAATCCAGGATTTCTGAGCAATTTGCATGAAACTGTGTCAAATACATGTTTGAGGCCCTTTTTCACAGGTTCAGGTGTGTTGGTTCAATAGCTTGATCGCTTAATCATCTGCCTTGAAACCATAGGGTAGCCGGTTCGAATCCCACCTCAGGTAGACTTAATTATAATTGCATTGCACACAACATGACTATATCAATGAATACATGTGCAATTGTTAAAGATGACGAGAAATGCATACTTGAAAGTAGTTATTTTCAATGTATGATGTACTTCATTCGCGCTTTTGTTTTGTTTTGTTGGATTCTCCCTTTTCACTGTCTAAGGCTGTGTATTGGATAGCTCCACCAGTAGAGTGTGAGTCTCATGTGCCGAAGGTCCCTGGTTCGAATCCCACTTATTACAGTTCACATTTAAATTGCATTGTACAAAACATGACCCTGTTAATTCAGACAAGTGCAATGTTTAGACAATAACACGAAATGCTTTTGAGAGTAGTTTTTTTTAATGTATGACATACTTTCTTGTGAAAATAGCCGATCTACAATCTCACACCTTTTTAGATAGCAACGCGTCGTGAGCTTGTAGATCGACTATTTTCCACTAGTTTCCATTCCGAAATATATTGAGCAGTTTGAAAAACATTTAAACCAAGGATTTCTGAGCAATTTGCGTGAAAGTGTGTCATGTGTGTGAACTCCCTTTTCACTAGTACAGGTCTGTTGGCCCAATGGCTTAATCATCTGCCTTGAAACCACAGGGTTCCTGGTTCGAATCCCACGTCATGTAGAATTCATTATAATTGCATTGCACACAACATGACTGTATCAATGAATGCATGTGCAATTGTTAACCAGTAAACTCCGCCCTTAGATTGTCTGCAATTTTGAGCAGTTTGAAAAACATTTAAATCCAGTATTTCTGAGCAATTTGCGTGAAAGTGTGTCATGTGTGTGAACTCCCTTTTCATCAGTTCGGGTCTGTTGGCCCAATGGCTTAATCATCTGCCTTGATACCAGAGCGTCGCCGGTTCAAATCTCACCTCATGCAGACCTCAACTCAATTGCATTGCACACAACATGACTGTATCAATGAATAAACATGCAATTGTTAAATGAAACGCTTATTGAGAGTAGTTGTTTTCAATGTATGATGTACTTCATTCCCTCTTTTGTTTTGTTTTGTTTTGTTGGATTCTCCCTTCTCACTGACCAAGGCTGTGGATTGAATAGCTTGATCAATACAGTGTTAGTCTCATGTGCCAAAGGTCCACGGCTCAAACCCCACTTGTCACAGTTTACATTTAAATTGCATTATGCAAAACATGACCCTGTTAATTCAGACATGTGCACTTTGCTCTCTCTCTCTCTCTCTCTCTCTCTCCCTCTCTCTCTCTCTCTCTCTCTCTCTCTCTCTCTCTCTCTCTCTCACTCTGTCACAGTCTGTCTGTCTGCCTGTCTGCCACTCTGTCACTGTCTGCCAGTCTGCCACTCTGTCACTGTCTGTCTGCCAGTCTGCCAGTCTGCCACTCTGTCACTCTGTCACAGTCTGTCTGTCTGCCTGTCTGCCACTCTGTCACTGTCTGTCTGTCTGCCAGTCTGCCACTCTGTCACTGTCTGTCTGTCTGTCTGCCAGTCTGCCACTCTGTCACAGTCTGTCTGTCTGTCTGCCAGTCTGCCACTCTGTCACTGTCTGTCTGTGTGCCAGTCTGCCAGTCTGCCACAGTCTGTCTGTCTGCCAGTCTGCCACTCTGTCACTGTCTGTCTGTCTGCCAGTCTGCCACTCTGCCACTCTGTCACAGTCTGTCTGTTTGTCTGTCTGCCACTCTGTCACAGTCTGCCAGTCTGTCACAGTCTGCCAGTCTGCCACTCTGTCACTGTCTGTCTGTCTGTCTGCCAGTCTGCCAGTCTGCCACAGTCTGTCTGTCTGCCAGTCTGCCAGTCTGCCACAGTCTGTCTGTCTGCCAGTCTGCCAGTCTGCCACAGTCTGTCACAGTCTGCCAGTCTGCCAGTCTGCCACTCTGTCACAGTCTGCCAGTCTGCCACTCTGTCAAAGTCTGCCAGTCTGCCAGTCTGCCAGTCTGCCACTCTGTCAAAGTCTGCCAGTCTGCCAGTCTGCCAGTCTGCCACTCTTGTCACAGTCTGCCAGTCTGCCATTATTCTCGAAACCGCTAATTGCTGCTTGCAGCTATATTTATGGGGCCAGGCTTCCAGCATGGACCCATATTGTTATTCGCATTATTCCATTTCTTCTTCTTCTTCTTCTGCCGTTTTTGCCAGTTCTGGCTGAACCGTGCAGTCGCTTTTTATGAAACTCGGCCATATGATAGATGGTCATGAAAAACGATCAAAATATAAATCTCACAATCTTTCGTCAAAAGGTGGCGCTATAGCACTCAGTTGAAAATGACAACTTTGAACAGGTACAACTCATGCCCTGTTTCACCTACAGCCATGAAACTTCGATGCACACATGCGTCTCCTCATGCTGAACAACTTTCACACTCTGACTTTTGACCTCTGACCTTTAGATCTCCCACCATTTTGAATTATATGAAAAACAGTTAAAACCTATCTCCTCCTGGGATTTTTGAGTAATCTGCACGAAACTTTTTACACATGAACTTTGGACCTATACCAAAAAACGTTTGCAAAATATCTTCCATAAGTGAAAAAATGAAGCTTTAATGAGCCAATGAATATTGCAGTTTTATGACAATTATTCATCTGCCCCTAACACATACATGCAGACTTACCATTCTTTGAAACTTTGCAGAAATGTAAAGGGCCATTCCAAATATCACTGAAACCAATCTTACTCCAATTGGTCAAACGGGGGCGCTATAGCAATTTTTTGAAAATTGAAACTTTAAACAGGCAAAAGTCATGCCTCGTTTGGCCCACAGCCATTAGACCTGCTTACACATGTGCCTTGACTAATGAGGAACACATCTATCACGTTGACCAGTAAGCACCGCCCTTAGATTGTCCGCAATCTTGAGCAGTTTGAAAAACACTTAAACCCAGGATTTTTCAGCTGTTTGCGTGAAACTGTATGATCTGTGTGATCTCCTTTTTCACAGGTTCTTGTCTGTTGGTGGCTTCTCGCTTAAATGTGTGCCCCACAACCTGAAGGTCACCAGTTCAAGCCTCACTTGGTGCAGACTTCATCTAAGTTGCATTTCACACAACATGACTATCAATGAATACATCTGCAATTGTTAAAGATAACATGAAATACTTAATTGAGTGTTTTTTACATACAGCTGATCTACAATCTCACAACTTTTCAGATAGCAATGAGAGTATGTTTTTTCAATGTATAACATACTTCATTGTGAAAATAGCCAATGTACAATCTGACAACTTTTAATGGTTTGTGAGCTTGTAGATCGGCTACTTTCACTAATTTTGGTTCTGAGGAGATGTACAATTTCTTCATTGGTAAATGGTTTGTGAACGAGTGATCTTAGTGTTAGTGAAACAGGGGCTTGGGTCATGACAGAAGGCAAGAGTTTGTGATCCTCAACAGACAATATCAGCCTGGACAAAGATATAGCACTATAGGTAGTGTTGCAGCTACCTAAGAGTGCTTCATGACCGTAAGGTTGCCGGTTCAAGCCTCACTTGATGCAGACTCATTTAAGTTGAAATGCAAAAAACATGACTCAATCTATTCCGTTTCCATGGCGCTCTCTCTCTCTCTCTTCAATCTATTCCATTTCCATGTCTTTCTCTTCAATCTATTCCGTTTCCATGTCTCTCTCTCTGTCTCTTCAATCTATTCCATTTGTCTCTCTCTATGTCTCTTCAATCTATTCCGTATCTATCTATCTATCTATCTATCTATCTATCTATCTCTCTCTCTCTCTCTCTCTCTCTCTCTCTCTCTCTCTCTCTCTCTCTCTCTCTCTCTCTCTCTCTCTCTCTCTCTCTCTCTCTCTCTCTCTCTCTCTCTCTCTCTCTCTCTCTGAGGGGTGGCCATAGCTGAGTGGTTAGTGAGCCCGCCTAGGGAGCCAGAGACTCTGGTTGCCCCAGGTACGATTCCAGACCAGGTCAGCAAATGTGTCGATGAAATGAAATTTGTCCCTGAGCAAGACTCTTAACCCCTAATTGCTCACAGGCACTCATTGGAAACAAGACCGCAAGGACTTTCATGAACTGACCTGTTAAAGGAATTATCATTTCTCTCTCCTGGCCCCATATTATCGCTGCTTGCAGCTATATTTATTATTATTATTCCGCCGTTTTTGCCAGTTCTGGCCTAACCGCCTGGTCACTTCTTATGAAATTCGGCAATATGGTAGAGGGCTATGCCAAACGGCGAAAACCCGAAACTCAAAACCATTGGCCAAAGGGTGGCGCTGTAGCACTCAATTGAAAATGCCAACTTTGAACAGGTACAGCTCATGCCCTGTTCGACCTACAGCCATGAAACTTCGATACACACATGCGTCTCCTCATGCCTAACAACTTTCACTGTTTGACTTTTGACCTCTGACCTTTAGATCTCCCACCATTTCGAATTCTATGAAAAGCAGTAAAAAGCAGTAAAAAGCCTACTCCTCCTGGGATTTATGAGCAATCTGTACGAAACTGTATACACATGAACTTTGGACCAATGCCGACAGACGTAACCAAGCGGATTTTCCATAAGTGAAAACGTTAAGCTTTTATAAGCCAATGAAAATTGCAGCTTTTTTTAAATTATTCATCTGCCCCTAACACATACATGCAGACTCACATTTGTTTGACACTTTGCAATATTGTAGAGGGTCCTTCCAAGTATCACTGAAACCAATCTTACTCCAATTGGTCAAAGGGGGGCGCTATAGCAATTTTTTGAAAATGCAAACTTTAAACAGGCAAAAGTCATGCCTCGTTTGGCCGACAGCCGTTAAACCTGCTTACACATGTGCCTTGACTCATGAGGAACACATGTATCACTTTGACCAGTAAGCTCTGCCCTTAGATTGTCTGCAATTTTGAGCAGTTTGAAAAACATTTAAATCCAGGATTTCTGAGCAATTTGCATGAAACTGTGTCAAATACATGTTTGAGGCCCTTTTTTTCAGGTTCAGGTGTGTTGGTTCAATAGCTTGATCGCTTAATCATCTGCCTTGAAACCATAGGGTAGCCGGTTCGAATCCCACCTCAGGTAGACTTAATTATAATTGCATTGCACACAACATGACTATATCAATGACTACATGTGCAATTGTTAAAGATGACGAGAAATGAATACTTGAAAGTAGTTATTTTCAATGTATGACGTACTTCATTCGCGCTTTTGTTTTGTTTTGTTGGATTCTCCCTTTTCACTGTCTAAGGCTGTGTATTGGATAGCTCCACCAGTAGAGTGTGAGTCTCATGTGCCAAAGGTCCCTGGTTCGAATCCCACTTATTACAGTTCACATTTAAATTGCATTGTACAAAACATGACCCTGTTAATTCAGACATGTGCAATGTTTAGACAATAACACGAAATGCTTTTGAGAGTAGTTGTTTTTTATGTATGACATACTTTCTTGTGAAAATAGCCGATCTACAATCTCACACCTTTTTAGATAGCAACGCGTTGTGAGCTTGTAGATCGACTATTTTCCACTAGTTTCCATTCCGAAATATATTGAGCAGTTTGAAAAACATTTAAACCAAGGATTTCTGAGCAATTTGCGTGAAAGTGTGTCATGTGTGTAAACTCCCTTTTCACTAGTACAGGTCTGTTGGCCCAATGGCTTAATCATCTGCCTTGAAACCACAGGGTTCCTTGTTCGAATCCCACGTCATGTAGAATTCATTATAATTGCATTGCACACAACATGACTGTATCAATGAATACATGTGCAATTGTTAACCAGTAAACTCCGCCCTTAGATTGTCTGCAATTTTGAGCAGTTTGAAAAACATTTAAACCAAGGATTTCTGAGCAATTTGCGTGAAAGTGTGTCATGTGTGTAAACTCCCTTTTCACTAGTACAGGTCTGTTGGCCCAATGGCTTAATCATCTGCCTTGAAACCACAGGGTTCCTTGTTCGAATCCCACGTCATGTAGAATTCATTATAATTGCATTGCACACAACATGACTGTATCAATGAATACATGTGCAATTGTTAACCAGTAAACTCCGCCCTTAGATTGTCTGCAATTTTGAGCAGTTTGAAAAACATTTAAATCCACTATTTCTGAGCAATTTGCGTGAAAGTGTGTCATGTGTGTGAACTCCCTTTTCATCAGTTCGGGTCTGTTGGCCCAATGGCTTAATCATCTGCCTTGATACCAGAGGGTCGCCGGTTCAAATCTCACCTCATGCAGACCTCAACTCAATTGCATTGCACACAACATGACTGTATCAATGAATAAACATGCAATTGTTAAATGAAATGCTTATTGAGAGTAGTTGTTTTCAATGTTTGATGTACTTCATTCCCTCTTTTGTTTTGTTTTGTTTTGTTGGATTCTCCCTTCTCACTGACCAAGGCTGTGGATTGAATAGCTTGATCAATACAGTGTTAGTCTCATGTGCCAAAGGTCCACGGTTCAAACCCCATTCGTCACAGTTTACATTTAAATTGCATTGTACAAAACATGACCCTGTTAATTCAGACATGTGCAATTTTTAAACAATAACATGAAATGCTTTTGAGAGTAGTTGTTTTTTATGTATGACATACTTTCTTGTGAAAATAGCTGATCTACAATCTCACACCGGAAGAACCTATAGGACGGAAAAACCTATAAATATCAACAGACACCATGAGGGAGGCCATATCTTTAGCTCAATGAGAAGAGAGGCAGCCTGTGAATCCATAGGTCGCTGGTTCGATCCCTGTCCCCAACAATGTGTTAAAGTGATCATTATTTGGAATTCTTTATTTTACAAATAGTGTTTCTTGAGGTTAGGTCGTTGTTTTACTGAGGTTAAGGTTAGTCAGGGTGGGTATAGAAAAGAGCAATCTTTATTATTATTATTCTTCCGCCGGTTTTGCCAGTTCTGGCCTAACCGCCTGGTCACTTTTTATGAAATTCTGCAATATGGTAGAGGGCTATGCCAAACGGCGAAAACCCGAAACTCACAACCATTGGCCAAAGGGTGGCGCTGTAGCACTCAATTGAACATGCCAACTTTGAACAAGTACAACTCATGCCCTGTTTGACCCACAGCCATGAAACTTCGATGCACACATGCGTCTCCTCATGCCTAACAACTTTCACTGTTTGACTTTTGACCTCTGACCTTTAGATCTCCCACCATTTCGAATTCTATGAAAAGCAGTAAAAAGCAGTAAAAATCAAACTCCTCCTGGGATTTTTGAGCAATCTGTACGAAACTGTCTACACATGAACTTTGGACCAATGCCGACAGAACTAAGCAAGCGGATTTTCCATGAAAGTGAAAACGTTAAGCTTTTATAAGCCAATGAAAATTGCAAGTTTTATGACAATTATTCATCGGCCCCTAACACATACATGCAGACTCACATTTGTTTGACACTTTGCAATATTGTAGAGGGTCATTCCAAGTATCACTGAAACCAATCTTACTCCAATTGGTCAAAGGGGGGCGCTATAGCAATTTTTTGAAAATGCAAACTTTAAACAGGCAAAAGTCATGCCTCGTTTGGCCGACAGCCGTTAAACCTGCTTACACATGTGCCTTGACTCATGAGGAACACATGTATCACTTTGACCAGTAAGCTCTGCCCTTAGATTGTCTGCAATTTTGAGCAGTTTGAAAAACATTTAAATCCAGGATTTTTGAGCAATTTGCGTGAAACTGTGTCAAATACATGTTTGAGGCCCTTTTTCACAGGTTCAGGTGTGTTGGTTCAATAGCGGTGTCGGGAGAGGGATAGTCTGGATACCTAACGTGCAATCACGCTTCAGCATTTCCTAAATCCCCCAAAAGATGGGAAAGCTACACTCTCATTGACTGCTTTCTTCAAATCACGCCTCCTCATTTCCATTTGATGGAAATGCTCGATTCCAACTGGGTGGGGAAAAGATGGAGTTGGACATAAAGCATTTGGAGACACCTGATTCGTTTACTGCAACCAACCACCGAGCGTTCCGTCCAGCTTCTCTTTCCTTTTTTTTATACAGCGCAGGTGCGGTGATTAGGCTGCTGAAGCTGCTGAACTCTGCTTTCAAATGCTGCGCTGTGATGTGAAATAACTTTTGGAACGTTATCCTCACTATAAAGGTAAGCTCCTGGCAATGTTCTTTCTATTTAACCTTCTACTAGTCTGCAGTGCCCGAAAAAGTACTTGTTTTACTTAAGTAAAAGTATCAATAGCCTACTGCAATGTAGAAACACTCTCTGTTACAAGTAAAAGTCCGGAATTCAGAAAGTACCACACACAGAAAGTACTCATGCAGACTGTCCCATTTCACACGTTTTCAAATGTATAAAATATATATAAATGTTTTGCAAATAGCAGATCTACAAGCTCACTGTGAGCTTGTGGATCTGGTATTTTTAAATGGCCGAAATGTATATAGGGCTGAAGTGGTTACTGTACGTGTTGTAATAATAATAATAAAAACCTACAAAGTAACTAGTAACTTAGCAAAGAATTGTGGTGGAGTAAAAGTACAATATTTGCCTATGAGATCAGATGTAGTGGAGTAGAAGTGAAAGTAAATTGGAAATACTCCACGAAAGTAAAAAATACCTCACAAGTATACCTAATTACGGTACTTGAGTAAATGTACTTAGTTACTTTCCACCACCGCTGGTCTCCTACCTTATTTACTACGAAACGACTAACTACTTCAGCCCTAAAAAATAGCAACTCCCTGAGTAGCCATGGTTCACAATGCATGACGATCGTTTGTCACAAGCGTCATGGCGCTACTTGATCCTGTTTTTTGAAAGTTTTACATTTACAACCAGCACGTCTACATAAACTTTCATATCAAATATAAAGTGCTGACCCCCCCCGGCCACGGATGTTACAAGTTAAAGCGCATGGGTCTAAATACCCGTATGTTATTGTATCAATATTGTATTGTTCAATAAAAAGCTTTATAATCCGATCGCCGCCATTTTCTATATTTTTAATAATGTCTCAGGGTGCAATACACCTCCCAACCGATAGGGGCGCGTAGTTGACATAGGAGAAAATCCAAAGAAAATGGCCGGTGATCGGATTAAAAAGCTTTTTATTGAATAATACGGAAGATACGGGTATTTAAACCCCTGCGCTTTAACTTGTAACATCCGTGGCTGGGGGCTTAGCACTTTGTATTTGAAATTTGAACGTTTATGTAGATGTGCTGGTTGTAAATGTAAAATCTTCAAAAAAACAAGAACAAGTAGCGCCATGACAGTCATGTTTCAGGGCTATTCTGTGTTGACTGCCGCGATGGAGGGTTCAGATTCCATTCAGTTTGTATTAACTGTTCCGTGCAGCACAGTGCAGTGCATTTGGGTTTCCTCTTCAGCACAGTGCAGTGCATTTGGGTTTCCTCTTCCTCAAAGAACAGAATCATACATTACTACTATAATACCCCAAAACAATCATGTTGTCATTCTAGCATCCTCATTGCAGTACAGTGTAATGTTCATATTATCATGTTTTTTTTTTAACCACACTGATTAAGATTTATGATCAAACAGCTGTTGCACCTATTGTGACACAAGGAGTAATTTGAATGTTTACCAACTGATAATATTATTGTACCATGCACCCAAATTGTAATACAAACGATATATATGGCATACTACTGAGCTGAATTGTTAGAATTAGCTTATTTTGTTTGTTTTAAATGTCTCTTTCTTATGGCAGATGGCTTCCAAACAGAAGAAGCACAGAGCTATGGGCCCTGAGGAGTGGATGTCCCGCCTGCAAAGGTTTGCTGCATCAGGGGTCTGGCCCTCTGATGCAGGGAACAGGCCAGCACCACGCCAGAAAAAGTGGCATGAACTGTATATGAAGGTAAACTTGGACAAAGTGATACGTGTACAATTACAATCATAAAACATAAAGCTATGTCATGAAGAGAGGACACATTTTTATGATTCACTGTTGAACAATATTACAGATAGAGAAATGTCCAGTGCAGAATAAGGGACAAATGTCTCTGTTTGGAGGGACACAGACATGCAACTGTGGTTTCCATACAAAGAAGGTACAGTATCAGAAGTCTTTCATAAAATTAAGATGTGTTGGTGTTGTATTCGGTATCATTACATTTAATTTTATTTTCTGTGACCCTCTAGCCATCCAGCTCAGTCCCGGTGTCATCTGTAGTAGTGACACCACAACCAGGAGCCTCATCTGCATCAACACCTGATCACACAGTAACACCTGGGCAGACACACCGTAAGCCCATTTTGAGTCTAGCATCGGTAAGTAATTGATAATTACTGATACAGATATCTATTAGTAACATATTTAGACATAAAATGTACCAGACTCCACTTAATACGGTTTCTATTTTTCTTGTCAGTTTACAAAGCAACGGTTCGGTGGGTCTCATGGTGCTGCTTTAAAGCCAAATTTAAGTTTGGCTGGAAAGCATGCAAGCAAGGTAAGAAGGACACATCTTAAATGTGATTTTACACATGTATTCTTTTTTATGCTGGGCTAACTATAGAGGGACTTTCATAAGACACATTTGAATGATCTTCATTGCTATAATGCCTAATATTGATTTATTTTATTTATAATGTTGTAAACTCTGCTCTTGTTCTAATTAGACCAGCAGCACTTCTGACACCTCTGCCAATGTTCAAAGTGCCATGGCAACAAGGACACCTTCACCTGCCCAAAGTCCCAGGACATTTATCCAGTCTGTCTCTCCTCTGTCTCTCCCTCCTTCTCCTGTGACTGCAACCACCTCTTCCTGTGTTTCATCGTCCACTACTAGAGCTGTGAGAAACGCTTCAATTATCCTAAGTTTATTCACAATCTTGTAACTAGTATCTTTCATGAGTGGCTTGTAATCATGTCTAATATTTGCCTTTTTAAATGTATAAATTAGGAAGTATCAGCCACCGCCTCCTCTGGTACCTCCTTTGCTCCTCTCACCCTTGTGACCTCTGCTACATCTGCAACCAACTCTGCTGCTTCCTCTGTGAGTGGACCCTCAGTCCAGCCTGATAAGGAGACTCCTGGTTTAAATACATTCTGGCTGCCGGTAAGGCTGATGGAGACCATACCACCTCAGGATCAGAAATGGATTTCAGCAGCTCTGTGGAAGCACGAGCAGCTGCGCACAGACCTGAAACTGTGGTACGATCCACCAGATCCACATCTGACTTATGGTCAGGTCCCCACTCCAGAACGCTTCTTCACCCACCGACTTCTCTTGTGGATGCCATACAAACTCTGGAAGATCCCGTTGTCCTGTCCCGCTTGTGGAAATCAGCTCACAGGCTACGGAGTCCACAAGAGAGCCCGCCATGTTCTTGATGTGGACAGATATTACCTGTTAATAACAGAGACTCTATGTTGCTATGATACCAAATGCACATTTAAGACCGTCATATCCACCAGCAAGGCCATGTTGGACCAGCTGGATTTGGAACACAGGCTGGAGTTCAGACTGATCCTGACTCAAAAGTGAGTGTACTGACATAATTTAGCCTGAGTCACAAATGTTTGTCATTGAAACACTAGAATTACACTAGCTGCTTTTAATGCTTGTCTTTTTGTCTCTCTTTCCCTTTGTTTAACTCAGATACGCTTGTGACATCCGGGTGATACGCTTATTGAGGGAGAGGACCCTGGGTAACAGCCCCACCCGCTTGTTCAAACAGCTGAGGGAAAACCACAGCGAGGAGTGGCTTAAGTGCCTCTGCCGGTATCTTGGCATGTGCTCAAACTTTGCTTTTCGGCCGGGCCTACTCCCTGTCAAGTTCCAGGAGCCACCTGAGCCACTAGCTGTCCCTTCGCACAGGTGGATGCTGGCTGTTTATGGCCGGGATATTCTGACCAGGCTGGACCACATCAAAGCCAGCATAACATCCATCTTTGGCAGTTGCCTAAAAATGGACTCTACAAAAAAGGTGATTAATTGTAACTGTTTAACTCCAAAGCATGTTTCTGTTAACTCCAAAATTACAAATAAAGGTAGACTAAAATACAACATTATTAGTTACAGACATGGTGAAATATGAAATAATGCTTTATTAAAAACTGATAGTATACTAACATCACATCAAACAAACAATTCATGTGGGCTTATAGGCAGTCATTGTCTTCTCTGTATGATTATAGATAACCAAGAAGCTATCAGGCCATGCCAAGGGGACTGCTTTGTGGCTTACTTCTGTGAGCAACGAAGTGGGCCAAATACTCATCAGTGTCCTGACAAGTCAGGAAGGTCCCGCTCTGGACGTGATGGCTGCTGACCTCATCTGCAGGTAGAGAAAAGCGGGTGTGGCTCCACCACGTCTACTGTATGTAGATAGTGACTGTTGTCGGGGGGGCAGGGAGAAGACCAAACTCAAACAACGATTTGGTGGTTGGCCAGACCTGGTCTGCAAGCTTGACATCTACCACTTTATGCGGCGCCTGGCCCTAGGGTGTACAAAGGATGCGCATCCTCTATACCCCATCTTCATGGCTAAACTTTCATGTTGCATCTTTGAGTGGGACAGCAGAGATGTTGCCTTGTTAAGAAGAGCGAAAAGGGAACAGCTCAAACAGGAAGGTGTCCCTGGTATCACTGAAAAAATGGTGGACCAGGAGATCAGCAAGCAGGAGCTGGCCAGGCACTGCCGAAGACGGACAAGAGGAGAGCAGCAGACCATCATCATGATTGAACACCTTCTGAAGGAGCTGGCCGGGATGAAGGGCCGAGATTTCCTTGGTGTTCCACTCTTGGACTCTGAAAAGATGCTGTTCATCTGGGAGGAACAGAAGAAGCATGTTAAATGCATCCAGGATGAACCAGGTGTGACCTTGTACACTGAGACTGGGACCACCACTAAAGGGGGTATTATCCTCCAGAACTACAGATGTGCAAGAGGGTCCACATCACTTGAGTCCTTCCACTTGCATGTGAACAGATTCATTCCAGGTCAGTATGAAGCACTATTAATCAGCAAGAAGAAATGTTTAAAAACAATTTACTTTTTATTATTACTATTGTTCTGGACACAGTGCATGTCTTTCAAATGACCAAACACAATAAATTAACCTATAGTCACATTGATACCATCTTAAGGAACGAGCGCCAACAGCCTGAACTTCCAGCTGTACCTCCTGGAAGGCATTCACAGATGGAACCAAGACCGTGAAGCAGCATCGCTAGCAGTGAAACCTCACTCACTGCTTAGCTACTCAGGGGACCTTGTCCAATGCGTCAACACCTACAGCGTCAAGGTTCTTGGAAGGAAGCTTGTCTCCAATTTTCAGCCACCTTCTGTTTACACTGGTGAGTATTAGCTTTCCAGTATTCTATATAATTATCCATCATCTTTTACTTTTAATTTTTCCCTGAAAGCAAATTTGTATTCTCTTGTCTGTCCCAGGGGAGCTAATAGGAGTCGATTACCTATACCGCCAGACCGGGAAGGCCCTGCAGGATGTACAGCCTAATTTAGAGGAGGAGACTGACCAGATGCTGGAGGATGTCGGCACTGAGGAGGAGTTGGAAGATGAGGGCTTTGACGATGATTCTGGCTTGGACCCCACCATCGAGCTTCTGCACCTTCTTTCTTTTTTTCCCCATCATACTTGCAGTACTCTAACTTGTACTGGAGTTAATTATTTGCTCATGATCATTTGAATGTTGACTTTCATAATTCTAATTTCCAGGTTGTGGACAAGCCCAAAGAAAGGTCATCCGGCCCACCAGCCCATCCTACCAGCGCTACACCAGTCCTCCCAACTTCCACCATTCTTCCAGTTGCTGCTGCAACTGCTGGTCCATGGGCTTCACCTGCCATCACCTCCAGCTGCTTGGCCTCTAGTATTCCTCTCCCCACCACCTTCAAAGCCACTGTTCCTTCTGGATCACCACACATCAGTCCAGCAGCACCACAGCAACAACTGGTAAGTCATTGTGTGACATTCATCACAATGTGTCAGTGGTTTTCTTGTAACGGCATTATTTTGATTTTAATTTATTCTATTTAACAGACTGTGTTTAAGCACAGCACTGTCATGCCCACTGGTTCAACAGCTGGCACTAGCAGCTTAGCCCCTGCCCTTCCTCACCCTACCACCATCCCAGAAGCTTTCTCCACTGCTACAGCTACTTCTGGGCGACCACCCATTACCTCAGGAGTTGAGCAACACCCGGTAAGTGTTTTTTCACAGTGTCCATCATCTGTTTTACTTGTAGTATGGTGTGAATTGTATTTTTATTGCATTTTTATTGTATTTACCCCAGGCTTTGGATATGCTGACCAGGGTGTCCTCTGGGCCATCTGCTGTCATCAACAGTTCAGCTTTCTTCCTTCCTCTGCCCACCACCCTCACAACCACGGTTTCCACTGCTACTACTGCTGTTCCCTCTGGGCCACCTGTCGTGACCCCAACAGCATCTGAGCAGCAACTGGTAAGTATTTTTTTGACAAGTTACACTGTAACAGATGTGCTATTATCTGCTTATGAGATTGTGTTTTGAATTTTGATGTACTCTTATATTTTTCAGGCTGTGGATATGCGCAGTATTCCGGGGATGGACAGAGTGGACAGCTTGGCAGATTACTTGGTGGGACTGAGGACTCAAACTGGCCAAACCCTTAGCAACCAGCAGGTCAACACCATCATAGCCCTGTGGCAGAACCTGCTGCCGTATGACCAGCGGCGAGTGTCATATCCTCCACGGCACCAGGTGCGCAAATTAACTGGACGCTTCAAGTCCTCAAAAAAAGCTGAATTCACACCAGGTGTGGAGAGCATGACACGCTGTGTCTTAGGATCAGGATCCCCTGCCCAGTGGCCAAACTGTTGCCGTCTGGTAGAGTCCATTTTTGTAAAACTTTGCAACATCTATAAGCACCCCAAAAAGCAGGGCAAATGCACATTAACAAGGTGGACTCAGATCCTCAGGGACTACAGTCAGATCAAAGATCTGGTCCTGTGCAATGGTGAAGTCATAGAAAGTACTACATTGCAGCTCTTTAGTGTAAATCAACACACTCTAATCCAATGGCATAACAAGAGACTGACTAGGCAGGATTGTACCACTCTGCTTCAAGGGGTCAACTTGCCAGCCTCTATTTCTGTTGCTCCTGTGCCTCTCGCACCTGCGCAAGTACGCCCCACTGCTCTACCACCACAACCTGGCCCCCAGCACCATTACCACTTGCCTCAATGTAGAGTAGGACAGGCAGTGGACAAGAGGAAGTCTGTGGCTCCTGTCTACCACCCCCATGCTCCACAGTCTGTCCACCCACACTTACCCGCGAAGAGGAAGTTGTTCCCCCAGCAGGCACCTCCACCTACCGCTGCACCATTCCCCGTAGTCCCCAGGCCTGCCATTGTATTTTTAATGCCACAAATTCCAGCAGCAATCCCAGGTACAGGCAGACCGATTGCGCCTGCTGGCCCCCTTCCCCCCACTACACCTGCCCGGAGGCCTTACAATCGGACAGTCGAAAGAAACAAATGCAGTCAGTGCCACCAGCCCCGCAACAAAGAAACTGGCCACAGCCAGTATTATGGTCACATATACTATCCCCAAAATGCTGGCATTCAACTGGAACAGTGGATGGAGGAGATGCGGAGGAAGAGGGCAGATAAGAAATAGTGTCTGTTTGAGTAAAGGGCTAATCTAGCAAACCACTGGACTGATCAGCACCAAACTGTATATGCACACTGTCAGTGAACACACTGCTGTCTTGTACCTAAACTATAGCCTAAGAAGCAAATATGCTGGGCTATTTACCTTTGTCCCAAGTCACAATTTTCATGTTTAGAACTCCCAAGTAAATATGATGTATATAAATGTAAACATTTTTGAACCCTCCCATGTTCCATTAATAGATCTGATCTAGCATGAATCCCACTGAATGTGAGGGTGTATAGGATTGTCATAACCATTAAACCAAATGATAGCAAAATAGTTAATTTTCTGGGGCTTGGTATCCTCTCAAGAACCAAACTCCACTTAAACCCAAACCTGCACTATGTTAGCGAGTCCTGTAAGGTTTCAGTCTGTGAAACAGGGAGACATCAATGTCTACGTGTCTGTGCCTGTATACAACCCCTACTTATGGGATGAAAGCGTCTGCTAAATGACTGTAATGTAATGTCATCAATAATGGTATATGCCAGTAGCCCAAAGAAGTACCTACACTTATTTCGGTTTTGTTTTGTAACTTATGTTTTACGTTTTTTTTTTTATATTTTTTTACTTTAATTCTATGAAAGACTTCAATGGGGCTCCAATTGAGCTGAAACCTTGCCCTTTTGTCCAATAAAGCAGAGTTTGCTAGCACATTATTTGTTAATTGTATTTTGTGTCATTATTTCATTCATGTATTTCTAAGATGTGTATATTTTGCAATAGATCTGCACTTTATTTCTAGAGCTATACTTTTGACTTTTTCTACTAAATATACCGGTACAAATAGCAGTCAAGCAAAGTTTAGCTGTTTATTCAAACGGATAATGAAATGATGAGACAGTTCTACATTGCATGCAAACATCAGCCATGCATAGAAGGCAATTGATTTGTTTACACAAAGGCATACAAAGGTTAAATGCACAAACCATGAATATATATATTTAGATAGAGAGATGTATGGCTACACTGCATATAACTCAGTCCATAATTATAATGTGTACTGTATATGTGCATATCATTTATATATATATATGTATAGTTTTATTTATATATATACAGTAAATATGCACTAATTCAGTCCATAATTATGTGATATATACACTGTATATATATATATATACACATACACTTCATATAGATAAGTCTATAATATTTCAGCTGTGTTAATCATACAGTTAAAATATCACTACAGTTCAAGTATTTAACAATGCAAAATATTACTCCTTGGCTGTATGGCATTCTCAATAAGACACTGACTGTCACTAATGAAATTATATTTGAAAGACTTTTCAAATATGGTAAGACTTTGGGTTAGAGAGATGTTCCGGTCGGGAATCGAACTGGTGACCTTTCGATCCACAGCTCTCCTTTCCTCCTCCCCCACAGCTTCTCCTTCCCCCTCCTTCCCCTTTTTTCCCCTTCTCCCCCCCCCCGTCCCAGGCTATTGTTCCCCAGCTTTAGCGGTGATCGCTTAATCATCTGCCTTGAAACCATAGGGTAGCCGGTTCAAATCCCACCTCAAGTACACTTCATTATAATTGCATTGCACACAACATGACTATATCAATGAATACATGTGCAATTGTTAAAGATGACGAGAAATGCATACTTGAAAGTAATTATTTTCAATGTATGATGTACTTCATTCGCCCTTTTGTTTTGTTTTGTTGGATTCTCCCTTTTCACTGTCTAAGGCTGTGTATGTGATAGCTCTACCAGTAGAGTGTGAGTCTCATGTGCCGAAGGTCTCTGGTTCAAATCCCACTTATTACAGTTCACATTTAAATTGCATTGTACAAAACATGACCCTGTTAATTCAGACATGTGCAATGTTTAGACAATAACACGAAATGCTTTTGAGAGTAGTTGTTTTTTATGTATGACATACTTTCTTGTGAAAATAGCCGATCTACAATCTCACACCTTTTTAGATAGCAACGCGTTGTGAGCTTGGAGATCGACTATTTTCCACTAGTTTCCATTCCGAAATATATTGAGCAGTTTGAAAAACATTTAAACCAAGGATTTCTGAGCAATTTGCGTGAAAGTGTGTCATGTGTGTGAACTCCCTTTTCACTAGTACAGGTCTGTTGGCCCAATGGCTTAATCATCTGCCTTGATACCGCAGAGTCGCCGGTTCAAATCCCACGTCATGCAGACTTCAACTCAATTGCATTGCACACAACATGATTGTATCAATGAATAAACATGCAATTGATAAATGAAATGCTTATTGAGAGTAGTTATTTTCAATGTATGACGTACTTCATTCCCTCTTGTTTTGTTTTGTTGGATTCTCCTTTTTCACTGACCAAGGCTGTGCATTGAATAGCTTGATCAATACACTGTTAGTCTCATGTGCCAGAGGTCCATGGTTCAAACCCCACTCATCACAGTTTACATTTAAATTGCATTGTACAAAACATGACCCTGTTAATTCAGACATTTTTTAAACAATAACATGAAATGCTTTTGAGAGTAGTTGTTTTTTATGTATGACATACTTTCTTGTGAAAATAGCTGATCTACAATCTCACACCGGAAGAACCTATAGGACGGAAAAAGCTATAGATATCAACAGACACCATCAGGGAGGCCATATCTTTAGCTCAATGAGAAGAGAGGCAGCCTGTGAATCCATAGGTCGCTGGTTCGATCCCTGTCCCCAACAATGCGTTCAGGTGATCATCATTTGGAATTCCCCCTATTCCCATGGATTGGATCCACCCCTCTCACCTGCTCTCACTCATCACCAATCACACCTGCCACATGCACAGTACAATTTTTAGGTACTTTTACTTTACTACTCTACTCTACTACAATTACAGCAGATGACAGCTTTAGTTACTTGTTACTTTGCAGATGTAATTATTAATACAACACCTACAGTAACCACATACAGCCGATCTACAATGTGACGCGTTATGAGCTTGTATGTATATAATAAGCAACCCATGCTGTATGATAACTTACCACATATGAAATCCAATTCTGTCTATCCAATGGCTCAGTCTGTACTGTGGCCATAGCTGAGTGGTTAGTGAGCCCACCTAGGGAGCCAGAGGCCCTGGTTGCCCCAGGTACGATTCCAGGCCAGGCCAGCAAATGTGTCGATGAAATGAAATTTGTCCCTGAGCAAGACTCTTAACTCCTAATTGCTCACAGGCCCTCATTGGAAACAAGACCGCAAGGACTTTCATGAACGGACCTGGAATTATCCTTATCCTTTACACTGTCTACCCACAAGTCTATAGGTCCCTGGTTCAAACCCCAATTTAACCGGTCCAAATATAATTTACTGAACAAAAATCATGACTTTGTTAATTAATGCATGTTCACTTCTTCTCTCTCGCTCTCTCTCTTACTGCCTCTCTCTCTTACTGCCTCTCTTTCTCACTGCCTCTCTCTCTCTCTCTCTCTCTCTCTCTCTCTCTCTCTCTCTCTCTCTCTCTCTCTCTCTCTCTCTGTCTCTCTCTCTCTCTCACTCACTCTGTCACTGTTTGTCTGTCTGTCTGCCAGTCTGCCACTCTGTCACTGTCTGTCTGTCTGCCAGTCTGCCACTCTGTCACTGTCTGTCTGTCTGCCAGTCTGCCAGTCTGCCACTCTGTCACTCTGTCACTCTGTCACAGTCTGTCTGTCTGCCAGTCTGCCACTCTGTCACTGTCTGTCTGTCTTCCAGTCTGCCAGTCTGCCACTCTGTCACTGTCTGTCTGTCTGTCTGCCAGTCTGCCAGTCTGCCAGTCTGCCAGTCTGCCACTCTGTCACAGTCTGCCAGTCTGCCACTCTGTCACAGTCTGCCACAGTCTGCCAGTCTGCCACTCTGTCACAGTATGCCAGTCTGCCAGTCTGCCAGTCTATCACAGTCTGCCAGTCTGCCAGTCTATCACAGTCTGCCAGTCTGCCACTCTGTCACAGTCTGCCAGTCTCCCAGTCTGCCAGTCTGCCACTCTGTCACAGTCTGCCACTCTGTCACAGTCTGCCAGTCTGTCACAGTCTGCCAGTCTGCCAGTCTGCCACTCTGTCACTGTCTGTCTGTCTGCCAGTCTGCCACTCTGCCACTCTGTCACAGTCTGTCTGTCTGTCTGTCTGTCTGTCTGTCTGTCTGTCTGTCTGCCACTCTGTCACAGTCTGCCAGTCTGCCAGTCTGCCACTCTGTCACAGTCTGCCAGTCTGCCACTCTGTCACAGTCTGCCAGTCTGCCAGTCTGCCACTCTGTCACTGTCTGTCTGTCTGTCTGTCTGCCAGTCTGCCACAGTTTGTCTGTCTGCCAGTCTGCCAGTCTGCCACAGTCTGTCTGTCTGCCAGTCTGCCACAGTCTGTCACAGTCTGCCAGTCTGCCAGTCTGCCACTCTGTCACAGTCTGCCAGTCTGCCACTCTGTCACAGTCTGCCAGTCTGCCAGTCTGCCACTCTGTCACAGTCTGCCAGTCTGCCATTATTCTCGAAACCGCTCATTGCTGCTTGCAGCTATATTTTCAGTTTGTTTTAACCTAAATCACTTCAGCTTGTCACAGCCTCTGCATGCCTCTGCATGAGACGTTACTGACTGCGCAGTCAGAGTTCATTCAAGGTTCAGAGTCAAGAGCCAATAGCTGCCTGCAACGTCATAGCACTTTAGCACACAGCCAATCACATTTCGTTTTTTCAAACTGAAATTTGGCGGGCATGCACTCACAAAGCAACAGACGTCTGCAATGCATTGTGGGACTTGTAGTTCATTTTTGAAGTGCTTTCCATTAACATGCATATGTCTCGTTTCTTTCAGAAACTACAAGTTTCGTTTATCATTCACTTACTGTTATATGCAATATATTCAGTTAGTTTGGGCACTTAATGTGTTTAAAGGGCAAGACCACTTTGGTAGAGGTTTGGGTTGTGTAGTTACCTTGCCATGATGTAACTCCAAAGGTGGGCAAGAAATAAAAAATAATTTCTCCATTTATTAGAAATTGATAATTCAAAATATGCTCCTCATTGACTTACATTGTACGATAAAACTGCTCTCAAAGTCACTCTTTTAGCACAAAAATTAACGCAAACAAAGTTGATTCAGACAATATAGAACATCACCAAACCCAATGCTGTTTTTTTTTTTTTTATATAAAAATGTTAACTTCCTGTTGATTTTGCCATTTTTAATAAGTAGAAAACCTGGATTGGATCGGCGGATCCAGATCCAGATCTTCAAATAGTAAAATCAACAGGAAGTTGACATTTTTATTAAAAAAACAAACAGTACTGGGTTTGGTGATGTTCTATATAGTCTGAATCAACTATGTTTGGGTTAATTTATGTGCTAAAAGAGTGACTTTGAGAGCTGTTTTACCGTACAATGTAAGTCAATGAGGAGCATATTTTGAATTATCAATTTCTAATCAATGGAGCAATTATTTTTTATTTCTTGCCCACCTTTGGAGTTATATCATGGCAAGGCAACTACACAACCCAAACCTCTACCAAAGTGGTCTTACCCTTTAAATCAGATGTCATTACAGCTGATTATTTGCTTATATAACCTGTCAATGAATGTATGATGTCTGTTGTATGATGTTGTTTTTTAAAACTTATTTCAAGTAGGATTATTTGTGTGAATTTGATGAATACAGTAAATTAGGTTTAATATCAGGTTGCCATATATCGTTCCCATTTTTTAAGTATTTTACCCATATTTGCATATTTATTTAAAAGGCAAAACAATTTTTTTAGGGCCACTTTTCCCAAAACAATTACAAGTATGTTGGGCTGATATATACACTTGTAACAAGTTCTGTCACATCTATAATGCGAATTGTACTTTTCTATCTATCTATCTAGTATCTGTCTGTCAGTCAGTCTGTCTCTATCGCCGTCCCGAGTTTAGGCCTGCATTGGGGATTGAGTTCCATTAATCCCCCCACTAGAGGAATATAGGCCTACTCCTCCCTACTTGTCCTCTCAATTTCTATCATTTCAGAATAGATACACTAGCCCTCCTATTAAGGATACAAAGCTAGTGTCCTCATGGGTTGCTTATCAAGGAACTTTGATGTTCTTGCAAGATACCTTGTTCACTTAGCATGGTCCTTGCCAAGAGAGGGCCATAGACTCACTGATTATACTGGTCTCGTTCACATCCAAGATGATTAACTGAATACTTACACTTACCTACCATTAAATTCAAGAGAAACGCTGATAGAGTCCAATGTATGCATTGATCAACATCAGCGCTGATAGGCGCGGTTAGGTCCTGATTTCGCTGGAAACTCCCCAATATTGCAGAATGGGCGTTCATGCCAGACTCCTTCCTGAAATCAAATGGAAATGAGATTTCCGGAGGGAGGGTTTACCAGGCTAACAGTCAGCAGCCACTTAGAATGTACTGGGAACAAGTTACAGGCAAATGTCACCAAAGTGCTTCTCTCAGCCTGAAAAGGCTATTTTGACCCAGGTTTTTTTTAAGAAAGTGGGTGTCAGTTCTTTCATAAAGAAGGCATTTGGGCTCATGTATTGTGGATTGGGCTTCTATTTAGAAACTTTTAGACAAGTCACACAGTCAGCAGCCACTTAAGATGTACTTGGAACAAGTTACAGGCAAATGTCACCAAAGTGCTTCTCTCAGCCTGAAAAGGCTATTTTGACCCATGATTTTTTACAGAAAGTGGGTGTCAATTTTGTCATAAGGAAGGCATTTTGGCTCATGTATTGTGGATTAGGCTTCTATTTGCCAAATTTTAGACAAGTAACACAGTCAGCAGCCACTTAGAATGTATTAGGAACAAGTTACAGGCAAATGTCACCAAAGTGCTTCTCTCAGCTTGAAAAGGCTATTTTGACCCATGATTATTTCAAGAAAGTGGGTGTCAGTTTTGTCATAAGGAAGGCATTTGGGCCCATGTATAGTGCAATGGGATTCTATTTGGTCACTTTTGGGTTCAACACACAGTCACCAGCCACTCAGAATGTACTGGGAACAAGTTACAGCCAAATGTCACCAAAGTGCTTCTCTCATCCTGAAAAGGCAATTTTGACCCATGATTTCTTTACAAAAGTGGGTGTTAGTTTTTCATAAGGAAGGAATTTGGGCTTGTGTATTGTGGATTAGGCTTCTATTTGCCAAATTTTAGACAAGTAACACAGTCAGCAGCCACTTAGAATGTATTAGGAACAAGTTACAGGCAAATGTCACCAAAGTGCTTCTCTCAGCTTGAAAAGGCTATTTTGACCCATGATTATTTCAAGAAAGTGGGTGTCAGTTTTGTCATAAGGAAGGCATTTGGGCCCATGTATAGTGCAATGGGATTCTATTTGGTCACTTTTGGGTTCAACACACAGTCACCAGCCACTCAGAATGTACTGGGAACAAGTTACAGCCAAATGTCACCAAAGCGCTTCTCTCAGCCTGAAAATGCTATTTAGACCCATGATACTTTTAAGAAAGTTGGTGTCAGTTTAGTCATAAGGAAGGCCTTTGGGCTCATGTATTGTGGATTGGGCTTCTATTTGGCCACTTTTAGCCAAGTCACACAGTCAGCAACCACTCAGAATCACAGAATGTATTGGGAACAAGTTACAGCCAAATGTCACCAAAGTGCTTCTCTCAGCCTGAAAAGGCTATTTAGACCCATGATATTTTTAATGAAGTGGGTGTCAGTTTAATCATAAGGAAGGCCTTTGGGCTCATGTATTTTGGACTTGGCTTCTATTTGGCCACTTTTAGCCAAGTCACACAGTCACCAGCCACTCAGAATATACTGGGAACAAGTTACAGCCAAATGTCACCAAAGTGCTTCTCTCATCCTGAAAAGGCAATTTTGACCCATGATTTCTTTACAAAAGTGGGTGTTAGTTTTTCATAAGGAAGGAATTTGGGCTTGTGTATCGTGGATTGGGCTTCTATTTGGCCACTTTTAGACAAGTGACACAGTCAGCAGCCATTTAGAATTTACTGGGAGCAAGTTACAGGCAAATGTCACCAAAGTGCTTCTCTCAGCCTGAAAAGGCTATTATGACCCAAGATTTTGTGTAAGAAAGTAGGTGTCAGTTTTGTCATAAGGAAGGCATTTTGGCTCATGTATTGTGGATTGGGCTTCTTTTTGGCCATTTTGAGACAAGTCAGACAGTCAGCAGCCACTTAGAATTTACTGGAAACAAGTTACAGGCAAATGTCACCAAAGTGCTTCTCTCAGCCTGAAAAGGCTATTTTGACCAATTATACTTTCAAGAAAGTGGGTGTCAGTTTTTCATAAGGAAGGAATTTGGGCTCATGTATTGTGGATTGGGCTTCTATTTGGCCACTTTTAGACAAGTGACACAGTCAGCAGCCATTTAGAATTTACTGGGAACAAGTTACAGGCAAATGTCACCAAAGCGCTTCTCTCAGCTTGAAAAGGCTATTTTGACCCATGATTCTTTTAAGAAAGTGGGTGTCAGTTTTGTCATAAGGAAGGCATTTGGGCTCATGTATTGTGGATTGGGCTTCTATTTGGCCACTTTTAAACACTTCACAAGTATTATATTAAGGCACCTTTGTTGCTAATGCTAGCTTGCTAATAAGCTAATGCTAATGCTAACATGCTAATAGCATTAGCAACAAAGGTTACTTACTATACTACTGTCACAAAATCAGCAGCTACTTAGAATGTTTTGGGAACAAGTTAAAGGCAAATGTCACCAAAGTGCTTCTCTCAGCTTGAAAAGGCAATTTTGACCCATGATTTGTTTAAGAAAGTGGGTGTCAGTTTTGTCATAACGAAGGAATTTGGGCTCATGTATTGTGGATTGGGCTTCTATTTGGCAACTTTTAGACATGTCACAAGTAGTATAGTAAGGCACCTTTGTTGCTAATGCTAGCTTGCTAATATGCTAATGCTAACATGCTAATAGCATTAGCAACAAAGGTTACTTACTATACTACTGTCACAAAATCAGCAGCTACTTAGAATGTACTGGGAACAAGTTAAAGGCAAATGTCACCAAAGTGCTTCTCTCAGCCTGAAAAGGCAATTTTGACCCATAATTTGTTTATGAAAGTGGGTGTCAGTTTTGTCATAAGGAAGGAATTTGGGCTCATTTTTTGTGGATTGGGCTTCTATTTGGCCACTTTTAGCCAAGTTGCACAGTCAGCAGCCACTCAGAATGTACTGGGAACAAGTTACAGCCAAATGTCACCAAAGTGCTTTTCTAAGCCTGAAAAGGCTATTTAGACCCACGATATCTTTAAGATAGTTGTTGTCAGTTTAGTCATAAGAAAGGCCTTTGGGCTCATGTATTTTGGAATGGGCTTCTATTTGGCCACTTTTAGCCAAGTCACACAGTCAGCAGCCACTCAGAATGTACTGGGAATAAGTACATTTATCGCGTATATAATCGCAACCATGTAAATCCAAGATGCTAAACTGTGACCTATATATCTGTGGTCAAGGCAGGGTGCTCCTGTTGTTTTGAGGAAGGATTTTTTTTATTTTTAGACTTTTTTTTTTGATTCAAAGTCCTTTAAAAGTCATTGAAAACGCTTGAAATATTAAATCGAGTCATTATTAAGGCATAGGGTTAGGGTCACAGCCCTCCATCATTGGTCCCAATCTTCTCTGTATTGTTCCAATTTAAGTATATGTGCAGCAGAAGCTGACACAGGTGCACCCTGCCACGACCACAGATATACACGTCACAGGCCAGCATCTTGGATTTACACGGTTGCGGTTTTATACATTATAAAACACCTGTGTCAGAATATAAATGCTTGTAAAATGTGTTTGTGGAAGCACAGTGTCATGCTGGGTAACTGGGGGCCAAATCGGAGACCCTGTTACGCCGACCCCCTTTTCGCGGCCCCGAAGGGGCCGCACGGTCCGTCCCGGGGCGCCCGTCCGCTCCCCGGGTTCCCCCGCCTCCGCCGAAACAAACCTCGTCCGCCCCGGACCCCGGGAACCCCCGGAACCCGAAAAGGTCCCCGGCAGTGGAAACGAACTCCAGGCGACCCCGCTGGCGTGGGCGTGCCCTCCGCCGAGGGAGGCACGCGAGGGCTGGGCTTATGCAAAGTAGCCGTGCGGTCTCTCCTGGTGGTGATGCTGCGCTCATCCTCTGTGGTGCTGATGCTGCGCTCATCCTCCGTGGTGCTGCTGATGCCGCCGCAGCTGCTGCTCTCAGCTGATGGTGCCGGGATGAAAACAGAAAATGCACGATACGTGAAAACTCAATCAATAATAAACTTAATCTGTGTAGCACCGTTCATGACATGAAATGCAGCTCACAGTGCTTTACAGAGCAAGAATGCTCTAACAGTTAGAACCAATTTAACAATACTAAAAAAAACAGAAAATGAAAAGCATAAATCATCATTAAAAAATAATAATAATATTAATAATAAACATCATCGCGTCAATCAACATGTCTATAAATTTCACATAGATCATTATGAATGCATTGCACATGTCCTGCATTTATAAATAACAACATACGGTGCACACATAAACCATAGTAAAATCAATAAAACAATTGTGACGACAACAGTACCAAGCAAGTCTTTATATCAAAATAACACCTTTTCCCCCTTCCAGCTAAGCGCTGTTGACTGAGTTCTGTTGTGTGACCGTGTTATGTCCTGCAACCCCACTTTAACTACACGTGTCGTATCTGGTCATATTTTATACCAGTATGCAAGTAAAAACATAATCGAATGATACTAAAGAAATATAAATGTAACCTTGCTAAGTAAGAATCATGAGTGACACAGACTAGTGCTCGCATAGATAATCAGGGACACTGCTGTAGGTGTGATTGGCATCTACAACTCTTTTGTTATCTTGGAGTCACTAAGTCTACCTTCCTGACAACAACTGTTACTCAGGATGGCCAAATGATCAAAGAACTATTGGTCAACAGCTGGTGGGGGTTCTCCCCCACCCCACCCGTTTGTTTGTATCCAAATGTGCATAAAAAGGTGAATGTAATGTAACTCAGTACGAGTACAGTCTCACACGACGTGAGGCTGCTTGGCTGTAGGCCAGGGGCTACGGCTCCTGGCTGTCTCTATGCTATGCTGCTGTTGTAGCCTACTTGATGCTGAAATAAATGGTGAAGCATGATAGAACCTGGGAACCTGATGTCTCTCTTCTCCACTACTTTTGTAACATCTACCAGCCTGCTAACCTGCATTTTGGGCCTCATCTGACACGACACACGCATTGAAGGCACTCATGTCAAAACCAAGCTTAATTCTAAACGAACGTAAAATGCGCAAAGCTAAGCGTTGCCAGAGTCATGTGAGCGTTTGTCCGTCTCAAGGTCCATCTATGTGTTGTTTGAAAAGGGTTAACGTGACTTTACTTTACCTTTGTCCGTGAGATCCTTTCTTTCTTTCTTCCTTTCTGTCCGTCCGTCCGTGCTTGTTTGTTTACCAAACACTTCACCATGCCTTCCCTTCCGCCTTCCGGCTCGAGCAGCATCATCATCATCCTAATCACACACACACACACACGCACGCACACACGCACGCACGCACGCACGCACACACACACACACACACACACACACACACACACACACACACACACACACACACACACACACACACACACACACACACTGACTGGCTGTGGGGGGCGTTTCCACTCGCAGCATGTCCGAAGCTGGAACCACCCCTCCCCCCTCCCCCCTCCCTCACTCTGTCTGGTTCAGACTGCCTTGGACATCTGTTACAGGAGACTACAGCAGAAAGTACAGCCGATTTAAGGTAAATAAAACCGATGGAAGCAGTTTTATTTTAACCACAGATGTCGAAAAATAACGTGTCTAGCATTGTTTGTTTAATCTGCATGTTTTTTCCGTGCTCTTTTGGTCATATGCTGCATAAAATAGCTGTTATAGCGATGTTTATCAGACGTGTTTTAACACATGTGTATTAGACGGATTTATCATGAGAATGCAAACGTTTTATTCTCCTGTGTGTTGTTATGTTAGTGAGCACATTGTATTAATGATCAAATCAAAAAGTGTTTTTATGTTAAGCTATTTCCTGCAGTGAAAGCATGCTCCAGGCTTAGAATCAGAGTGACTTTTTAACCACACATCTGGAAGAAACACCAAAAAGATAACGTGTTCCAGCATTGTGTCTTTAATCTGCATAAAACCTCACTTTGCAACGTTTTTGTTGTCCTATCTCTTGTTATGTTAGTGCCGTATCCGGACCATAAAGGAACGGCGGAAATACGAGTCCGTATCCGGGAGGCGGGGAATAAGTTCAGCGTTCAGAGACCAGAGCTTTTCTTTCTCCAACAATTCCATTTTATTGTCAAGAGTTCTCGGCAAATCCATACATACAAGTCAATCGTCGTACAGCGCCCTTTGTTCATAGAAATCGGCTTCGTGTACCCAAAAAACACAGAGTGCCGAATCTCACAAACACATCACATTATATGCAAGTAATGGCCCTCTTCCTGACCATTCACAATACAGGTTTGCTAAGACAATGGACTTTTTGGGGTGGGCCTAAAAGTCACCCACACCGGATCTATCTTATGTAGCACGTAACATTTATCTATCAAACTGTACCTTTACACAAGCTCACATTATAACATTATTATTAAACATTTTATTAGCTTTGAAATAAGTCTAAACAGTAACATGTCTGACATTGTATATGTTATTTAGATGATTAAAATGACTTAAAAGAAACGCATTCTTCTGCAGCTGTTGGGAACATAGGATCACAGAGTGATCATATTGGTTTTTCCCTCGGATCTATTTTACTAAAACTAAAGTCCTATATATCTGTGAATTTAGAACAAACTAGTACACATTTGTATAAGTAAATCCTACTTGATTCTTGTCAGTCTGATTTAGGAGGGACAACTGGCAGGCTCTCCTCCATATAATTAGAATGCTTACACTGTGGGAACAAAAGAATGGCTCGGGCGTGGTGTCATCAAATCACACTTTGAGACAATGGACAGAATGGCTGGAGGTGCTATCTTAATTACCTCTGTGACAGACAACTGCAGCCGTTCTCTCCCAACAAGCCTTTTGGTCCCCTACTATGAGACCCTTAACCGTTTGAGTTTATATGTATTAATCATAATAATTTCATATTCCACTGTATTAGCCTTGAAATACACCACATAATCCCCTCTTGGAGATATATTAATAAATCTCCACAAAAGGATTATTTCAAGGCCTGTTGTCACTTGTGTAGGTGTCAACTAGAATCTGTTTTAACCAAAATGGCAAATCATTCTATTAAAATGGTCAATACGTTTCCCTCTAGACTATTGAATCACGGAGTGAATCATCAACAAATCATTATACATCAAACAAACACTGTACTGTACTCCCAGGCTGGACTTCCTTTCACAACCTAAGGAAAACTCAAGTTAATAAAAACATCAATATTACAAGTTGTTGGTTACATTGTGTAGACAACGCGCAAATACAGACACAGTTCTGTTTCCTTTTTTTTTCTTTTCTTTTTCTATCCTAACAAACAAACGCAATTCTTTCTTCTTGTTTGTCCATTTTGCACCATTCAATATGTGTACATGATTGAAATTCTGTCCATGGTGAATGAACAACTGCAGTTTTGCTCACGCACCATAGCCAGAACCCCGCCCATGCGCCACACACAAAACACTGCTTCTTCCTTTCCGGCACTTAGAATGTATATTCTCTGAGGTATTGTTCGTTCACATCTGGGGGCTTAGAATGTGATTACCTCAACGATATGTTTCAAGGGATGTGGCCAAAGTGTTTCTGAACTTCAGCTTTCAACATTTATCAAGTGATGCTTTTTCTGTCCGAATTTTGTGGATCACACAGGAATTATCATCCTGAGGCTTGCTACTTCTGAACAGAATCACAGCCATTTCAGTACTTGACTGACATTGTCAATCAGGATTCGCTTCTCCATACCTGATCCGTAGGGGGGGTGCCCCCTCTTCTTCATATGAGCAAAAGAAAGTATCGTGCCTTTCAATTTTGCATGTAACTTGATGTGTCTCAGGTAACTCCGGTACCTGGGACTTCCAAACGCTCGCTTACTTGTCAAAAACCATGTAGATCTGAGACCTCTCGCCCTCCCGTCGCCAGAAGTGTTACACCCTGGCCCTGGCAAAGATGTTTTGTAGAGCCGGTACTGTTGAGTTGACCGGTAGCTGCTGGTCCCCACTCCCTGCTGGTGTAGTGGTGCGGAGATGAAACTGCTGTCAGAAACTGCTCCGGCGTGGCGGGTTGAATCTCATGCAGGCTGTATCCTCAAGCCTCCCCTCTCGACTATGGTCTGTGATGATCGCTGATAGGTGAAGGTGTGGAGATAGGTGTCACTGCGGTTCCCTGGGGGTAGACGTCCGAACGACCTCTGCTTGTCCCTGGGTCCGCTGCTTCCCTCTGCCTGCCGTCATCCTGGTCCAAATGGGATGACTTCTCCAACTCAGCACCTGCTTAATTTCTCCTAGTACAAAACAAAAGCCTACCTACACCTGTTCTACATAAGCTCAACAGATGTCCTTCTTGCTTAACGCTCATACATTCAGGGGTTAATCACTCATAAACACACAGTTTAACTCATGCTGTTAAGATTAAAGAACCTATCATTAAATTGTTGAATGCACTGATTCTTCAAACAGTGCATTCTCCTGGACTCTGGTCCAGTTGTTCCTGCATAATTTGTATTAACTCCCTCCAATATTAAAGTGATCTTTCCCACTTTATCGATATTTTACTCTTCTAATTCCTTTTGTATTTCATCAATCAATCGTTCCATTTTGTTACTCACTTACCACAGCTTTTCACTTTTTTCCATATAACTCTTATATTTTCCTAATACTAAATAGCCTATTTTAAGTTCTTTACTGCATACTGCAATTACATCTTACTTTTCTCCCAGATTTGTCTGACTATAATTTCCAACGTTTGTGATTTATTAACGACACCTCTCTTAATTTACACTCGACTCTCTTAGAGTGCTCTAATTAACTTGTTCTTTTGTTTAAGCATGTTCCAATGTATTTTGCCATGATTTGATAATCATGAAAATATCCCAAAACTGTGAAGTCTAAAGGACAACCACAGGACTATATTTTCTTTAAATGAACATTTTCCAAAATAAACTGACAATATTTGCAACCTGCTTACTCTATAATTTTGTTAGTAGACTCTTGAAAGCATATTTGCTAAATCTAACATTAGTTTTAAGGGAAGAGTTTGTTATTAAGTTTCAAAATAGGCATAGAAGCAAGTTTTTTTAGCTCTTTTTTTTTTAAACTCCCACACCAAACTATAATCTGTGATGTATCATGTCCTTGTGTCAAGTTCAAGAGGTGGCTTCTATTTTCCTTGTACGTGATACTCCTCTGGTACTTCCAGTATCTCCAATATTCACCAACACCTAAAGTAATGTCTCTGTACATTTCAAATGTCTCTTTTTGTTTTCCCATCACTTCAAGTGTCCTTCAAATGTCTTTTTCTGCAATAACTTTGAATCTTTGCAGTCAATAATATCTTCAGGCTTACCTCATGCCCATACTCCTCCCCTCTCCGGTGACCCATTACACTGGATCACCGGTCCCTTCGCGTCTCCGCTGAGCCCCCTCAGGGACAGCATGACATGGGACGTTGAGACGAAGGTTTTCTGAGAGGCCGCGGACAGGATTATGCAAGATGATGTAACTGTCAGACTGTAGTTCGACATCGTCCTGCGAGCTGCATCTGTGTGTTGGCAAAAAACCTGTCGGCTGGAACTTATGGGCCTCAATTGGATATCAATGACCCCCAGACCCCTCTTGAATTCAACGCAGGCACGTTATGATGGGTGTTGATGCACTGACAACAGGCTTGTCCACTGGCAAACACCTGTCTGCCCCTCTGCCATCAGTGGTGACTGCGGTCTCCTGTAGCAACTGGATCAACTGTCTGGGACACATCGACTTCTCGCAAAACATATTACTGATTACTTAATTCCCTCTTTTGAAAACCAAAACACCCTCTCCTTCTTTTCCCAATTCTTTTGGATAAAATATGCTTCCCTTAGGCCACATTAATTAGTACTTGTTCAAATCGTTTCAGTCACAAATATTGTCACTCCATCTTTTACTCCAGGCTTCTACGAAATGTCAAAATTTCTCATTATTCTGTAAAGTACGTTTTACACTGTACTTTTTCACATAAAAATAAAACACAAACTGTGGATACCATTGCGTCAGGTACGTCAGAGCGGTTCGTTCAAAGGAAACTGATACTAGTGTAATATATACTGTATCAGAAATGTGTCATTTTACACAACACACAATATTCTACAATCAGTATTACATATAAACTTTTAAGCATTGTCAATTTTTAAAACTGGGTGTAAATTTAGTCAACACATGTACACTCTATGTACATGCTCAAATACTGTATAATCGTGATCTCTATTAGAAGCTGTAGCAAATGTAAACAAAAGGTATTAAGCTCTATTGCCAAGGATAGGAGGTTTTAAAGCTCCACTTAAGTCCTTAGCTTAAAAACACACTCTATTTTAGAAACATATAATCTAATCAATGAATAGTTAAAATCGAGAATCAGAGATTCTAATTTTTGCAACAATTTAAAAGTCTGGTTGATACATTTACTTCTTCCAAACAGGAACAGTCCTTGTTAAGCTGGCACAAGACCCTCAGGCCATACTGACAATCGTTTAGTCTCACTTGTGAAGGCTATCTATGAAATAAACAGATTAATTGTTAACACAACAAACAACAATGTTAGTCAAACATACTTAACATACTAACCTAAAGATACTAAGTTAACCTCATTAAACTAGAACTGTTAAAAGAAAGTCACTCTATCATCATGAACTGTCATTTAGTAATGGGACGAACATCATATCTTGACTGCCAGGGGAGCCAGTCTGACAATATCAAACTTCACTCCCACTAAAGGTAAAATACTACCATGCCGTCCAATAAATCACTCCCGCCGGCAACACGTCACCACCTACTGATCACGTGGTGTTCAGTGCGTCCAGTGGGGCAACCTTCTAATTTATCTTCTAAAATACTTAAACTAAAAACGTATTTCAACTTATTCTTAGCATCGGTGGTATATCACAAAAATTGGGTATAATTACACGTCTGTAGCTTCAAATCATACACATTCGTGTCATTAAAATAGTAACATAGACCGATTAACTGTTCATAAGTTGTCATTCAATTTCAGGTTTAATCTATTTAAAAATATCCACTTTGCTTTTAACATATCAATCTAAATAAGTTACTGTAGGGTGTAATAACTCATATAATCCACCAGTGGGCATTGTCCATCACTTGAGAGGGACAAAAATAGGCTCGAATGGTCGTAAGGCGTGCCCCATTAAACAATCACGGGTATTGAACAATTTTCATTTCTGGTAAGATTTAAACATTTTTAGCACCACTTTTTGTACACCATTCAGACATTATGGGAGAAATATCTTATGTGTGTACTTAAGCAGGCAATCATTCTCATCTATTCTAAAATAGTTCGTTTTAAATTGGACGCATCACTTCTTCCCACCGCCCAGTGAGTCAAAATGCAACACATCTGTGAATTGAACCACACAGATGTAAAACACCTTAGCCCAGCCTAACAAAACAACCATGAATAAGCCTAAACATGTTATTACAGAGTACCATAACCAACATGATCAAACCCTGGATGCCTCTGGAGGCACATAACAGAGTCCTTTCCTCTGGAACCAGCCAGAATGAGGGACCTTGGGAACGCGTACCCCAAGGTTCTGCGTGTGCACTGAAAAGGACCCTAATTTAACATAAAAGACAATGTTCTCCGCAGCACACATGTAAACGACCAATCCATTATAAATACGGGCGTGTATAAAGCACACAAGCAGGCCAAATTCAAATTCTATGTAACCAAACATCAAACCTCCCTATACACAATACCTTAACTACCCTAACTGGAGCATCAACAGTGATTCTAGCCAATTTAACCTATCCCTCACAATAAAAGCCCACTTCTCTTTCAAATACATAAAAACATCCATTCTATAAGCACTCATACCATACAATCCACCTGAAACAAACAACCAACCTCCCTCACCAACAGGACACATACACGCACACACCCACACACACACACACACACACACACACACACACACACACACACACACACACACACACACACACACACACACACACACACACACAGAAACCCACAAAATAAGCATGCCCCTCTGCAAAAAGCCCTTGAAAGCAGGACATTGAAAAATTCCTGCATTTTACAACCGAAAGCTTTTACAATAGTCAAAACTCATTGTGTTTGTTCAAAATAACAAGACAAAATAACAAAACAATCAACAAGACGAAAGGGAGGAGGCTCTTCAACACGACTCTTCTTACTGGATCTCAACAAAGGAACGGCCCATTCAACAGGTAGCCTATCCCAAAACCACGAAAATAAACATACTACTTGTGCTACTGCACAACCCAAACCAAGTTTAACTCTTCTCACAATGACCACTTAACGACTACAAAGGAGCAAAACAACGGTAAAACATATCAACAAAATTAAAACACTGCTCTACACTTACCGTACCAAACAGACAATAACACTGTTCCAAAGAACTTTCAGAAACAACAGAAACCTGATCCTGTCTCTTAAAAAGACAAGTTTTCCTATAAAATAGAAAGCAAGCAAGGAACACTCGAAAACAAAACAGCGCTTAAACACAGTCAAAAGGAGCCTTTCCCACACACAAGAGAACGTGTGCCTTTGTACAATTACAGGGTAAAACGGGAAATCGTTTTAAATGCAAAAATAAAAAATAAATAGGCTACTTTACTCCCTAAAAAGGATCTTATTCCATCCAGACAAAAGGAATCCCATTCAAGCAAAAAGCGTTTAAAGAAGAGAATATTACGAAATGCAATATATATAAGAAAAGTAGCCTTTAACGGTATAAAAGCCAAAACTCCACAACTGCGTCTCGCCGGATATCACGTAGCAACGCGGAAGTCAAGACGTGTAGAAAAAACTACATTTCCTGCCCAAAAAACTACAACATACGCGCGGACAATAAAACAAAGACGGGACTTTGCAAAAATGCCTTCTAAAATAAACAGCTCGACACAATAGGCCAAGATAAAATGCAATTAAAACAAAGTCCAAACAAACGTTCTCAAAGATTATATATATACCACTCCCCTCTTAAAAACATTATGCCCATAATGTTTTAACAACCGAGACATCTAAGCCATAAACAAACTCATGAAAAAAATAAAAACAAACACAAGCTAGGCTTACTGTGTGCACCAGCAGCCCACTTCGCAACAACACATACATTCAAACAATACAAGACTATCCAACGCAAATCCCCCCGTGCCCACAGGCACGCATATAAAGAGAGAAATAAGATCACATTCACAGCTTGTAGACACACAACAAACACCATTATCCGAGACGCAGTAAAAAGCAACACACACACAATTGGTCACAGACAACGACAAAAACTACCGCTCCACCTGGAACAAGTAACAACACAGTTCAACACGCAACAACCAGCGGGATCCTAAGTGCTCTCGAGTCTCAGCCACCTTCGGGCTGGCACCTTTACTTCACCAAAATAGATATTCTTACCGAACCGGATTTCCACCTCTGGGAATATCCGGGGCGCTTGCGTGTAAAACAGCGAGCAAAGCTGATTACCAATAGCAAGAATCTATCTAAGACACATCCAACCAGTTTTATGGCCTGAACAAGACTCCAACATCCTGACGACTGAGCCGCATCCAGTCTACCGAGCGAACGGGGATGAAAAACACCTTAAACACCCACAAAATGATTAAAAGGTCCCAATTAGATCATGGCCTGAGAAAGATTCTATAAAATCCTGTCGACCGGACCGTATCCAGTCTCCCGAACGAACGCTAGTTCGCCCGGGGATGATAAAAATCTTAAACACCCACAAAATAATTAAACGTCACGATTAGTCCATGGCTTGAGCAACATTCTATAACATCCTGTCGACCGGACCGTATCCAGTCTCCCGAACGAACGCCAGTTTGTCCGGGGATGATAAAAATGTTAAGCAGCCATGCAACAATCAAAACGTCACAAGTGAACCACAACAAGGCAAATGTCACTTCATACTTTTTAACTTGTATATTTCATTAATTAATGGCTACTACCCCATTAGGGAATCAAATATTAGCCTACTGGTGGAACACACAAACTGAATAGAAACCTATTCTTTTCCAGTTTGACATTTAATTAGTTCATGGCTACCACCCCATAAAAGAATCAAACGTTACAACAAGCCAAATATCCATCTAAATTTTCTGACTTGCAATTTAATCAATTCATGGTTACTACACCATAAAGAAATTAAACCTAATGAGTGAACGTCAATATCCCATAAAAGACTTTATATCATCTAATGGCCGAATTTTTTTTCAGCCCACTGAATGAACGCCTAGTTCTGTCCAGGGATGATACAAACTCTTAAACAAAGGATCATTAACACAGACGTCCACCCAGCACGGCAGTAGGCGCCGTGCGCGTCTCCAAACAAAGACGGTAAAAAACAAGAGGCCCCGAACGCAGCCCAATAACCCCGCCGGAAATAAACACGCATCACCACCGGAACCCAACGTGGCCCAAACGACTTGGTTCTTTTACACATGCCGAGAGGAAACCAACTAAGCAACGTTAAAAGCATATTACCACATACCTCCAACGCAGCAATCGTCCGATCTCCCCACGGTAAAGAGGATAGCTGGCTCGCCATTGTCTGCCGTATCCGGACCATAAAGGAACGGCGGAAATACGAGTCCGTATCCGGGAGGCGGGGAATAAGTTCAGCGTTCAGAGACCAGAGCTTTTCTTTCTCCAACAATTCCATTTTATTGTCAAGAGTTCTCGGCAAATCCATACATACAAGTCAATCGTCGTACAGCGCCCTTTGTTCATAGAAATCGGCTTCGTGTACCCAAAAAACACAGAGTGCCGAATCTCACAAACACATCACATTATATGCAAGTAATGGCCCTCTTCCTGACCATTCACAATACAGGTTTGCTAAGACAATGGACTTTTTGGGGTGGGCCTAAAAGTCACCCACACTGGATCTATCTTATGTAGCACGTAACATTTATCTATCAAACTGTACCTTTACACAAGCTCACATTATAACATTATTATTAAACATTTTATTAGCTTTGAAATAAGTCTAAACAGTAACATGTCTGACATTGTATATGTTATTTAGATGATTAAAATGACTTAAAAGAAACGCATTCTTCTGCAGCTGTTGGGAACATAGGATCACAGAGTGATCATATTGGTTTTTCCCTCGGATCTATTTTACTAAAACTAAAGTCCTATATATCTGTGAATTTAGAACAAACTAGTACACATTTGTATAAGTAAATCCTACTTGATTCTTGTCAGTCTGATTTAGGAGGGACAACTGGCAGGCTCTCCTCCATATAATTAGAATGCTTACACTGTGGGAACAAAAGAATGGCTCGGTGTCATCAAATCACACTTTGAGACAATGGACAGAATGGCTGGAGGTGCTATCTTAATTACCTCTGTGACAGACAACTGCAGCCGTTCTCTCCCAACAAGCCTTTTGGTCCCCTACTATGAGACCCTTAACCGTTTGAGTTTATATGTATTAATCATAATAATTTCATATTCCACTGTATTAGCCTTGAAATACACCACATTAGTCAGCACATTGGATTAATGATGAAGTCGAAAAGTGGAAGTGGAAGTGGAAGTGAGAATTATGTTGAACTGTGCCATGCAGCAGTGGTGGAAAAAGTAGTCAAATTCTTTACTTAAGTAAAAGTACCAATACTGCAATCTAAAAATGCTCTGTTACAAGGAAAAATGCTAAATTCCAAATTATTCTAGTATAAGTACAAAACTATTGGCATCCAAATGTACTAAAAGTCCCAAAATTAAAAGCAAAAAAAAAATGAAAATAGCCGATCTACAAGCTCGCAGTGTTGTGAGCTTGTAGATCTGCAATTTTCAAATAGCCTATGTCTAAAATAGTGTTTAAAGTGCTAAATGTATGTTTCATTATATCATAGTTGATATATGATCTTGATATCAAAAGTTTTCAAAACATTTTAGTGGAGTAAAATTACAATATTTGCCTCTGAGATGTAGTGGAGTAAAAGTATTGGAAATTGTAAATACTCCAAATTGTACTGAAGTACAGTACTTATGTAAATGTACTTAGTTACTTTCCACCACTGCCATGCAGTGAAAGCAGACCACAGGCTGTGTAAGCATGCATTATCAAATGAGCCTCACACATCATTGCTGTAGTTAACATCACAATATAAGGTGTTTATTGAGATAAGTCATGTTGTGTTTGACAGCTCATTCAGTGTTTAATAGGCACAACATTTGTATTTGTTCATCAGATGAAAGTAATGGCCTTTTGTAGCCCACAAAGTAAACTGAAAAGTAACCTGTTGTGACTGTTCTGTTATTCATTAGCTTAAACTGGATAAGCTTATAATTTTTTCATTTTTTGTATATGTTGAATAGCAAAACATAGCCTGTATATTGTCATTCATTGATAAACTGTGCATTGTCTTCGGTATTGGCAATGTATAGATGGCTTCATGTTGTTTTTTATTATAGATTTTGCTTGGAAGTCATGCTTTTGACTGACCAATTGATGTAATCATTAAGGTCATCTGTTTTTACTTTGGTTTGTACATAGCATGGATAGCACACCAGCTTTTCGCCACACGCCATATGGGGAGCTGGTCCTCCAGCTCACCCCGGAGGCGCAGACTGTGAAGGTGGCCTTGTTGGCTCCCTTCCGCGCCTTTAAGGCTGCGAGGGTGGAGAGGGATGCCATGGACAGGGTGCGAGCGGGAGGTGGTGACCCCGATGATGCCCAACTGGTCCTCAGTGAGAGTGAGTTCCAGTTTGGTATTTATCGGGGTCACACCTTGAAGTGGCTGCTCGAAAACGATGTGGGGTATGCCGTCCAAATACTGGATTCCCATCAGGTCAGTGTCATCCTCTGTTTATGTCAGTGTGTTAGTTCATGTCTTTGTAAACCTGTAGCATATTCTCCCTGATTGTCTTTGTTATTATCAAAACATCTGTGCAGGAAGAGCGTGCTGGTGGAGACACCAGCCATAATGCATGTATGGAGAGTAAGGACGCCCTGACCCGGTATGCACAGCGGTACCCCGCTGTGCAGAGAGCAATTAGTGCTCGCCGGGTCAGGGACGGCACGGCATCACAGCAGGAGGCTGATGCGAAGCTGGTGGGCTTCGGCCAGCATGCCGCGTCCTCCTACAAGGAGCTTTATGAATGTTCTGCCCGGAAGCGGTTAGTATTTTGTGAGGAGTTGTACTTTAATCGCTTTTTTTGGCCTAATGCTTGTATATATTTGTTTAGTTTACTTTCTATTTTTCCCTTTTTTACCCCATAGCTACGTCCAGTCCATTCGGACGCTGGAGATCCGCAAGAAGGGAGGAGGTGCCGATATGCTCCAGAGGTACATTGCGCTTAGGGATCAGGAGAGGAGGGACTCGGCAGGGTCCTCCAGTCAGCCTCCTGACCCTAAGCGCCCACGGATTCCATCTCCAGGCTCTGGTAAACATGCACTTACTATACAAACATTTCATTATGTGTTGTGTAATAGATATTAAAGTGTCTGTCTGTCTGTCTGTCTCCTCGCCCGCCTGCCCATGTAGGTGTACCCTCCTCCCCGACTGCTGCTGCTCCTGCCACCATCGCCACGCCAGCAGCCGTGGCCATGGACAGTCGAGGTATAGCCAGGGAAATGTACTTAATGGCAGTCTACTGTCCACACTTACTTAACCACAATAGATGTAAACTGAAAAGTAACCTGTTGTGACTGTTCTGTTATTCATTAGCTTAAACTGGATAAGCTTTGAAGCAGTAAGTAAGCAAGTAAGGTAGGTAACAAAGCCCATCGATACATCCGATCTATGGCCATGTAGACCGCTGTAGAGATCACTGTAGTGCTTGCATGTGATCGCTGTAGTGCTTGCATATCTTTTACATAGCTTTTAGATCCACTAATAATCTGTATGTATGGATGTATGTATGTATGTGTATGTATGTGTATTAATAGCTGATTCAATTGTAGCTGTGCAACCTGTCTGTGCTTCCTGGGGCATGAATGCACTATCCACAAACAGCTTTTCCATTGCTCATGGATCCACCTAGAATGTTAATCAATAATAACCCTGTACCGATCACATGACCCTCTGCTCACAGAGTAGAGCCTCTTTGCAGGGTTATGTGAAAAGTGCTAAACATATAAATGTTAATTCAAACGTTGATTGATCTCCCAGCTCCCTCCAATTGGCTGGACAGGCAGCTTCCGTCCCGCCAGAACCCCAGCCAGCCTTCGACCCGCGTGGCGAGGCCTGCTAGCTCATCGTAAGTATTACATTTTATGTAGGTATCAGTAACAGCACACACAGGAAGTACAATAGCATTGCTTGATGTCTCAATGTCTCTTCTATATGTCGTCAAAGGCCTCTGGTTCCAAAGGTGGCGGCGTTGCTGGGCAAGCGACACCTGTCCACCCTGGACCTCCAGGCCAGGGTGAAGAAGCTGGTGAAGCCAGCAGTTCCAGGTAATCATCACTCTGTTCATCACTGTGATGACATTCATGTATCTCGCACTTCACACATGTCACAAACCGCTCTTTGGGTGTAACATTCACACTTGTACTCCGGTGAGCTGTGATCTAAGACAAACATGTTTCAATGGTCATTTAATGGAGAGCATTGCAATGTTTACTGCTATAACGCCCTGGAAACTGTGCCCTTAATCACTTAATTTTTTTATCTCTTCATAATGTGTGTCAATGTATGTCATCCCTAACCTGGTCGGTCAGCTGACCGTCCAGCTCAGCCATCACAACAAGAAGATGATAGTTGTGATGATGAGCTGTACCTGGCAGCGCTGTCAGAGACGGAGAGCTGTAAGTACATCCCTGCCAAGGATGTTGAGAGTTGTTGTTTGTCGTCTTGAATTTCAAAATGTGTCATTTAGTGATTGATTATTTTTTCTTTAATGTGCAGCCATTGGAGCTGCAGTGCCTCTGCAGCCGCGTCCTGCTGCCCCCCTGCCGCCACCAGAGGCAGCAGCTAGCCTGACGCCATCAGCAGCAGCGCCAGCAGCGCCTCTGCAGGTCACCGCTGCCCCCCTGACGGCGCCACCAGCAGCAGCGCCTCTGCAGGTCACCGCTGCCCCCCTGACGGCGCCACCAGCAGCAGCGCCTCTGCAGGTCACCGCTGCCCCCCTGACGGCGCCGCCACCAGCAGCGCATGTCCAGGGCACCGCTGCCCCCCTGGCAGCGCCACCAGCAGCAGCGCATGTCCAGGGCACCGCTGCCCCCCTGGCAGCGCCACCAGCAGCGCCCTTGCCTCTGGTAGCCCCCCTGAAGCTGGCTGCCCCCACTGATGATGTGAGTATTCTTGTCTACACTAACACTCTATCTAATGGAACTACTGTTTCCTCATGACATTACACGTAATAATGCAAATGTTTGCATCTTTTCCAGGTGGTTCTCCCACCTGGGTGGAAGAGGTCCCTGCCCAGGGAACTGCCGAGGTGGGTGGCACAGGCTGCTGTGTACGTAGACCATAGGGGGTTTGCTGTGAGGCCATCGGTCACCAGCATGTGGCTTTATCCCCCTGGACCTCGGCCTACGTACACGCAGCCACCCTCTTCACCTGACGCCTTCTTCCAGAGTCGGCTGTTCCTCTGGATTCCCTTCCGCCTATGGGAATTCAAGCCACTCTGTGCACAGCCCGCTTGTCGGCGTCTAAAGTACAAGCTGACGTCATGCGGGCTGTACAAGACCATCCGGAGGGTCTTAGACATCGACGGCTGGTACTTTATGGCCACGGAGTACCTTGAATGCCGTCGATGCAAGAAGAAGGTGTCAGCGTGGTCGCACGACGTCTTGGATGAGCTGGAACCAGCCCAGCGGGAGCAGTTCCCTGCCATCCTGACATACCGGTTAGTGTTTTTATTTAATTGTCTATTGTTTTCATGAACCCTGTCAATGTGTTTATTGTTTTATTTGAACCACAATATTTTACCAATGCGGGTGGGCGGGTCACAGCCTCACCCTCTGACCTCTGTGTGTGTCTCTCTCTCTCTCCCTCCCTCCCTGTCTCCAACAGGCTGTCGTGCGACAAGAGGGTGTTCCGCTTGATGCAGGAGCGCACTCTGGGGAACAGTGTCTCCTGCCTGTACAAGCAGCTGTGCAAACAGCACCACCTCACCTGGAGGGCACGGTCCATAGAGTACCTCTCCGTGTGCCGCAAGTTTCTGGCCAACTACACTGCGCAACCCCCACCCCAAAGGGTTCCAGTGCCCACTCCAAAATGGCTGTTGGCAGTATATGCCCAGGACGTACTGTCACGGCTTGAGGAGATGAAGGCCAAGGTCACCTCTGTGTATGGGTCCATCTTGAAGATGGACTCAACCAAGAAGGTAAGCATTTCACTTTCAAATATTGTAATAAATCATGTGTTTGGTATATTTGGTGGTTTTCACTGTCAAACAACATCTTTTAGAGCCCCTAATTTCTAAAGTAAAAAATAACAATGAATTGAACAATAGTTTCCATTGATTTATTGTACTTACCATGTTGTGAACAGCTTATAATTGTGTGTGCACTTTCAGGTGACCAAGAAGCTTGCGGGTGGCGCTGCAGATACCGCGGCATGGGCAACCAACGTCGGCAACGAGTTGGGGCAGGTCCTGATCTCCGTGCTGACCGGAGATGAGGGTAAGGGCCTGCTGCCCATGGCCGCGGGGTTGGTGCAGCGCTATGCCAACGCCGGAGAGGACCCTCCCCAGCTCCTGTACGTGGACCGGGACTGCTGTTCCTCCGTTGTTGGGGGAAGGTCCAAAACCGCTAACATGTTTCCCGAGTGGGAGCAGCTGGTGGTTCGTCTGGATGTGTGGCACTACATGCGCCGTTTTGCGCTGGGTGTCACCTCCGAGAGCCACCAGCTGTATGGCCTGTTCATGGGGCGGCTATCCCACTGCATCTTCGCGTGGGATGCAGGGGATGTCGCCCTGCTAGAACAGGCCAAGCGGTCGGAGCTGGTGGAGAGGCAGCGGTTGGTGGTGTCCAATGCCGAGGTCTCCAGCCACATCACTCCCAAGGAGATGGCACGGCACTGTCGTCGCCACACGCGTGGGACACAGGAGACCGTGCGTCTCTTTGAGGAGTTGCTGGAGACCTTCTACAAGGCAACAGACACCATGGGCATCCCGCTGCTGGACCGTGCCAAAGTCCAGGAAATATGGCAGACTCAGAAACGCCATGTAGAGTGCATCCAGGACCCTGTCGAGGTGCCACTCTACAGGAAGACGGGCGAGCTGACCAAGGGGGGCGTCGTGCTGCCCGTCTTCCGCTGTGCGCGCGGGACAACATCCCTGGAGTCATTCCACCTTCACCTCAACCGCTTTGTCCCTGGTGAGTATGTAGTGCAAGAGAGAGTGGGGAAGGGAAGTGTGTGTGTGTGTGTGTGTGTGTGTGTGTGTGTGTGTGTGTGTGTGTGTGTGTGTGTGTGTGGGGGGGGGGGGGGGGGGGGGGGGGGGGTGTGTGTCTGTCTGTCTGTCTTTCTTACTTACTTACACTGTTTTTTTCTCACACTTGTCATGTTTTAGGTACTAGTGCAAACGCACTTCACTTCCAGGCCTACCTGATGGAGGGGTTGACACGGTGGAATGACGACCGCGCGGCAGCAGCCTTGGACATGGCTGGCGTTTCTGAGATCTGCTACAGTGGCCAGATGCAGCACTTCCACAACCAGTTGAGTCAGGAGGTCCTGGGACTCAATCTGGAAGTGGACTACCCTCTGCCTGGTGAGTATACAGGTGAACTCATAGGGCTGGAGTACCTGTTCTCCCAGACAGAGGCAGTGCTGCCTACGGACGTCGGCAGGGATCCTGATGCTCCGGATGGGATCGGCGACGAGGAGTACGAGGTGGAAGCGGAGGACGAGGGCTTTGGGGACGTGGACGACGACCCCACACTGTCCGTCTACAGCCTGGAGGACACGCTGCCACCATTTGTCCTCCAGGCTGTGCCGTCTTCCACCTCTGAAGAACCAGCGCCAGCGCCGACCCAATCGGATCCCACCGACGTGCCGTGGTCTGGGCTAGCCGAGCAGAGGACCGTCCCTGACAGCCAGGCGGCTCCCCACATAAGCACACCCGGGGAGCAGGACGACGTAAGTACACTGCATCATAATTGATGAGTAGAAACAGGCCCACTTGAGGTGCATCTTAACAATTGTAATATTAGCTTTCTTAAAAGTTTCCTCTTTTTTTTTTTGGTTTGTTTAGGATGCCATGGGACCTGATGGTGCCACAGGTTACCAGCACGTCGTCCACCTGGCTCTCAGTCTGGTGGCGCTACGCTACCAGTCCTATGTGACGCGGGCACAGGAGGAGAAGATAGTCGCCCTCTGGGAGAAACTTCCAGAGGGTGACAAGGCACCAGTCTCCTACCCCCCGCGTCACAAGGACAGACTGAGCAAGGGACGGTTCAAGAGCAAGCCTTCAAAGACGTCTGTCATTCCTGGGACAGACAGTCTGAAGCGGTAAGCTGTTGGCATATAGTGCCTATGTATTCACAATGTGTATCTAATCTTTTAATCAATCAATTAGATAATAGATGTAATGATTAAATGGAAGATTAGTATTACAACTGTATTTTCATTAATTGTACTGTTTCCCCCCCCCCCCCTTTTTTTTTTACAGCGCCATGCTCGGCTGTGGGAGTGCAGCTCAATGGCCCGACTGCAGCCGCATTGTCGAGGCCATGTGCATTGAGCTGAGCCGCATTCACCCTGCCGGCAGGACTGTTGCCGGCGTAAAGGTGAGGCGGTGGGGTTTGGTCAAGAAGAACTATGACAGGATCAGGGACATCGTCTTGGCCAGCCCCACTCTCAAAGCCCAGACCAGAATCCAGCTGTTTCAGCTCAGCGAGATGACACTGGGCCAGTGGTGAGTTTTAACACATTATTGTATTCTAATATAACTGATCAAAGAAGGTAGTGATAAATCATCTCCATACGCAGAGGACTGATGGTCTTTGCCTTGCCCCTGCAGGTTCAAAGTCAGGGAGAAGAGACAGGAGCAGGAGGTCATTCGCCTGACTGTGGACCGGCCCAGTGTCTCCGCCATAGCCTCAGAGCCTCTGGCGCCCGCTCTGAGGAAGCCTACGCAGCCGCAGGAACACCTGCACCGACCGATGCCGGCCCTCGCCCTCCCTCCAGTCACCATCCGCCAGCTCCTCGACACTCCCCTTGTGCTGCCTGTTCCTATGCCTCCTCCTCCTCCTCTCCAGATTGTGGTCCCGCCGATTCCTCCCCAGCCCCCTGTGCCGGTTATCCAGAACCCAAATCTGGCGCGGACCACAATCTGGCGCCATAAAAAGAAGGAGGCTGCAGCAGCAGCACAAGGGACTCCTCTACAGACCCCCCCAACAAGCCGTGTACTTTCCTGCTCACAGTGTGGCCAACCAAAGAAAAAGGAGTTTGGCCACAGCCAGTACACACTGTGTGGCAGGAAAGTACACTTCTGCTCTAAGGCGGCGGGCAGGTCTGTAGAGGAGTGGCTGGCGGAGATGAGGAGAGGTGGGGGTGAGGTGCCGTGAGCACCACACAGACAGAGTCCCAGCGGAACAGTCCAGATACACTGATACTCTGTTGGAGCCAGAAGGACGGACAGGGAGGAAAGTGACCTTCTTATCGTGTCTGACAACGTATAGGTCACTCTGTTCCTTACAGTACAGTCTCCAGGACATGTCATTCTCTCCAAGCCAACAGTCATCACCATTTCCTCTCCTGTTGATTCTTCTGTAAGTCACTGCTATATAAACAGTTCCACTCCACTCTACCTCCCAGTAACACCGTCCAGTCAGACCTTCTGTACACAGAACCTGTTTCCAGTAATCAAACCTGTCAGGATGATCAGGATAGAACTGTTCCTCATCCATCTGTGTCGCCTTTCTGTTGTTCTCAGACAGAGAGAGTTCTCTGTGTGCTGTGTTTGTGTCCAGTGTGAGATGATGGTAATCTGAGAAAAACAACAACAACAACAACAACAACAACACAGTAAACATTAAAAACATCATCCGCTGAGAGAGAGAGAGAGAGAGAGAGAGAGAGAGAGAGAGAGAGAGAGAGAGAGAGAGAGCTTTAATATGCACGTGTGTGCGTGCATGTACAGAGAATTGAGGAGGAGGGGGGAGGAGGAGGACATGTAAACAATCAGAGCATTCTTTCCACCATGATGTGTGTGACAGTCCCTCATCTTTACATTGTGTCACTGAGCTGGAATGAGCTGGAATTAGTGTCTAAATAACATCATGTTCTGCCTCATCACTGCCATGCAAACCAAACATTGTCTGAATCATAAGACCTTGTTTATCTCTATAGGAACGTTGCTGTGGGATTAATTCACAGTGCCTGCAGAGTAACAAGGAAAGTCATTCCATAAAACTACATGTTAAACTTCATAACTCTGGGGCCGGTGACCTTCAGATTCCCAGGTGGTCTCTCTACCCACTCAGTATCCGAACAGTAATACAGTAACTTGAGCTTGGGGTTGAGAGAGGGTGTGGGTGTGCATTGGGTGATGTGGCTTTCATCCGCCTGGTTGGGCTGATGATGTGCAGTTGAGGAGAGTTTGGAGGATTAGAAGATTTTAATTGCTTTATTTATATATCCTGAATCAAAATAGTATTATGAAAAAAAAATGTTTCTATTGTTTCTGTGATGCTCAATCTTTTTCATGTCAAGGACACCCAAAACTATATGTATTTGGCCGCGGACCACTCAAAAAGTTTTGTTCCAGGGACCCCCAAATGCAGAGATTTTATTTACAAAATGTTTGCTGAAAAACAGTATACATATTCAAAGATTTGCACATTTTTTAAGGAGTACGGTTCAGGCAATTTAGAGTTTATTGGTAGTACTTTGTAGTGACTTTTTTTTTTGGTCCCTAACATCCATCGAGCTCTGGACTTACTACTCTTTTTTTTCACCATTATGTCACTATACCGAAACGAAATTTTGTCACTACCGAAACGAAAGTAAAATCAGAAAAAATCACTAAGTGTGGAGGCCAAAATGGTCCCCCCAAAAACCTGTTAGGAGTACGTTTCAGGCAATTTAGATTTGATTGGCAGTACTTTGTAGTGACTCTTTTTTTGGTCCCTAACATTCATCGAGCTCTGGACTTAGTAAAACATTTTGTTTCAACATTGTGTCACTACCGAAACGAAAGTTAAATCCGAAAAAATCACTAAGTGTGGAGGCCAAAATCGTCCCCCCAAAAAGTAGTACTCCTTTTTATAATAGGCAATATGCAAAGTGGTTAATAATGCTTTTTGGATCAAATAAAAAAATTGAACCAAATGCCTTCCAGGTCTTAAAGGGACATTTCACCCCTGGAAGAAACTGACCCAATGGTAATGAAGTTTAGGACTCAATTATTATTATTTTTGTGAATGATCTGTGTTTTGAGATATATAGTAATCTTCGAACATCTCGTGACGTTATTTACGTCACGAGATGTTACATCATTCCTTTCCGCACTACATGTTGTCTCGACGCGTCATGCAGCCAGCGGACAGCCCCCCACCCCCCTCCTGCCAGAGATTTTAGACACAACAGAACACAGAAAACAGCCCAAACTGCGCATTTGTTCGCGGACCTTTTGTTAAATTTGAAGAGTGACGCATTACTTTACCTGAGTTACATCTTCTGATAGTTGTACTTGAATGTTGACATGAAATAATAATCCTGTGTAGTGTTTCACAAGCGCAAGCGTGAAAGAATCCAAATACAACGTGGAGATGGTAAACAAACTGACTTCCAGTGTTGCCAGATATTGTGAAAGAAATAAGAAACCAGGTCTATGAAAACAAGCCCAAAAGAAGATAACTAAGCCAAGAGCACTTTAACATGGGATATTATATGTTTGAAAAATGCCGATCTACAAGCTCACAACACGTTGCGATGTTACCCATTGTGAGCTTGTAGATCTGCTATTTTCCAAAAAATCTTGAGGGGAAAAAAGTGCAAAATGTGGAGTATTTTTTAATCGTTTAACAACACATATTTGGTTGGGGCTTCCTGGCACAAAATATAATTTCAGATCGGGGTCCGTGGAAAAATACATGAACATCTTTGAGAACCACTGGTTTAAACAACAATCAAAACATTTGGATACAAGCCCAAATATCAACTACATTTTAGAAAGAAGCCGCTTATAATAAGCAGACATGGCAACACTGCCATGCTGTTTCAACGTTGTTGTTGGAGATCCCACCCACACCGCACCTCCCCTGCCACAAGGAGGGGCAGTGCACCAAAAGCATTATGGTCATTGTAGTAATAAGCAGTCCAGTCAAAACCTAGTCAAACACACAGATTTCATTATTTTTCTGGCCATAGGGTGCAAATTTTAAATTGTGCTACTGTTATCTACTACAAATACTATTACCATTGAGTGATTGCAGTTTCTTCCAGGGGTGAAATGCTCCTTTAATGGAATATCTATCTGTCAAGCAGAATAAAAAGAAATTCACTCTGTGAGCAAAGCTGTGTGTCTCCCTCCTTTCCATTACTAACATATCATTTACTATTACAATAGAGTGGGGAAAAATGAGGTGAACAAGGAAAGAAAGAAGGGCTATTATCTTGTAATTTGCTATTACTTTTTTCTTCTACACCACACTGTAGTTTAGTGAATTTGTTAATTGTGAACATACAACAGGACACAGGTGATACAGTCAGCAGGGCATTGCAGGGATTTGCACCCTGTAACCAGCATAAGCTAGAAGTACTTCACTACCAATGCCTTTTTGCTTTGTAAAACCATGTCTTTACTTGCATGTGATTACACTACATTACAGGTTGTTTACAAACCAGATCACTATGCACTAGCCTATGGGGTTCATTTGGTTATCAATACAGTGAGTAAGCCTACATCCAGCCAATAATGTTCAAAAGGAACATTTTCATTGGAGCTGTGCTATAGAGACACACGGGCGGAAACGGAAGGCCTACAAATTCACGCCCACTTTTGAGATAGCGCCGCTACTCGAGGTCCGTTAGAACGACGAACTGCAGCTCTCAATGCATTCCCTATGAGAGGATATGAGAATTAGCCTACTTTTAAAATTATCCTGCATTAACTGGAGACGATATTGATTTGAATAAAAATATGTTTCCAAATGTATGGAGTGTCTTTGTCAACATATCTTCTTGTTTTCTTAATAGTTGATGTGTTTCACATTTAATTTGCCACTTTAACGAGTTACCCATAATGTTAACACAGCAGAGGGTAGACGGTAGACAGACAAGTTGTCACATTTCAGTGACATCACTGTCTTTACGAGCGCCGACCAGTGGTGTACACTGTAGAGGCAGGACAGGCGGTCGCCTGCCCAACTAAGATCTCGCCTCCCCTAAAAAAAAACAAATAACCCGAAAATGTGTCATTGCGTGCTTAATGTCCTCAACGTCACGCACCCAACAAGCTATGAACTGAGCAGATTGGACCTTCTGTTCCAGAGATAATGACCAAAACATATTGAAAACGTCCACTTTCGCCAGTTTTCTGGGTATTGAAAACCTCAAGGGATGCGTCCGTGACGTATATACCATGCGACCACTTAAAGTCTAGATCTCCGATGCTAGCGGTTTTGACATACTGATGGAGTATATTATAGTATTTTGTGGGTAGTATATCGAGATGACAGATATGGGACATTAAAAAGGACAAATCAAACAAATGGGACACTTTATTAGAACACCAAAAAAGTCGCTACAGCCTCAGTAGTTAACCAATGAAATGACGGTATTTTACAATGCCTCTCATAAAGATTGCATTGAGTGCTGCAGTTCATCGTTGTAACGGACCCCGAGTAGCAGCGCTGTCTCAAAAGTGGGCGTGAATTTGTAGGCCTTCCGTTTCCGCCCGTGTGTCTCTATTGGAATTGGGATTAATAAAGCAGTACAACTCATCTCAAAGCACATAGACAACATGCTTATAAACCTCAAAGACCTGGCAACACTATTCCCACTGCACACTATGTCTTAAATGGGCACATTATATCACCTAAAACTAAGCTACACATGGCCCTAAAAAATAAATACTTAAATTTGCTACTTTAATTACATTACCTGTATATTTATCAGAAACTTCTGTAATGTATTACATTTAAAAGTTCACTCCAAAGTCTGTCTCATTCTCTTCACTGCAGTCTAAACTGTGTATGGCAGCCCAACCAGGAAGTGAAGAGAGCTATGTTGCCAGATTCTGCCACTAAGGGAGAGCAATAAGCATTAAAAAGTCTATTTAATGAAGCCCTAAAGAAGCATTTATAAGGGCACATGAGTTACACAAGCACTTCAAATCTATATATGTGTGTTTGAAAATAGCAGATCTACAAGCTCACTAGCACAACATACTTTTTTGGCCAAAAAAATCACTGGGAATAAATTGCCTGCAAAAGTGCTTAGCAGCATCAAAGGGCCTGGCAACACTCAGTGCACAGTGCAGACAGTGGGCTTAGATGTACACATAAGCTGCATATAAACTGATTTAGAACTATACTAAATAAACACCCAAAAAATAGCTAATTGAAATCGAGGCTTCAGCTAAATTAGCTTTGTATGGAAAATACATGCCCAATTTTTTAGGTACATTGTGTGATTAGATAACATCCATTGTATGGTAAAGTTTCAATGTCCATTGTAAACAACAATGGATGCTGTTCTGGAATGTTCAAGGCTCTGAGGAGGCGGGTCAAAGCCCAGCCAGCCAACCGAGCGCTCCCCAGCCAAGTGGAACAAGTGAAACAGGCCAATCGCACACTACCTCAAAAGGGGACACCAAGTGGAACAGGCGAATGGCAAGCTGGCCCATGTGGAACAGGCCAATGGCGCACTACCCAGCGAAATGAACCCTCCCACCCCAAGTGGAACATTGGAACATTGGAACAGAGAGGATCTGGCTCCTCTAGGCGCAAGGATGACACGCAAATTCGTGAAGCGTTCCTCATTTTTAACCATTTTGAGGAAAGAGAGCAAAAAAAAATATTTTAGATTTTCTAAATAATTTTTAGACAGTTTTTAAAGCTTGAAAGGCCTTTAAAAGTCATTGAAAACGCTTGAAATATTAAATGGAGTCATTATTAGGGCCTAGGGTTAGGGTTTGGGCTAGGGTAAGGGTTAGGGTTAGGGTCATAGCGCTCCATCATCGGGTTAGGGTCAGGGTTATTTTTTGAGGCCCAGGGCTTTAAACCACGCCCCCAGGCCGACAGGCCTCGCCCACATCTCGAAACCACGCCCCCTGGCCGACAGGCCACGCCCCCAGCTTCAAGCCACACCCACCCGATATCAGATCTACAAGCTCACATGACCTACCAGCTTGTAGATCTGCTATTTTCCGCGCCCAGGGCTTTAAACCACGCCCCCAAGCTGATAGGCCACGCCCACATCTCCAAGCCACTCCCCCGGGGTGATAGGCCACGCCCACCCGATGTCAGATCTACAAGCTCATAGAGTTATGACCTGCAAGCGTGCTGTGGATCTGCTATTTTTTAGGCCCAGGGCTTTAAACCACGCCCCCAGGCCGACAGGCCACGCCCACAGCTCGAAACCACGCCCCCAAACGGCCGGGGGACCGGGGGGCGGGGTCAAGGGGGTCAAGGGTCAAGTGGGTCAATGCAGCCACTGTGGTAAAGTTTCTATCTCCAGAGGTCAACATGTGTGAATTTTTCAAAGTCCAAAAGTCACCATCTGTGAAAATGACTAAGTCCAGAAGTGAAAACGGCCAAAGATGGGCTTTTGCCCGGCTCTCCACGGGGCCCCGGGGACCCCCCGGCCCCCACCGAGGTGCCCAGCCAGATCCCAGCTAAGCCCTGTACCCGGCTCTCCATCCGAACCCGGGGACCCACCCTTAAGCGCCCCCTGAGGAGTCCAGACCCAAGCCCGCGGGCGTTAGTTCGCCTCGCCCCTGGGGATATAGCTCGTTTTTTTCCAGAGAGCCATGGCACCACAGGCCGAAGTCCGGCCGTGCACGGGGTCCCTTATTGGGGTGCGAGAGCTGAAAAGATGCCCTGTTGAAGGCCCCCCCACGCCAAACCGGGGCGTTCATAGAGGACGCCACCGGGCCGGGTGGAAGCACAGTGACGCGCAGTTCCGTGTTCCGCAGCCCACACAAGCTTTATAAGTTGTAGCGCCCCCTAGTGCCTCTCTGAAATGTCTGTTTTTTTGGGGGATTTTTTTTTTGTTATCATTTTTTTTTTGTTTTCTGTCCATTTCAGCCCAAAAAAGATAAAATTAACATTGTAAAATGTTCAACAAGGCCACGCCCCCTATTTCACACACACACACACACACACACACACACACACACACACACACACACACACACACACACACACACACACACACACACACACACAACATGGGGGGGTATTGCCATGTTGCCAGAAAGCTAAGAGCGTGCGCCGCTGAATGGTTGATCGGCGTGGCTGGTGCCTTTGCCGGCCACGGCGGAGAGAGGTCAGAATTACTCGGGTCTCTCTTCATGACGAATAAGCCTTTCGCCTTTTACTAAAGACTTCCGTGGAGAGGGACATTCATGAGTTATGCATATTTTTGGATGGTCTTGCCCTTTGGACGAGGCCGACTCAGCTGTTGAATGAAACGAGCCGTGGTATGCGGGCGTGTTTGAGGTCGAGGTAGGCGGGAGCGCATTTGTGTCACTCTGTGGCCTTAACGTCTCGTTGGAGCTACTTTACGGAAGATGACAAAGTATGAGTTGCCGCAGGAAGGCGAGCGGGCAAGACATCAGGTCTACGAGCCACGCCCGCAGCTGTAAGCCACGCCCCCAAGCCGATAGGCCACGCCCGCTGCTGTAAGCCACGCCCCCAAGCCCATAGGCCACGCCCGCTGCTGTAAGCCACGCCCCCAAGCCGATAGGCCACGGCCACAGCTCCACGAGGCCGGGTGAGGATGGAATCAGCGGAGATTGCGATCGTTCAGGCAAGAGCCGAGAGGTTATCGCTTCTCGGCCTTTTGGCTAAGATCAAGTGGCCGAGTGGTGGATGTAACTGGAAGTTGAAAGGAGGACAGCCAAGACGAGAAGATGGGGATCCCAAGGAATGGAGTAAAGGACACGTCACGTTTCATTTGGAAGAACACGGACTTACCGTTGATGGACAGACCTACGTTTGGGAAGGAGATACTGATCAAGTTTTTTGGACTGAAAGGGGAAGATGTTTTGTGCCTGCAGGACAATCCAGTGGAAAATGGATATGATGTCACTTTCTGTCGACCAGCAATGGTCCTGAAGGTGGATAAGATCTGGAACCTGGCGAAAGGTGAGGAGCCCATGAAAAGTTTCAGTGTACAGAATTTGGACAGAATGAACTATAGGCTGGTGACATTGCACATGTATAATCCACACGTGCCTTTGGAGGTGATTGGGGATTTCTTAAAGAGGTATGCGGATGTGAAAGTGGATTCAGCCACAAAATTGATGGACACAAATGGGTTTTGGACAGGAAAGAGGAATATTCAAGTGTTTCTTAAAGAAGATGCGACAGGATATGACGGACTACTCCATCCCCCTGCCTTCTTTGCAATAGGTGCTGACAGAGGCTATCTGCACTATTACAAGCAGCCACCTTTTTGCAAGAAGTGCAGGGGGAATGGGCACAAGGAGGAGACGTGTCAATATGGAATAAGGTGCAGATTATGTTTGGCTAAAGATCATCTGGCAAAGAACTGTCCACGACCCAAGGCGTGCCACACCTGCGGGTCCAAGGACCACCTGTCCAAGGACTGCCCCGGGAGGGGTGGAGCAGGTGGTGGTGGGCCTGGGGGAGAAGGGAGTGGAACTATGCCTTCCACTCCAGCTGAGATGGGAGGCTTTAAAGGCCAACAGAAAGGTGAAGGGAAGGAGGCCGCACCAAAGGCCTCTGTGAAAAATCCGGAGAAAGGGAAGGAAGGAGCGAGGACAGGCTCTCATGCCTTCAACGGTGAAGGGGCCTTGTCTCGGATCCCTGATGGGAAAAAACAGAAGAAGGACGGAGAAATAGAGGAGGAGATGGACGATGTTTCGGATTCCGATTCGGAAGGGAGTCAAATTGAAATGACTGGTGGGGGGTTGGATCGGTCTGAAGGGGAGGAGGTGGCGGCTTTAAGCTTCGCCTCGGACTTGCCTGTCAGACTTTCCGGTCCTGCTACGCGAGGTGGTGACGATGGGACAGCCACATGGGCAGATAGAGTGGCAAATGGAGAACCGAAATAATTAGTTGTTTGTTGTGATATGTATTGAAATGGATTCAAGATTTTTTGATGAAATGTATGATTTGACACGATTTTTGAGGCATTTGTTGCAAGGTATAAGATGTACTGCCTGAAGTTTAATAAAAAAAAAAAAAAAAAAAAAAAAAAAAAAAATCTGTTCTTATCAGTTTAATATCTGATATGTCCCCTATATGGGGACTACATATTAAACGGATTTTTGAACTCGGGAGTCGAAACAGGGGCTTGCTCCGTTCGCTCCACGCATTGACCCGGCACTGCAGTGCCGCCGGGAACGGTGCACCTCCTATCGCCTTGTTGAAAGAAGACGCGAGTAAACAACCACACTTTGCTCCTGGTGTAGAGGTGGGTGACACATTGTCTTTCAAAGTGTTTCTAGAGTACAGGATTCCACTTCCAAAAAACGATGCACGTACATGTCAAAATGTAGCCCATTTCCTCCAACCCAACAATCAACAGCCATCATCAACGAGGTTCATAAAATGTGTGTACGTTAACATAGTAGTCTGCGGTTGAGCATGTGTTGTATGAACCGTCAGGGCGACGCGTACGCGCGTGGGTCCTTGCCTCCACGCCATGCGATGGCGAGGCATACTTACCTGGCAGGGGAGACACCATGATCACGAAGGTGGTTCACCCACGGCGAGGCTCAGCCATTGCACTCCGTGCTTTGCTGACCCGTGCGAATTCCCCAAATGTGGGAATCTCGACTGCATAATTTCTGGTAGTGGGGGACTGCGTTCGCGCTCTCCCCTGATGAAGTGTTGAAAACCAAATACCTGTGAGTGAGTTTTGCACAAGCTGTGGCCTTGACGTGTGCTTGTAGCCGCTTTAGAGAAGCCCAGCTTCAAACCACACCCCCCTCGACGACAGAGGACAAGCCCACGTCTTAAAGCCCCAATATAAGGGGAGAGGCCACGCCCCCGGCTTGAAACCACGCCGACAGGCCACACCCCCAGCTTCAAGCCCCGCCCACCCGCTATCAGATCTACAAGCTCATAGAGCTGTGACCTACCGGCTTGTAGATCTGCTGTTTTTCACGCCACAGGGCTTTAAGCCACGCCCCCCCAGGCCGACAGGCCACGCCCCCGGCTCCAAACCACGCCCACAGAGGGGGCGGGGTCAAGGGGGTCAAGGGTCAAGTGGGTCAATGCAGCCACTGTGGTAAAGGTTCTATCTCCAGAGGTCAACATGTGTGAATTTTTCAAAGTCCAAAAGTCACCATCTGTGAAAATGACTAAGTCCAGAAGTGAAAACGGCCAAAGATGGGCTTTTGCCCGGCTCTCCACGGGGCCCCGGGGACCCCCCGGCCCCCACCGAGGTGCCCAGCCAGATCCCAGCTAAGCCCTGTACCCGGCTCTCCATCCGAACCCGGGGACCCACCCTTAAGCGCCCCCTGAGGAGTCCAGACCCAAGCCCGCGGGCGTTAGTTCGCCTCGCCCCTGGGGATATAGCTCGTTTTTTTCCAGAGAGCCATGGCACCACAGGCCGAAGTCCGGCCGTGCACGGGGTCCCTTATTGGGGTGCGAGAGCTGAAAAGATGCCCTGTTGAAGGCCCCCCCACGCCAAACCGGGGCGTTCATAGAGGACGCCACCGGGCCGGGTGGAAGCACAGTGACGCGCAGTTCCGTGTTCCGCAGCCCACACAAGCTTTATAAGTTGTAGCGCCCCCTAGTGCCTCTCTGAAATGTCTGTTTTTTTGGGGGATTTTTTTTTTGTTATCATTTTTTTTTTGTTTTCTGTCCATTTCAGCCCAAAAAAGATAAAATTAACATTGTAAAATGTTCAACAAGGCCACGCCCCCTATTTCACACACACACACACACACACACACACACACACACACACACACACACACACACACACACACACACACACACACACACACACACAACATGGGGGGGTATTGCCATGTTGCCAGAAAGCTAAGAGCGTGCGCCGCTGAATGGTTGATCGGCGTGGCTGGTGCCTTTGCCGGCCACGGCGGAGAGAGGTCAGAATTACTCGGGTCTCTCTTCATGACGAATAAGCCTTTCGCCTTTTACTAAAGACTTCCGTGGAGAGGGACATTCATGAGTTATGCATATTTTTGGATGGTCTTGCCCTTTGGACGAGGCCGACTCAGCTGTTGAATGAAACGAGCCGTGGTATGCGGGCGTGTTTGAGGTCGAGGTAGGCGGGAGCGCATTTGTGTCACTCTGTGGCCTTAACGTCTCGTTGGAGCTACTTTACGGAAGATGACAAAGTATGAGTTGCCGCAGGAAGGCGAGCGGGCAAGACATCAGGTCTACGAGCCACGCCCGCAGCTGTAAGCCACGCCCCCAAGCCGATAGGCCACGCCCGCTGCTGTAAGCCACGCCCCCAAGCCCATAGGCCACGCCCGCTGCTGTAAGCCACGCCCCCAAGCCGATAGGCCACGGCCACAGCTCCACGAGGCCGGGTGAGGATGGAATCAGCGGAGATTGCGATCGTTCAGGCAAGAGCCGAGAGGTTATCGCTTCTCGGCCTTTTGGCTAAGATCAAGTGTAGTATCTGTTCTTATCAGTTTAATATCTGATATGTCCCCTATATGGGGACTACATATTAAACGGATTTTTGAACTCGGGAGTCGAAACAGGGGCTTGCTCCGTTCGCTCCACGCATTGACCCGGCACTGCAGTGCCGCCGGGAACGGTGCACCTCCTATCGCCTTGTTGAAAGAAGACGCGAGTAAACAACCACACTTTGCTCCTGGTGTAGAGGTGGGTGACACATTGTCTTTCAAAGTGTTTCTAGAGTACAGGATTCCACTTCCAAAAAACGATGCACGTACATGTCAAAATGTAGCCCATTTCCTCCAACCCAACAATCAACAGCCATCATCAACGAGGTTCATAAAATGTGTGTACGTTAACATAGTAGTCTGCGGTTGAGCATGTGTTGTATGAACCGTCAGGGCGACGCGTACGCGCGTGGGTCCTTGCCTCCACGCCATGCGATGGCGAGGCATACTTACCTGGCAGGGGAGACACCATGATCACGAAGGTGGTTCACCCACGGCGAGGCTCAGCCATTGCACTCCGTGCTTTGCTGACCCGTGCGAATTCCCCAAATGTGGGAATCTCGACTGCATAATTTCTGGTAGTGGGGGACTGCGTTCGCGCTCTCCCCTGATGAAGTGTTGAAAACCAAATACCTGTGAGTGAGTTTTGCACAAGCTGTGGCCTTGACGTGTGCTTGTAGCCGCTTTAGAGAAGCCCAGCTTCAAACCACACCCCCCTCGACGACAGAGGACAAGCCCACGTCTTAAAGCCCCAATATAAGGGGAGAGGCCACGCCCCCGGCTTGAAACCACGCCGACAGGCCACACCCCCAGCTTCAAGCCCCGCCCACCCGCTATCAGATCTACAAGCTCATAGAGCTGTGACCTACCGGCTTGTAGATCTGCTGTTTTTCACGCCACAGGGCTTTAAGCCACGCCCCCCCAGGCCGACAGGCCACGCCCCCGGCTCCAAACCACGCCCACAGAGGGGGCGGGGTCAAGGGGGTCAAGGGTCAAGTGGGTCAATGCAGCCACTGTGGTAAAGGTTCTATCTCCAGAGGTCAACATGTGTGAATTTTTCAAAGTCCAAAAGTCACCATCTGTGAAAATGACTAAGTCCAGAAGTGAAAACGGCCAAAGATGGGCTTTTGCCCGGCTCTCCACGGGGCCCCGGGGACCCCCCGGCCCCCACCGAGGTGCCCAGCCAGATCCCAGCTAAGCCCTGTACCCGGCTCTCCATCCGAACCCGGGGACCCACCCTTAAGCGCCCCCTGAGGAGTCCAGACCCAAGCCCGCGGGCGTTAGTTCGCCTCGCCCCTGGGGATATAGCTCGTTTTTTTCCAGAGAGCCATGGCACCACAGGCCGAAGTCCGGCCGTGCACGGGGTCCCTTATTGGGGTGCGAGAGCTGAAAAGATGCCCTGTTGAAGGCCCCCCCACGCCAAACCGGGGCGTTCATAGAGGACGCCACCGGGCCGGGTGGAAGCACAGTGACGCGCAGTTCCGTGTTCCGCAGCCCACACAAGCTTTATAAGTTGTAGCGCCCCCTAGTGCCTCTCTGAAATGTCTGTTTTTTTGGGGGATTTTTTTTTTGTTATCATTTTTTTTTTGTTTTCTGTCCATTTCAGCCCAAAAAAGATAAAATTAACATTGTAAAATGTTCAACAAGGCCACGCCCCCTATTTCACACACACACACACACACACACACACACACACACACACACACACACACACACACACACACACACACACACACACACACACACAACATGGGGGGGTATTGCCATGTTGCCAGAAAGCTAAGAGCGTGCGCCGCTGAATGGTTGATCGGCGTGGCTGGTGCCTTTGCCGGCCACGGCGGAGAGAGGTCAGAATTACTCGGGTCTCTCTTCATGACGAATAAGCCTTTCGCCTTTTACTAAAGACTTCCGTGGAGAGGGACATTCATGAGTTATGCATATTTTTGGATGGTCTTGCCCTTTGGACGAGGCCGACTCAGCTGTTGAATGAAACGAGCCGTGGTATGCGGGCGTGTTTGAGGTCGAGGTAGGCGGGAGCGCATTTGTGTCACTCTGTGGCCTTAACGTCTCGTTGGAGCTACTTTACGGAAGATGACAAAGTATGAGTTGCCGCAGGAAGGCGAGCGGGCAAGACATCAGGTCTACGAGCCACGCCCGCAGCTGTAAGCCACGCCCCCAAGCCGATAGGCCACGCCCGCTGCTGTAAGCCACGCCCCCAAGCCCATAGGCCACGCCCGCTGCTGTAAGCCACGCCCCCAAGCCGATAGGCCACGGCCACAGCTCCACGAGGCCGGGTGAGGATGGAATCAGCGGAGATTGCGATCGTTCAGGCAAGAGCCGAGAGGTTATCGCTTCTCGGCCTTTTGGCTAAGATCAAGTGTAGTATCTGTTCTTATCAGTTTAATATCTGATATGTCCCCTATATGGGACTACATATTAAACGGATTTTTGAACTCGGGAGTCGAAACAGGGGCTTGCTCCGTTCGCTCCACGCATTGACCCGGCACTGCAGTGCCGCCGGGAACGGTGCACCTCCTATCGCCTTGTTGAAAGAAGACGCGAGTAAACAACCACACTTTGCTCCTGGTGTAGAGGTGGGTGACACATTGTCTTTCAAAGTGTTTCTAGAGTACAGGATTCCACTTCCAAAAAACGATGCACGTACATGTCAAAATGTAGCCCATTTCCTCCAACCCAACAATCAACAGCCATCATCAACGAGGTTCATAAAATGTGTGTACGTTAACATAGTAGTCTGCGGTTGAGCATGTGTTGTATGAACCGTCAGGGCGACGCGTACGCGCGTGGGTCCTTGCCTCCACGCCATGCGATGGCGAGGCATACTTACCTGGCAGGGGAGACACCATGATCACGAAGGTGGTTCACCCACGGCGAGGCTCAGCCATTGCACTCCGTGCTTTGCTGACCCGTGCGAATTCCCCAAATGTGGGAATCTCGACTGCATAATTTCTGGTAGTGGGGGACTGCGTTCGCGCTCTCCCCTGATGAAGTGTTGAAAACCAAATACCTGTGAGTGAGTTTTGCACAAGCTGTGGCCTTGACGTGTGCTTGTAGCCGCTTTAGAGAAGCCCAGCTTCAAACCACACCCCCCTCGACGACAGAGGACAAGCCCACGTCTTAAAGCCCCAATATAAGGGGAGAGGCCACGCCCCCGGCTTGAAACCACGCCGACAGGCCACACCCCCAGCTTCAAGCCCCGCCCACCCGCTATCAGATCTACAAGCTCATAGAGCTGTGACCTACCGGCTTGTAGATCTGCTGTTTTTCACGCCACAGGGCTTTAAGCCACGCCCCCCCAGGCCGACAGGCCACGCCCCCGGCTCCAAACCACGCCCACAGAGGGGGCGGGGTCAAGGGGGTCAAGGGTCAAGTGGGTCAATGCAGCCACTGTGGTAAAGGTTCTATCTCCAGAGGTCAACATGTGTGAATTTTTCAAAGTCCAAAAGTCACCATCTGTGAAAATGACTAAGTCCAGAAGTGAAAACGGCCAAAGATGGGCTTTTGCCCGGCTCTCCACGGGGCCCCGGGGACCCCCCGGCCCCCACCGAGGTGCCCAGCCAGATCCCAGCTAAGCCCTGTACCCGGCTCTCCATCCGAACCCGGGGACCCACCCTTAAGCGCCCCCTGAGGAGTCCAGACCCAAGCCCGCGGGCGTTAGTTCGCCTCGCCCCTGGGGATATAGCTCGTTTTTTTCCAGAGAGCCATGGCACCACAGGCCGAAGTCCGGCCGTGCACGGGGTCCCTTATTGGGGTGCGAGAGCTGAAAAGATGCCCTGTTGAAGGCCCCCCCACGCCAAACCGGGGCGTTCATAGAGGACGCCACCGGGCCGGGTGGAAGCACAGTGACGCGCAGTTCCGTGTTCCGCAGCCCACACAAGCTTTATAAGTTGTAGCGCCCCCTAGTGCCTCTCTGAAATGTCTGTTTTTTTGGGGGATTTTTTTTTTGTTATCATTTTTTTTTTGTTTTCTGTCCATTTCAGCCCAAAAAAGATAAAATTAACATTGTAAAATGTTCAACAAGGCCACGCCCCCTATTTCACACACACACACACACACACACACACACACACACACACACACACACACACACACACACACACACACACACACACACACACACACAACATGGGGGGGTATTGCCATGTTGCCAGAAAGCTAAGAGCGTGCGCCGCTGAATGGTTGATCGGCGTGGCTGGTGCCTTTGCCGGCCACGGCGGAGAGAGGTCAGAATTACTCGGGTCTCTCTTCATGACGAATAAGCCTTTCGCCTTTTACTAAAGACTTCCGTGGAGAGGGACATTCATGAGTTATGCATATTTTTGGATGGTCTTGCCCTTTGGACGAGGCCGACTCAGCTGTTGAATGAAACGAGCCGTGGTATGCGGGCGTGTTTGAGGTCGAGGTAGGCGGGAGCGCATTTGTGTCACTCTGTGGCCTTAACGTCTCGTTGGAGCTACTTTACGGAAGATGACAAAGTATGAGTTGCCGCAGGAAGGCGAGCGGGCAAGACATCAGGTCTACGAGCCACGCCCGCAGCTGTAAGCCACGCCCCCAAGCCGATAGGCCACGCCCGCTGCTGTAAGCCACGCCCCCAAGCCCATAGGCCACGCCCGCTGCTGTAAGCCACGCCCCCAAGCCGATAGGCCACGGCCACAGCTCCACGAGGCCGGGTGAGGATGGAATCAGCGGAGATTGCGATCGTTCAGGCAAGAGCCGAGAGGTTATCGCTTCTCGGCCTTTTGGCTAAGATCAAGTGTAGTATCTGTTCTTATCAGTTTAATATCTGATATGTCCCCTATATGGGGACTACATATTAAACGGATTTTTGAACTCGGGAGTCGAAACAGGGGCTTGCTCCGTTCGCTCCACGCATTGACCCGGCACTGCAGTGCCGCCGGGAACGGTGCACCTCCTATCGCCTTGTTGAAAGAAGACGCGAGTAAACAACCACACTTTGCTCCTGGTGTAGAGGTGGGTGACACATTGTCTTTCAAAGTGTTTCTAGAGTACAGGATTCCACTTCCAAAAAACGATGCACGTACATGTCAAAATGTAGCCCATTTCCTCCAACCCAACAATCAACAGCCATCATCAACGAGGTTCATAAAATGTGTGTACGTTAACATAGTAGTCTGCGGTTGAGCATGTGTTGTATGAACCGTCAGGGCGACGCGTACGCGCGTGGGTCCTTGCCTCCACGCCATGCGATGGCGAGGCATACTTACCTGGCAGGGGAGACACCATGATCACGAAGGTGGTTCACCCACGGCGAGGCTCAGCCATTGCACTCCGTGCTTTGCTGACCCGTGCGAATTCCCCAAATGTGGGAATCTCGACTGCATAATTTCTGGTAGTGGGGGACTGCGTTCGCGCTCTCCCCTGATGAAGTGTTGAAAACCAAATACCTGTGAGTGAGTTTTGCACAAGCTGTGGCCTTGACGTGTGCTTGTAGCCGCTTTAGAGAAGCCCAGCTTCAAACCACACCCCCCTCGACGACAGAGGACAAGCCCACGTCTTAAAGCCCCAATATAAGGGGAGAGGCCACGCCCCCGGCTTGAAACCACGCCGACAGGCCACACCCCCAGCTTCAAGCCCCGCCCACCCGCTATCAGATCTACAAGCTCATAGAGCTGTGACCTACCGGCTTGTAGATCTGCTGTTTTTCACGCCACAGGGCTTTAAGCCACGCCCCCCCAGGCCGACAGGCCACGCCCCCGGCTCCAAACCACGCCCACAGAGGGGGCGGGGTCAAGGGGGTCAAGGGTCAAGTGGGTCAATGCAGCCACTGTGGTAAAGGTTCTATCTCCAGAGGTCAACATGTGTGAATTTTTCAAAGTCCAAAAGTCACCATCTGTGAAAATGACTAAGTCCAGAAGTGAAAACGGCCAAAGATGGGCTTTTGCCCGGCTCTCCACGGGGCCCCGGGGACCCCCCGGCCCCCACCGAGGTGCCCAGCCAGATCCCAGCTAAGCCCTGTACCCGGCTCTCCATCCGAACCCGGGGACCCACCCTTAAGCGCCCCCTGAGGAGTCCAGACCCAAGCCCGCGGGCGTTAGTTCGCCTCGCCCCTGGGGATATAGCTCGTTTTTTTCCAGAGAGCCATGGCACCACAGGCCGAAGTCCGGCCGTGCACGGGGTCCCTTATTGGGGTGCGAGAGCTGAAAAGATGCCCTGTTGAAGGCCCCCCCACGCCAAACCGGGGCGTTCATAGAGGACGCCACCGGGCCGGGTGGAAGCACAGTGACGCGCAGTTCCGTGTTCCGCAGCCCACACAAGCTTTATAAGTTGTAGCGCCCCCTAGTGCCTCTCTGAAATGTCTGTTTTTTTGGGGGATTTTTTTTTTGTTATCATTTTTTTTTTGTTTTCTGTCCATTTCAGCCCAAAAAAGATAAAATTAACATTGTAAAATGTTCAACAAGGCCACGCCCCCTATTTCACACACACACACACACACACACACACACACACACACACACACACACACACACACACACACACACACACACACACACACACACAACATGGGGGGGTATTGCCATGTTGCCAGAAAGCTAAGAGCGTGCGCCGCTGAATGGTTGATCGGCGTGGCTGGTGCCTTTGCCGGCCACGGCGGAGAGAGGTCAGAATTACTCGGGTCTCTCTTCATGACGAATAAGCCTTTCGCCTTTTACTAAAGACTTCCGTGGAGAGGGACATTCATGAGTTATGCATATTTTTGGATGGTCTTGCCCTTTGGACGAGGCCGACTCAGCTGTTGAATGAAACGAGCCGTGGTATGCGGGCGTGTTTGAGGTCGAGGTAGGCGGGAGCGCATTTGTGTCACTCTGTGGCCTTAACGTCTCGTTGGAGCTACTTTACGGAAGATGACAAAGTATGAGTTGCCGCAGGAAGGCGAGCGGGCAAGACATCAGGTCTACGAGCCACGCCCGCAGCTGTAAGCCACGCCCCCAAGCCGATAGGCCACGCCCGCTGCTGTAAGCCACGCCCCCAAGCCCATAGGCCACGCCCGCTGCTGTAAGCCACGCCCCCAAGCCGATAGGCCACGGCCACAGCTCCACGAGGCCGGGTGAGGATGGAATCAGCGGAGATTGCGATCGTTCAGGCAAGAGCCGAGAGGTTATCGCTTCTCGGCCTTTTGGCTAAGATCAAGTGTAGTATCTGTTCTTATCAGTTTAATATCTGATATGTCCCCTATATGGGGACTACATATTAAACGGATTTTTGAACTCGGGAGTCGAAACAGGGGCTTGCTCCGTTCGCTCCACGCATTGACCCGGCACTGCAGTGCCGCCGGGAACGGTGCACCTCCTATCGCCTTGTTGAAAGAAGACGCGAGTAAACAACCACACTTTGCTCCTGGTGTAGAGGTGGGTGACACATTGTCTTTCAAAGTGTTTCTAGAGTACAGGATTCCACTTCCAAAAAACGATGCACGTACATGTCAAAATGTAGCCCATTTCCTCCAACCCAACAATCAACAGCCATCATCAACGAGGTTCATAAAATGTGTGTACGTTAACATAGTAGTCTGCGGTTGAGCATGTGTTGTATGAACCGTCAGGGCGACGCGTACGCGCGTGGGTCCTTGCCTCCACGCCATGCGATGGCGAGGCATACTTACCTGGCAGGGGAGACACCATGATCACGAAGGTGGTTCACCCACGGCGAGGCTCAGCCATTGCACTCCGTGCTTTGCTGACCCGTGCGAATTCCCCAAATGTGGGAATCTCGACTGCATAATTTCTGGTAGTGGGGGACTGCGTTCGCGCTCTCCCCTGATGAAGTGTTGAAAACCAAATACCTGTGAGTGAGTTTTGCACAAGCTGTGGCCTTGACGTGTGCTTGTAGCCGCTTTAGAGAAGCCCAGCTTCAAACCACACCCCCCTCGACGACAGAGGACAAGCCCACGTCTTAAAGCCCCAATATAAGGGGAGAGGCCACGCCCCCGGCTTGAAACCACGCCGACAGGCCACACCCCCAGCTTCAAGCCCCGCCCACCCGCTATCAGATCTACAAGCTCATAGAGCTGTGACCTACCGGCTTGTAGATCTGCTGTTTTTCACGCCACAGGGCTTTAAGCCACGCCCCCCCAGGCCGACAGGCCACGCCCCCGGCTCCAAACCACGCCCACAGAGGGGGCGGGGTCAAGGGGGTCAAGGGTCAAGTGGGTCAATGCAGCCACTGTGGTAAAGGTTCTATCTCCAGAGGTCAACATGTGTGAATTTTTCAAAGTCCAAAAGTCACCATCTGTGAAAATGACTAAGTCCAGAAGTGAAAACGGCCAAAGATGGGCTTTTGCCCGGCTCTCCACGGGGCCCCGGGGACCCCCCGGCCCCCACCGAGGTGCCCAGCCAGATCCCAGCTAAGCCCTGTACCCGGCTCTCCATCCGAACCCGGGGACCCACCCTTAAGCGCCCCCTGAGGAGTCCAGACCCAAGCCCGCGGGCGTTAGTTCGCCTCGCCCCTGGGGATATAGCTCGTTTTTTTCCAGAGAGCCATGGCACCACAGGCCGAAGTCCGGCCGTGCACGGGGTCCCTTATTGGGGTGCGAGAGCTGAAAAGATGCCCTGTTGAAGGCCCCCCCACGCCAAACCGGGGCGTTCATAGAGGACGCCACCGGGCCGGGTGGAAGCACAGTGACGCGCAGTTCCGTGTTCCGCAGCCCACACAAGCTTTATAAGTTGTAGCGCCCCCTAGTGCCTCTCTGAAATGTCTGTTTTTTTGGGGGATTTTTTTTTTGTTATCATTTTTTTTTTGTTTTCTGTCCATTTCAGCCCAAAAAAGATAAAATTAACATTGTAAAATGTTCAACAAGGCCACGCCCCCTATTTCACACACACACACACACACACACACACACACACACACACACACACACACACACACACACACACACACACACACACACACACACAACATGGGGGGGTATTGCCATGTTGCCAGAAAGCTAAGAGCGTGCGCCGCTGAATGGTTGATCGGCGTGGCTGGTGCCTTTGCCGGCCACGGCGGAGAGAGGTCAGAATTACTCGGGTCTCTCTTCATGACGAATAAGCCTTTCGCCTTTTACTAAAGACTTCCGTGGAGAGGGACATTCATGAGTTATGCATATTTTTGGATGGTCTTGCCCTTTGGACGAGGCCGACTCAGCTGTTGAATGAAACGAGCCGTGGTATGCGGGCGTGTTTGAGGTCGAGGTAGGCGGGAGCGCATTTGTGTCACTCTGTGGCCTTAACGTCTCGTTGGAGCTACTTTACGGAAGATGACAAAGTATGAGTTGCCGCAGGAAGGCGAGCGGGCAAGACATCAGGTCTACGAGCCACGCCCGCAGCTGTAAGCCACGCCCCCAAGCCGATAGGCCACGCCCGCTGCTGTAAGCCACGCCCCCAAGCCCATAGGCCACGCCCGCTGCTGTAAGCCACGCCCCCAAGCCGATAGGCCACGGCCACAGCTCCACGAGGCCGGGTGAGGATGGAATCAGCGGAGATTGCGATCGTTCAGGCAAGAGCCGAGAGGTTATCGCTTCTCGGCCTTTTGGCTAAGATCAAGTGTAGTATCTGTTCTTATCAGTTTAATATCTGATATGTCCCCTATATGGGGACTACATATTAAACGGATTTTTGAACTCGGGAGTCGAAACAGGGGCTTGCTCCGTTCGCTCCACGCATTGACCCGGCACTGCAGTGCCGCCGGGAACGGTGCACCTCCTATCGCCTTGTTGAAAGAAGACGCGAGTAAACAACCACACTTTGCTCCTGGTGTAGAGGTGGGTGACACATTGTCTTTCAAAGTGTTTCTAGAGTACAGGATTCCACTTCCAAAAAACGATGCACGTACATGTCAAAATGTAGCCCATTTCCTCCAACCCAACAATCAACAGCCATCATCAACGAGGTTCATAAAATGTGTGTACGTTAACATAGTAGTCTGCGGTTGAGCATGTGTTGTATGAACCGTCAGGGCGACGCGTACGCGCGTGGGTCCTTGCCTCCACGCCATGCGATGGCGAGGCATACTTACCTGGCAGGGGAGACACCATGATCACGAAGGTGGTTCACCCACGGCGAGGCTCAGCCATTGCACTCCGTGCTTTGCTGACCCGTGCGAATTCCCCAAATGTGGGAATCTCGACTGCATAATTTCTGGTAGTGGGGGACTGCGTTCGCGCTCTCCCCTGATGAAGTGTTGAAAACCAAATACCTGTGAGTGAGTTTTGCACAAGCTGTGGCCTTGACGTGTGCTTGTAGCCGCTTTAGAGAAGCCCAGCTTCAAACCACACCCCCCTCGACGACAGAGGACAAGCCCACGTCTTAAAGCCCCAATATAAGGGGAGAGGCCACGCCCCCGGCTTGAAACCACGCCGACAGGCCACACCCCCAGCTTCAAGCCCCGCCCACCCGCTATCAGATCTACAAGCTCATAGAGCTGTGACCTACCGGCTTGTAGATCTGCTGTTTTTCACGCCACAGGGCTTTAAGCCACGCCCCCCCAGGCCGACAGGCCACGCCCCCGGCTCCAAACCACGCCCACAGAGGGGGCGGGGTCAAGGGGGTCAAGGGTCAAGTGGGTCAATGCAGCCACTGTGGTAAAGGTTCTATCTCCAGAGGTCAACATGTGTGAATTTTTCAAAGTCCAAAAGTCACCATCTGTGAAAATGACTAAGTCCAGAAGTGAAAACGGCCAAAGATGGGCTTTTGCCCGGCTCTCCACGGGGCCCCGGGGACCCCCCGGCCCCCACCGAGGTGCCCAGCCAGATCCCAGCTAAGCCCTGTACCCGGCTCTCCATCCGAACCCGGGGACCCACCCTTAAGCGCCCCCTGAGGAGTCCAGACCCAAGCCCGCGGGCGTTAGTTCGCCTCGCCCCTGGGGATATAGCTCGTTTTTTTCCAGAGAGCCATGGCACCACAGGCCGAAGTCCGGCCGTGCACGGGGTCCCTTATTGGGGTGCGAGAGCTGAAAAGATGCCCTGTTGAAGGCCCCCCCACGCCAAACCGGGGCGTTCATAGAGGACGCCACCGGGCCGGGTGGAAGCACAGTGACGCGCAGTTCCGTGTTCCGCAGCCCACACAAGCTTTATAAGTTGTAGCGCCCCCTAGTGCCTCTCTGAAATGTCTGTTTTTTTGGGGGATTTTTTTTTTGTTATCATTTTTTTTTTGTTTTCTGTCCATTTCAGCCCAAAAAAGATAAAATTAACATTGTAAAATGTTCAACAAGGCCACGCCCCCTATTTCACACACACACACACACACACACACACACACACACACACACACACACACACACACACACACACACACACACACACACACACACACAACATGGGGGGGTATTGCCATGTTGCCAGAAAGCTAAGAGCGTGCGCCGCTGAATGGTTGATCGGCGTGGCTGGTGCCTTTGCCGGCCACGGCGGAGAGAGGTCAGAATTACTCGGGTCTCTCTTCATGACGAATAAGCCTTTCGCCTTTTACTAAAGACTTCCGTGGAGAGGGACATTCATGAGTTATGCATATTTTTGGATGGTCTTGCCCTTTGGACGAGGCCGACTCAGCTGTTGAATGAAACGAGCCGTGGTATGCGGGCGTGTTTGAGGTCGAGGTAGGCGGGAGCGCATTTGTGTCACTCTGTGGCCTTAACGTCTCGTTGGAGCTACTTTACGGAAGATGACAAAGTATGAGTTGCCGCAGGAAGGCGAGCGGGCAAGACATCAGGTCTACGAGCCACGCCCGCAGCTGTAAGCCACGCCCCCAAGCCGATAGGCCACGCCCGCTGCTGTAAGCCACGCCCCCAAGCCCATAGGCCACGCCCGCTGCTGTAAGCCACGCCCCCAAGCCGATAGGCCACGGCCACAGCTCCACGAGGCCGGGTGAGGATGGAATCAGCGGAGATTGCGATCGTTCAGGCAAGAGCCGAGAGGTTATCGCTTCTCGGCCTTTTGGCTAAGATCAAGTGTAGTATCTGTTCTTATCAGTTTAATATCTGATATGTCCCCTATATGGGGACTACATATTAAACGGATTTTTGAACTCGGGAGTCGAAACAGGGGCTTGCTCCGTTCGCTCCACGCATTGACCCGGCACTGCAGTGCCGCCGGGAACGGTGCACCTCCTATCGCCTTGTTGAAAGAAGACGCGAGTAAACAACCACACTTTGCTCCTGGTGTAGAGGTGGGTGACACATTGTCTTTCAAAGTGTTTCTAGAGTACAGGATTCCACTTCCAAAAAACGATGCACGTACATGTCAAAATGTAGCCCATTTCCTCCAACCCAACAATCAACAGCCATCATCAACGAGGTTCATAAAATGTGTGTACGTTAACATAGTAGTCTGCGGTTGAGCATGTGTTGTATGAACCGTCAGGGCGACGCGTACGCGCGTGGGTCCTTGCCTCCACGCCATGCGATGGCGAGGCATACTTACCTGGCAGGGGAGACACCATGATCACGAAGGTGATCATCGCCACCGATTGACTGCTGGAAGAACTTCTGAGGAGAGAGCGGCCTGGAGACTCTTTTTTGCTTTTTTTTGGTTTTCTCTGGTAGTCGAGCGGTGTATGGGACGCCAGAAAAACCTTTAGGAGTTGGCTGCAATTGCAGTGCCAGGGAGCCAGCTTGTCTGGCCACTCCCTGGGTGACTCACAATGGCTACCGAACAGCAGCCACAGCGGAGGCGGAATGCTATCCGATTTGACCTCCGAAATGGCCTTGAAATGGACAGAACCCAGTTCTCGAAGAATGTGCTGCAGAAGGAGCTTGGTTTTGCTACAACGCAGCTGGACTTTCTTTTTTCCTTCCCCGGGAAGAAGTCTTTTGAAGTGATCTTTGCGACACTGGATTTTTTTAACCAGTGTGTCGACCGATTCCGCCGCCTGAAAGCCGCCTCCAACCCCAGGCTGGAGAACGTCGACATGACGCCCCTGTCAGAGAGAGAGGACAAGAAGGTCACCGTCATCATGTACAGTGAGTGGGTGACGCTTGAGGACATCAAGACCTGGCTGTCCTTCCACTGCCAGGTGACGAAGGCGGATGAGGGGAAGGACGAGGAGGACATCAGGACCGGAGCTTACATCTTCTCCGTCAAGCTGTGGCGAGACCAGGGGCAGTTGCAACATCTCCCCTCGACCATCCAGCTGGGACGGGTGAGAGGCAATATCTTTTATTACGGCCAGCCAAAGACCTGCAGGAAGTGCGGCCAGCTGGGCCACCTGGCGGCCGCCTGCAATAACAGCCTCTGCAGACACTGCCGCTCGCCCGCCCACGCCACCAAGGACTGTAAGGAGCCCCGGAAGTGCAACCTCTGCGGCTCCGACGACCACACCTTCAGGGCCTGCCCAGAGTCCTACGCCAATAGGACGGCCAGGACGGCCAACAGGAGGCCAGAGGAAGAACTGGCCCAGGCGTTACAGGAGCACCACCACCCCGACGATGAGGCCGAGCCTGCGCCGCAGCGTGAGGACCCCCCGGCGGCCGACCGGCGCCCCACCGAGCCCATCCAGGAGGCTCAGGGACATGTCACCGCCACAGAGATCGCCACGTCACCGACGCCGGCAGAGGAAACAGACCTGGATCACCCCGGAGGGGAGACGCACCTGGACTGGAGCGAGGCCGCAGAGGAGGAGGGGCTAGGAGACCACGGCAGCCAGGAACCCCGCATGGAGCTCCCGAGGCAGCTGAACTCCACCGTCATCGGAGTCGGCAACCTGCACGGCTTGCTGGACGGCATGCTGGATAACATCATCCAGGGCCTGCCGGCTGAGTTAGGGTCCCCCCTGCCTCGGTCCCCCCTGCCTCGGACCCTCGACCTGTTCGGGACGCTAGCGGCGGCAGCAGACCACCAGCCAGGGTCCCAGAAGCGGAGCGCCTCCTCGGGCTCGTCCACCGACATAGAGCAGCAGGTATACTCCTTCCAACTCCCCACTTTACCCCTCCCCTCCTCCCCCCCCTCTGAAAGTTACCTTGACTCCCAGATTGTAGATAATTTCTCCAGTACCACCCATATGGTGACATCGGGAGACTCTGGCTGGAAGAAGGCCAAGAAAAATAAAGGGAAAAAAAAGTCCCGTACCGACTATGATACAAACTGATGTGTTCCCCCCACATCTTAACCTATGGCCCCAATCTCCATTGCCTCCCTCAACACTAGAGGGCTCAACGACCCGGTTAAGTGTCTGACATGTTTTAACTTTTTACTGACAGAAGGCAATGACGTCTTCCTCTTACAGGAGTGTAACATCCCTTTTAAAGAGAATTATAAGAGTTTTGAAGACAGATGGGGCCATGGCCCGTCGGTCTGGTCTGGCGACAACAGTAACCGAGCGTCGGGAGTTGTGGTGCTGTTCAGAGGGTGGGGTTTTCACTTAAAGAGAGTCCAGCACATCATTCCTGGAAGGCTTTTATGTATTGATGTCCAGATGAACAGTGGCTGCGTAAGACTCATAAATGTGTATTGCCCGTCCGACTTACAAAGCCGACTGGACACACTGAGAGCCATCCAGCCTCTGTTGGTGTGCGGTGGGGAAGTGGTCTTGGGAGGAGACTTTAACTGTCTAGTCGACGCCAAGGACAGGCTGACGACTAGTACAGTAAGACTTGACTCTAGCACAGTGACTCTAAAGAACATTATCAAGGATTTTAAGCTAACGGACACTTACCGTGCCGTGAACCCCAGGCAGCCGGGTTACACCTGGACGAATGGCAGGACGCACTCTAGAATAGACTTCCTACTGACCACGAAGGGTCTGAGTGTGGAATGTGCGTCTGTGACGCCAGTGTGTTTTTCGGACCACTCCAAAATCCACTGCACCGTCTCTCTGAAAGGCAAGCCTGACAGAGGGAAGGGGTCCTGGAAGTTGAACACTTCCCTGCTACAGGACAAAAAAACGGTCGATGGTCTGAAAGAAAAAATAAGCATGTGGTCTTCATTACAATTTGCATTCGAAAGTGTTGGTGAATGGTGGGAGGACTTAAAGGAACGTGTTAAAAAGTATTTTATAGAGGTTGGCAAAAAAGCAGCTAAGAAAAAACGTGTTAAACATAAAAAAGAGCAGGCAAAACTACAGAGACTGTTCACCATGGCACATGCCGGTTTTGAGGTCTCTGAGGAGATCGCCACCTTAAAACGAGAGATGTTGCGACGGTCTGCAGACGCCAGTCGGGGTCTAATGACCCGCAGCCGGGTGCAGCACCTTGAAGAAAATGAAAAGTGCACACGTTACTTCTTCCAGAAGCTAGCTAGACCTAGACATATCATGGAGAAAATTAAAGACGAGAACGGAAACGAAAAAACAGAAACAAAAGACATACTCACTGTTGTTAGAAGCTTTTATGCCGACCTTTATAAAAGAGAAAACATTGACGAGCCATCCCTAGAGGAGCTGCTGTCAAAGGTGAACAAGAATGTGACTGATTTTAATGATGTGCTGGAAGGTGATCTAACGATTAATGAATTGTATAAAGCCGTTAAAAGCATGCAAGATAATAAGACTCCAGGAGCAGATGGCCTGCCCAAAGAATTTTATTTAACCTTTTGGGAGGAACTAAAAAGTCACTTATTGGAAGTGTTTAATGAGAGCCTCCGGAATGGTCTCCTACCAGCATCTATGAGGGAAGGAACTGTTTCATTGCTCTTTAAAAAAGGAGAAAAAAATGATTTAAAAAACTGGCGACCACTTACCCTGCTGGGAGTGGACCGCAAGATCCTGGCAAAAGCCCTCTTCTTTAGACTACAGGGAGTCGCAGGGCACTTGGTGGGGGAGGAGCAGACCTGCGTGGTCCCTGGTAGGTCCATGAGCGACAGTCTGGCGCTAGTCAGAGATACTTACCTGTACTCATGTGACCGAAGGGTCCCCCTCTGCATAGTGGGCCTAGACCTAGAAAAAGCATTTGACAGAATCAACCACAGATACCTGAAAGAAGTTATGGCAGCCTTCGGTTTTGGACCCACAATAAGGTCCTGGATCGACGTGCTCCACAATGAATGTGTCAGCAGGATCATCATAAATGGAAATACCACTGACACTTTTAAGGTTGAGTCAGGGGTCAGACAGGGATGTCCCCTGTCAGTAATCCTGTTCATATTGGCAATGGAGCCTCTGGCTTGCGCCATCAGACAGGATCACTCCATCCGAGGGCTTTTGGTGCCAGGCAGCAGCGGTAGAGAGGCCAAGGTCACGCTGTACATGGACGACATGACCATTTTGTCCACAGATAACACCTCCATGGTCAAGGCCCTCGGATGGAGTGACTGCTTCTCCAGAGCATCTGGAGCTAAGCTCAACAGATTGAAAAGTGAGTGCCTTTATTCAAACTGGCGAGAAGAAAAGAGAGACTTGGGCCTCACTGAAAAGAAAGAGAGAATTAAAATACTTGGAATTGAAATTGGTAAAAACATGCTAAAATCAAACTGGGAAACGCGCCTCCCAAGGTTAAAGGCAAAGTTTCTAAGGTGGGAGGAAAGAGAACTGTCTTTCACAGGAAAGATTTTAATCATAAAAGCAGAAATTTACTCGTCTTTAACTTACCTGGCGGCAACTTTGCCCGCACCGAGATTCTTCCTGACTCCTCTGAGAAGAATCATTTTTCAGTTTTTATGGGGCTCACAACAGGAGAGGGTAAAAAGAGAGATAATGTACCGCCCCCTAGAGAAAGGGGGAAAGGCTGTGCCAGACCTGGGCACCAAATTGGAAGCTCTGTTTTTAACTCCGATCCTAAAAGCTGTATTAATGCCTAATTACACAAGTCTATGGTCGTTCTTTGCCCGGTTTTGGGCGGGTCGGACGATAGCAGGTTTTTTTGGGAGGAGACTACCTCTAGACACCCCACATGCCGAATTACGACCTGAACTTTACCAAAAAGCATTGACACTGATTAGATCTGCCAGTCTACCATGTATTTCTATAGACAAGGTGAGCAGGGAGACAGTTGAAAAGAGCATGTCGCCCCAGACAACGAGATTGTTGCCAGTCGGCACGTTAATTGAGACCGAGGTCTTACAAGTTTGGAAAAATGTGAACTCTCCCTTCTTGCTGAATGCCCATAAAGATCTGGCCTGGAGCGCAGTACAAAACTGTCTCCCTACCAGGGCATTCCTGCACGGAAGGAGATGCTCCAGAAGCGGAAAATGTCCGAGAGCCGCATGTAACATTGACGAACACCTCAAGCACTTGTTCTGGACATGTCCACATGCTCAGAGAGTGTGGGGCCTCTTGAGGGTCTGGCTGACAGCCCTGTACAGAGACCCCACAGCCGATGACATAATTTATGGTGAATTACACTGTAATAACCCCAAACAGTGGGAGAGATGGTGGGCGGCGATCAACGCCACAAAAGACGCACTTTGGAAGTGCAGAAATGTCCTTGTTTTTAAAAAGTTTTGTATGCCTCCAGAGACAGCGGCTAAACTGGCGGTAACGATAGCCCGGGACTACGTCCTAAAAGACAAGTTAAAATTTAATAATATAGAAATTAAAACACTATGGAAAGTGGGTGACACTGGTTCGGTATATGATGTACTTAAAGATTTACTGTAAATTAAAAGAAAGTACTTACCTACCTGTACCTGTGAAAAGAAAAAAAAAAAAAAAAAAAAGGTTTTATGTACATTTGTATTGACAACGTGCTGACTATTTAATGTATATTTTAATGTAACTTTTGATCATGATCTAAACATGCACTTGTATGTAATGTCTTGTATTTCTTGACTAAATCAATAAAATTGTCTAAAAAGTGAAAAGTGAAGTGGTTCACCCACGGCGAGGCTCAGCCATTGCACTCCGTGCTTTGCTGACCCGTGCGAATTCCCCAAATGTGGGAATCTCGACTGCATAATTTCTGGTAGTGGGGGACTGCGTTCGCGCTCTCCCCTGATGAAGTGTTGAAAACCAAATACCTGTGAGTGAGTTTTGCACAAGCTGTGGCCTTGACGTGTGCTTGTAGCCGCTTTAGAGAAGCCCAGCTTCAAACCACACCCCCCTCGACGACAGAGGACAAGCCCACGTCTTAAAGCCCCAATATAAGGGGAGAGGCCACGCCCCCGGCTTGAAACCACGCCGACAGGCCACACCCCCAGCTTCAAGCCCCGCCCACCCGCTATCAGATCTACAAGCTCATAGAGCTGTGACCTACCGGCTTGTAGATCTGCTGTTTTTCACGCCACAGGGCTTTAAGCCACGCCCCCCCAGGCCGACAGGCCACGCCCCCGGCTCCAAACCACGCCCACAGAGGGGGCGGGGTCAAGGGGGTCAAGGGTCAAGTGGGTCAATGCAGCCACTGTGGTAAAGGTTCTATCTCCAGAGGTCAACATGTGTGAATTTTTCAAAGTCCAAAAGTCACCATCTGTGAAAATGACTAAGTCCAGAAGTGAAAACGGCCAAAGATGGGCTTTTGCCCGGCTCTCCACGGGGCCCCGGGGACCCCCCGGCCCCCACCGAGGTGCCCAGCCAGATCCCAGCTAAGCCCTGTACCCGGCTCTCCATCCGAACCCGGGGACCCACCCTTAAGCGCCCCCTGAGGAGTCCAGACCCAAGCCCGCGGGCGTTAGTTCGCCTCGCCCCTGGGGATATAGCTCGTTTTTTTCCAGAGAGCCATGGCACCACAGGCCGAAGTCCGGCCGTGCACGGGGTCCCTTATTGGGGTGCGAGAGCTGAAAAGATGCCCTGTTGAAGGCCCCCCCACGCCAAACCGGGGCGTTCATAGAGGACGCCACCGGGCCGGGTGGAAGCACAGTGACGCGCAGTTCCGTGTTCCGCAGCCCACACAAGCTTTATAAGTTGTAGCGCCCCCTAGTGCCTCTCTGAAATGTCTGTTTTTTTGGGGGATTTTTTTTTTGTTATCATTTTTTTTTTGTTTTCTGTCCATTTCAGCCCAAAAAAGATAAAATTAACATTGTAAAATGTTCAACAAGGCCACGCCCCCTATTTCACACACACACACACACACACACACACACACACACACACACACACACACACACACACACACACACACACACACACACACACACACACACAACATGGGGGGGTATTGCCATGTTGCCAGAAAGCTAAGAGCGTGCGCCGCTGAATGGTTGATCGGCGTGGCTGGTGCCTTTGCCGGCCACGGCGGAGAGAGGTCAGAATTACTCGGGTCTCTCTTCATGACGAATAAGCCTTTCGCCTTTTACTAAAGACTTCCGTGGAGAGGGACATTCATGAGTTATGCATATTTTTGGATGGTCTTGCCCTTTGGACGAGGCCGACTCAGCTGTTGAATGAAACGAGCCGTGGTATGCGGGCGTGTTTGAGGTCGAGGTAGGCGGGAGCGCATTTGTGTCACTCTGTGGCCTTAACGTCTCGTTGGAGCTACTTTACGGAAGATGACAAAGTATGAGTTGCCGCAGGAAGGCGAGCGGGCAAGACATCAGGTCTACGAGCCACGCCCGCAGCTGTAAGCCACGCCCCCAAGCCGATAGGCCACGCCCGCTGCTGTAAGCCACGCCCCCAAGCCCATAGGCCACGCCCGCTGCTGTAAGCCACGCCCCCAAGCCGATAGGCCACGGCCACAGCTCCACGAGGCCGGGTGAGGATGGAATCAGCGGAGATTGCGATCGTTCAGGCAAGAGCCGAGAGGTTATCGCTTCTCGGCCTTTTGGCTAAGATCAAGTGTAGTATCTGTTCTTATCAGTTTAATATCTGATATGTCCCCTATATGGGGACTACATATTAAACGGATTTTTGAACTCGGGAGTCGAAACAGGGGCTTGCTCCGTTCGCTCCACGCATTGACCCGGCACTGCAGTGCCGCCGGGAACGGTGCACCTCCTATCGCCTTGTTGAAAGAAGACGCGAGTAAACAACCACACTTTGCTCCTGGTGTAGAGGTGGGTGACACATTGTCTTTCAAAGTGTTTCTAGAGTACAGGATTCCACTTCCAAAAAACGATGCACGTACATGTCAAAATGTAGCCCATTTCCTCCAACCCAACAATCAACAGCCATCATCAACGAGGTTCATAAAATGTGTGTACGTTAACATAGTAGTCTGCGGTTGAGCATGTGTTGTATGAACCGTCAGGGCGACGCGTACGCGCGTGGGTCCTTGCCTCCACGCCATGCGATGGCGAGGCATACTTACCTGGCAGGGGAGACACCATGATCACGAAGGTGATCATCGCCACCGATTGACTGCTGGAAGAACTTCTGAGGAGAGAGCGGCCTGGAGACTCTTTTTTGCTTTTTTTTGGTTTTCTCTGGTAGTCGAGCGGTGTATGGGACGCCAGAAAAACCTTTAGGAGTTGGCTGCAATTGCAGTGCCAGGGAGCCAGCTTGTCTGGCCACTCCCTGGGTGACTCACAATGGCTACCGAACAGCAGCCACAGCGGAGGCGGAATGCTATCCGATTTGACCTCCGAAATGGCCTTGAAATGGACAGAACCCAGTTCTCGAAGAATGTGCTGCAGAAGGAGCTTGGTTTTGCTACAACGCAGCTGGACTTTCTTTTTTCCTTCCCCGGGAAGAAGTCTTTTGAAGTGATCTTTGCGACACTGGATTTTTTTAACCAGTGTGTCGACCGATTCCGCCGCCTGAAAGCCGCCTCCAACCCCAGGCTGGAGAACGTCGACATGACGCCCCTGTCAGAGAGAGAGGACAAGAAGGTCACCGTCATCATGTACAGTGAGTGGGTGACGCTTGAGGACATCAAGACCTGGCTGTCCTTCCACTGCCAGGTGACGAAGGCGGATGAGGGGAAGGACGAGGAGGACATCAGGACCGGAGCTTACATCTTCTCCGTCAAGCTGTGGCGAGACCAGGGGCAGTTGCAACATCTCCCCTCGACCATCCAGCTGGGACGGGTGAGAGGCAATATCTTTTATTACGGCCAGCCAAAGACCTGCAGGAAGTGCGGCCAGCTGGGCCACCTGGCGGCCGCCTGCAATAACAGCCTCTGCAGACACTGCCGCTCGCCCGCCCACGCCACCAAGGACTGTAAGGAGCCCCGGAAGTGCAACCTCTGCGGCTCCGACGACCACACCTTCAGGGCCTGCCCAGAGTCCTACGCCAATAGGACGGCCAGGACGGCCAACAGGAGGCCAGAGGAAGAACTGGCCCAGGCGTTACAGGAGCACCACCACCCCGACGATGAGGCCGAGCCTGCGCCGCAGCGTGAGGACCCCCCGGCGGCCGACCGGCGCCCCACCGAGCCCATCCAGGAGGCTCAGGGACATGTCACCGCCACAGAGATCGCCACGTCACCGACGCCGGCAGAGGAAACAGACCTGGATCACCCCGGAGGGGAGACGCACCTGGACTGGAGCGAGGCCGCAGAGGAGGAGGGGCTAGGAGACCACGGCAGCCAGGAACCCCGCATGGAGCTCCCGAGGCAGCTGAACTCCACCGTCATCGGAGTCGGCAACCTGCACGGCTTGCTGGACGGCATGCTGGATAACATCATCCAGGGCCTGCCGGCTGAGTTAGGGTCCCCCCTGCCTCGGTCCCCCCTGCCTCGGACCCTCGACCTGTTCGGGACGCTAGCGGCGGCAGCAGACCACCAGCCAGGGTCCCAGAAGCGGAGCGCCTCCTCGGGCTCGTCCACCGACATAGAGCAGCAGGTATACTCCTTCCAACTCCCCACTTTACCCCTCCCCTCCTCCCCCCCCTCTGAAAGTTACCTTGACTCCCAGATTGTAGATAATTTCTCCAGTACCACCCATATGGTGACATCGGGAGACTCTGGCTGGAAGAAGGCCAAGAAAAATAAAGGGAAAAAAAAGTCCCGTACCGACTATGATACAAACTGATGTGTTCCCCCCACATCTTAACCTATGGCCCCAATCTCCATTGCCTCCCTCAACACTAGAGGGCTCAACGACCCGGTTAAGTGTCTGACATGTTTTAACTTTTTACTGACAGAAGGCAATGACGTCTTCCTCTTACAGGAGTGTAACATCCCTTTTAAAGAGAATTATAAGAGTTTTGAAGACAGATGGGGCCATGGCCCGTCGGTCTGGTCTGGCGACAACAGTAACCGAGCGTCGGGAGTTGTGGTGCTGTTCAGAGGGTGGGGTTTTCACTTAAAGAGAGTCCAGCACATCATTCCTGGAAGGCTTTTATGTATTGATGTCCAGATGAACAGTGGCTGCGTAAGACTCATAAATGTGTATTGCCCGTCCGACTTACAAAGCCGACTGGACACACTGAGAGCCATCCAGCCTCTGTTGGTGTGCGGTGGGGAAGTGGTCTTGGGAGGAGACTTTAACTGTCTAGTCGACGCCAAGGACAGGCTGACGACTAGTACAGTAAGACTTGACTCTAGCACAGTGACTCTAAAGAACATTATCAAGGATTTTAAGCTAACGGACACTTACCGTGCCGTGAACCCCAGGCAGCCGGGTTACACCTGGACGAATGGCAGGACGCACTCTAGAATAGACTTCCTACTGACCACGAAGGGTCTGAGTGTGGAATGTGCGTCTGTGACGCCAGTGTGTTTTTCGGACCACTCCAAAATCCACTGCACCGTCTCTCTGAAAGGCAAGCCTGACAGAGGGAAGGGGTCCTGGAAGTTGAACACTTCCCTGCTACAGGACAAAAAAACGGTCGATGGTCTGAAAGAAAAAATAAGCATGTGGTCTTCATTACAATTTGCATTCGAAAGTGTTGGTGAATGGTGGGAGGACTTAAAGGAACGTGTTAAAAAGTATTTTATAGAGGTTGGCAAAAAAGCAGCTAAGAAAAAACGTGTTAAACATAAAAAAGAGCAGGCAAAACTACAGAGACTGTTCACCATGGCACATGCCGGTTTTGAGGTCTCTGAGGAGATCGCCACCTTAAAACGAGAGATGTTGCGACGGTCTGCAGACGCCAGTCGGGGTCTAATGACCCGCAGCCGGGTGCAGCACCTTGAAGAAAATGAAAAGTGCACACGTTACTTCTTCCAGAAGCTAGCTAGACCTAGACATATCATGGAGAAAATTAAAGACGAGAACGGAAACGAAAAAACAGAAACAAAAGACATACTCACTGTTGTTAGAAGCTTTTATGCCGACCTTTATAAAAGAGAAAACATTGACGAGCCATCCCTAGAGGAGCTGCTGTCAAAGGTGAACAAGAATGTGACTGATTTTAATGATGTGCTGGAAGGTGATCTAACGATTAATGAATTGTATAAAGCCGTTAAAAGCATGCAAGATAATAAGACTCCAGGAGCAGATGGCCTGCCCAAAGAATTTTATTTAACCTTTTGGGAGGAACTAAAAAGTCACTTATTGGAAGTGTTTAATGAGAGCCTCCGGAATGGTCTCCTACCAGCATCTATGAGGGAAGGAACTGTTTCATTGCTCTTTAAAAAAGGAGAAAAAAATGATTTAAAAAACTGGCGACCACTTACCCTGCTGGGAGTGGACCGCAAGATCCTGGCAAAAGCCCTCTTCTTTAGACTACAGGGAGTCGCAGGGCACTTGGTGGGGGAGGAGCAGACCTGCGTGGTCCCTGGTAGGTCCATGAGCGACAGTCTGGCGCTAGTCAGAGATACTTACCTGTACTCATGTGACCGAAGGGTCCCCCTCTGCATAGTGGGCCTAGACCTAGAAAAAGCATTTGACAGAATCAACCACAGATACCTGAAAGAAGTTATGGCAGCCTTCGGTTTTGGACCCACAATAAGGTCCTGGATCGACGTGCTCCACAATGAATGTGTCAGCAGGATCATCATAAATGGAAATACCACTGACACTTTTAAGGTTGAGTCAGGGGTCAGACAGGGATGTCCCCTGTCAGTAATCCTGTTCATATTGGCAATGGAGCCTCTGGCTTGCGCCATCAGACAGGATCACTCCATCCGAGGGCTTTTGGTGCCAGGCAGCAGCGGTAGAGAGGCCAAGGTCACGCTGTACATGGACGACATGACCATTTTGTCCACAGATAACACCTCCATGGTCAAGGCCCTCGGATGGAGTGACTGCTTCTCCAGAGCATCTGGAGCTAAGCTCAACAGATTGAAAAGTGAGTGCCTTTATTCAAACTGGCGAGAAGAAAAGAGAGACTTGGGCCTCACTGAAAAGAAAGAGAGAATTAAAATACTTGGAATTGAAATTGGTAAAAACATGCTAAAATCAAACTGGGAAACGCGCCTCCCAAGGTTAAAGGCAAAGTTTCTAAGGTGGGAGGAAAGAGAACTGTCTTTCACAGGAAAGATTTTAATCATAAAAGCAGAAATTTACTCGTCTTTAACTTACCTGGCGGCAACTTTGCCCGCACCGAGATTCTTCCTGACTCCTCTGAGAAGAATCATTTTTCAGTTTTTATGGGGCTCACAACAGGAGAGGGTAAAAAGAGAGATAATGTACCGCCCCCTAGAGAAAGGGGGAAAGGCTGTGCCAGACCTGGGCACCAAATTGGAAGCTCTGTTTTTAACTCCGATCCTAAAAGCTGTATTAATGCCTAATTACACAAGTCTATGGTCGTTCTTTGCCCGGTTTTGGGCGGGTCGGACGATAGCAGGTTTTTTTGGGAGGAGACTACCTCTAGACACCCCACATGCCGAATTACGACCTGAACTTTACCAAAAAGCATTGACACTGATTAGATCTGCCAGTCTACCATGTATTTCTATAGACAAGGTGAGCAGGGAGACAGTTGAAAAGAGCATGTCGCCCCAGACAACGAGATTGTTGCCAGTCGGCACGTTAATTGAGACCGAGGTCTTACAAGTTTGGAAAAATGTGAACTCTCCCTTCTTGCTGAATGCCCATAAAGATCTGGCCTGGAGCGCAGTACAAAACTGTCTCCCTACCAGGGCATTCCTGCACGGAAGGAGATGCTCCAGAAGCGGAAAATGTCCGAGAGCCGCATGTAACATTGACGAACACCTCAAGCACTTGTTCTGGACATGTCCACATGCTCAGAGAGTGTGGGGCCTCTTGAGGGTCTGGCTGACAGCCCTGTACAGAGACCCCACAGCCGATGACATAATTTATGGTGAATTACACTGTAATAACCCCAAACAGTGGGAGAGATGGTGGGCGGCGATCAACGCCACAAAAGACGCACTTTGGAAGTGCAGAAATGTCCTTGTTTTTAAAAAGTTTTGTATGCCTCCAGAGACAGCGGCTAAACTGGCGGTAACGATAGCCCGGGACTACGTCCTAAAAGACAAGTTAAAATTTAATAATATAGAAATTAAAACACTATGGAAAGTGGGTGACACTGGTTCGGTATATGATGTACTTAAAGATTTACTGTAAATTAAAAGAAAGTACTTACCTACCTGTACCTGTGAAAAGAAAAAAAAAAAAAAAAAAAAGGTTTTATGTACATTTGTATTGACAACGTGCTGACTATTTAATGTATATTTTAATGTAACTTTTGATCATGATCTAAACATGCACTTGTATGTAATGTCTTGTATTTCTTGACTAAATCAATAAAATTGTCTAAAAAGTGAAAAGTGAAGTGGTTCACCCACGGCGAGGCTCAGCCATTGCACTCCGTGCTTTGCTGACCCGTGCGAATTCCCCAAATGTGGGAATCTCGACTGCATAATTTCTGGTAGTGGGGGACTGCGTTCGCGCTCTCCCCTGATGAAGTGTTGAAAACCAAATACCTGTGAGTGAGTTTTGCACAAGCTGTGGCCTTGACGTGTGCTTGTAGCCGCTTTAGAGAAGCCCAGCTTCAAACCACACCCCCCTCGACGACAGAGGACAAGCCCACGTCTTAAAGCCCCAATATAAGGGGAGAGGCCACGCCCCCGGCTTGAAACCACGCCGACAGGCCACACCCCCAGCTTCAAGCCCCGCCCACCCGCTATCAGATCTACAAGCTCATAGAGCTGTGACCTACCGGCTTGTAGATCTGCTGTTTTTCACGCCACAGGGCTTTAAGCCACGCCCCCCCAGGCCGACAGGCCACGCCCCCGGCTCCAAACCACGCCCACAGAGGGGGCGGGGTCAAGGGGGTCAAGGGTCAAGTGGGTCAATGCAGCCACTGTGGTAAAGGTTCTATCTCCAGAGGTCAACATGTGTGAATTTTTCAAAGTCCAAAAGTCACCATCTGTGAAAATGACTAAGTCCAGAAGTGAAAACGGCCAAAGATGGGCTTTTGCCCGGCTCTCCACGGGGCCCCGGGGACCCCCCGGCCCCCACCGAGGTGCCCAGCCAGATCCCAGCTAAGCCCTGTACCCGGCTCTCCATCCGAACCCGGGGACCCACCCTTAAGCGCCCCCTGAGGAGTCCAGACCCAAGCCCGCGGGCGTTAGTTCGCCTCGCCCCTGGGGATATAGCTCGTTTTTTTCCAGAGAGCCATGGCACCACAGGCCGAAGTCCGGCCGTGCACGGGGTCCCTTATTGGGGTGCGAGAGCTGAAAAGATGCCCTGTTGAAGGCCCCCCCACGCCAAACCGGGGCGTTCATAGAGGACGCCACCGGGCCGGGTGGAAGCACAGTGACGCGCAGTTCCGTGTTCCGCAGCCCACACAAGCTTTATAAGTTGTAGCGCCCCCTAGTGCCTCTCTGAAATGTCTGTTTTTTTGGGGGATTTTTTTTTTGTTATCATTTTTTTTTTGTTTTCTGTCCATTTCAGCCCAAAAAAGATAAAATTAACATTGTAAAATGTTCAACAAGGCCACGCCCCCTATTTCACACACACACACACACACACACACACACACACACACACACACACACACACACACACACACACACACACACACACACACACACACACACAACATGGGGGGGTATTGCCATGTTGCCAGAAAGCTAAGAGCGTGCGCCGCTGAATGGTTGATCGGCGTGGCTGGTGCCTTTGCCGGCCACGGCGGAGAGAGGTCAGAATTACTCGGGTCTCTCTTCATGACGAATAAGCCTTTCGCCTTTTACTAAAGACTTCCGTGGAGAGGGACATTCATGAGTTATGCATATTTTTGGATGGTCTTGCCCTTTGGACGAGGCCGACTCAGCTGTTGAATGAAACGAGCCGTGGTATGCGGGCGTGTTTGAGGTCGAGGTAGGCGGGAGCGCATTTGTGTCACTCTGTGGCCTTAACGTCTCGTTGGAGCTACTTTACGGAAGATGACAAAGTATGAGTTGCCGCAGGAAGGCGAGCGGGCAAGACATCAGGTCTACGAGCCACGCCCGCAGCTGTAAGCCACGCCCCCAAGCCGATAGGCCACGCCCGCTGCTGTAAGCCACGCCCCCAAGCCCATAGGCCACGCCCGCTGCTGTAAGCCACGCCCCCAAGCCGATAGGCCACGGCCACAGCTCCACGAGGCCGGGTGAGGATGGAATCAGCGGAGATTGCGATCGTTCAGGCAAGAGCCGAGAGGTTATCGCTTCTCGGCCTTTTGGCTAAGATCAAGTGTAGTATCTGTTCTTATCAGTTTAATATCTGATATGTCCCCTATATGGGGACTACATATTAAACGGATTTTTGAACTCGGGAGTCGAAACAGGGGCTTGCTCCGTTCGCTCCACGCATTGACCCGGCACTGCAGTGCCGCCGGGAACGGTGCACCTCCTATCGCCTTGTTGAAAGAAGACGCGAGTAAACAACCACACTTTGCTCCTGGTGTAGAGGTGGGTGACACATTGTCTTTCAAAGTGTTTCTAGAGTACAGGATTCCACTTCCAAAAAACGATGCACGTACATGTCAAAATGTAGCCCATTTCCTCCAACCCAACAATCAACAGCCATCATCAACGAGGTTCATAAAATGTGTGTACGTTAACATAGTAGTCTGCGGTTGAGCATGTGTTGTATGAACCGTCAGGGCGACGCGTACGCGCGTGGGTCCTTGCCTCCACGCCATGCGATGGCGAGGCATACTTACCTGGCAGGGGAGACACCATGATCACGAAGGTGGTTCACCCACGGCGAGGCTCAGCCATTGCACTCCGTGCTTTGCTGACCCGTGCGAATTCCCCAAATGTGGGAATCTCGACTGCATAATTTCTGGTAGTGGGGGACTGCGTTCGCGCTCTCCCCTGATGAAGTGTTGAAAACCAAATACCTGTGAGTGAGTTTTGCACAAGCTGTGGCCTTGACGTGTGCTTGTAGCCGCTTTAGAGAAGCCCAGCTTCAAACCACACCCCCCTCGACGACAGAGGACAAGCCCACGTCTTAAAGCCCCAATATAAGGGGAGAGGCCACGCCCCCGGCTTGAAACCACGCCGACAGGCCACACCCCCAGCTTCAAGCCCCGCCCACCCGCTATCAGATCTACAAGCTCATAGAGCTGTGACCTACCGGCTTGTAGATCTGCTGTTTTTCACGCCACAGGGCTTTAAGCCACGCCCCCCCAGGCCGACAGGCCACGCCCCCGGCTCCAAACCACGCCCACAGAGGGGGCGGGGTCAAGGGGGTCAAGGGTCAAGTGGGTCAATGCAGCCACTGTGGTAAAGGTTCTATCTCCAGAGGTCAACATGTGTGAATTTTTCAAAGTCCAAAAGTCACCATCTGTGAAAATGACTAAGTCCAGAAGTGAAAACGGCCAAAGATGGGCTTTTGCCCGGCTCTCCACGGGGCCCCGGGGACCCCCCGGCCCCCACCGAGGTGCCCAGCCAGATCCCAGCTAAGCCCTGTACCCGGCTCTCCATCCGAACCCGGGGACCCACCCTTAAGCGCCCCCTGAGGAGTCCAGACCCAAGCCCGCGGGCGTTAGTTCGCCTCGCCCCTGGGGATATAGCTCGTTTTTTTCCAGAGAGCCATGGCACCACAGGCCGAAGTCCGGCCGTGCACGGGGTCCCTTATTGGGGTGCGAGAGCTGAAAAGATGCCCTGTTGAAGGCCCCCCCACGCCAAACCGGGGCGTTCATAGAGGACGCCACCGGGCCGGGTGGAAGCACAGTGACGCGCAGTTCCGTGTTCCGCAGCCCACACAAGCTTTATAAGTTGTAGCGCCCCCTAGTGCCTCTCTGAAATGTCTGTTTTTTTGGGGGATTTTTTTTTTGTTATCATTTTTTTTTTGTTTTCTGTCCATTTCAGCCCAAAAAAGATAAAATTAACATTGTAAAATGTTCAACAAGGCCACGCCCCCTATTTCACACACACACACACACACACACACACACACACACACACACACACACACACACACACACACACACACACACACACACACACACAACATGGGGGGGTATTGCCATGTTGCCAGAAAGCTAAGAGCGTGCGCCGCTGAATGGTTGATCGGCGTGGCTGGTGCCTTTGCCGGCCACGGCGGAGAGAGGTCAGAATTACTCGGGTCTCTCTTCATGACGAATAAGCCTTTCGCCTTTTACTAAAGACTTCCGTGGAGAGGGACATTCATGAGTTATGCATATTTTTGGATGGTCTTGCCCTTTGGACGAGGCCGACTCAGCTGTTGAATGAAACGAGCCGTGGTATGCGGGCGTGTTTGAGGTCGAGGTAGGCGGGAGCGCATTTGTGTCACTCTGTGGCCTTAACGTCTCGTTGGAGCTACTTTACGGAAGATGACAAAGTATGAGTTGCCGCAGGAAGGCGAGCGGGCAAGACATCAGGTCTACGAGCCACGCCCGCAGCTGTAAGCCACGCCCCCAAGCCGATAGGCCACGCCCGCTGCTGTAAGCCACGCCCCCAAGCCCATAGGCCACGCCCGCTGCTGTAAGCCACGCCCCCAAGCCGATAGGCCACGGCCACAGCTCCACGAGGCCGGGTGAGGATGGAATCAGCGGAGATTGCGATCGTTCAGGCAAGAGCCGAGAGGTTATCGCTTCTCGGCCTTTTGGCTAAGATCAAGTGTAGTATCTGTTCTTATCAGTTTAATATCTGATATGTCCCCTATATGGGGACTACATATTAAACGGATTTTTGAACTCGGGAGTCGAAACAGGGGCTTGCTCCGTTCGCTCCACGCATTGACCCGGCACTGCAGTGCCGCCGGGAACGGTGCACCTCCTATCGCCTTGTTGAAAGAAGACGCGAGTAAACAACCACACTTTGCTCCTGGTGTAGAGGTGGGTGACACATTGTCTTTCAAAGTGTTTCTAGAGTACAGGATTCCACTTCCAAAAAACGATGCACGTACATGTCAAAATGTAGCCCATTTCCTCCAACCCAACAATCAACAGCCATCATCAACGAGGTTCATAAAATGTGTGTACGTTAACATAGTAGTCTGCGGTTGAGCATGTGTTGTATGAACCGTCAGGGCGACGCGTACGCGCGTGGGTCCTTGCCTCCACGCCATGCGATGGCGAGGCATACTTACCTGGCAGGGGAGACACCATGATCACGAAGGTGGTTCACCCACGGCGAGGCTCAGCCATTGCACTCCGTGCTTTGCTGACCCGTGCGAATTCCCCAAATGTGGGAATCTCGACTGCATAATTTCTGGTAGTGGGGGACTGCGTTCGCGCTCTCCCCTGATGAAGTGTTGAAAACCAAATACCTGTGAGTGAGTTTTGCACAAGCTGTGGCCTTGACGTGTGCTTGTAGCCGCTTTAGAGAAGCCCAGCTTCAAACCACACCCCCCTCGACGACAGAGGACAAGCCCACGTCTTAAAGCCCCAATATAAGGGGAGAGGCCACGCCCCCGGCTTGAAACCACGCCGACAGGCCACACCCCCAGCTTCAAGCCCCGCCCACCCGCTATCAGATCTACAAGCTCATAGAGCTGTGACCTACCGGCTTGTAGATCTGCTGTTTTTCACGCCACAGGGCTTTAAGCCACGCCCCCCCAGGCCGACAGGCCACGCCCCCGGCTCCAAACCACGCCCACAGAGGGGGCGGGGTCAAGGGGGTCAAGGGTCAAGTGGGTCAATGCAGCCACTGTGGTAAAGGTTCTATCTCCAGAGGTCAACATGTGTGAATTTTTCAAAGTCCAAAAGTCACCATCTGTGAAAATGACTAAGTCCAGAAGTGAAAACGGCCAAAGATGGGCTTTTGCCCGGCTCTCCACGGGGCCCCGGGGACCCCCCGGCCCCCACCGAGGTGCCCAGCCAGATCCCAGCTAAGCCCTGTACCCGGCTCTCCATCCGAACCCGGGGACCCACCCTTAAGCGCCCCCTGAGGAGTCCAGACCCAAGCCCGCGGGCGTTAGTTCGCCTCGCCCCTGGGGATATAGCTCGTTTTTTTCCAGAGAGCCATGGCACCACAGGCCGAAGTCCGGCCGTGCACGGGGTCCCTTATTGGGGTGCGAGAGCTGAAAAGATGCCCTGTTGAAGGCCCCCCCACGCCAAACCGGGGCGTTCATAGAGGACGCCACCGGGCCGGGTGGAAGCACAGTGACGCGCAGTTCCGTGTTCCGCAGCCCACACAAGCTTTATATAAGTTGTAGCGCCCCCTAGTGCCTCTCTGAAATGTCTGTTTTTTTGGGGGATTTTTTTTTTGTTATCATTTTTTTTTTGTTTTCTGTCCATTTCAGCCCAAAAAAGATAAAATTAACATTGTAAAATGTTCAACAAGGCCACGCCCCCTATTTCACACACACACACACACACACACACACACACACACACACACACACACACACACACACACACACACACACACACACACACACACACAACATGGGGGGGTATTGCCATGTTGCCAGAAAGCTAAGAGCGTGCGCCGCTGAATGGTTGATCGGCGTGGCTGGTGCCTTTGCCGGCCACGGCGGAGAGAGGTCAGAATTACTCGGGTCTCTCTTCATGACGAATAAGCCTTTCGCCTTTTACTAAAGACTTCCGTGGAGAGGGACATTCATGAGTTATGCATATTTTTGGATGGTCTTGCCCTTTGGACGAGGCCGACTCAGCTGTTGAATGAAACGAGCCGTGGTATGCGGGCGTGTTTGAGGTCGAGGTAGGCGGGAGCGCATTTGTGTCACTCTGTGGCCTTAACGTCTCGTTGGAGCTACTTTACGGAAGATGACAAAGTATGAGTTGCCGCAGGAAGGCGAGCGGGCAAGACATCAGGTCTACGAGCCACGCCCGCAGCTGTAAGCCACGCCCCCAAGCCGATAGGCCACGCCCGCTGCTGTAAGCCACGCCCCCAAGCCCATAGGCCACGCCCGCTGCTGTAAGCCACGCCCCCAAGCCGATAGGCCACGGCCACAGCTCCACGAGGCCGGGTGAGGATGGAATCAGCGGAGATTGCGATCGTTCAGGCAAGAGCCGAGAGGTTATCGCTTCTCGGCCTTTTGGCTAAGATCAAGTGTAGTATCTGTTCTTATCAGTTTAATATCTGATATGTCCCCTATATGGGGACTACATATTAAACGGATTTTTGAACTCGGGAGTCGAAACAGGGGCTTGCTCCGTTCGCTCCACGCATTGACCCGGCACTGCAGTGCCGCCGGGAACGGTGCACCTCCTATCGCCTTGTTGAAAGAAGACGCGAGTAAACAACCACACTTTGCTCCTGGTGTAGAGGTGGGTGACACATTGTCTTTCAAAGTGTTTCTAGAGTACAGGATTCCACTTCCAAAAAACGATGCACGTACATGTCAAAATGTAGCCCATTTCCTCCAACCCAACAATCAACAGCCATCATCAACGAGGTTCATAAAATGTGTGTACGTTAACATAGTAGTCTGCGGTTGAGCATGTGTTGTATGAACCGTCAGGGCGACGCGTACGCGCGTGGGTCCTTGCCTCCACGCCATGCGATGGCGAGGCATACTTACCTGGCAGGGGAGACACCATGATCACGAAGGTGGTTCACCCACGGCGAGGCTCAGCCATTGCACTCCGTGCTTTGCTGACCCGTGCGAATTCCCCAAATGTGGGAATCTCGACTGCATAATTTCTGGTAGTGGGGGACTGCGTTCGCGCTCTCCCCTGATGAAGTGTTGAAAACCAAATACCTGTGAGTGAGTTTTGCACAAGCTGTGGCCTTGACGTGTGCTTGTAGCCGCTTTAGAGAAGCCCAGCTTCAAACCACACCCCCCTCGACGACAGAGGACAAGCCCACGTCTTAAAGCCCCAATATAAGGGGAGAGGCCACGCCCCCGGCTTGAAACCACGCCGACAGGCCACACCCCCAGCTTCAAGCCCCGCCCACCCGCTATCAGATCTACAAGCTCATAGAGCTGTGACCTACCGGCTTGTAGATCTGCTGTTTTTCACGCCACAGGGCTTTAAGCCACGCCCCCCCAGGCCGACAGGCCACGCCCCCGGCTCCAAACCACGCCCACAGAGGGGGCGGGGTCAAGGGGGTCAAGGGTCAAGTGGGTCAATGCAGCCACTGTGGTAAAGGTTCTATCTCCAGAGGTCAACATGTGTGAATTTTTCAAAGTCCAAAAGTCACCATCTGTGAAAATGACTAAGTCCAGAAGTGAAAACGGCCAAAGATGGGCTTTTGCCCGGCTCTCCACGGGGCCCCGGGGACCCCCCGGCCCCCACCGAGGTGCCCAGCCAGATCCCAGCTAAGCCCTGTACCCGGCTCTCCATCCGAACCCGGGGACCCACCCTTAAGCGCCCCCTGAGGAGTCCAGACCCAAGCCCGCGGGCGTTAGTTCGCCTCGCCCCTGGGGATATAGCTCGTTTTTTTCCAGAGAGCCATGGCACCACAGGCCGAAGTCCGGCCGTGCACGGGGTCCCTTATTGGGGTGCGAGAGCTGAAAAGATGCCCTGTTGAAGGCCCCCCCACGCCAAACCGGGGCGTTCATAGAGGACGCCACCGGGCCGGGTGGAAGCACAGTGACGCGCAGTTCCGTGTTCCGCAGCCCACACAAGCTTTATAAGTTGTAGCGCCCCCTAGTGCCTCTCTGAAATGTCTGTTTTTTTGGGGGATTTTTTTTTTGTTATCATTTTTTTTTTGTTTTCTGTCCATTTCAGCCCAAAAAAGATAAAATTAACATTGTAAAATGTTCAACAAGGCCACGCCCCCTATTTCACACACACACACACACACACACACACACACACACACACACACACACACACACACACACACACACACACACACACACACACACACAACATGGGGGGGTATTGCCATGTTGCCAGAAAGCTAAGAGCGTGCGCCGCTGAATGGTTGATCGGCGTGGCTGGTGCCTTTGCCGGCCACGGCGGAGAGAGGTCAGAATTACTCGGGTCTCTCTTCATGACGAATAAGCCTTTCGCCTTTTACTAAAGACTTCCGTGGAGAGGGACATTCATGAGTTATGCATATTTTTGGATGGTCTTGCCCTTTGGACGAGGCCGACTCAGCTGTTGAATGAAACGAGCCGTGGTATGCGGGCGTGTTTGAGGTCGAGGTAGGCGGGAGCGCATTTGTGTCACTCTGTGGCCTTAACGTCTCGTTGGAGCTACTTTACGGAAGATGACAAAGTATGAGTTGCCGCAGGAAGGCGAGCGGGCAAGACATCAGGTCTACGAGCCACGCCCGCAGCTGTAAGCCACGCCCCCAAGCCGATAGGCCACGCCCGCTGCTGTAAGCCACGCCCCCAAGCCCATAGGCCACGCCCGCTGCTGTAAGCCACGCCCCCAAGCCGATAGGCCACGGCCACAGCTCCACGAGGCCGGGTGAGGATGGAATCAGCGGAGATTGCGATCGTTCAGGCAAGAGCCGAGAGGTTATCGCTTCTCGGCCTTTTGGCTAATTTCAAGTATATCCGTAGTCGAGCGGTGTAAGGGGCACGGATATAGGAGAGATTAGACGAAAGTGTACAGTCAAGACGGGAGGAAGTGCTGGAGGCTACAACCAGTGGAGAGCGGAGGGACGGTGAGGGCGCAGTACGAAAGAGCGGGATGGAGGTTGCGGCAGAACAAACATTGCCCAAAGCGGGGCTGAGGAACACCTTACGTTTCAGATGGAACATGAGGAATGCAGTCATGGTGCAGAGAGAAGTTTTCGTAAGGTCAGTGCTGTTGGGCGCACTGAAACTGAAGGCCGAGCACGTGTACTGCCTCCAAGTGAACACGCAGGAGAAGGGGTTCGACGTGTCGTTTTTGAACGTGGGGATCACGGAGGAGGTCCTGGAGAATTGTAAAAGGGGAGCTGGCGAGAAGCCGTTCTCGAATTACGAGGTAATGAACTTGGACAGGCCGAATTTCAGGCTTATAACGGTTAACATGTACAACCCTTACGTGTCGAGGGAGGCGATTGTCGGATTTCTCTCCTGTTATGGGGAGGTGCTGCCCGGGAGCCGACGCATCATGGACCTCTTTGGGATATGGACTGGGAGGACCCAGTTCCAGGTCCTCCTGAAAGAGGACGCAGGCGGTGAGGACGGACTGGTGCACCCCCCCGCCGCTTTTAATATAGCGGCGGATCGGGGGTTCCTTTTTTACGCCCGGCAACCTGCGTACTGCAGGAGATGCAAAAAACACGGGCATGCAGATGGGGCCTGTGGCTTCATAAAGTGCCGGGTCTGCACAGCTTTCGGCCACGTGGCGGCGGAGTGCCCGCACCAGCAGAGGCTCTGCCATGGCTGTGGGAAGGAGGGCCACATCCGAAGGGACTGCCCAGGCCGGAAAAGGTCTTATGCGGATGCAGCCATCGGGAGGCCTCGAGACGGGGGTGAGGAGGAGGAACCAACAGGAGGCGAGGGCCGAGAGGACCGAGCGGAGGCTGCGGAGGAAGGGGCCCAGCAGCAGACGGCGTTGGAGGAGGTGGTGGTGGCGGACGGATCGGAGGAGTATTACTCGGGGCAAGAGGAGGGCGTGGAGGAGCTGTTGGATATATCGGAGGCGGTGAACAAGGGGGCGGCCAGAAGTGTGATGAAGGGGGGCCTGGCGCTGGGCGGCAACGGACAAGAGGCGGGTGGGCACGAAAGGGGGTCCAAAAGGGAGAGGGATGAAGAGGGGGAGGGTGGAAAAGGGAGGGGGAAGGTGGGAAAAAAAGAGAAGAAAGGGAGAAAGGAAAAAAAGAAAGGTGGAAAGGGGGCAGGGGGGGCTGAAGTGACCATGGAGGCCGACACGTCGCAGCAGGAGTTTTTCCCTGTCTTACCGCTGGGGGCAGGGCTGTCACTCCCCCCCCCTGTGTCGCCTGTTCCGGACAGCGCCGGCGAAGGTAGCGGAGGGATCCCCAACAAGGAGCCCCTTTCCTGGGCTGGGATTATGGACACAGTGGACCCGATGGAGGATATGTCGTCCCCGGCGGCCCAGAAGAAGGTGGTAGGAGACCCGCATGACTTTTATTCGTAAAATGCGGGTGTTTTTTGTTTTTGTTTTTTGTTAAAAACTTTATTCAGAATGGCTGGATCAATACATGTGGGGTCTTTTAATGTGAGGGGGTTAAGGAATACAGTGAAGAGGAGGATGGTGTTTGATTTTTTGGGGGAGCAGAGATGTATGGTTTATTTTTTGCAGGAAGTACATTTAAAAGATACCAATGACGTGAGGGTTTTCAGTAGAGAGTGGGGTGGGGGGCCGTCAGTTTGGAGTGTTGGGGGGGTGCATTCTTCTGGGGTGGGGATTTTGTTTGGGAGCAGGGAGGTGAGGGTGGAAGAGGTTTTTGTGGTGGTGCAGGGGAGGGTGGTGGGGGCGGACATAGATTACAGGGGGTGGAAACTAAGGGTTTTTGGGGTCTATGGTCCGCAGGGGGTGGTGGAGAGGGGGGAGTGTTTTGAGCTTTTGGTGCCTTTTTGCGTGACCAATAGGCCGCTTATTGTGGGGGGGGATTTCAATTGTGAGTTGGGGGGAGGGGGGGACACAAGCGTCAGAAAGCTGGAAGCAATGATGAGGTTGTTCAAGCTAGTGGACGGGGGGAGGGTTGTCGCCCCTCGAATGGATGGTCCCACATGGCGAAACTCGCAGGGGGTGTCCAGGAGACTGGACTACATGCTGTTCACGGAATCCTTGAGCCTGTTGTCGGGCAGGGTCCTTCCGACCTTTTTCTCCGACCACGATGGGGTGCTGTTCTGTGTCCGGGCTGATGGGCCGGTCTTTGGTCCGGGATACTGGAGGTTAAACTCCAGTGTCCTGGAACAGGATGAGTTCGTGGCCAGTTTCGTTGCTTTCTTCCGGGGCCTGGAAGGGATCAGGGAGCTTTGTCTGGACGTGATTGACTGGTGGGAAGTAGCCAAGGAGCGGATCAGAGAGTTTACGGTTAGGTACTGTAGAAGGAAGGCGCGGGAGGCGAAGAGGGAGGTGTTTCGTCTTCAACGTCTTCTCGAGCTCGAGTACGCTTTCGGAAACGAAAGTGGCACTGTAGACCAGCGGGCTTGTGACTCCCTTAAAGCAAAGCTTAGGGACGTCTATGATCGTAGGGCTCGTGGGTATTTGATGCGGACACGTCACGACTTCCTGGAGAAGGACGAGACGTGTTCCGCAGCCTTTTTTAGCTCTGTACGGGCGGAGAGGGTTAAACATGTACTCACGGGGGTTAGAGATGAGCAGGGTAGAGTTGTGACGGGGGTGGATGAGATGGTGCGTGTCGCCACTCACCACTACCGATCCGTTTTCGTTGAAAGGGAGATAGATGTAGGGGGAGGGGAGGTGATGTTGGATTTCCTAAACCGGCGGGTGCCACTTGACATAGCGCAAGCTATGGAGGCCCCGCTCACTCTCAAGGAGCTTGAGAGTGCCCTTCGAAGAATGGCAAGGCGGAAGGTGCCTGGCATCGATGGGCTGCCGGCTGAGTTTTACCTCAAGTTTTGGGGGATGCTTGGGCCGGTGGTGCTTGAGGTGTTATCCGAAGTACTCCGCACAGGAGTTATGGGAGGGTCTTTGGCTAAGGGGGTGATTTCACTTCTCTTTAAGAAGGGAGATGCCTCCGACTTGCAGAATTGGCGGCCATTGACCATGCTGTGTGTTGACTATAAATTACTGGCAAAGGTCCTTGCGGACAGGCTGGGCACAGCACTCTCTTACGTCGTCCATGTGGATCAGACGTGTGGAGTGGCGGGGCGTTCCTTGAGGTGGAATCTCCTCCTCATAAGGGACGTCATCGCTTGGACGGAAGACAGGCACCTGCCACTAATGGTGGTTGGTCTCGACCAGGCAAAGGCGTTTGATAGGGTTCACTTGGGCTTTTTGTTTCGCGTTTTGGATAGGCTAGGGTTTGGTAGGATTTTTGTTGGGTGGCTGCGTACGTTGTACGCAGGAGCGGGGAGCACCGTTTCTGTTAATGGGCACCTTGGGGAGTTTTTCAGGGTGCACGCAGGGGTGAGACAGGGGTGCCCGCTCTCGCCCCTTCTCTATATCCTTTATATGGAGCCCCTGGCTGAAGCCATTAGGGCTGACGCTGGTGTGTTGGGAATACTGGTACCAGGCAGTGGAGGCCTGAGGGTCAAGCTTACCCAGTACGCAGATGACACCACCCTGCTACTGGAACGCGACGCTTGCTTAACCCGATCCTTGGAGATTTTCCAGGAATTTGGCCGGGCATCTGGTGCAGATCTCAATCTCGCCAAGTCCTCGGTCAAGTTCTTTGGGCGCTGGAAAGGAAGGACGGACGTACCAGGGGGGCTGTCGCTCTGTGAAGGGCCCCTGAGGATCTTGGGGGTTGATTTTGAGGCAGCCCAGAACGCCACGGCCAACTGGACCAGGCGGATGTTGACGGTCCAGAGGAAGCTAGGTCTCTGGAAGACAAGGTCCTTGACCATGATCGGGAAGGTACTTGTTCTGAAGGTTGACATTTTGCCGTCTCTCCTGTACCTGGCTTACGTGTACCCATTGCCGTCCAGCATGCGGAGGTCCCTCGTCCGTCTCATATTTGATTTCCTGTGGGGGGGTCGGTATGAGTACGTGGCGAGGGCCCGGATGCTGGCGGCGATGGGGGAGGGTGGGAGAGATGTGCCACACCTCCCGCTGAAACTGGACTGTATTTTCATTTCTTTTCTACTTAGGGAACTGGCCGCTCCGGTGGTTCATCCATCAGGCTACTTCATGCGCCTGTTCTTTGCCTACCAGGCAAGGCCCCTGATGGTCTGGAACAACTTGACCCCCCGGGTGGAGCAACTACCGCCGCATTACCAACATGCGGCGAGGTGGCTACGGGCTCATCCTGTAGCCTTGGACCGGGCCATTGGCCTGGAGCAGAGGGTACTCTGGTCGGAGGTAAGGTCGGAAGTGACGGAGCCTCCCGTGGTTGGCATCCCTGCTGCGGTGTGGTTGGGGGTGCAGCCGCGGGGCCTAGACAACAGGCTCAAGGATTTCAATTGGCTTGTACTTCACCGCAGCCTGCCGGTGCGGGACAAGATGTACCGGCATGGCATTGCGAGGTCTCCTGGGTGCCCCCGTGCGGCATGTGCGGCCGGGGAGACAGTGAGGCACGTCATGTGGGACTGTCCATTCGCAGGGGCGATGTGGGTGAGGGCAGGGGTATTGCTGAGGAGGGTGGATAGGAGTTTTGTGGTGGACTGGGAGAAGGTGGAGAGGGGTCTGGGGGTGGTGGGAAGGAGCAGGAGGGAGAAATTTCTCCTAACTCTAATAATGAGTCTGTTCAAAAGGGGGCTATGGCTGAGCAGGCAGGCTCTAGTACAGCACAATAGGGACGGGGGGGTGGAAGAGGTGGTAAGGAGGGTGGAGGGAGACCTGGTTGGTCGTATTAAGTGGGAGGTGGAGAAGTGGGGGCATCATGCCGCATTAGAAAGGTGGAAGGGAGGACTGGGGCTGGCTTGAGGGCCAGGGTTTTGGGAGTTTGGAGGCATTTGTTTGATGTGAAATACATTATTGAAAGTTTTGACATGGGGAAGGGATTATGTTTTTGGGGGTTTTGAAAATTGAAAGAAAAAGAAAATGTTCAATGTACTATGTCTGAAAATTTTATAATAAAAAAAAAAAAAAAAAAAAAAAAAAAAAATCTGTTCTTATCAGTTTAATATCTGATATGTCCCCTATATGGGGACTACATATTAAACGGATTTTTGAACTCGGGAGTCGAAACAGGGGCTTGCTCCGTTCGCTCCACGCATTGACCCGGCACTGCAGTGCCGCCGGGAACGGTGCACCTCCTATCGCCTTGTTGAAAGAAGACGCGAGTAAACAACCACACTTTGCTCCTGGTGTAGAGGTGGGTGACACATTGTCTTTCAAAGTGTTTCTAGAGTACAGGATTCCACTTCCAAAAAACGATGCACGTACATGTCAAAATGTAGCCCATTTCCTCCAACCCAACAATCAACAGCCATCATCAACGAGGTTCATAAAATGTGTGTACGTTAACATAGTAGTCTGCGGTTGAGCATGTGTTGTATGAACCGTCAGGGCGACGCGTACGCGCGTGGGTCCTTGCCTCCACGCCATGCGATGGCGAGGCATACTTACCTGGCAGGGGAGACACCATGATCACGAAGGTGGTTCACCCACGGCGAGGCTCAGCCATTGCACTCCGTGCTTTGCTGACCCGTGCGAATTCCCCAAATGTGGGAATCTCGACTGCATAATTTCTGGTAGTGGGGGACTGCGTTCGCGCTCTCCCCTGATGAAGTGTTGAAAACCAAATACCTGTGAGTGAGTTTTGCACAAGCTGTGGCCTTGACGTGTGCTTGTAGCCGCTTTAGAGAAGCCCAGCTTCAAACCACACCCCCCTCGACGACAGAGGACAAGCCCACGTCTTAAAGCCCCAATATAAGGGGAGAGGCCACGCCCCCGGCTTGAAACCACGCCGACAGGCCACACCCCCAGCTTCAAGCCCCGCCCACCCGCTATCAGATCTACAAGCTCATAGAGCTGTGACCTACCGGCTTGTAGATCTGCTGTTTTTCACGCCACAGGGCTTTAAGCCACGCCCCCCCAGGCCGACAGGCCACGCCCCCGGCTCCAAACCACGCCCACAGAGGGGGCGGGGTCAAGGGGGTCAAGGGTCAAGTGGGTCAATGCAGCCACTGTGGTAAAGGTTCTATCTCCAGAGGTCAACATGTGTGAATTTTTCAAAGTCCAAAAGTCACCATCTGTGAAAATGACTAAGTCCAGAAGTGAAAACGGCCAAAGATGGGCTTTTGCCCGGCTCTCCACGGGGCCCCGGGGACCCCCCGGCCCCCACCGAGGTGCCCAGCCAGATCCCAGCTAAGCCCTGTACCCGGCTCTCCATCCGAACCCGGGGACCCACCCTTAAGCGCCCCCTGAGGAGTCCAGACCCAAGCCCGCGGGCGTTAGTTCGCCTCGCCCCTGGGGATATAGCTCGTTTTTTTCCAGAGAGCCATGGCACCACAGGCCGAAGTCCGGCCGTGCACGGGGTCCCTTATTGGGGTGCGAGAGCTGAAAAGATGCCCTGTTGAAGGCCCCCCCACGCCAAACCGGGGCGTTCATAGAGGACGCCACCGGGCCGGGTGGAAGCACAGTGACGCGCAGTTCCGTGTTCCGCAGCCCACACAAGCTTTATAAGTTGTAGCGCCCCCTAGTGCCTCTCTGAAATGTCTGTTTTTTTGGGGGATTTTTTTTTTGTTATCATTTTTTTTTTGTTTTCTGTCCATTTCAGCCCAAAAAAGATAAAATTAACATTGTAAAATGTTCAACAAGGCCACGCCCCCTATTTCACACACACACACACACACACACACACACACACACACACACACACACACACACACACACACACACACACACACACACACACACAACATGGGGGGGTATTGCCATGTTGCCAGAAAGCTAAGAGCGTGCGCCGCTGAATGGTTGATCGGCGTGGCTGGTGCCTTTGCCGGCCACGGCGGAGAGAGGTCAGAATTACTCGGGTCTCTCTTCATGACGAATAAGCCTTTCGCCTTTTACTAAAGACTTCCGTGGAGAGGGACATTCATGAGTTATGCATATTTTTGGATGGTCTTGCCCTTTGGACGAGGCCGACTCAGCTGTTGAATGAAACGAGCCGTGGTATGCGGGCGTGTTTGAGGTCGAGGTAGGCGGGAGCGCATTTGTGTCACTCTGTGGCCTTAACGTCTCGTTGGAGCTACTTTACGGAAGATGACAAAGTATGAGTTGCCGCAGGAAGGCGAGCGGGCAAGACATCAGGTCTACGAGCCACGCCCGCAGCTGTAAGCCACGCCCCCAAGCCGATAGGCCACGCCCGCTGCTGTAAGCCACGCCCCCAAGCCCATAGGCCACGCCCGCTGCTGTAAGCCACGCCCCCAAGCCGATAGGCCACGGCCACAGCTCCACGAGGCCGGGTGAGGATGGAATCAGCGGAGATTGCGATCGTTCAGGCAAGAGCCGAGAGGTTATCGCTTCTCGGCCTTTTGGCTAAGATCAAGTGTAGTATCTGTTCTTATCAGTTTAATATCTGATATGTCCCCTATATGGGGACTACATATTAAACGGATTTTTGAACTCGGGAGTCGAAACAGGGGCTTGCTCCGTTCGCTCCACGCATTGACCCGGCACTGCAGTGCCGCCGGGAACGGTGCACCTCCTATCGCCTTGTTGAAAGAAGACGCGAGTAAACAACCACACTTTGCTCCTGGTGTAGAGGTGGGTGACACATTGTCTTTCAAAGTGTTTCTAGAGTACAGGATTCCACTTCCAAAAAACGATGCACGTACATGTCAAAATGTAGCCCATTTCCTCCAACCCAACAATCAACAGCCATCATCAACGAGGTTCATAAAATGTGTGTACGTTAACATAGTAGTCTGCGGTTGAGCATGTGTTGTATGAACCGTCAGGGCGACGCGTACGCGCGTGGGTCCTTGCCTCCACGCCATGCGATGGCGAGGCATACTTACCTGGCAGGGGAGACACCATGATCACGAAGGTGGTTCACCCACGGCGAGGCTCAGCCATTGCACTCCGTGCTTTGCTGACCCGTGCGAATTCCCCAAATGTGGGAATCTCGACTGCATAATTTCTGGTAGTGGGGGACTGCGTTCGCGCTCTCCCCTGATGAAGTGTTGAAAACCAAATACCTGTGAGTGAGTTTTGCACAAGCTGTGGCCTTGACGTGTGCTTGTAGCCGCTTTAGAGAAGCCCAGCTTCAAACCACACCCCCCTCGACGACAGAGGACAAGCCCACGTCTTAAAGCCCCAATATAAGGGGAGAGGCCACGCCCCCGGCTTGAAACCACGCCGACAGGCCACACCCCCAGCTTCAAGCCCCGCCCACCCGCTATCAGATCTACAAGCTCATAGAGCTGTGACCTACCGGCTTGTAGATCTGCTGTTTTTCACGCCACAGGGCTTTAAGCCACGCCCCCCCAGGCCGACAGGCCACGCCCCCGGCTCCAAACCACGCCCACAGAGGGGGCGGGGTCAAGGGGGTCAAGGGTCAAGTGGGTCAATGCAGCCACTGTGGTAAAGGTTCTATCTCCAGAGGTCAACATGTGTGAATTTTTCAAAGTCCAAAAGTCACCATCTGTGAAAATGACTAAGTCCAGAAGTGAAAACGGCCAAAGATGGGCTTTTGCCCGGCTCTCCACGGGGCCCCGGGGACCCCCCGGCCCCCACCGAGGTGCCCAGCCAGATCCCAGCTAAGCCCTGTACCCGGCTCTCCATCCGAACCCGGGGACCCACCCTTAAGCGCCCCCTGAGGAGTCCAGACCCAAGCCCGCGGGCGTTAGTTCGCCTCGCCCCTGGGGATATAGCTCGTTTTTTTCCAGAGAGCCATGGCACCACAGGCCGAAGTCCGGCCGTGCACGGGGTCCCTTATTGGGGTGCGAGAGCTGAAAAGATGCCCTGTTGAAGGCCCCCCCACGCCAAACCGGGGCGTTCATAGAGGACGCCACCGGGCCGGGTGGAAGCACAGTGACGCGCAGTTCCGTGTTCCGCAGCCCACACAAGCTTTATAAGTTGTAGCGCCCCCTAGTGCCTCTCTGAAATGTCTGTTTTTTTGGGGGATTTTTTTTTTGTTATCATTTTTTTTTTGTTTTCTGTCCATTTCAGCCCAAAAAAGATAAAATTAACATTGTAAAATGTTCAACAAGGCCACGCCCCCTATTTCACACACACACACACACACACACACACACACACACACACACACACACACACACACACACACACACACACACACACACACACACACACAACATGGGGGGGTATTGCCATGTTGCCAGAAAGCTAAGAGCGTGCGCCGCTGAATGGTTGATCGGCGTGGCTGGTGCCTTTGCCGGCCACGGCGGAGAGAGGTCAGAATTACTCGGGTCTCTCTTCATGACGAATAAGCCTTTCGCCTTTTACTAAAGACTTCCGTGGAGAGGGACATTCATGAGTTATGCATATTTTTGGATGGTCTTGCCCTTTGGACGAGGCCGACTCAGCTGTTGAATGAAACGAGCCGTGGTATGCGGGCGTGTTTGAGGTCGAGGTAGGCGGGAGCGCATTTGTGTCACTCTGTGGCCTTAACGTCTCGTTGGAGCTACTTTACGGAAGATGACAAAGTATGAGTTGCCGCAGGAAGGCGAGCGGGCAAGACATCAGGTCTACGAGCCACGCCCGCAGCTGTAAGCCACGCCCCCAAGCCGATAGGCCACGCCCGCTGCTGTAAGCCACGCCCCCAAGCCCATAGGCCACGCCCGCTGCTGTAAGCCACGCCCCCAAGCCGATAGGCCACGGCCACAGCTCCACGAGGCCGGGTGAGGATGGAATCAGCGGAGATTGCGATCGTTCAGGCAAGAGCCGAGAGGTTATCGCTTCTCGGCCTTTTGGCTAAGATCAAGTGTAGTATCTGTTCTTATCAGTTTAATATCTGATATGTCCCCTATATGGGGACTACATATTAAACGGATTTTTGAACTCGGGAGTCGAAACAGGGGCTTGCTCCGTTCGCTCCACGCATTGACCCGGCACTGCAGTGCCGCCGGGAACGGTGCACCTCCTATCGCCTTGTTGAAAGAAGACGCGAGTAAACAACCACACTTTGCTCCTGGTGTAGAGGTGGGTGACACATTGTCTTTCAAAGTGTTTCTAGAGTACAGGATTCCACTTCCAAAAAACGATGCACGTACATGTCAAAATGTAGCCCATTTCCTCCAACCCAACAATCAACAGCCATCATCAACGAGGTTCATAAAATGTGTGTACGTTAACATAGTAGTCTGCGGTTGAGCATGTGTTGTATGAACCGTCAGGGCGACGCGTACGCGCGTGGGTCCTTGCCTCCACGCCATGCGATGGCGAGGCATACTTACCTGGCAGGGGAGACACCATGATCACGAAGGTGATCATCGCCACCGATTGACTGCTGGAAGAACTTCTGAGGAGAGAGCGGCCTGGAGACTCTTTTTTGCTTTTTTTTGGTTTTCTCTGGTAGTCGAGCGGTGTATGGGACGCCAGAAAAACCTTTAGGAGTTGGCTGCAATTGCAGTGCCAGGGAGCCAGCTTGTCTGGCCACTCCCTGGGTGACTCACAATGGCTACCGAACAGCAGCCACAGCGGAGGCGGAATGCTATCCGATTTGACCTCCGAAATGGCCTTGAAATGGACAGAACCCAGTTCTCGAAGAATGTGCTGCAGAAGGAGCTTGGTTTTGCTACAACGCAGCTGGACTTTCTTTTTTCCTTCCCCGGGAAGAAGTCTTTTGAAGTGATCTTTGCGACACTGGATTTTTTTAACCAGTGTGTCGACCGATTCCGCCGCCTGAAAGCCGCCTCCAACCCCAGGCTGGAGAACGTCGACATGACGCCCCTGTCAGAGAGAGAGGACAAGAAGGTCACCGTCATCATGTACAGTGAGTGGGTGACGCTTGAGGACATCAAGACCTGGCTGTCCTTCCACTGCCAGGTGACGAAGGCGGATGAGGGGAAGGACGAGGAGGACATCAGGACCGGAGCTTACATCTTCTCCGTCAAGCTGTGGCGAGACCAGGGGCAGCTGCAACATCTCCCCTCGACCATCCAGCTGGGACGGGTGAGAGGCAATATCTTTTATTACGGCCAGCCAAAGACCTGCAGGAAGTGCGGCCAGCTGGGCCACCTGGCGGCCGCCTGCAATAACAGCCTCTGCAGACACTGCCGCTCGCCCGCCCACGCCACCAAGGACTGTAAGGAGCCCCGGAAGTGCAACCTCTGCGGCTCCGACGACCACACCTTCAGGGCCTGCCCAGAGTCCTACGCCAATAGGACGGCCAGGACGGCCAACAGGAGGCCAGAGGAAGAACTGGCCCAGGCGTTACAGGAACACCACCACCCCGACGATGAGGCCGAGCCTGCGCCGCAGCCTGAGGACCCCCCGGCGGCCGACCGGCGCCCCACCGAGCCCATCCAGGAGGCTCAGGGACATGTCACCGCCACAGAGATCGCCACGTCACCGACGCCGGCAGAGGAAACAGACCTGGATCACCCCGGAGGGGAGACGCACCTGGACTGGAGCGAGGCCGCAGAGGAGGAGGGGCTAGGAGACCACGGCAGCCAGGAACCCCGCATGGAGCTCCCGAGGCAGCTGAACTCCACCGTCATCGGAGTCGGCAACCTGCACGGCTTGCTGGACGGCATGCTGGATAACATCATCCAGGGCCTGCCGGCTGAGTTAGGGTCCCCCCTGCCTCGGTCCCCCCTGCCTCGGACCCTCGACCTGTTTGGGACGCTAGCGGCGGCAGCAGACCACCAGCCAGGGTCCCAGAAGCGGAGCGCCTCCTCGGGCTCGTCCACCGACATAGAGCAGCAGGTATACTCCTTCCAACTCCCCACTTTACCCCTCCCCTCCTCCCCCCCCTCTGAAAGTTACCTTGACTCCCAGATTGTAGATAATTTCTCCAGTACCACCCATATGGTGACATCGGGAGACTCTGGCTGGAAGAAGGCCAAGAAAAATAAAGGGAAAAAAAAGTCCCGTACCGACTATGATACAAACTGATGTGTTCCCCCCACATCTTAACCTATGGCCCCAATCTCCATTGCCTCCCTCAACACTAGAGGGCTCAACGACCCGGTTAAGTGTCTGACATGTTTTAACTTTTTACTGACAGAAGGCAATGACGTCTTCCTCTTACAGGAGTGTAACATCCCTTTTAAAGAGAATTATAAGAGTTTTGAAGACAGATGGGGCCATGGCCCGTCGGTCTGGTCTGGAGACAACAGTAACCGAGCGTCGGGAGTTGTTGTGCTGTTCAGAGGGTGGGGTTTTCACTTAAAGAGAGTCCAGCACATCATTCCTGGAAGGCTTTTATGTATTGATGTCCAGATGAACAGTGGCTGCGTAAGACTTATAAATGTGTATTGCCCGTCCGACTTACAAAGCCGACTGGACACACTGAGAGCCATCCAGCCTCTGTTGGTGTGCGGTGGGGAAGTGGTCTTGGGAGGAGACTTTAACTGTCTAGTCGACGCCAAGGACAGGCTGACGACTAGTACAGTAAGACTTGACTCTAGCACAGTGACTCTAAAGAACATTATCAAGGATTTTAAGCTAACGGACACTTACCGTGCCGTGAACCCCAGGCAGCCGGGTTACACCTGGACGAATGGCAGGACGCACTCTAGGATAGACTTCCTACTGACCACGAAGGGTCTGAGTGTGGAATGTGCGTCTGTGACGCCAGTGTGTTTTTCGGACCACTCCAAAATCCACTGCACCGTCTCTCTGAAAGGCAAGCCTGACAGAGGGAAGGGGTCCTGGAAGTTGAACACTTCCCTGCTTCAGGATAAAAAAACGGTCGATGGTCTGAAAGAAAAAATAAGCATGTGGTCTTCATTACAATTTGCATTCGAAAGTGTTGGTGAATGGTGGGAGGACTTAAAGGAACGTGTTAAAAAGTATTTTATAGAGGTTGGCAAAAAAGCAGCTAAGAAAAAACGTGTTAAACATAAAAAAGAGCAGGCAAAACTACAGAGACTGTTCACCATGGCACATGCCGGTTTTGAGGTCTCTGAGGAGATCGCCACCTTAAAACGAGAGATGTTGCGACGGTCTGCAGACGCCAGTCGGGGTCTAATGACCCGCAGCCGGGTGCAGCACCTTGAAGAAAATGAAAAATGCACACGTTACTTCTTCCAGAAGCTAACTAGACCTAGACATATCATGGAGAAAATTAAAGACGAGAACGGAAACGAAAAAACAGAAACAAAAGACATACTCACTGTTGTTAGAAGCTTTTATGCCGACCTTTATAAAAGAGAAAACATTGACGAGCCATCCCTAGAGGAGCTGCTGTCAAAGGTGAACAAGAATGTGACTGATTTTAATGATGTGCTGGAAGGTGATCTAACGATTAATGAATTGTATAAAGCCGTTAAAAGCATGCAAGATAATAAGACTCCAGGAGCAGATGGCCTGCCCAAAGAATTTTATTTAACCTTTTGGGAGGAACTAAAAAGTCACTTATTGGAAGTGTTTAATGAGAGCCTCCGGAATGGTCTCCTACCAGCATCTATGAGGGAAGGAACTGTTTCATTGCTCTTTAAAAAAGGAGAAAAAAATGATTTAAAAAACTGGCGACCACTTACCCTGCTGGGAGTGGACCGCAAGATCCTGGCAAAAGCCCTCTTCTTTAGACTACAGGGAGTCGCAGGGCACTTGGTGGGGGAGGAGCAGACCTGCGTGGTCCCTGGTAGGTCCATGAGCGACAGTCTGGCGCTAGTCAGAGATACTTACCTGTACTCATGTGACCGAAGGGTCCCCCTCTGCATAGTGGGCCTAGACCTAGAAAAAGCATTTGACAGAATCAACCACAGATACCTGAAAGAAGTTATGGCAGCCTTCGGTTTTGGACCCACAATAAGGTCCTGGATCGACGTGCTCCACAATGAATGTGTCAGCAGGATCATCATAAATGGAAATACCACTGACACTTTTAAGGTTGAGTCAGGGGTCAGACAGGGATGTCCCCTGTCAGTAATCCTGTTCATATTGGCAATGGAGCCTCTGGCTTGCGCCATCAGACAGGATCACTCCATCCGAGGGCTTTTGGTGCCAGGCAGCAGCGGTAGAGAGGCCAAGGTCACGCTGTACATGGACGACATGACCATTTTGTCCACAGATAACACCTCCATGGTCAAGGCCCTCGGATGGAGTGACTGCTTCTCCAGAGCATCTGGAGCTAAGCTCAACAGATCGAAAAGTGAGTGCCTTTATTCAAACTGGCGAGAAGAAAAGAGAGACTTGGGCCTCACTGAAAAGAAAGAGAGAATTAAAATACTTGGAATTGAAATTGGTAAAAACATGCTAAAATCAAACTGGGAAACGCGCCTCCCAAGGTTAAAGGCAAAGTTTCTAAGGTGGGAGGAAAGAGAACTGTCTTTCACAGGAAAGATTTTAATCATAAAAGCAGAAATTTACTCGTCTTTAACTTACCTGGCGGCAACTTTGCCCGCACCGAGATTCTTCCTGACTCCTCTGAGAAGAATCATTTTTCAGTTTTTATGGGGCTCACAACAGGAGAGGGTAAAAAGAGAGATAATGTACCGCCCCCTAGAGAAAGGGGGAAAGGCTGTGCCAGACCTGGGCACCAAATTGGAAGCTCTGTTTTTAACTCCGATCCTAAAAGCTGTATTAATGCCTAATTACACAAGTCTATGGTCGTTCTTTGCCCGGTTTTGGGCGGGTCGGACGATAGCAGGTTTTTTTGGGAGGAGACTACCTCTAGACACCCCACATGCCGAATTACGACCTGAACTTTACCAAAAAGCATTGACACTGATTAGATCTGCCAGTCTACCATGTATTTCTATAGACAAGGTGAGCAGGGAGACAGTTGAAAAGAGCATGTCGCCCCAGACAACGAGATTGGTGCCAGTCGGCACGTTAATTGAGACCGAGGTCTTACAAGTTTGGAAAAATGTGAACTCTCCCTTCTTGCTGAATGCCCATAAAGATCTGGCCTGGAGCGCAGTACAAAACTGTCTCCCTACCAGGGCATTCCTGCACGGAAGGAGATGCTCCAGAAGCGGAAAATGTCCGAGAGCCGCATGTAACATTGACGAACACCTCAAGCACTTGTTCTGGACATGTCCACATGCTCAGAGAGTGTGGGGCCTCTTGAGGGTCTGGCTGACAGCCCTGTACAGAGACCCCACAGCCGATGACATAATTTATGGTGAATTACACTGTAATAACCCCAAACAGTGGGAGAGATGGTGGGCGGCGATCAACGCCACAAAAGACGCACTTTGGAAGTGCAGAAATGTCCTTGTTTTTAAAAAGTTTTGTATGCCTCCAGAGACAGCGGCTAAACTGGCGGTAACGATAGCCCGGGACTACGTCCTAAAAGACAAGTTAAAATTTAATAATATAGAAATTAAAACACTATGGAAAGTGGGTGACACTGGTTTGGTATATGATGTACTTAAAGATTTACTGTAAATTAAAAGAAAGTACTTACCTACCTGTACCTGTAAAAAAAAAAAAAAAAAAAAAAAAAAGGTTTTATGTACATTTGTATTGACAACGTGCTGACTATTTAATGTATATTTTAATGTAACTTTTGATCATGATCTAACCTGCACTTGTATGTAATGTCTTGTATTTCTTGACTAAATCAATAAAATTGTCTAAAAAGTGAAAAAGTAAAGTGGTTCACCCACGGCGAGGCTCAGCCATTGCACTCCGTGCTTTGCTGACCCGTGCGAATTCCCCAAATGTGGGAATCTCGACTGCATAATTTCTGGTAGTGGGGGACTGCGTTCGCGCTCTCCCCTGATGAAGTGTTGAAAACCAAATACCTGTGAGTGAGTTTTGCACAAGCTGTGGCCTTGACGTGTGCTTGTAGCCGCTTTAGAGAAGCCCAGCTTCAAACCACACCCCCCTCGACGACAGAGGACAAGCCCACGTCTTAAAGCCCCAATATAAGGGGAGAGGCCACGCCCCCGGCTTGAAACCACGCCGACAGGCCACACCCCCAGCTTCAAGCCCCGCCCACCCGCTATCAGATCTACAAGCTCATAGAGCTGTGACCTACCGGCTTGTAGATCTGCTGTTTTTCACGCCACAGGGCTTTAAGCCACGCCCCCCCAGGCCGACAGGCCACGCCCCCGGCTCCAAACCACGCCCACAGAGGGGGCGGGGTCAAGGGGGTCAAGGGTCAAGTGGGTCAATGCAGCCACTGTGGTAAAGGTTCTATCTCCAGAGGTCAACATGTGTGAATTTTTCAAAGTCCAAAAGTCACCATCTGTGAAAATGACTAAGTCCAGAAGTGAAAACGGCCAAAGATGGGCTTTTGCCCGGCTCTCCACGGGGCCCCGGGGACCCCCCGGCCCCCACCGAGGTGCCCAGCCAGATCCCAGCTAAGCCCTGTACCCGGCTCTCCATCCGAACCCGGGGACCCACCCTTAAGCGCCCCCTGAGGAGTCCAGACCCAAGCCCGCGGGCGTTAGTTCGCCTCGCCCCTGGGGATATAGCTCGTTTTTTTCCAGAGAGCCATGGCACCACAGGCCGAAGTCCGGCCGTGCACGGGGTCCCTTATTGGGGTGCGAGAGCTGAAAAGATGCCCTGTTGAAGGCCCCCCCACGCCAAACCGGGGCGTTCATAGAGGACGCCACCGGGCCGGGTGGAAGCACAGTGACGCGCAGTTCCGTGTTCCGCAGCCCACACAAGCTTTATAAGTTGTAGCGCCCCCTAGTGCCTCTCTGAAATGTCTGTTTTTTTGGGGGATTTTTTTTTTGTTATCATTTTTTTTTTGTTTTCTGTCCATTTCAGCCCAAAAAAGATAAAATTAACATTGTAAAATGTTCAACAAGGCCACGCCCCCTATTTCACACACACACACACACACACACACACACACACACACACACACACACACACACACACACACACACACACACACACACACACACACACAACATGGGGGGGTATTGCCATGTTGCCAGAAAGCTAAGAGCGTGCGCCGCTGAATGGTTGATCGGCGTGGCTGGTGCCTTTGCCGGCCACGGCGGAGAGAGGTCAGAATTACTCGGGTCTCTCTTCATGACGAATAAGCCTTTCGCCTTTTACTAAAGACTTCCGTGGAGAGGGACATTCATGAGTTATGCATATTTTTGGATGGTCTTGCCCTTTGGACGAGGCCGACTCAGCTGTTGAATGAAACGAGCCGTGGTATGCGGGCGTGTTTGAGGTCGAGGTAGGCGGGAGCGCATTTGTGTCACTCTGTGGCCTTAACGTCTCGTTGGAGCTACTTTACGGAAGATGACAAAGTATGAGTTGCCGCAGGAAGGCGAGCGGGCAAGACATCAGGTCTACGAGCCACGCCCGCAGCTGTAAGCCACGCCCCCAAGCCGATAGGCCACGCCCGCTGCTGTAAGCCACGCCCCCAAGCCCATAGGCCACGCCCGCTGCTGTAAGCCACGCCCCCAAGCCGATAGGCCACGGCCACAGCTCCACGAGGCCGGGTGAGGATGGAATCAGCGGAGATTGCGATCGTTCAGGCAAGAGCCGAGAGGTTATCGCTTCTCGGCCTTTTGGCTAAGATCAAGTGTAGTATCTGTTCTTATCAGTTTAATATCTGATATGTCCCCTATATGGGGACTACATATTAAACGGATTTTTGAACTCGGGAGTCGAAACAGGGGCTTGCTCCGTTCGCTCCACGCATTGACCCGGCACTGCAGTGCCGCCGGGAACGGTGCACCTCCTATCGCCTTGTTGAAAGAAGACGCGAGTAAACAACCACACTTTGCTCCTGGTGTAGAGGTGGGTGACACATTGTCTTTCAAAGTGTTTCTAGAGTACAGGATTCCACTTCCAAAAAACGATGCACGTACATGTCAAAATGTAGCCCATTTCCTCCAACCCAACAATCAACAGCCATCATCAACGAGGTTCATAAAATGTGTGTACGTTAACATAGTAGTCTGCGGTTGAGCATGTGTTGTATGAACCGTCAGGGCGACGCGTACGCGCGTGGGTCCTTGCCTCCACGCCATGCGATGGCGAGGCATACTTACCTGGCAGGGGAGACACCATGATCACGAAGGTGGTTCACCCACGGCGAGGCTCAGCCATTGCACTCCGTGCTTTGCTGACCCGTGCGAATTCCCCAAATGTGGGAATCTCGACTGCATAATTTCTGGTAGTGGGGGACTGCGTTCGCGCTCTCCCCTGATGAAGTGTTGAAAACCAAATACCTGTGAGTGAGTTTTGCACAAGCTGTGGCCTTGACGTGTGCTTGTAGCCGCTTTAGAGAAGCCCAGCTTCAAACCACACCCCCCTCGACGACAGAGGACAAGCCCACGTCTTAAAGCCCCAATATAAGGGGAGAGGCCACGCCCCCGGCTTGAAACCACGCCGACAGGCCACACCCCCAGCTTCAAGCCCCGCCCACCCGCTATCAGATCTACAAGCTCATAGAGCTGTGACCTACCGGCTTGTAGATCTGCTGTTTTTCACGCCACAGGGCTTTAAGCCACGCCCCCCCAGGCCGACAGGCCACGCCCCCGGCTCCAAACCACGCCCACAGAGGGGGCGGGGTCAAGGGGGTCAAGGGTCAAGTGGGTCAATGCAGCCACTGTGGTAAAGGTTCTATCTCCAGAGGTCAACATGTGTGAATTTTTCAAAGTCCAAAAGTCACCATCTGTGAAAATGACTAAGTCCAGAAGTGAAAACGGCCAAAGATGGGCTTTTGCCCGGCTCTCCACGGGGCCCCGGGGACCCCCCGGCCCCCACCGAGGTGCCCAGCCAGATCCCAGCTAAGCCCTGTACCCGGCTCTCCATCCGAACCCGGGGACCCACCCTTAAGCGCCCCCTGAGGAGTCCAGACCCAAGCCCGCGGGCGTTAGTTCGCCTCGCCCCTGGGGATATAGCTCGTTTTTTTCCAGAGAGCCATGGCACCACAGGCCGAAGTCCGGCCGTGCACGGGGTCCCTTATTGGGGTGCGAGAGCTGAAAAGATGCCCTGTTGAAGGCCCCCCCACGCCAAACCGGGGCGTTCATAGAGGACGCCACCGGGCCGGGTGGAAGCACAGTGACGCGCAGTTCCGTGTTCCGCAGCCCACACAAGCTTTATAAGTTGTAGCGCCCCCTAGTGCCTCTCTGAAATGTCTGTTTTTTTGGGGGATTTTTTTTTTGTTATCATTTTTTTTTTGTTTTCTGTCCATTTCAGCCCAAAAAAGATAAAATTAACATTGTAAAATGTTCAACAAGGCCACGCCCCCTATTTCACACACACACACACACACACACACACACACACACACACACACACACACACACACACACACACACACACACACACACACACACACACAACATGGGGGGGTATTGCCATGTTGCCAGAAAGCTAAGAGCGTGCGCCGCTGAATGGTTGATCGGCGTGGCTGGTGCCTTTGCCGGCCACGGCGGAGAGAGGTCAGAATTACTCGGGTCTCTCTTCATGACGAATAAGCCTTTCGCCTTTTACTAAAGACTTCCGTGGAGAGGGACATTCATGAGTTATGCATATTTTTGGATGGTCTTGCCCTTTGGACGAGGCCGACTCAGCTGTTGAATGAAACGAGCCGTGGTATGCGGGCGTGTTTGAGGTCGAGGTAGGCGGGAGCGCATTTGTGTCACTCTGTGGCCTTAACGTCTCGTTGGAGCTACTTTACGGAAGATGACAAAGTATGAGTTGCCGCAGGAAGGCGAGCGGGCAAGACATCAGGTCTACGAGCCACGCCCGCAGCTGTAAGCCACGCCCCCAAGCCGATAGGCCACGCCCGCTGCTGTAAGCCACGCCCCCAAGCCCATAGGCCACGCCCGCTGCTGTAAGCCACGCCCCCAAGCCGATAGGCCACGGCCACAGCTCCACGAGGCCGGGTGAGGATGGAATCAGCGGAGATTGCGATCGTTCAGGCAAGAGCCGAGAGGTTATCGCTTCTCGGCCTTTTGGCTAAGATCAAGTGTAGTATCTGTTCTTATCAGTTTAATATCTGATATGTCCCCTATATGGGGACTACATATTAAACGGATTTTTGAACTCGGGAGTCGAAACAGGGGCTTGCTCCGTTCGCTCCACGCATTGACCCGGCACTGCAGTGCCGCCGGGAACGGTGCACCTCCTATCGCCTTGTTGAAAGAAGACGCGAGTAAACAACCACACTTTGCTCCTGGTGTAGAGGTGGGTGACACATTGTCTTTCAAAGTGTTTCTAGAGTACAGGATTCCACTTCCAAAAAACGATGCACGTACATGTCAAAATGTAGCCCATTTCCTCCAACCCAACAATCAACAGCCATCATCAACGAGGTTCATAAAATGTGTGTACGTTAACATAGTAGTCTGCGGTTGAGCATGTGTTGTATGAACCGTCAGGGCGACGCGTACGCGCGTGGGTCCTTGCCTCCACGCCATGCGATGGCGAGGCATACTTACCTGGCAGGGGAGACACCATGATCACGAAGGTGGTTCACCCACGGCGAGGCTCAGCCATTGCACTCCGTGCTTTGCTGACCCGTGCGAATTCCCCAAATGTGGGAATCTCGACTGCATAATTTCTGGTAGTGGGGGACTGCGTTCGCGCTCTCCCCTGATGAAGTGTTGAAAACCAAATACCTGTGAGTGAGTTTTGCACAAGCTGTGGCCTTGACGTGTGCTTGTAGCCGCTTTAGAGAAGCCCAGCTTCAAACCACACCCCCCTCGACGACAGAGGACAAGCCCACGTCTTAAAGCCCCAATATAAGGGGAGAGGCCACGCCCCCGGCTTGAAACCACGCCGACAGGCCACACCCCCAGCTTCAAGCCCCGCCCACCCGCTATCAGATCTACAAGCTCATAGAGCTGTGACCTACCGGCTTGTAGATCTGCTGTTTTTCACGCCACAGGGCTTTAAGCCACGCCCCCCCAGGCCGACAGGCCACGCCCCCGGCTCCAAACCACGCCCACAGAGGGGGCGGGGTCAAGGGGGTCAAGGGTCAAGTGGGTCAATGCAGCCACTGTGGTAAAGGTTCTATCTCCAGAGGTCAACATGTGTGAATTTTTCAAAGTCCAAAAGTCACCATCTGTGAAAATGACTAAGTCCAGAAGTGAAAACGGCCAAAGATGGGCTTTTGCCCGGCTCTCCACGGGGCCCCGGGGACCCCCCGGCCCCCACCGAGGTGCCCAGCCAGATCCCAGCTAAGCCCTGTACCCGGCTCTCCATCCGAACCCGGGGACCCACCCTTAAGCGCCCCCTGAGGAGTCCAGACCCAAGCCCGCGGGCGTTAGTTCGCCTCGCCCCTGGGGATATAGCTCGTTTTTTTCCAGAGAGCCATGGCACCACAGGCCGAAGTCCGGCCGTGCACGGGGTCCCTTATTGGGGTGCGAGAGCTGAAAAGATGCCCTGTTGAAGGCCCCCCCACGCCAAACCGGGGCGTTCATAGAGGACGCCACCGGGCCGGGTGGAAGCACAGTGACGCGCAGTTCCGTGTTCCGCAGCCCACACAAGCTTTATAAGTTGTAGCGCCCCCTAGTGCCTCTCTGAAATGTCTGTTTTTTTGGGGGATTTTTTTTTTGTTATCATTTTTTTTTTGTTTTCTGTCCATTTCAGCCCAAAAAAGATAAAATTAACATTGTAAAATGTTCAACAAGGCCACGCCCCCTATTTCACACACACACACACACACACACACACACACACACACACACACACACACACACACACACACACACACACACACACAACATGGGGGGGTATTGCCATGTTGCCAGAAAGCTAAGAGCGTGCGCCGCTGAATGGTTGATCGGCGTGGCTGGTGCCTTTGCCGGCCACGGCGGAGAGAGGTCAGAATTACTCGGGTCTCTCTTCATGACGAATAAGCCTTTCGCCTTTTACTAAAGACTTCCGTGGAGAGGGACATTCATGAGTTATGCATATTTTTGGATGGTCTTGCCCTTTGGACGAGGCCGACTCAGCTGTTGAATGAAACGAGCCGTGGTATGCGGGCGTGTTTGAGGTCGAGGTAGGCGGGAGCGCATTTGTGTCACTCTGTGGCCTTAACGTCTCGTTGGAGCTACTTTACGGAAGATGACAAAGTATGAGTTGCCGCAGGAAGGCGAGCGGGCAAGACATCAGGTCTACGAGCCACGCCCGCAGCTGTAAGCCACGCCCCCAAGCCGATAGGCCACGCCCGCTGCTGTAAGCCACGCCCCCAAGCCCATAGGCCACGCCCGCTGCTGTAAGCCACGCCCCCAAGCCGATAGGCCACGGCCACAGCTCCACGAGGCCGGGTGAGGATGGAATCAGCGGAGATTGCGATCGTTCAGGCAAGAGCCGAGAGGTTATCGCTTCTCGGCCTTTTGGCTAAGATCAAGTGTAGTATCTGTTCTTATCAGTTTAATATCTGATATGTCCCCTATATGGGGACTACATATTAAACGGATTTTTGAACTCGGGAGTCGAAACAGGGGCTTGCTCCGTTCGCTCCACGCATTGACCCGGCACTGCAGTGCCGCCGGGAACGGTGCACCTCCTATCGCCTTGTTGAAAGAAGACGCGAGTAAACAACCACACTTTGCTCCTGGTGTAGAGGTGGGTGACACATTGTCTTTCAAAGTGTTTCTAGAGTACAGGATTCCACTTCCAAAAAACGATGCACGTACATGTCAAAATGTAGCCCATTTCCTCCAACCCAACAATCAACAGCCATCATCAACGAGGTTCATAAAATGTGTGTACGTTAACATAGTAGTCTGCGGTTGAGCATGTGTTGTATGAACCGTCAGGGCGACGCGTACGCGCGTGGGTCCTTGCCTCCACGCCATGCGATGGCGAGGCATACTTACCTGGCAGGGGAGACACCATGATCACGAAGGTGGTTCACCCACGGCGAGGCTCAGCCATTGCACTCCGTGCTTTGCTGACCCGTGCGAATTCCCCAAATGTGGGAATCTCGACTGCATAATTTCTGGTAGTGGGGGACTGCGTTCGCGCTCTCCCCTGATGAAGTGTTGAAAACCAAATACCTGTGAGTGAGTTTTGCACAAGCTGTGGCCTTGACGTGTGCTTGTAGCCGCTTTAGAGAAGCCCAGCTTCAAACCACACCCCCCTCGACGACAGAGGACAAGCCCACGTCTTAAAGCCCCAATATAAGGGGAGAGGCCACGCCCCCGGCTTGAAACCACGCCGACAGGCCACACCCCCAGCTTCAAGCCCCGCCCACCCGCTATCAGATCTACAAGCTCATAGAGCTGTGACCTACCGGCTTGTAGATCTGCTGTTTTTCACGCCACAGGGCTTTAAGCCACGCCCCCCCAGGCCGACAGGCCACGCCCCCGGCTCCAAACCACGCCCACAGAGGGGGCGGGGTCAAGGGGGTCAAGGGTCAAGTGGGTCAATGCAGCCACTGTGGTAAAGGTTCTATCTCCAGAGGTCAACATGTGTGAATTTTTCAAAGTCCAAAAGTCACCATCTGTGAAAATGACTAAGTCCAGAAGTGAAAACGGCCAAAGATGGGCTTTTGCCCGGCTCTCCACGGGGCCCCGGGGACCCCCCGGCCCCCACCGAGGTGCCCAGCCAGATCCCAGCTAAGCCCTGTACCCGGCTCTCCATCCGAACCCGGGGACCCACCCTTAAGCGCCCCCTGAGGAGTCCAGACCCAAGCCCGCGGGCGTTAGTTCGCCTCGCCCCTGGGGATATAGCTCGTTTTTTTCCAGAGAGCCATGGCACCACAGGCCGAAGTCCGGCCGTGCACGGGGTCCCTTATTGGGGTGCGAGAGCTGAAAAGATGCCCTGTTGAAGGCCCCCCCACGCCAAACCGGGGCGTTCATAGAGGACGCCACCGGGCCGGGTGGAAGCACAGTGACGCGCAGTTCCGTGTTCCGCAGCCCACACAAGCTTTATAAGTTGTAGCGCCCCCTAGTGCCTCTCTGAAATGTCTGTTTTTTTGGGGGATTTTTTTTTTGTTATCATTTTTTTTTTGTTTTCTGTCCATTTCAGCCCAAAAAAGATAAAATTAACATTGTAAAATGTTCAACAAGGCCACGCCCCCTATTTCACACACACACACACACACACACACACACACACACACACACACACACACACACACACACACACACACACACACACACACACACACACAACATGGGGGGGTATTGCCATGTTGCCAGAAAGCTAAGAGCGTGCGCCGCTGAATGGTTGATCGGCGTGGCTGGTGCCTTTGCCGGCCACGGCGGAGAGAGGTCAGAATTACTCGGGTCTCTCTTCATGACGAATAAGCCTTTCGCCTTTTACTAAAGACTTCCGTGGAGAGGGACATTCATGAGTTATGCATATTTTTGGATGGTCTTGCCCTTTGGACGAGGCCGACTCAGCTGTTGAATGAAACGAGCCGTGGTATGCGGGCGTGTTTGAGGTCGAGGTAGGCGGGAGCGCATTTGTGTCACTCTGTGGCCTTAACGTCTCGTTGGAGCTACTTTACGGAAGATGACAAAGTATGAGTTGCCGCAGGAAGGCGAGCGGGCAAGACATCAGGTCTACGAGCCACGCCCGCAGCTGTAAGCCACGCCCCCAAGCCGATAGGCCACGCCCGCTGCTGTAAGCCACGCCCCCAAGCCCATAGGCCACGCCCGCTGCTGTAAGCCACGCCCCCAAGCCGATAGGCCACGGCCACAGCTCCACGAGGCCGGGTGAGGATGGAATCAGCGGAGATTGCGATCGTTCAGGCAAGAGCCGAGAGGTTATCGCTTCTCGGCCTTTTGGCTAAGATCAAGTGTAGTATCTGTTCTTATCAGTTTAATATCTGATATGTCCCCTATATGGGGACTACATATTAAACGGATTTTTGAACTCGGGAGTCGAAACAGGGGCTTGCTCCGTTCGCTCCACGCATTGACCCGGCACTGCAGTGCCGCCGGGAACGGTGCACCTCCTATCGCCTTGTTGAAAGAAGACGCGAGTAAACAACCACACTTTGCTCCTGGTGTAGAGGTGGGTGACACATTGTCTTTCAAAGTGTTTCTAGAGTACAGGATTCCACTTCCAAAAAACGATGCACGTACATGTCAAAATGTAGCCCATTTCCTCCAACCCAACAATCAACAGCCATCATCAACGAGGTTCATAAAATGTGTGTACGTTAACATAGTAGTCTGCGGTTGAGCATGTGTTGTATGAACCGTCAGGGCGACGCGTACGCGCGTGGGTCCTTGCCTCCACGCCATGCGATGGCGAGGCATACTTACCTGGCAGGGGAGACACCATGATCACGAAGGTGGTTCACCCACGGCGAGGCTCAGCCATTGCACTCCGTGCTTTGCTGACCCGTGCGAATTCCCCAAATGTGGGAATCTCGACTGCATAATTTCTGGTAGTGGGGGACTGCGTTCGCGCTCTCCCCTGATGAAGTGTTGAAAACCAAATACCTGTGAGTGAGTTTTGCACAAGCTGTGGCCTTGACGTGTGCTTGTAGCCGCTTTAGAGAAGCCCAGCTTCAAACCACACCCCCCTCGACGACAGAGGACAAGCCCACGTCTTAAAGCCCCAATATAAGGGGAGAGGCCACGCCCCCGGCTTGAAACCACGCCGACAGGCCACACCCCCAGCTTCAAGCCCCGCCCACCCGCTATCAGATCTACAAGCTCATAGAGCTGTGACCTACCGGCTTGTAGATCTGCTGTTTTTCACGCCACAGGGCTTTAAGCCACGCCCCCCCAGGCCGACAGGCCACGCCCCCGGCTCCAAACCACGCCCACAGAGGGGGCGGGGTCAAGGGGGTCAAGGGTCAAGTGGGTCAATGCAGCCACTGTGGTAAAGGTTCTATCTCCAGAGGTCAACATGTGTGAATTTTTCAAAGTCCAAAAGTCACCATCTGTGAAAATGACTAAGTCCAGAAGTGAAAACGGCCAAAGATGGGCTTTTGCCCGGCTCTCCACGGGGCCCCGGGGACCCCCCGGCCCCCACCGAGGTGCCCAGCCAGATCCCAGCTAAGCCCTGTACCCGGCTCTCCATCCGAACCCGGGGACCCACCCTTAAGCGCCCCCTGAGGAGTCCAGACCCAAGCCCGCGGGCGTTAGTTCGCCTCGCCCCTGGGGATATAGCTCGTTTTTTTCCAGAGAGCCATGGCACCACAGGCCGAAGTCCGGCCGTGCACGGGGTCCCTTATTGGGGTGCGAGAGCTGAAAAGATGCCCTGTTGAAGGCCCCCCCACGCCAAACCGGGGCGTTCATAGAGGACGCCACCGGGCCGGGTGGAAGCACAGTGACGCGCAGTTCCGTGTTCCGCAGCCCACACAAGCTTTATAAGTTGTAGCGCCCCCTAGTGCCTCTCTGAAATGTCTGTTTTTTTGGGGGATTTTTTTTTTGTTATCATTTTTTTTTTGTTTTCTGTCCATTTCAGCCCAAAAAAGATAAAATTAACATTGTAAAATGTTCAACAAGGCCACGCCCCCTATTTCACACACACACACACACACACACACACACACACACACACACACACACACACACACACACACACACACACACACACACACACACAACATGGGGGGGTATTGCCATGTTGCCAGAAAGCTAAGAGCGTGCGCCGCTGAATGGTTGATCGGCGTGGCTGGTGCCTTTGCCGGCCACGGCGGAGAGAGGTCAGAATTACTCGGGTCTCTCTTCATGACGAATAAGCCTTTCGCCTTTTACTAAAGACTTCCGTGGAGAGGGACATTCATGAGTTATGCATATTTTTGGATGGTCTTGCCCTTTGGACGAGGCCGACTCAGCTGTTGAATGAAACGAGCCGTGGTATGCGGGCGTGTTTGAGGTCGAGGTAGGCGGGAGCGCATTTGTGTCACTCTGTGGCCTTAACGTCTCGTTGGAGCTACTTTACGGAAGATGACAAAGTATGAGTTGCCGCAGGAAGGCGAGCGGGCAAGACATCAGGTCTACGAGCCACGCCCGCAGCTGTAAGCCACGCCCCCAAGCCGATAGGCCACGCCCGCTGCTGTAAGCCACGCCCCCAAGCCCATAGGCCACGCCCGCTGCTGTAAGCCACGCCCCCAAGCCGATAGGCCACGGCCACAGCTCCACGAGGCCGGGTGAGGATGGAATCAGCGGAGATTGCGATCGTTCAGGCAAGAGCCGAGAGGTTATCGCTTCTCGGCCTTTTGGCTAAGATCAAGTGTAGTATCTGTTCTTATCAGTTTAATATCTGATATGTCCCCTATATGGGGACTACATATTAAACGGATTTTTGAACTCGGGAGTCGAAACAGGGGCTTGCTCCGTTCGCTCCACGCATTGACCCGGCACTGCAGTGCCGCCGGGAACGGTGCACCTCCTATCGCCTTGTTGAAAGAAGACGCGAGTAAACAACCACACTTTGCTCCTGGTGTAGAGGTGGGTGACACATTGTCTTTCAAAGTGTTTCTAGAGTACAGGATTCCACTTCCAAAAAACGATGCACGTACATGTCAAAATGTAGCCCATTTCCTCCAACCCAACAATCAACAGCCATCATCAACGAGGTTCATAAAATGTGTGTACGTTAACATAGTAGTCTGCGGTTGAGCATGTGTTGTATGAACCGTCAGGGCGACGCGTACGCGCGTGGGTCCTTGCCTCCACGCCATGCGATGGCGAGGCATACTTACCTGGCAGGGGAGACACCATGATCACGAAGGTGGTTCACCCACGGCGAGGCTCAGCCATTGCACTCCGTGCTTTGCTGACCCGTGCGAATTCCCCAAATGTGGGAATCTCGACTGCATAATTTCTGGTAGTGGGGGACTGCGTTCGCGCTCTCCCCTGATGAAGTGTTGAAAACCAAATACCTGTGAGTGAGTTTTGCACAAGCTGTGGCCTTGACGTGTGCTTGTAGCCGCTTTAGAGAAGCCCAGCTTCAAACCACACCCCCCTCGACGACAGAGGACAAGCCCACGTCTTAAAGCCCCAATATAAGGGGAGAGGCCACGCCCCCGGCTTGAAACCACGCCGACAGGCCACACCCCCAGCTTCAAGCCCCGCCCACCCGCTATCAGATCTACAAGCTCATAGAGCTGTGACCTACCGGCTTGTAGATCTGCTGTTTTTCACGCCACAGGGCTTTAAGCCACGCCCCCCCAGGCCGACAGGCCACGCCCCCGGCTCCAAACCACGCCCACAGAGGGGGCGGGGTCAAGGGGGTCAAGGGTCAAGTGGGTCAATGCAGCCACTGTGGTAAACTATCTCCAGAGGTCAACATGTGTGAATTTTTCAAAGTCCAAAAGTCACCATCTGTGAAAATGACTAAGTCCAGAAGTGAAAACGGCCAAAGATGGGCTTTTGCCCGGCTCTCCACGGGGCCCCGGGGACCCCCCGGCCCCCACCGAGGTGCCCAGCCAGATCCCAGCTAAGCCCTGTACCCGGCTCTCCATCCGAACCCGGGGACCCACCCTTAAGCGCCCCCTGAGGAGTCCAGACCCAAGCCCGCGGGCGTTAGTTCGCCTCGCCCCTGGGGATATAGCTCGTTTTTTTCCAGAGAGCCATGGCACCACAGGCCGAAGTCCGGCCGTGCACGGGGTCCCTTATTGGGGTGCGAGAGCTGAAAAGATGCCCTGTTGAAGGCCCCCCCACGCCAAACCGGGGCGTTCATAGAGGACGCCACCGGGCCGGGTGGAAGCACAGTGACGCGCAGTTCCGTGTTCCGCAGCCCACACAAGCTTTATAAGTTGTAGCGCCCCCTAGTGCCTCTCTGAAATGTCTGTTTTTTTGGGGGATTTTTTTTTTGTTATCATTTTTTTTTTGTTTTCTGTCCATTTCAGCCCAAAAAAGATAAAATTAACATTGTAAAATGTTCAACAAGGCCACGCCCCCTATTTCACACACACACACACACACACACACACACACACACACACACACACACACACACACACACACACACACACACACACACACACACACACACACAACATGGGGGGGTATTGCCATGTTGCCAGAAAGCTAAGAGCGTGCGCCGCTGAATGGTTGATCGGCGTGGCTGGTGCCTTTGCCGGCCACGGCGGAGAGAGGTCAGAATTACTCGGGTCTCTCTTCATGACGAATAAGCCTTTCGCCTTTTACTAAAGACTTCCGTGGAGAGGGACATTCATGAGTTATGCATATTTTTGGATGGTCTTGCCCTTTGGACGAGGCCGACTCAGCTGTTGAATGAAACGAGCCGTGGTATGCGGGCGTGTTTGAGGTCGAGGTAGGCGGGAGCGCATTTGTGTCACTCTGTGGCCTTAACGTCTCGTTGGAGCTACTTTACGGAAGATGACAAAGTATGAGTTGCCGCAGGAAGGCGAGCGGGCAAGACATCAGGTCTACGAGCCACGCCCGCAGCTGTAAGCCACGCCCCCAAGCCGATAGGCCACGCCCGCTGCTGTAAGCCACGCCCCCAAGCCCATAGGCCACGCCCGCTGCTGTAAGCCACGCCCCCAAGCCGATAGGCCACGGCCACAGCTCCACGAGGCCGGGTGAGGATGGAATCAGCGGAGATTGCGATCGTTCAGGCAAGAGCCGAGAGGTTATCGCTTCTCGGCCTTTTGGCTAAGATCAAGTGTAGTATCTGTTCTTATCAGTTTAATATCTGATATGTCCCCTATATGGGGACTACATATTAAACGGATTTTTGAACTCGGGAGTCGAAACAGGGGCTTGCTCCGTTCGCTCCACGCATTGACCCGGCACTGCAGTGCCGCCGGGAACGGTGCACCTCCTATCGCCTTGTTGAAAGAAGACGCGAGTAAACAACCACACTTTGCTCCTGGTGTAGAGGTGGGTGACACATTGTCTTTCAAAGTGTTTCTAGAGTACAGGATTCCACTTCCAAAAAACGATGCACGTACATGTCAAAATGTAGCCCATTTCCTCCAACCCAACAATCAACAGCCATCATCAACGAGGTTCATAAAATGTGTGTACGTTAACATAGTAGTCTGCGGTTGAGCATGTGTTGTATGAACCGTCAGGGCGACGCGTACGCGCGTGGGTCCTTGCCTCCACGCCATGCGATGGCGAGGCATACTTACCTGGCAGGGGAGACACCATGATCACGAAGGTGGTTCACCCACGGCGAGGCTCAGCCATTGCACTCCGTGCTTTGCTGACCCGTGCGAATTCCCCAAATGTGGGAATCTCGACTGCATAATTTCTGGTAGTGGGGGACTGCGTTCGCGCTCTCCCCTGATGAAGTGTTGAAAACCAAATACCTGTGAGTGAGTTTTGCACAAGCTGTGGCCTTGACGTGTGCTTGTAGCCGCTTTAGAGAAGCCCAGCTTCAAACCACACCCCCCTCGACGACAGAGGACAAGCCCACGTCTTAAAGCCCCAATATAAGGGGAGAGGCCACGCCCCCGGCTTGAAACCACGCCGACAGGCCACACCCCCAGCTTCAAGCCCCGCCCACCCGCTATCAGATCTACAAGCTCATAGAGCTGTGACCTACCGGCTTGTAGATCTGCTGTTTTTCACGCCACAGGGCTTTAAGCCACGCCCCCCCAGGCCGACAGGCCACGCCCCCGGCTCCAAACCACGCCCACAGAGGGGGCGGGGTCAAGGGGGTCAAGGGTCAAGTGGGTCAATGCAGCCACTGTGGTAAAGGTTCTATCTCCAGAGGTCAACATGTGTGAATTTTTCAAAGTCCAAAAGTCACCATCTGTGAAAATGACTAAGTCCAGAAGTGAAAACGGCCAAAGATGGGCTTTTGCCCGGCTCTCCACGGGGCCCCGGGGACCCCCCGGCCCCCACCGAGGTGCCCAGCCAGATCCCAGCTAAGCCCTGTACCCGGCTCTCCATCCGAACCCGGGGACCCACCCTTAAGCGCCCCCTGAGGAGTCCAGACCCAAGCCCGCGGGCGTTAGTTCGCCTCGCCCCTGGGGATATAGCTCGTTTTTTTCCAGAGAGCCATGGCACCACAGGCCGAAGTCCGGCCGTGCACGGGGTCCCTTATTGGGGTGCGAGAGCTGAAAAGATGCCCTGTTGAAGGCCCCCCCACGCCAAACCGGGGCGTTCATAGAGGACGCCACCGGGCCGGGTGGAAGCACAGTGACGCGCAGTTCCGTGTTCCGCAGCCCACACAAGCTTTATAAGTTGTAGCGCCCCCTAGTGCCTCTCTGAAATGTCTGTTTTTTTGGGGGATTTTTTTTTTGTTATCATTTTTTTTTTGTTTTCTGTCCATTTCAGCCCAAAAAAGATAAAATTAACATTGTAAAATGTTCAACAAGGCCACGCCCCCTATTTCACACACACACACACACACACACACACACACACACACACACACACACACACACACACACACACACACACACACACACACACACACACACACAACATGGGGGGGTATTGCCATGTTGCCAGAAAGCTAAGAGCGTGCGCCGCTGAATGGTTGATCGGCGTGGCTGGTGCCTTTGCCGGCCACGGCGGAGAGAGGTCAGAATTACTCGGGTCTCTCTTCATGACGAATAAGCCTTTCGCCTTTTACTAAAGACTTCCGTGGAGAGGGACATTCATGAGTTATGCATATTTTTGGATGGTCTTGCCCTTTGGACGAGGCCGACTCAGCTGTTGAATGAAACGAGCCGTGGTATGCGGGCGTGTTTGAGGTCGAGGTAGGCGGGAGCGCATTTGTGTCACTCTGTGGCCTTAACGTCTCGTTGGAGCTACTTTACGGAAGATGACAAAGTATGAGTTGCCGCAGGAAGGCGAGCGGGCAAGACATCAGGTCTACGAGCCACGCCCGCAGCTGTAAGCCACGCCCCCAAGCCGATAGGCCACGCCCGCTGCTGTAAGCCACGCCCCCAAGCCCATAGGCCACGCCCGCTGCTGTAAGCCACGCCCCCAAGCCGATAGGCCACGGCCACAGCTCCACGAGGCCGGGTGAGGATGGAATCAGCGGAGATTGCGATCGTTCAGGCAAGAGCCGAGAGGTTATCGCTTCTCGGCCTTTTGGCTAAGATCAAGTGTAGTATCTGTTCTTATCAGTTTAATATCTGATATGTCCCCTATATGGGGACTACATATTAAACGGATTTTTGAACTCGGGAGTCGAAACAGGGGCTTGCTCCGTTCGCTCCACGCATTGACCCGGCACTGCAGTGCCGCCGGGAACGGTGCACCTCCTATCGCCTTGTTGAAAGAAGACGCGAGTAAACAACCACACTTTGCTCCTGGTGTAGAGGTGGGTGACACATTGTCTTTCAAAGTGTTTCTAGAGTACAGGATTCCACTTCCAAAAAACGATGCACGTACATGTCAAAATGTAGCCCATTTCCTCCAACCCAACAATCAACAGCCATCATCAACGAGGTTCATAAAATGTGTGTACGTTAACATAGTAGTCTGCGGTTGAGCATGTGTTGTATGAACCGTCAGGGCGACGCGTACGCGCGTGGGTCCTTGCCTCCACGCCATGCGATGGCGAGGCATACTTACCTGGCAGGGGAGACACCATGATCACGAAGGTGGTTCACCCACGGCGAGGCTCAGCCATTGCACTCCGTGCTTTGCTGACCCGTGCGAATTCCCCAAATGTGGGAATCTCGACTGCATAATTTCTGGTAGTGGGGGACTGCGTTCGCGCTCTCCCCTGATGAAGTGTTGAAAACCAAATACCTGTGAGTGAGTTTTGCACAAGCTGTGGCCTTGACGTGTGCTTGTAGCCGCTTTAGAGAAGCCCAGCTTCAAACCACACCCCCCTCGACGACAGAGGACAAGCCCACGTCTTAAAGCCCCAATATAAGGGGAGAGGCCACGCCCCCGGCTTGAAACCACGCCGACAGGCCACACCCCCAGCTTCAAGCCCCGCCCACCCGCTATCAGATCTACAAGCTCATAGAGCTGTGACCTACCGGCTTGTAGATCTGCTGTTTTTCACGCCACAGGGCTTTAAGCCACGCCCCCCCAGGCCGACAGGCCACGCCCCCGGCTCCAAACCACGCCCACAGAGGGGGCGGGGTCAAGGGGGTCAAGGGTCAAGTGGGTCAATGCAGCCACTGTGGTAAAGGTTCTATCTCCAGAGGTCAACATGTGTGAATTTTTCAAAGTCCAAAAGTCACCATCTGTGAAAATGACTAAGTCCAGAAGTGAAAACGGCCAAAGATGGGCTTTTGCCCGGCTCTCCACGGGGCCCCGGGGACCCCCCGGCCCCCACCGAGGTGCCCAGCCAGATCCCAGCTAAGCCCTGTACCCGGCTCTCCATCCGAACCCGGGGACCCACCCTTAAGCGCCCCCTGAGGAGTCCAGACCCAAGCCCGCGGGCGTTAGTTCGCCTCGCCCCTGGGGATATAGCTCGTTTTTTTCCAGAGAGCCATGGCACCACAGGCCGAAGTCCGGCCGTGCACGGGGTCCCTTATTGGGGTGCGAGAGCTGAAAAGATGCCCTGTTGAAGGCCCCCCCACGCCAAACCGGGGCGTTCATAGAGGACGCCACCGGGCCGGGTGGAAGCACAGTGACGCGCAGTTCCGTGTTCCGCAGCCCACACAAGCTTTATAAGTTGTAGCGCCCCCTAGTGCCTCTCTGAAATGTCTGTTTTTTTGGGGGATTTTTTTTTTGTTATCATTTTTTTTTTGTTTTCTGTCCATTTCAGCCCAAAAAAGATAAAATTAACATTGTAAAATGTTCAACAAGGCCACGCCCCCTATTTCACACACACACACACACACACACACACACACACACACACACACACACACACACACACACACACACACACACACACACACACACACACACAACATGGGGGGGTATTGCCATGTTGCCAGAAAGCTAAGAGCGTGCGCCGCTGAATGGTTGATCGGCGTGGCTGGTGCCTTTGCCGGCCACGGCGGAGAGAGGTCAGAATTACTCGGGTCTCTCTTCATGACGAATAAGCCTTTCGCCTTTTACTAAAGACTTCCGTGGAGAGGGACATTCATGAGTTATGCATATTTTTGGATGGTCTTGCCCTTTGGACGAGGCCGACTCAGCTGTTGAATGAAACGAGCCGTGGTATGCGGGCGTGTTTGAGGTCGAGGTAGGCGGGAGCGCATTTGTGTCACTCTGTGGCCTTAACGTCTCGTTGGAGCTACTTTACGGAAGATGACAAAGTATGAGTTGCCGCAGGAAGGCGAGCGGGCAAGACATCAGGTCTACGAGCCACGCCCGCAGCTGTAAGCCACGCCCCCAAGCCGATAGGCCACGCCCGCTGCTGTAAGCCACGCCCCCAAGCCCATAGGCCACGCCCGCTGCTGTAAGCCACGCCCCCAAGCCGATAGGCCACGGCCACAGCTCCACGAGGCCGGGTGAGGATGGAATCAGCGGAGATTGCGATCGTTCAGGCAAGAGCCGAGAGGTTATCGCTTCTCGGCCTTTTGGCTAAGATCAAGTGTAGTATCTGTTCTTATCAGTTTAATATCTGATATGTCCCCTATATGGGGACTACATATTAAACGGATTTTTGAACTCGGGAGTCGAAACAGGGGCTTGCTCCGTTCGCTCCACGCATTGACCCGGCACTGCAGTGCCGCCGGGAACGGTGCACCTCCTATCGCCTTGTTGAAAGAAGACGCGAGTAAACAACCACACTTTGCTCCTGGTGTAGAGGTGGGTGACACATTGTCTTTCAAAGTGTTTCTAGAGTACAGGATTCCACTTCCAAAAAACGATGCACGTACATGTCAAAATGTAGCCCATTTCCTCCAACCCAACAATCAACAGCCATCATCAACGAGGTTCATAAAATGTGTGTACGTTAACATAGTAGTCTGCGGTTGAGCATGTGTTGTATGAACCGTCAGGGCGACGCGTACGCGCGTGGGTCCTTGCCTCCACGCCATGCGATGGCGAGGCATACTTACCTGGCAGGGGAGACACCATGATCACGAAGGTGGTTCACCCACGGCGAGGCTCAGCCATTGCACTCCGTGCTTTGCTGACCCGTGCGAATTCCCCAAATGTGGGAATCTCGACTGCATAATTTCTGGTAGTGGGGGACTGCGTTCGCGCTCTCCCCTGATGAAGTGTTGAAAACCAAATACCTGTGAGTGAGTTTTGCACAAGCTGTGGCCTTGACGTGTGCTTGTAGCCGCTTTAGAGAAGCCCAGCTTCAAACCACACCCCCCTCGACGACAGAGGACAAGCCCACGTCTTAAAGCCCCAATATAAGGGGAGAGGCCACGCCCCCGGCTTGAAACCACGCCGACAGGCCACACCCCCAGCTTCAAGCCCCGCCCACCCGCTATCAGATCTACAAGCTCATAGAGCTGTGACCTACCGGCTTGTAGATCTGCTGTTTTTCACGCCACAGGGCTTTAAGCCACGCCCCCCCAGGCCGACAGGCCACGCCCCCGGCTCCAAACCACGCCCACAGAGGGGGCGGGGTCAAGGGGGTCAAGGGTCAAGTGGGTCAATGCAGCCACTGTGGTAAAGGTTCTATCTCCAGAGGTCAACATGTGTGAATTTTTCAAAGTCCAAAAGTCACCATCTGTGAAAATGACTAAGTCCAGAAGTGAAAACGGCCAAAGATGGGCTTTTGCCCGGCTCTCCACGGGGCCCCGGGGACCCCCCGGCCCCCACCGAGGTGCCCAGCCAGATCCCAGCTAAGCCCTGTACCCGGCTCTCCATCCGAACCCGGGGACCCACCCTTAAGCGCCCCCTGAGGAGTCCAGACCCAAGCCCGCGGGCGTTAGTTCGCCTCGCCCCTGGGGATATAGCTCGTTTTTTTCCAGAGAGCCATGGCACCACAGGCCGAAGTCCGGCCGTGCACGGGGTCCCTTATTGGGGTGCGAGAGCTGAAAAGATGCCCTGTTGAAGGCCCCCCCACGCCAAACCGGGGCGTTCATAGAGGACGCCACCGGGCCGGGTGGAAGCACAGTGACGCGCAGTTCCGTGTTCCGCAGCCCACACAAGCTTTATAAGTTGTAGCGCCCCCTAGTGCCTCCTGAAATGTCTGTTTTTTTGGGGGATTTTTTTTTTGTTATCATTTTTTTTTTGTTTTCTGTCCATTTCAGCCCAAAAAAGATAAAATTAACATTGTAAAATGTTCAACAAGGCCACGCCCCCTATTTCACACACACACACACACACACACACACACACACACACACACACACACACACACACACACACACACACACACACACACACACACACACACACACAACATGGGGGGGTATTGCCATGTTGCCAGAAAGCTAAGAGCGTGCGCCGCTGAATGGTTGATCGGCGTGGCTGGTGCCTTTGCCGGCCACGGCGGAGAGAGGTCAGAATTACTCGGGTCTCTCTTCATGACGAATAAGCCTTTCGCCTTTTACTAAAGACTTCCGTGGAGAGGGACATTCATGAGTTATGCATATTTTTGGATGGTCTTGCCCTTTGGACGAGGCCGACTCAGCTGTTGAATGAAACGAGCCGTGGTATGCGGGCGTGTTTGAGGTCGAGGTAGGCGGGAGCGCATTTGTGTCACTCTGTGGCCTTAACGTCTCGTTGGAGCTACTTTACGGAAGATGACAAAGTATGAGTTGCCGCAGGAAGGCGAGCGGGCAAGACATCAGGTCTACGAGCCACGCCCGCAGCTGTAAGCCACGCCCCCAAGCCGATAGGCCACGCCCGCTGCTGTAAGCCACGCCCCCAAGCCCATAGGCCACGCCCGCTGCTGTAAGCCACGCCCCCAAGCCGATAGGCCACGGCCACAGCTCCACGAGGCCGGGTGAGGATGGAATCAGCGGAGATTGCGATCGTTCAGGCAAGAGCCGAGAGGTTATCGCTTCTCGGCCTTTTGGCTAAGATCAAGTGTAGTATCTGTTCTTATCAGTTTAATATCTGATATGTCCCCTATATGGGGACTACATATTAAACGGATTTTTGAACTCGGGAGTCGAAACAGGGGCTTGCTCCGTTCGCTCCACGCATTGACCCGGCACTGCAGTGCCGCCGGGAACGGTGCACCTCCTATCGCCTTGTTGAAAGAAGACGCGAGTAAACAACCACACTTTGCTCCTGGTGTAGAGGTGGGTGACACATTGTCTTTCAAAGTGTTTCTAGAGTACAGGATTCCACTTCCAAAAAACGATGCACGTACATGTCAAAATGTAGCCCATTTCCTCCAACCCAACAATCAACAGCCATCATCAACGAGGTTCATAAAATGTGTGTACGTTAACATAGTAGTCTGCGGTTGAGCATGTGTTGTATGAACCGTCAGGGCGACGCGTACGCGCGTGGGTCCTTGCCTCCACGCCATGCGATGGCGAGGCATACTTACCTGGCAGGGGAGACACCATGATCACGAAGGTGGTTCACCCACGGCGAGGCTCAGCCATTGCACTCCGTGCTTTGCTGACCCGTGCGAATTCCCCAAATGTGGGAATCTCGACTGCATAATTTCTGGTAGTGGGGGACTGCGTTCGCGCTCTCCCCTGATGAAGTGTTGAAAACCAAATACCTGTGAGTGAGTTTTGCACAAGCTGTGGCCTTGACGTGTGCTTGTAGCCGCTTTAGAGAAGCCCAGCTTCAAACCACACCCCCCTCGACGACAGAGGACAAGCCCACGTCTTAAAGCCCCAATATAAGGGGAGAGGCCACGCCCCCGGCTTGAAACCACGCCGACAGGCCACACCCCCAGCTTCAAGCCCCGCCCACCCGCTATCAGATCTACAAGCTCATAGAGCTGTGACCTACCGGCTTGTAGATCTGCTGTTTTTCACGCCACAGGGCTTTAAGCCACGCCCCCCCAGGCCGACAGGCCACGCCCCCGGCTCCAAACCACGCCCACAGAGGGGGCGGGGTCAAGGGGGTCAAGGGTCAAGTGGGTCAATGCAGCCACTGTGGTAAAGGTTCTATCTCCAGAGGTCAACATGTGTGAATTTTTCAAAGTCCAAAAGTCACCATCTGTGAAAATGACTAAGTCCAGAAGTGAAAACGGCCAAAGATGGGCTTTTGCCCGGCTCTCCACGGGGCCCCGGGACCCCCCGGCCCCCACCGAGGTGCCCAGCCAGATCCCAGCTAAGCCCTGTACCCGGCTCTCCATCCGAACCCGGGGACCCACCCTTAAGCGCCCCCTGAGGAGTCCAGACCCAAGCCCGCGGGCGTTAGTTCGCCTCGCCCCTGGGGATATAGCTCGTTTTTTTCCAGAGAGCCATGGCACCACAGGCCGAAGTCCGGCCGTGCACGGGGTCCCTTATTGGGGTGCGAGAGCTGAAAAGATGCCCTGTTGAAGGCCCCCCCACGCCAAACCGGGGCGTTCATAGAGGACGCCACCGGGCCGGGTGGAAGCACAGTGACGCGCAGTTCCGTGTTCCGCAGCCCACACAAGCTTTATAAGTTGTAGCGCCCCCTAGTGCCTCTCTGAAATGTCTGTTTTTTTGGGGGATTTTTTTTTTGTTATCATTTTTTTTTTGTTTTCTGTCCATTTCAGCCCAAAAAAGATAAAATTAACATTGTAAAATGTTCAACAAGGCCACGCCCCCTATTTCACACACACACACACACACACACACACACACACACACACACACACACACACACACACACACACACACACACACACACACACACACACACACAACATGGGGGGGTATTGCCATGTTGCCAGAAAGCTAAGAGCGTGCGCCGCTGAATGGTTGATCGGCGTGGCTGGTGCCTTTGCCGGCCACGGCGGAGAGAGGTCAGAATTACTCGGGTCTCTCTTCATGACGAATAAGCCTTTCGCCTTTTACTAAAGACTTCCGTGGAGAGGGACATTCATGAGTTATGCATATTTTTGGATGGTCTTGCCCTTTGGACGAGGCCGACTCAGCTGTTGAATGAAACGAGCCGTGGTATGCGGGCGTGTTTGAGGTCGAGGTAGGCGGGAGCGCATTTGTGTCACTCTGTGGCCTTAACGTCTCGTTGGAGCTACTTTACGGAAGATGACAAAGTATGAGTTGCCGCAGGAAGGCGAGCGGGCAAGACATCAGGTCTACGAGCCACGCCCGCAGCTGTAAGCCACGCCCCCAAGCCGATAGGCCACGCCCGCTGCTGTAAGCCACGCCCCCAAGCCCATAGGCCACGCCCGCTGCTGTAAGCCACGCCCCCAAGCCGATAGGCCACGGCCACAGCTCCACGAGGCCGGGTGAGGATGGAATCAGCGGAGATTGCGATCGTTCAGGCAAGAGCCGAGAGGTTATCGCTTCTCGGCCTTTTGGCTAAGATCAAGTGTAGTATCTGTTCTTATCAGTTTAATATCTGATATGTCCCCTATATGGGGACTACATATTAAACGGATTTTTGAACTCGGGAGTCGAAACAGGGGCTTGCTCCGTTCGCTCCACGCATTGACCCGGCACTGCAGTGCCGCCGGGAACGGTGCACCTCCTATCGCCTTGTTGAAAGAAGACGCGAGTAAACAACCACACTTTGCTCCTGGTGTAGAGGTGGGTGACACATTGTCTTTCAAAGTGTTTCTAGAGTACAGGATTCCACTTCCAAAAAACGATGCACGTACATGTCAAAATGTAGCCCATTTCCTCCAACCCAACAATCAACAGCCATCATCAACGAGGTTCATAAAATGTGTGTACGTTAACATAGTAGTCTGCGGTTGAGCATGTGTTGTATGAACCGTCAGGGCGACGCGTACGCGCGTGGGTCCTTGCCTCCACGCCATGCGATGGCGAGGCATACTTACCTGGCAGGGGAGACACCATGATCACGAAGGTGGTTCACCCACGGCGAGGCTCAGCCATTGCACTCCGTGCTTTGCTGACCCGTGCGAATTCCCCAAATGTGGGAATCTCGACTGCATAATTTCTGGTAGTGGGGGACTGCGTTCGCGCTCTCCCCTGATGAAGTGTTGAAAACCAAATACCTGTGAGTGAGTTTTGCACAAGCTGTGGCCTTGACGTGTGCTTGTAGCCGCTTTAGAGAAGCCCAGCTTCAAACCACACCCCCCTCGACGACAGAGGACAAGCCCACGTCTTAAAGCCCCAATATAAGGGGAGAGGCCACGCCCCCGGCTTGAAACCACGCCGACAGGCCACACCCCCAGCTTCAAGCCCCGCCCACCCGCTATCAGATCTACAAGCTCATAGAGCTGTGACCTACCGGCTTGTAGATCTGCTGTTTTTCACGCCACAGGGCTTTAAGCCACGCCCCCCCAGGCCGACAGGCCACGCCCCCGGCTCCAAACCACGCCCACAGAGGGGGCGGGGTCAAGGGGGTCAAGGGTCAAGTGGGTCAATGCAGCCACTGTGGTAAAGGTTCTATCTCCAGAGGTCAACATGTGTGAATTTTTCAAAGTCCAAAAGTCACCATCTGTGAAAATGACTAAGTCCAGAAGTGAAAACGGCCAAAGATGGGCTTTTGCCCGGCTCTCCACGGGGCCCCGGGGACCCCCCGGCCCCCACCGAGGTGCCCAGCCAGATCCCAGCTAAGCCCTGTACCCGGCTCTCCATCCGAACCCGGGGACCCACCCTTAAGCGCCCCCTGAGGAGTCCAGACCCAAGCCCGCGGGCGTTAGTTCGCCTCGCCCCTGGGGATATAGCTCGTTTTTTTCCAGAGAGCCATGGCACCACAGGCCGAAGTCCGGCCGTGCACGGGGTCCCTTATTGGGGTGCGAGAGCTGAAAAGATGCCCTGTTGAAGGCCCCCCCACGCCAAACCGGGGCGTTCATAGAGGACGCCACCGGGCCGGGTGGAAGCACAGTGACGCGCAGTTCCGTGTTCCGCAGCCCACACAAGCTTTATAAGTTGTAGCGCCCCCTAGTGCCTCTCTGAAATGTCTGTTTTTTTGGGGGATTTTTTTTTTTGTTATCATTTTTTTTTTGTTTTCTGTCCATTTCAGCCCAAAAAAGATAAAATTAACATTGTAAAATGTTCAACAAGGCCACGCCCCCTATTTCACACACACACACACACACACACACACACACACACACACACACACACACACACACACACACACACACACACACACACACACACACACACACACATGGGGGGGTATTGCCATGTTGCCAGAAAGCTAAGAGCGTGCGCCGCTGAATGGTTGATCGGCGTGGCTGGTGCCTTTGCCGGCCACGGCGGAGAGAGGTCAGAATTACTCGGGTCTCTCTTCATGACGAATAAGCCTTTCGCCTTTTACTAAAGACTTCCGTGGAGAGGGACATTCATGAGTTATGCATATTTTTGGATGGTCTTGCCCTTTGGACGAGGCCGACTCAGCTGTTGAATGAAACGAGCCGTGGTATGCGGGCGTGTTTGAGGTCGAGGTAGGCGGGAGCGCATTTGTGTCACTCTGTGGCCTTAACGTCTCGTTGGAGCTACTTTACGGAAGATGACAAAGTATGAGTTGCCGCAGGAAGGCGAGCGGGCAAGACATCAGGTCTACGAGCCACGCCCGCAGCTGTAAGCCACGCCCCCAAGCCGATAGGCCACGCCCGCTGCTGTAAGCCACGCCCCCAAGCCCATAGGCCACGCCCGCTGCTGTAAGCCACGCCCCCAAGCCGATAGGCCACGGCCACAGCTCCACGAGGCCGGGTGAGGATGGAATCAGCGGAGATTGCGATCGTTCAGGCAAGAGCCGAGAGGTTATCGCTTCTCGGCCTTTTGGCTAAGATCAAGTGTAGTATCTGTTCTTATCAGTTTAATATCTGATATGTCCCCTATATGGGGACTACATATTAAACGGATTTTTGAACTCGGGAGTCGAAACAGGGGCTTGCTCCGTTCGCTCCACGCATTGACCCGGCACTGCAGTGCCGCCGGGAACGGTGCACCTCCTATCGCCTTGTTGAAAGAAGACGCGAGTAAACAACCACACTTTGCTCCTGGTGTAGAGGTGGGTGACACATTGTCTTTCAAAGTGTTTCTAGAGTACAGGATTCCACTTCCAAAAAACGATGCACGTACATGTCAAAATGTAGCCCATTTCCTCCAACCCAACAATCAACAGCCATCATCAACGAGGTTCATAAAATGTGTGTACGTTAACATAGTAGTCTGCGGTTGAGCATGTGTTGTATGAACCGTCAGGGCGACGCGTACGCGCGTGGGTCCTTGCCTCCACGCCATGCGATGGCGAGGCATACTTACCTGGCAGGGGAGACACCATGATCACGAAGGTGGTTCACCCACGGCGAGGCTCAGCCATTGCACTCCGTGCTTTGCTGACCCGTGCGAATTCCCCAAATGTGGGAATCTCGACTGCATAATTTCTGGTAGTGGGGGACTGCGTTCGCGCTCTCCCCTGATGAAGTGTTGAAAACCAAATACCTGTGAGTGAGTTTTGCACAAGCTGTGGCCTTGACGTGTGCTTGTAGCCGCTTTAGAGAAGCCCAGCTTCAAACCACACCCCCCTCGACGACAGAGGACAAGCCCACGTCTTAAAGCCCCAATATAAGGGGAGAGGCCACGCCCCCGGCTTGAAACCACGCCGACAGGCCACACCCCCAGCTTCAAGCCCCGCCCACCCGCTATCAGATCTACAAGCTCATAGAGCTGTGACCTACCGGCTTGTAGATCTGCTGTTTTTCACGCCACAGGGCTTTAAGCCACGCCCCCCCAGGCCGACAGGCCACGCCCCCGGCTCCAAACCACGCCCACAGAGGGGGCGGGGTCAAGGGGGTCAAGGGTCAAGTGGGTCAATGCAGCCACTGTGGTAAAGGTTCTATCTCCAGAGGTCAACATGTGTGAATTTTTCAAAGTCCAAAAGTCACCATCTGTGAAAATGACTAAGTCCAGAAGTGAAAACGGCCAAAGATGGGCTTTTGCCCGGCTCTCCACGGGGCCCCGGGGACCCCCCGGCCCCCACCGAGGTGCCCAGCCAGATCCCAGCTAAGCCCTGTACCCGGCTCTCCATCCGAACCCGGGGACCCACCCTTAAGCGCCCCCTGAGGAGTCCAGACCCAAGCCCGCGGGCGTTAGTTCGCCTCGCCCCTGGGGATATAGCTCGTTTTTTTCCAGAGAGCCATGGCACCACAGGCCGAAGTCCGGCCGTGCACGGGGTCCCTTATTGGGGTGCGAGAGCTGAAAAGATGCCCTGTTGAAGGCCCCCCCACGCCAAACCGGGGCGTTCATAGAGGACGCCACCGGGCCGGGTGGAAGCACAGTGACGCGCAGTTCCGTGTTCCGCAGCCCACACAAGCTTTATAAGTTGTAGCGCCCCCTAGTGCCTCTCTGAAATGTCTGTTTTTTTGGGGGATTTTTTTTTTGTTATCATTTTTTTTTGTTTTCTGTCCATTTCAGCCCAAAAAAGATAAAATTAACATTGTAAAATGTTCAACAAGGCCACGCCCCCTATTTTCACACACACACACACACACACACACACACACACACACACCACACACACCACACACACACACA